>NC_083880.1:29697828-30299161 GCF_032452875.1 Bos javanicus
GTTGTCTCTCCCACTAATCCTTATGTGGAACTGCTAGTGGAGGAAGAGGTGAAGACATTTTTACAGGAGCCAAAGAGGCATTCAGGAAGAGAGGGAAGTTCAGTTCAGTTCAGTCACTCAGTCGTGTCTGACTCTTTGCGACCCCATGAATCACAGCATGCCAGGCCTCCCTGTCCATCACCAACTCCCAGAGTTCACTCAGACTCATGTCCATCGAGTCAGTGATGCCATCCAGCCATCTTATCCTCTGTCGTCCCCTTCTCCTCCTGCCCCCAATCCCTCCCAGCATCAGAGTCTTTTCCGATGAGTCAACTCATCTGAAGGCTGATCTCCTTCAGAATGGACTGGCTGGATCTCCTTGCAGTCCAAGGGACTCTCAAGAGTCTTCTCCAACACCACAGTTCAAAAGCAGCAATTCTTCTGTGCTCAGCTTTCTTTATAGTCCAACTCCCACATCCATACATGACTACTGGAAAAACCAAAGCCTTGACTAGACGGACCTTTGTTTGCAAAGTAATGTCTCTGCTTTTGAATATGCTGTCTAAGTTGGTCATAACTTTCCTTCCAAGGAGCAAGCGTCTTTTAATTTCATGGCTGCAGTCACCACCTGCGGTGATTTTGGAGCCCAGAAAAATAAAGTCAACCACTGTTTCCACTGTTTCCCCATCTATTTACCATGAAGTGATGGGACCGGATACCATGATCTTCATTTTCTGAATGTTGAGCTTTAAGCCAACTTTTTCACTCTCCTCTTCACCTCCATCAAGAGGCTCTTTGGTTCTTTTTCACTTTCTGCCATAAGGGTGTTGTCATCTGCATAGCTGAGGTTATTGATATTTCCCCTGGCAATCTTGATTCCAGCTTGTGCTTCCTCCAGCCCAGTGTTTCTCATGATGTACTCTGCATATAAGTTAAATAAGCAGGGTGGCAATATACAGCCTTGACGTACTCCTTTTCCTATTTGGAACCAGTCTGTTGTTCCATGTCCAGTTCTAACTGTTGCTTTCTCAAGAGGCAGGTCAGGTGGTCTGGTATGCCCATCTCTTTCAGAATTTTCCACAGTTTATTGTGATCCACACAGTCAAAGGCTTTGGCATAGTCAATAAAGCAGAAATTAATCTTTTTCTGGAACTCTCTTGCTTTTTTGATAATCTAATGGATGTTGGCAATTTGATCTCTGGTTCCTCTGCCTTTTCTAAAACCAGCTTGAAAATCTGGAAGTTCACAGTTCACATATTGCTGAAGCCTGGCTTGGAGCTGTTGGCAGATTTTGGAGACTAATCCCTTACTGGTTGCATCATTTTCAAATACTTTCTTCCAATCTGTGGGTTGTTTTTCTATTCTATTTATTGTTTGAGTTGCTGTGCAAAAGGTTTTAAGTAGATCCTATTTGTTTATTTTTGCTTTTATTTCCATTATTCTGGAAGACAGGTCAAAAAAGATGTTGCTATGCTTTATGTCAGAGTGTTTTGTCTATGTTTTCCTCCAGGATTTTTATAGTGTTCATTCTCACATTTAGGCCTTGAATCCATTTTGAACATATTTTTGTGTATGGAGTTAAAGAATGATCTAGTTTCATTTCTTTACATGTAGTTGTTCAGTTTTCCCATTGCAGAGACCATCTTCCCAACATTGTGTAGACTTGGGGGGAGGTGAGTTTTACATCCTTCTGCTCCACATTTTGATCTCTCTCAAGCCTGATTCTTTTGATTTCCCCTGCTTGAGAGTTGTTCTGAAAATCCCAATTGAGCAATTTTTCTTTTAGCACTTGAGATTAGGCTCTCTTCTAGCTTTCCACTCTGCTGTTCCTTCCAGATTATAGACCATCCCCTCATCCTCTGGGATTTTAATATTTGCCCTTTGTCTTTGTTTTCCAGTTTCATCATTACATACATTTCTTTCTTTATAGTCTATTCTGCTCAGAATGTGCTGGGCATCTTTACTTTTTGGATTGGTATTATGTATCAGTTCTGGGAAAATCTAAGCCACTGTCTCTTGAATATTGTCCCTACCTCATCCCTCTCTTCTCTCCTCCAGGATTTCAATCAAATAGATGCTTCTATTGTTTTTATCTTGAGGACAGAGTCACTATTACTTTTGTCTGAGGTAACTCCAAATGTTGAGAAATGACCCAGGACGTCAGTGATATCTATCGAAGTAAGACGTCAACCGAGTAAATTGACATTTACTCAATCGACATGTCAAAAAAATGTCTATTAAGTTTTTAATTTTTATTTATTTTTGATTACAGTGGGCCTTTGTTGCTGTGCGTGGGCTACTCTCTAGTTGCGGTGGTTTCTCTTGTTGTGGAGCACAGACTCTAGCGTGTGCAGGCTTCAGCACTTGGGGCATACAGGCTTAGCTGCTCTGTGGCATATGGGATCTTCCAGGACCAGAGACTGAACCCATGTGCCCTGTATTGGTAGGCAGAGTCTCAACCACTGGACCACCAGAGAAGACCTATTAAGTAAAAGTAAACACTCATCCTGCCTATAACTGATCACAAGATGTGCCAAGTCAAAAATAAGATGATATCAGAAAGAAGAATAGGTTTTATTTATTTCTATTAGAAACAGCTGATGGAATTTAGCCTCATTTTACTGAAGGTCTATAGCCCTCAGTAAGAGCCTTCAATCATAAAAACTAAAAATATGCATCCAACCTCTGATTGCCAATTTTTCTTGGTAGGCAAAGCTTTCTCTTCTGGCATTTTATGTCCTTTCTTGAAGAGTCAGTGAAATCCTAATGAATCAAGCAGGTGGTGTCTTTGAGAATTTGTGATTTCTCCAGGCCATTCTTACTAAGAAAACAGCCTGAGTTACTAAGTGATTCCCTGCCTCTGGGAACTTTCTTTCTCTAAACAGGTTTTTCAGTTCCACCAGCTTCCGTGCACTGCACTATAAGAAGTCAGCACACTGAGAGATCAGCCTGGTCTCCGGGGAACACTCCTGAGGCTCACAGCTGAGTGATCCAGAGCCTTGACATGATTCAAGGAGCTTCTAGGAAGTAAAAGGATAAAGTCCACTTGGGGAGTGGTAATTATTCTCCCTTTCTTTTCTGAATATTTGCAGCTTGCAGAGTTGGAAGTTTGGTATTTTATTTTTTAGTTATTTGCTTATCTTTGGTTGTGCTGGTCTTCACTGCTGTGTGTGTGATTTTTTTAGTTGCAGTGAATGGGGGCTACTCTTTATTGCGGTGCATGGGCTTCTTGCTGCAGTGGCTTCTCTTGTTGGAGAGCACAGGATTAGGCACACAGGCTCAGTAGTTGTGGGGCATGGGCTTAGATGCTCCATGGCAGATAGAATCTTCCCAGACCAGGGGTTGAACTCATGTCCCCCGCATTGGCAATGGTTTCTTATCCACTGAGCCAGCAGGGAAGTCCCAGAAGTTTGGTATTAGCAGTAAAGTTTTTCTAAGACTTCCTAATTCTTTGTTAAGTTTTAAAACTTTATAAATATCTAGAAAATGAAGACACCAATATTTTAAAAGCAAACCTCCCCTCAGACTCCAATTTTCTACTAAGTATTGAGTGTTCTTGGCTTGATTTGGCTGCAGGGTGCTTACTAGCTAGAGTTTTAGAAATGTTGCATCTTTGTCTTTCTCTATATTAGCCGGGGGTTCAGCTAATGGAAGCACTTACTGATGATTGAATGTGAGCTGAGGCGGGTGACTCCAACATAACATCTGTCATGTTGCTTCTAACCCATTTCTTCTCTTTTTTTAAATAGGGCTTGGAATAATCAATACAATCAACAGATTTTAAAGTGTACTCAAGGCCGGTCAGAGGTTTTATATCCAAAGAGGTATTGAATTTGGCACTGGCCAGAAAGTTCCCGAGAGCAGCAGTTTTGCACCATTTCCTCAAAAAATGGAGAGGAGAGACAAAGCTGAGACCATCAGGTATGTCACTGTGTGCAGTCTGGGTCTTTCCAACCCCAGGTGCTCTAATACTCTGTTCTGGAAGTTGCCCTTTTACATGGAAAGGGGCTTCTCAGAGAAACCTCATTTGATGGCCATTGTCCCTGCTGCTGCTAAGTCACTTCAGTCGTATCCGACTCTGTGTGACCCCATAGACGGCAGCCCACCAGCCTCCCCTGTCCCTGGGATTCTCCAGGCAAGAACACTGGAGCGGGTTGCCATTTCCTTCTCTAATGCATCAAAGTGAAAAGTGAAAGTGAAGTCGTTCAGTCGTGTCCGACCCTCAGCGACCCCATGGACTGCAACCTTCCAGGCTCCTCCATCCATGGGATTTTCCTGGCAGGAGTACTGGAGTGGGGTGCCATTGATTTTCCCTAGTGCAAGGCATTTGTGTTTTTGCCACACCATGTGGCATGTGGGATTCTAGTTTCCCTACTAGGGACCGAACCCATGTACCCTGCGTTGGAAGTGCAGAGTCTTAACCACTAGACCGCTAGGGAAGTCCTGTAAGGTATTGTAAATGGCACCAACTACTCTCTATGTAAAATGGTACTGACTTGGTGGTGAGCTTAATGTGAAATTGTAAATCCATGACTTGGCCAAAAATGTGAAAGCAGGATTCCATTTACACCCAAAAGTAGAGTAGAGGTCTGTGTCCCTGGCTCTCTCATCTGAAGCCTCCCAGGTATGCTATCCACTCCCTGCCACTTATGGGTCTACCTGTTTGTTGATGCTGAGAAAACAAGAAAAGGGATAAAGTGGGGAAGTAGCTCTTAGGATGAACAGGACTTGTGTTCTAATTCCTGACTTGTCACTGGCCAGGTGACCCTGGGCAAGTAACCTAATGTCTCTTGGCCTCAGTTTCTCCAACTGTCAAACCAGAATTAATAGAAAACATTAATTTTTGTTTTGTGGGTTCCTAAAACCATGCTAAGTATTTTTGAGACATTTAATCAAAATGTAAGGAAGATGCTATGATTGTCCTTATTTTACAGATGAGGACATTGAGACTTTCAGTCACTCAGGTCATTTTCCTAATGTCATATCAATGGATTTGAATTCAGATCTCTTTGTTTCCACAGGCTCTTGAAAGTTAAAGTCACTCAGTCATGTCTGACTCTTTGTGACCCCATGGACTATACAGTCCATGGAATTCTCTAGGCCAGAATACTGGAATGGATAGCCTTTCCCATCTCTAAGGGATCTTCCCAACCCAGAGATCGAACCCAGGTCTCTCACATTGTGGGAGGATTCTTTACCAGCTGAGCCACAAGGGAAGCCCAAGAATATTGGAGTGAGTAGCCTATCCCTTCTCCAGTAGATCTTCCCCACCCAGGAATCAAACCTGGGTCTCCTGCATTACATGCAGATTCTTCACCAGCTGAGCTATCAGGCTGCTGATAGTGGGTTAAATGATCACTCTAATCCCTCTCAACTCTAAAGTCTTAGAATTTTATGATTTAACCAAAACCAAAAATGAAGAAGGGGAAGATAAAGAGAAGGCAAGTGCAGGTAGAAGGCTTCCACCCAGAGGACTGGCTCAGGAAGGTTAGCTTTTCTTGGTCTTCGTGTGTTTTTCTCAGGAGACACAGGAGATTGGATGGATGCAGAGGACAGGCAAGAGCCCAAGCATGAGAACGTTCTGCTAACTGTCCAGGCTTCACAGCAATGAGCACTACCCTCTCAGGCTCCACCTTCTTGTGAGATCCTGGCCGTGGGTTTGCTGTGGAGGACAGGCACCCCATCAATGTGGGTTCTGAGGACCCACTGTGACACTGGCCTGGCTCTAAATAAGTGAAGGGCAGCTCCTACCCCCACTCCCAAGGCAAAGAAAGGTGGTTTTATCTTGAAACAAATAATCAAACAGTTTCACTGGTGGTTCAGTGGTAAAGAATCTGACTGCTAACACAGGAGACACAGGTTTGATCCCTGGGTGGGGAAGATCTCCAGGAGAAGGAAATGGTAACCCAGTATTGTTGCCTGATAAATCCCATGGACAGAGGAGCCTGGAGGGCTATAGTCCATGGGGTTCCAAAGAGTTGGAAATGACTTAGCAACTAAAAAAAACAGCAATGATCAAAGTGTCTACACCTAATTTTGTGTTTATGGCTTTGTATCGTTTTTCTTATAGAACTCCCCTACTTCTGCTGATTACATAGTCTTCAGGTATGGCAAGGCTAGTCTTATTCTGATATTTTTGTTCATGAGAATGCAAGTCATTGAAATAGACTGAAGTAGGGCTCCTTGGCTTTAAAAAATATGGACCTGTTCTAAAGTAATGTTGAATATAAGTCATTTTTCTAGACTCTTCAATAGCTTCCAGAAATAAGGTTCAGAAAACTCACCCATTAGCTATGTAGCTTTTACCAAACTGTGGAAGGCACTATGGAAGGCTTTTGTATTCCTTTAAAAAATGACTCTAGCGTTTTTCCAGTAAATGGTTGATACCTATGAAGCTCTTATTTAGGGCTGATCCATGGTCAGTGAGTTTGTTGGTAATAGGTTTAGTTAGAAGGAATGTAGCCTCAAGTACATAATGTCCCTCTTCAAAAGAAAACATTAAAATTACCCCTTTGGGGGGACTTCCCTGACCATCCAGTAGTTAAGACTTTGCCTTCCAATGCAGAGGGTGTGGGCCTGATCCCTGGTCGGGGAGCTAAGACCCCACATGCCCCATGGCCGCCAAAAAACCAAAACATAAAAAACATACTGTAACAAGTTCAATCAAGACTTTAAAAATGGCTCACATTAAAAAATCTTTTTTAAAAAATTGCCCTTTTGTTTTTTCTCTTTAAATTAGCAATTATTACATAAATGCTCTGATACAAGCCAAGGAGTTTTTCTCCAAAAGTTATTCTTTCCCCCAAGAAAGGTTTTAACTTATGCTTAAGTTTGTGTAAAGTTTCTCATAATTAGTAGTGTTCTATTATTTTATCATGAAAACCAAAATCCTCTTTAAAGAACACATGTAAACCAGACAAAATCTCAATCAGTTAGTTTTGGATGCTTGTAGAGATCAACTGGGGGTGTGTCCCTGGTAGTTCAGCTGGTAAAGAATCCGCCAGCAATGCAGGAGACCTGGGTTCAATCCCTGGGTTGGGAAGATCCCCTGGAGGAGGGCATGGTAACCCACTCCAGTATTCTTGCCTGGAAAATCCCCACGGACAGAGGAGCTTGGAGGGTTACGGTCCATGTGGTCACAAAGAGTTGGACACGACTGAGTGACTAAGCACAGCACAGCACAGAGATCAACTGACTAAATGGGAACCTAAAAAAGAGAGAGGCAAGACAGATTTAATCACGATAGTAGGGTTGATTTGGAGAAGGCAATGGCACCCCACTCCAGTACTCTTGCCTGGAAAATCCCATGGACCGAGGAGCCTGGTGCGCTGCAGTCCATGGGGTCACTAAGAGTCGGACGCAACTGAGCGACTTCACTTTCACTTTTCTCTTTTCATGCACTGAAGAAGGAAATGGCAACCCACTCCAGTATTCTTGCCTGGAGAATCCCAGAGACGACGGAGCCTGGTGGGCTGCCGTCTATGGGGTCACACAGAGTCAGACATGACTGAAGCGACTTAGCATAGCATAGCATAGCATAGGGTTGATTATCTCACATTTGGCAAGACTATATAACTTTTTAAATAATTTAATGATCAATTTGAAAACTTTACAGGAAGTGTTTAAATTATGGATGATACAAATGTATATATATTGAATGTTTATGTTGAATATATATATATTGAATTTTTAAAAAAACAATTATCTGGAATACTAGGTGAAAGGATGCTTGGACATTGCGGTAAAATTTCCAACAATTATATGCAGATGCAAAAAGGTGTCTTTAATTAACACTCAGAAGGGAGTGAAAATTATGTGCTCTAGAAAACTTACAGATGACCTGAAATCATGAAGACATTGAGATAAAACTGTGTAGATACAACTATTCCCTGAATTGGGAAAAAGGTGATTTCTAAATTAGCATGTCTATCCCTTTTAAATGTGCATATAAAACGTATTTCTGAAATATTACATATAGATACTTGACTATTTCACTTACATCTATCAAAGTTTATATACACTAACTGTTAAAAATGAATCCACGAAAATTTTTTTTGGTCGTTCTTGTTGGAAAAAAAAAAAGGCAATCCCTTTACATATGAATACAGTCTCCTTATAATGAATAAAAATTTCTGTTAAAACACACCTAATTCAGTTAGGACAGGTGAACTGACTTTACATCATGTTAAATATTTGAATTTTTTCCCTAGGAATGAAAAAGTTGTGAACTGCTTATACCAGAATCGTAATGCACTTTTTAGGCTGGTTTGCTTTCCTTGGGGAGGAGGTGACTCCACTTATTTTGCCAAATGGGGCCAAGATATTCCTAATTCCGTGGAAGGTATGTAAACTTTTATCAGTAAGTAATTTGCAAGGTCAGATAACATGCACATACAAACGATACAGATTTCCTTACTGGGGGATAGTTAATATTAATCGACACTCAAGATTGTTGTTCAATAATGTGATTTTTCTATTTCCAGAGCAAGAAATTCTGTTATCTTCTGTTACCAAATTAAACATGTTATACCGTTTGTTAAGGCCAATAGGTCACTGAGATTCTGTTCAGACTCTGTTCAACTTTTTTATGCCCCTTGTCTGTCTATTACCCTGTCTGTCTTAGGAATTTTCTTTCTTTCTTTTTTTATTGTTGTTGTTGTTTAGTCTCTAAGTCATGTCTGACTCTTTTGTGATTCCATGGACTGCAGCCCATCAGCCTCTGTCCATGGGATTTCCCAGGCAAGAACACTGGAGTAGATTGCTATTTCCTTCTCCAAAAGATCTTCCTGACCCAGAGATCAAACCCGCGTCTCATGCACTGGCAAGTGGATTCTTTACCTGGAATCCCCTGTCCTAGGCACTTTCTTATTGGTGGACTGTGAGCTTGAATTTTTTTCTCACAGCAGCATGAAAGTGAATTAAACACCACTCTTAAGTCATTTTCTGATTATATTTTCTTATTCCCTGACATGGGTGACTTAAGATAAGTCAAAGCCTTGAGGGACAAAACACTGTACCTCTTATCTCTCTGAAACTGTAAGTCGCTCAGATGTGTCCAACTCTTTGGGACCCCCATGGACTGTATAGTCTGCCAGGCTCCTCTGTTTATGGGATTCTTTAGGCAAGAATACTGGAGTGGGTTGCCATTTCCTTCTCCAGGGGATCTTTCCCATCCAGGGATCGGACCCAGATCTCCTACCTTGCAGGTAGATTGTTTATAGTCTGACCCACCACAGAAGTCCTTTATATCTGAGGTCATGGCATCTAATTCTTGGCTGACATTGCAGCACTGTTTTCTAACTTTTGGCTCAGCTGGTAAAGAATCCACTTGCAATGCAGGAGACCTGGGTTCAACCCCTGTGTTGGGAAGATCCCCCAAAGAAGGGAAAGGCTACCCACTCCAGTATTCTGGCCTGGAGAATTCCATGGATCGTATAGTCCATGGGACTGCAAAGAGTCAGACACGACTGAGCGACTTGCACTTTTCCAACTTTCCCTCTCTAGCCCTGTGGGAATACATACAGTGCTGCTGACTTCTTGGCCTCTTAAAAGTAAAGCAACTATATTCCAACAGAAATTTAAAAAGAAAAAGTAGGCCTCCACCTGCAGTCTAGAACTTGCAACCTGTACCAGGTAATTGACACATCTCTACAACAGGAAAAAGGCTGGAGAAATCGCACTTCACTTCTCCAGAGTTTTCCTCCCTTCAGGGAGGTCCAGGTTGCCCCAGCAGTTCAATGATGCCTTCAGACAGGTACTGTGTGTGTGTGTTATTCAGCTTCCCTACCTGTTCAATGAGAGGATTTTTCTGCTGTAAGGCATTAAAAATTTTTTTATTGGATTATAGTTGATTTACAATGCTGTGTTAGTTTCAGATGTGCAGCAAAGGGACTCAGTTATACCTATATTCACTCTTTTCTTTTTTTTCTTTTTTTATAGACTCTTTTCCCATTTGGCTATTACAGAGTATTGAGTAGAGGTCCCTGTGCTATATCAGATCAGATCAGTCGCTCAGTTGTGTCCAACTCTTTGCGACCCCATGAATCACAGCACACCAGGCCTCCCTGTCCATCACCAACTCCGGGAGTTCACTCAGATTCACGTCCATCGAGTCAGTGATGCCATCCAGCCATCTCATCCTCTGTCGTCCCCTTCTCCTCTTGCCCCAAGTTCCTCCCAGCATCAGAGTCTTTTCCAATGAGTCAACTCTTCACATGAGGTGGCCAAAGTACTGGAGTTTCAGCTTTAGCATCATTCCTTCCAAAGAACACCCAGGGCTGATCCCCTTCAGAATGGACTGGTTGGATCTCCTTGCAGTCCAAGGGGCTCTCAAGAGTCTTCTCCAACACCACAGTTCAAAAGCATCAATTTTTCGGTGCTCAGCCTTCTTCACAGTCCAACTCTCACATCCATACATGACCACAGGAAAAACCATAGCCTTGACTAGACGGACCTTTGTTGGCAAAGTAATGTCTCTGCTTTTCAATATGCTATTTAGGTTTGTCATAATTTTCCTTCCAAGGACTAAGCGTCTTTTAATTTCATGGCTGCAGTCACCATCTGCAGTGATTTTGGAGCCCCCAAAAATAAAGTCTGACACTGTTTCCACTGTTTCCCCATCTATTTCCCATGAAGTGATGGGATTGGATGCCATGATCTTCGTTTTCTGAATGTTGAGCTTTAAGCCAACTTTTTCACTCTCCACTTTCACTTTTATCAAGAGGCTTTTGAGTTCCTCTTCACTTTCTGCCATAAGGGTGGTATCATCTGCATATCTGAGGTTATTGAGATTTCTCCCGGCAATCTTAATTCCAGCTTGTGTTTCTTCCAGTCCAGCGTTTCTCATGATGTACTCTGCATATAAGTTAAATAAACAGGGTGACAATATACAGCCTTGACGAACTCCTTTTCCTATTTAGAACCAGTCTGTTGTTCCATGTCCAGTGCTAACTGTTGCTTCCTGACCCGCATACAAATTTCTCAAGAGGCAGATCAGGTGGTCTGGTATTCCCATCTCTTGAAGAATTTTCCACAGTTTATTGTGATCCACACAGTCAAAGGCTTTGGCATAGTCAATAAAGCAGAAATATATGTTTTTCTGGAACTCTTGCTTTTTCCATGATCCAGCAGATGTTGGCAATTTGATCTCTGGTTCCTCTGCCTTTTCTAAAACCAGCTTGAACATCAGGAAGTTCACGGTTCACGTATTGCTGAAGCCTGGCTTGGAGAATTTTGAGCATTACTTTACTAGTGTGTGAGATGAGTGCAATTGTGTGGTAGTTTGAGCACTCTTTGGCATTGCCTTTCTTTGGGATTGGAATGAAAACTGACCTTTTCCAGTCCTGTGGCCACTGCTGAGTTTTCCAAATTTGCTGGCATATTGAGTGCAGCACTTTCACAGCATCATCTTTCAGGATTTGGAATAGCTCAACTGGAATTCCATCACCTCCACTAGCTTTGTTTGTAGTGATGCTTAAAAGGCCCACTTGACTTCACATTCCAGGATGTCTGGCTCTAGGTGAGTGATCACACCATCGTGATTATCTGGGTCGTGAAGATCTTTTTTGTACAGTTCTTCTGTGTATTCTTGCCACCTCTTCTTAATATCTTCTGCTTCTGTTAGGTGCATACCATTTCTGTCCTTTATCGAGCCCATCTTTGCATGAAATGTTCCCTTGGTATCTCTAATTTTCTTGAAGAGATCTCTAGTCTTTCCCATTCTGTTGTTTTCCTCTATTTCTTTGCATTGATCACTGAAGAAGGCTTTCTTATCTCTTCTTGCTATTCTTTGGAACTCTGCATTCAGATGTTTATATCTTTCCTTTTCTCCTTTGCTTTTCACTTCTCTTCTTTTCACAGCTATTTGTAAGGCCTCCCCAGGCAGCCATTTTGCTTTTTTGCATTTCTTTTCCATGGGGATGGTCTTGATCCCTGTCTCCTGTACAATGTCACGAACCTCCGTCCATAGTTCATCAGGCACTCTATCTATCAGATCTAGGCCCTTAAATCTATTTCTCACTTCCACTGTATAATCATAAGGGATTTGATTTAGGTCATACCTGAATGGTCTAGTGGTTTTCCCTACTTTCTTCAATTTAAGTCTGAATTTGGCAATAAGGAGTTCATGGTCTGAGCCACAGTCAGCTCCTGGTCTTGTTTTTGCTGACTGTATAGAGCTTCTTCATCTTTGGCTGCAAAGAATATAATCAATCTGATTTTGGTGTTGACCATCTGGTGATGTCCATGTGTAGAGTCTTCTCTTGTGTTGTTGGAAGAGGGTGTTTGTTATGACCAGTGCATTTTCTTGGCAAAACTCTATCAGTCTTTGCCCTGCTTCATTCCGTATTCCAAAGCCAAATTTGCCTGTTACTCCAGGTGTTTCTTGACTTCCTACTTTTGCATTCCAGTCCCCTATAATGAAAAGGACATCTTTTGGGGGTGTTAGTTCTAAAAGGTTTTGTAGGTCTTCATAGAACCATTCAACTTCAGCTTCTTCAGCATTACTGGTTGGGGCATAGACTTGGATTACTGTGATATTGAATGGTTTGCCTTGGAAACGAACACAGATCATTCTGTCGTTTTTGAGATGGCATCCAAGCACTGCATTTTGGACTCTTTTGTTGACCATGATGGCCACTCCATTTCTTCTGAGGGATTCCTGCCCACAGTAGTAGATATAATGGTCATCTGAGTTAAATTCACCCATTCCAGTCCATTTCAGTTAGCTGATTCCTAGAATGTCGACATTCACTCTTTCTATCTCTTGTTTGACCACTTCCAATTTGCCTTGATTCATGGACCTGACATTCCAGGTTCCTATGCCATATTGCTCTTTACAGCATCGGACCTTGCTTCTATCACCAGTCACATCCACAGCCGGGTATTGTTTTTATTTGGCTCCATCCCTTCATTCTTTCTGGAGTTATTTCTCCAGTGATCTCCAGTAGCATATTGGGCACCTACTGACCTGGGGAGTTCCTCTTTCAGTATCCTATCATTTTGCCTTTTCATACTGTTCATGGGGTTCTCAAGGCAAGAATACTGAAGTGGTTTGCCATTCCCTTCTCCAGTGGACCACATTCTGTCAACAGCGTAATCTAACAAACCATCAGGCATCAATTACTACTGCCTTTTCAATACTACTATTTTGAAATATTTGCTTCACATTTTATTTTTACTTTTGATTAAGATCTCTATTAATCTTCTTAAAATACAACTATTTTTAAAAATGGCTTTAGATTTATGGAAAGATTGCAAAGTTGTTCTCAACTATCCTTCATCCAGTTTCCTCAATTATCTTCGACACACAGTTTCATGTCATTATATTTCAGGGACATTTACATGGATTATAATTTCAAATATTAGTTCTTTACCAGTCTTTTAGTTTGTTTACCTTTCTTGAGAGTTGCCATTTATTCCTGTGTTGGAACACTCTCTGCCTTTTATGAGTATCACCTTCTTTGGGGATCTTTTCCTTCTTTCTTTGTTTTCTTATTCCCAGCTCTTTTATTCCTGTCCTCCATATCCATTTAAATACACTGCATCTGTTACCTCGCAGACAACATTCAGTCATTTTAAAAATAATTTTTGTCCCTTTAATCAATTTCTTTCCAGTATTCTGTCAGCCCTTTGCGTAACTGTTTGACTATTTCTGTTCAGGATTTTCAATTTCTGAGTTAGAGTGTTTTTTCATATCTGCAATTTCTCATTTGAATTTATATTAGAGTTTTGTATGGTTTGCTTTGCTTTGTGAGCTTTTTAAAAAGCATGTTCAATCATTAGCTGAAAAAGTTTGACTCTTACTTTCTTTGTTTTGTGTGTTACGCTTACTTCTACTCATGATGAAGTGTGTTGCATTTTCCTGACCCACAAAAACGGGTCATTCTGGAACTTTGAGATGTTTTGAGGAATAAACTCAAATTCTAAAACAGTGGGACTCATATGCTACATTTTTGCAAGGAAGGAAATGAACTTACATTTACATATGCATAAAATACCTTTCAAGGCTTATGTTAATAATTGATACATTTGATTGCCCCTAGCTGGTTAACTAGGTGGCTAAGGAAGGAATGATGCTAAAGCTGAAACTCCAGTACTTTGGCCACCTCATGCAAAGAGTTGACACATGGAAAAGACTCTGATGCTGGGAGGGATTGGGGGCAGGAGGAGAAGGGGACGACAGAGGATGAGATGGCTGGATGGCATCACTGACTCGATGGACATGAGTCTGAGTGAACTCTGGGAGTTGGTGATGGACAGGGAGGCCTGGCGTACTGCGATTCATGGGGTCGCAAAGAGTCGGACACGACTGAGTGACTGATCTAATCTGATCTGAAGAGTAAGATTTGGAGAGATTCTTGCACTGCAAGCCTTTTTGTACTTCTTGAACCATGTATGAATTTAAACTGCCCTGGAAATTAAAAAAAAAAAATCCTGTATGAAAAAACAAACAACCACCCAGGTCATTCAGCAGCAAGTAGCCCAAGGCAATTAGTTGGTTACTCTGTTTATTAGATCAAGGGTGGCCTCTTCTGTCACTATAAGTGAAGTGCAGTTTATAAATAAATGACACTGTAGAGTTGGGGGTTCATTCTTCTGATTCTCTGATGCTACCTGGCATCTGTAGGGCTCTTATCTTCAGCCACTTCCTTCTTTATTTTTGCCATCAGGCCTCCAAGGGATGTCCCTCCCTTTCCAATGTGCTTTTCTCAGCCACTACAACTCTGCTCCCTCATGCTTTCCAAGCCCCTTTCTCTCCATTTCCAGGTACCAACGCTCTGCCATGGGAGTCTCCCCAAAACCCATGCACTGGAAGAAGAGAGCCCTGTTACTAATATATAAAGATATTTTACAAATTATTGAAGGTCATTTCATATGAGGTTTTCAATCAACAGTTGACAGTTTAAGATAGATATTTCACATATTTTTCTGACTTTATAGAAATGTAACATACTGTAATATTCCTCTGAACCTTGCTTTTTTCTCCTCTGTTTTTTTTGAGATTCATCCCTTGGATATGTGACTCTCTACTTCACTGACTTTTAACTAGTATATATTATTCCACTGTGTGACTATATGTGTCTAGTCTTCTCTTTATAGGTATTAAGGTCTTTTTCTGCTATGTATAATAACTTCTGTGAGCAGTCTCATATACAGTTGACCTTTAAAAAATGCAGGAGTTAGGGATGCTGAACCTCTGCACAGTTGAAAATCCACGTATAACAAATAGTTGGCCCTCTGTTTTCAGGGTTCAGCATCTGTGGAATCAACCAGCTGCATTTCTTGTGGTACTGTAGTACTTACTATTGAAAAAAGTCTGCATATAAATGGACTCTCCCGGTTCAAACTCTTGTAGTTCAAGGGGCAACTGTATGTGTTCATGCATGCATGGATAAAAGTCTATACTTAAAGGTAGAATTTCTGGGTATTGAAATAGGAATGTCTCTACTTCAAACCGTCCTCCAAAAGAACTGCAAAGATTTATACTGCCAAAGCAGCACATGAAAATTCGTATCCCTTTATATCCTTGACAACACTGTTATTGCCAAGGCTTTTAATTTTTTTGCCAATCTGTTCATGAAATTATTCTGACTTTGTTCTAGTATTTCCAGTGTTATTGAGATGTAAATGACTGGATAAGCTTGGGGCTTCCTAGGTGGTGCAGTGGTAAAGAATCCATCTGCTAAGGCAGGAAACGCAAGAGACAGAGGTTCAATCCCTGGATCGGGAAGATCCCTTGGAGGAGGAAATGGCAACTCACTCCAATACTCTTGCCTAAAAAATTCCATGGACAGTGGAGCCTGGCGGAATACAGTCCATGCGGTTGCAAAGAGTCATACATGACTGAGTGAGTGCACACACACACACACATGCATGCACATGGTGAATAAATTTAAGCTGAACCACATAACTTGACATGTATATATTGTGAAATGATCAACATGTAAGTTTAGTTAACATCTATCCTCTCAAATAGTTTCAGCTATCTTTCCTGTGATAATTTTTTTGATCTATTCTCTTAGCAATTTTCAAATATGCAATATAATATTGTTAACTATAGTCACCATGTTATTTTACATTATGTCCCTAGAATGTATTCATAGTAATCAAAATAGTATCCTATTGGCATAAAAACAGACACACGGGCAAATGCAATAGAATCGAAAGTTCCGAGATAACCTCCCAAATACACAGTCAACAAACATTTGACGAGAGCGATATGAAAGTCGCTCAGTTTTGTTAGATGCTTTGCCACCCCATGGACTATACAGTCCATGGAATTCTCCTGGCCAGAATACTGGAGTGGGCTGCCATGCCCTCCTCCAGGGGATCTTCTCAATGCAGGGATCGAACCCAGGTCTCCTGCATTGCAGGTGGATTCTTTACCAGCTGAGCCACCAGGGAAGCCCACAGAAAAGACAGTCTCTTCAATAAATGGTGCAGGGAAAGCTGGATATTCACAGAAGAATGAAACTAGACCACTCTCACCACTCACTCAAAAAATTAACTCCAGAAGAATTAAAGACTCAAACATAAAACCTGAAATCATAAAACTCCTAGAAGGAAACAAAGAAAAAGCTCCTTGACATTAATCTTGGTTACAATTTTTCAGAGATGACACCTACAGCCCAAACACAAAAGTAAGATAAATTAATAAGATAACTCCAAACTAAAAAGCTTCTGTACCATAAAAGAATCAGCAAAATGAAAAAGCAACCTACCAAATGGGAGAAAATATTTGCAAATAAAACCTCTAAGAAGGAGTTAATAGCTAAAACATATAAGGAACTCATACAACTCAATACCAATAAACAATGATTTTAAAACTGAATAAACAGAGGAACTGAATAGATATTTTCTGAAAGACAACTTACAGATGGCCAACAGGTGCACGAAAAGATGCTCAACATCACTCATCATCAGGGAAACGCAAGTCAAAACCACAAGGTATCACCTCACACCTGTTAAAATGACGGTTCCCAAAATGACAAAAGACAACAAGTGTTGATGAGGACGTGGGGAAAAGGGAACCCTTGTGCACTGTTGGTAGGAATATGAATTAGTGAAGTTACTCTGGCAAACAATATGGAAGTGCCTCAAAAAATTAAAAATAGAACTACCACTGCTGCTGCTAAGTCGCTTCAGTCGTGTCCGACTCTGTGTGACCCCATAGACGGCAGCCCACCAGGCTCCCCCATCTCTGGGATTCTCCAGGCAAGAACACTGGAGTGGGTTGCCATTTCCTTCTCCAATGCATGAAAGTGAAAAGTGAAAGTGAAGTCACTCAGTTGTGTCCGACTCTTAGCGACCCCATGGGCTGCAGCCCACCAGGCTCCTCCGTCCATGGGATTTTCCAGGCAAGAGTACTGGAGTGGGGTGCCATTGCCTTCTCCGAGAACTACCACATGATCCAGCAATTCCACTTCTGGGTATATATCTAAAGAAACAAAACTGGTTATCTCAAAGAGATAGCTACCCGTCCCATGTTCATTAGAGCATTACTTACAATAGCCAAGACATGGAAGCAACCTAAGTGTCCATTGATGGATAAATGATATAGAAAATGTGATATCTAGATAGACAGATAATGGAATAATAGTTAATACTGAGCCGGAAAAAAGGAAATCCTGCCATTTGCAACATCATGGATGGATCTTAAGGGCATTAGACTAAGTGAAATAAGTCAGACAGAGAAAGACAAATACTATATGGTATCACTCATATGTGGAATCTAAAAGAACAAATTCAGAGAACAGAAGTAATTGGAGGAAATGGGTGAAGGTGGTCAAAAGGTACAAGTTC
Organism: Bos javanicus; assembly: GCF_032452875.1. Classification (NCBI taxonomy): domain Eukaryota; kingdom Metazoa; phylum Chordata; class Mammalia; order Artiodactyla; family Bovidae; genus Bos; species Bos javanicus. The sequence continues at coordinate 29,715,610 of NC_083880.1, forward strand.
CAATTGCAAGATAAATTACTCTGATTTTAAACGGAGCAATCCTTGTTATAGGTGAGACTGGGTGTTTTTCACATATACATATATTGTTGTTGTTCAGTCACTCAGTTGCGTCTGACTCCTTGCGACCCCATGGACTGCTGCAGCAATGCCACACTTCCCTGTCCTTCCCAATCTCCTGGAGTTTGCTCAAATTCATATTTCTATTCATGTTTCCTTTCCTGTGAGTTTCTCATCAGATTCTTATGCTTACTATTCCATTTGATTCTCTTCTTTTTATTGATGTATAGAAATTCTTTACATATTTATGACCCTAATTTTTTAGGTATTGCTGGTTAAAATGTCTTTCCCAGTCAATGCCACCTCTTTCTTTACATGTCTTTTGATTTGTGGAAGTCTTAAATTTTAATATAGTCAAGTTTATCTCCCTTAAAGTTTGCACTTCTTACAGCTTACTTTAAAAAGTATACCCTGTCAGTCACAAAGTTATTTGCCAATATTTTCTTTTATCAATTTTAAAGTATTTTGTCATATTCAGGCTAGAATTGACTTTTCTATATCGTGTAAGAGCTAGGTATTTATTGATTTCACATGAATAATCAGCTGACTTGGTTATTCAGAGACCTACACTTTCCTTCCCACTGATTTTAAATGGCAACACAGTTATAAAGTGAGTTCCCACATGTATGTCATCTATCTCTAAGCTCTCTATTCTGTGCCATTGGTCTATTTGCCTTTCTCTTAAATTTAAGGCACTTCAATGCCTTGTCCTTCTCAGTCACCCTTGAAACTTGGTGTCTTATATTCCTGATACAAGCCACGATGGTGTGGTCACTCACCTAGAGTCCTGCACATCCTAGAGTCCAAGGTCAAGTGGGCCTTAGGAAGCATCACTACGAACAAAGCTAGTGTAGGTGCTGGAATTCCTACTGAGCTGTTTCAAATCCTAAAAGATGATGATGTTAAAGTGCTGCACTCAGTATGCCAGCAAATTTGGAAAACTCAGTAGTGGACTGGAAAAGATCAGTTTTCATTCCAATCCCAAAGAAAGGGAATGCCAAAGAATGTTCAAACTATGCATGATTGCACTCATTTCACACGCTAGCAAAGTAGTGGTCGAAATTCTCCAAACTAGGCTTCAACAGCACATGAACCGAGAACTTGCAGATGTTCAAGCTGGATTTAGAAAAGGCAGAGACCAAATTACCAACATCCGTTGGATCAAAGAAAAAGCAAGAGAATTCCAGAAAAACATCTACTTCTGTTTCGTTGACTACACTAAAGCCTTTGACTATGTGGATCACAACAAACTGTGGAAAACTCTTAAAGACATGGGAATACCAGACCACCTTACCTGCCTCCTGAGAAACCTGTATGCAGGTCAAGACGCAACAGTTAGAACCAGACATGGAAAAATGCACTGGTTCCAAATTGGGAAAGGAGTACATCAAGGCTGTATATTGGCACCCTGCTTATTTAACTTATATGCGGAGCACATCATGTGAAATGCTGGGATTGACGAAGCACAATCTGAAACCAAGATTGCTGGGAGAAATATCAGTAACCTCAGATATACAGATGACACCACAGTTATGGCAGAAAGTGAAGAGGAACCTCATGAAGAAGCTCTTGATGGAAGTGGAAGAGGAGAGTGAAAGAGCTGGCTTAAAACTCAACATTCAAAAAACAAAGATCATAGCATCCAGTCCCATCACTTCATGGCAAATAGATGGGAAAACAATGGAAACAGTGACAGACTGTATTTTCCTGGGCTCCAAAATCACTGCAGATGGTGACTGCAGCCATGAAATTAAAAGATGCTTGCTTCTTGGAAGAAAAACTATGACCAACCTAGACAGCATGTTAAAAAGCAGAGACATTACTTTGCTGACAAAGGTCAGTCTCTTCAAAACTATGGTTTTTCCAGTAGTCATGTATGGATGTGAGAGTTGGACCATAAAGAAAGCTGAGCGCTGAAGAATTGATGCTTTTGAACTGTGGTGTTGGAGAAGACTCTTGAGAGTCCCTTGTTCTGCAAGGAGATCTAACCAGTCAATCCTAAAGGAAATCAGTCCTGAATATTCATTGGAAGGACTGAGGCTGAAGTTGAATCTCCAATACTTCGGCCACCTGATGCAAAGAACTGATTCATTGGAAAAGACCCTGATGCTGGGAAAGAGTGAAGGCAGGAGGAGAAGGGGATGAAGAGGATGAGATGGTTGGATGACATCACTGACTCGATGGACATGAGTTTGAGCAACCTCCAGGAGATGGTGAAGGACAGGACGGCCTGGTGTGTAGCAGTCCATAGGGTTGCAAAGAGTCAGGCACAACTAAGCGACTGAAAACAAGAAGCCATAGACAGTCATTCTGTTAGCATAGGCTCATGACTGGAATTTTTAATTCCCTCTTATTTTTTTTTCTCTTCTAGTTATACCATTTACCTTATTGTGAGCCAAACTCTGCACACATGTGATTCATCCAGTGTTTCTAAATGTTTGTTAAAAATTCTCAATGTTGGAGAGTATTTTTCAGATATGTAGTCTGCTGTAGCTTGTGTTCATTTAATCAGCAAATTCTAAAATTTTTCTCTCCTTACATTTGACTACTATTATTCACATCTTTGAAACTCTTCCCATCATATTAACATAAGCCCTTTCACAGTATCACAGCAACCCTCCCACCATCTGCACACATTAACCATCTTCCTTTACTTCCAGTGCATGCCATACGGCTTGCTGGGAGAGAAAGTCGGCTTGAAGAACCTTTTGCAAGTGACATGAATCAGATAGTTGATGAAATTGCCTGTGCCCTGCTGCCGATCATCCAGGGTGAATATTTTGCATTTTTTGGCCACAGGTATTTAACCTCTGTTTTTAATTTTTTTAATTTTGTTGTTTTTAAACCTCTGTTTTGAAAAACATTTGGGGGACTTTTTTCCACCACAGATCCATGGTTAAGGTTGTCCTCTGTGTCTTATGGGATGTGTGCCTTTGTTTTAGTTTGGTTTTGATATTTCATCACTGCTTGAAAGAATGATTCAGTATGGTTAGAGCTCTTCTCAAATGAGACAGTCAGACTGAAAGAAGTCCTAGCAGGGACCGAAAAGATGGAAAGCCCTAGTGCTGAAGTGAACGAAACCTCTCCTTCAGGAGTGTGTAAATCCTAGGCTTCTCTCGGTATCTTCTCTTTTGAAAATAGCCCCAGTATTGGGTAACTCTGACCAGCCAAGGCTCTTACAATTGGCCAGTTTGTACAATCATCCTACTTTTTTTCCCTTTTAGGCAGAAAGCATTAAGACTTGTAAAATAAAGACTCTAGCAGCAATGTATATCCCATTTATTTTTTAAATTAAAAAGGATAGAAATAGTATGTATTTCTTAAGCTAAACTGTAGAATTTTAAGGTTAAGTCATAAATATCAGAGTTCTGTCTGCCTCTTACTCAGTTCGACCTTCGGCAACTTCCTTGGGTTTCTGAATTAAGTTTCTTCCTCTGTGAAGCTGGAATGATAATGGCTCCATTTCTGAGGATTAAATGAATAATAACCATAAATTACTTGGTATTATGGTAAGGACTCAGTACATTTTGGCTCCTGTATTATATATATTTACAGATATGATTGAGCAAAAAAAAAAAATGAAAAATTGAAGTATCCATTATCCTAGATAATCCTTCAGAATTTTGATGTGACTCCATAGTATTTTTGATGTTGGGATCCTATTTTATATTTCTTCCTAATTTCCCCCCTGGCCCCACTTAAGCTATTGCTATGGAGATCTGTAATCGCTGCAAGATGACTTTGTCAATTCCTTTTAAGAGAATACTTATTTCTATCTTTTTTTCTGTTATAAAAGCACTTTGGTGACATTTTGGTAGAAAATTTAGTATACATTTCTTATAAATTTCTTAAGGACCACATGTCCAGAATTGAGTTAATGATATACACATTGATAGAGCACTTGATAGAAATTTCCAAATCACCTTCAGTTTACACTCCAGCAGCAATGACCATGGAACTGAGTTTCCTTTGTTCATTGCCTGAAGATATTTGCAAAAAATGCTCTTGATCAATACTGTCTACAAAATGTAACTACGTAATGTCTACAGCAGTTCACAAACTTTTCATTCCTGGCACTGCTTTAATACTGGGTTGACCAAAAGGTTTGTTCGGGTGTTTCTGTAACATGGTATGGAAAAACCCGAACAAATCTTTTGGCCAACCCAATACTTCTAGAAGCATTGGGGGGATCAAAGAGATTTTATGTGTGGTTTATCTATCAATATTTACCATATTAGAAAATAAAACTATGAAACTTTCCAGATACTTAACGTTAATAATCCCCTTATATGCTGATATAAAGAATACATATTTTATGCAAGACTATATTCTCCCAGAAAATCACTGTGGGAAGAGTGGCACTATTGTACACTTTGGCACACATTTAATGTCTGGCTTATTAGAAGGCAGCTAAGATTCTCTCTTTTGCATTCCAACTATGCTGATAACCCGTGACACAAGTGGTGTATGGAAAACTCAACTATACTCTCATAAAAAAAAAAAAACACGAGAGTTTAAAAGGGAAACATTTTAGCAATATTCTAAAAAAGGCTTTAACCTCACAGACTACCTAAAAAGGTGACAGGGACTCCTGGAAGTGCCCAGACTATACCTTGAAAACTGCTGATAAATATTCAATACATAATGACATCTATCTTTCAGGGAGGAAAGGAAATTTAAACTAATTTCAAGACATGGTGGAAATCAGTACTCAGTCTTAGTTTGAATTATCTAGGATGTCTTGAAACACTGCAGATGTGGCTGCAAATCATTGAAAACCTGCTGCTGCTGCTGCTGCTAAGTCACTTCAGTTGTGTCCGACTCTGTGAGACCCCATAGACGGCAGCCCATCAGGCTCCCCCTACCATTTACAAATAAGTTAGCTATTATTCAACTAATATAAGCTCTCCTTTGGTCTGTTTCTTGATCATTGCTATGTTTATGATGCTTGTTCTTGTGGATTTCTGATGTATTACCATGAGTTTTGTTGAATAGTTATTATCATGTTTTTCTTCCCCAAATGTAGTATGGGATCTTTTACTGCTTTTTTTACCGCACTACATCTCAAAGAAAAATATAATCTAGAACCGGTACATTTATTTGTGTCAAGTTTAAGCCCTCCTCATGTAAGTAATTTCATTTTCCTTAGGGAGGGTGGTGGAAAGGAGGGAAGTGCGGTGGGGAAATCAAGTCATTGTTTTCCGTTCTGATGAGTTTTGATCCAGTAGACATGGTGATGAATAAAAGATACTATTGGTTAATGAAACACTCACAAATCTCTTTTACTGTCCTCTTCTCATCTTTGCTCTGAAATGCACTTTAACTGTTTCCTGGTCAGTGCCTGCACTGGCCCAGGCATCTCTGATTAAAACTATTGATTCTAAGTGTATTTTCCTCCATTCTGAGTCAGCAGAGGATTTAACTTTCAGCAAACTAACTGGATCATTCTTTTTTTTTTTTTCAATAAAAAATGTTTATTTATTTTTGGCTGGGCTGGGTCCTCGTTGCTGTGTACATCTTCCTCTAAGTTGCAGAGAGCCAGGGCTCTTCTCTAGGTGTGGTGCAGGCTTCTCATTGCAGTGGCTTCTTTTGTTGTGGAAAGAGGCTCCAGCGCACACAGGCTTCAGTAGCTGCTGCACATGGGCTGAGCAGTTGTGTCAGGCAGGCTTAGTTGCTCCGCGGCATGTGGGATCTTCCTGGACCAGGGATTGAGCCAGTGTGCCCTGCACTACCAAGGCAGATTCTTTTCCGGTGGTCAGGTACTCCTGTCTGCCATCAGGTGATGGTCTGTAAGCACTTCTGTGTCTGAAGGTGTATTCCTGACGTATCCGTGGAGAGACATGTACTCCACGTCCACCTACGTCTCTGCCACCTTGTTCTTCCCACAAGGCAGATTCTTAACCCCTGGACCACCAGGAAAGCCCTGATCAGAGAATTCTCAAAATCACCAAAAGGGAGCGTAGAGAGCGTTCAGCGTCTGAGCAGGTGCTTTAAATGAAATGTCAGACTAATGTTTTTACTGTTTCAAGTCAAAGGCCCGCATTCATCTCCACAAAGATGATTTGTGTAAAGAAGAAATTTTCTATGTAATGAAGAAAGTGGGAGGCATTCCTGACAAATTTTTTGATAAGAAAATGAGTCCAGAATTTGTTACCAGATTGTTAGCAGATCTTCATATTTTGAATGATGTCACGTAAGTCATTAAGGCACGTTTTTTTTCTCTCTCTCTCTCTTTTTAAAATAATTGTCTATGGAAGATGCAGGTTGGCTGTTCTCTGAGGATCCTTATCCAGGAAGGCAGAGTTTGACTTGCTTTCTTTTGAGGCCCACCTGTGATATTTTTGCCGCCTTAAAATGGAGCCTGGGCATGGAAATTACATCAATCAATGATGCACAGGGCATCTTTATCTTTTTTTAAAAAATGTGGTTCAATGTGTGTTGGGTTGGCCAAAAGTTTGTTCGAGTTTTTCCATAAGATCTTACAAAATCCCCAAATGAACTTTTTGGCCAATCCAGTATGCTTTATCACATAAAAAACATTTGTTGAATAAATTACTAATGTCAAAGGATGCTCATCTTCTTAGGGGAACAGCAGAAGGGGATCCCTACTTATTAAATATGTGGAGGTGATCCAGGACAAGGGAGTGGTTTGCTTCTTGGGGGAATTTTGTTCCAGAACCCATTTGGCTCCATGACACCTGACTATTCCTGTCTCCTGAGAGGTCTCACTGACATTTGATTCTTCTAATAGGACTGAAGTCCTAATGTTCCAGATACTGGCCCTAATAAACTGAAACCACAAGGTTCTCCTTTTCCTAATCTCCCCACAGCAGGTCCTGTGGGGCCAGCATTTGGGCCTCAGTCACTATTATATACCATCATGCATTTCTTCAATTTTGTCTGGCTCTTGTCTCCTTTGGGGAGGAGCCGGACAGACGGGTCTGTGTTCCTTTTCTTTCTGCCACTGTGCCTGGAGCTGAACCTAGGGCCTCCACAGGCAGTGCCTGTGAGTAGAAGTTTATACAAATAGCTTTAAAAAAGGAAAAAAGTGGAGCAGACTTGAAGCACCTTGAGAACAGAGACAATCCTGTTCATTTCTATCACATCTCTGCGTTCACACCAATGCTCACCTCTGCTCCACCACTACGGGCACTAGCTGCCCTGGTCTGTCATCTCTTTCCATTTCTACCCCAACCGTCTGAGCAAACGTGATCCCCATAGGGCTGTGCTGTCTGTGTTCCTGGCTTAGCGTAGAGTCAGAATCCAAGAAACACCAGTCCAAGTCTGACATCCCCTACCCCTACTAAAGGAAACGTAATCCAAAGCACTGTGGACATTAGTGAAATAGCGTAGGCAAAAGCTGCTTTTTAATTAAGCCTCGTACAAACATGCCTTCTGTAGAGGCTGTTCACCAGGATCCAGACCCCTGGCCTAGTGGCTGTGAGATTTGGACTCAGGGTCCCGTCTCTCAGAGGAAGGGATGCTGAGAGTAAACCCCTCAAGGTGTGGTGGGTGAGGATGCAAGGAGGTCGTGTTTGGGAGACGCCGTGGATATGGCACACAACAAACCACCCTCAATTTTTAAAAATCCAACCCAACAATTCACTACCAGAGGTTCTGATGACTTTGGGGAATTAACATTTGTTAAGAAGAACCCTGAGTGCTGGAAAGGGAGCCAAGGTTCAACAACAGACCCTGAGAGAAATTGAAATAGAGAAGTTCATGACTCACGGGTGGTGGAGGAGGTCCATGGTGCACCTAGTGGGGCCACACGGGGAGGTCAAGGCCAACTGCAGGCAGAGAGGTGGCTGGACCTGATGGACACGCCCTTAGGCCTGGGTGGAGGGCTTTGGGGTTCCTGGGCTAAGTCCGGATTGCTATTGACCAAAGAGCGAACCCCAAAGAGCGGGTTTTGGTAAACTTCATGGGAGGTTTATCTAAAAGGTACACAAGGGAAGGCTCCAGGGGGCCCAGAGCAGCTGTCACCTAGGCCACTGGGGGAGGGTCACAACAGGAACTCACCCGTTTGTGACTCTGCTCCAGGAGGGCCAAGTGTCAGGTCCAGGCTCTCACAAGCTGCCTGGCCACACAGCATGGCTGCTGAGGCACCAACATTATAAAGCAGTTTAGCTAAACTCTCAAGAGGTCTCAAAAGAAACCTCCCCCAGACTGAAAATAAAAGTCATCCACAAGGATATTCTACTCGCAGAATACCAAAAAAAAAAAAAAAAAAAAATTTTAACAGTCTCACCCTCTCCTCAGAGAATCAAATCTCAGGAGCTACTTAGAAGGATTCACTTCCTCTCTCCAAATCTCAAATGTCCTAAGCTTGTTCTGGATTCTCCTCTTGCTGCTTCAGCTCCTTCCCCTTCCTTGGTCTGCTTTCCTCTCTCCACCTCTCTGCAGCACTCAGCTTTTCCCAATATACAGGAAATCAGGCCTGGAATGTCTCTCCACCCTCTCCTTGCCCATCACCCACCCCCAAGGCTCAAAGCCCGGAGGTCAAAAGGAAAATCTGAGGCAGGAGGGAAGGCTTTGCAGCTCCACTTCACTGAAGCTGTCCTCCTGTCCTACTCGGACGAACACACAGTCCTCTTCTCTCTCTGGGACCCTGATGACACACATGTCAGGCTGTCTGTCATCATCCCAGGGCTCTCAGATGTTCTCCTTTAAAAAAAATTTTTTTTCTTTTCGTTTCAGTTTGGATAATTTCTATTAACCATCTTCACATTGACTTTGCTCAGCTGTATCAGATCTACTGATGAGCTTGTCAAAGGAATGTCCTATTGCTGCTGCTGCTTATTTCTAGGATTTCTTTTGGACTCTTTCTTGCAGTCTTCACCTCTCTAATGAACTTCCCTATTTGTTCACATATGTCCATCTTTCCTATGAAACCCTTTGGCATCTCCATCATAGCGACTGTCAAGCCCTTGTCTGACAGTTCCAACATCTGGGTCTTATTTGAGTCTTGTGCGTATGTGCTAAGTCACGTCAGTCGTGTCCGACTCTTTGCAATCCTATGGACTCTAGTCTGCCAGGCTCCTCTGTCCATGGGGTTCTCCAGGCAAGAATACTGGAGTGGGTTGCCATGCCCTCCTTCAGGGGATCTTTGCCACCCAGGGATTGAACCGGAGTCTTTTGTGTCTCCTGCTTTGGCAGGTGGGTAAGTTACCACTGGGCCACCTGGGAAGCCCATTTAAATCTTATTCTTTTAATTACTTTGCCTCTTGACAATGGAGTTATTTCTTGCTTTTTGTGTCTGATAATTTTTTTTTAATTTAAAGCTAGGTATCATGCATAAAACAGATATTCTATTGAAAGATATCATGCATGAAACTGACATAAATATATTTTATGATTTGAGCACATCTCCTCTGGCAGGCCATGAATGTGGGGAGTTGGGTCAATCCAGACTGGAGATGAGCTGAGTTTCAGTTTTGTTGCTACTATGGTTACACTTCAGGGCAATGGTTCTCCCGTTACTGCGTGCTTACTGTGGAGACTGGACTGGAGAATTTTTCTCAATTTTTCTGTCTCTCTCCAGGCTCTCCCCACTGACAGCTGTTGTTTGGTCCCCTATGTGTGATGCTAGCCTCTGGGGTAACAAGGGGAGCTGTTGGACATCTGAGCCAATCTTCAGCTTCAGTCTTAGTCAGGTCCTCTGTGTCTAGGCCTTGTGGGTGGGTCTGGTGGGTATTGGGTGGAAGTTTCCAGTCCCGCCCCAGTAGTAGAAGACTTTGCCTTGGCTTTTGTATAGAATTGGGGGCCTGGTAGCTCAGTTGGTAAAGGATCCACCTGCAATGCAGGAGACCCTGGTTTGATTCTTGGGTCACGAAGATCCCTTGGAGAAGGGATAGGCTACCCACTCCAGTATTCTTGAGCTTCCCTGGTGGCTCAGATGGTAAAGAATCTGCCTGCCGGTGGGAGAACTGGGTTTGATCCCTGGGTTGGGAAGATCCTCTGGAGGAGGGCAAGACAACACACTCCAGTATTCTTACTTGGAAAATCCCAATGGACAGAGGAGCCTGGCAGGCTACAGTCCATGGTGTTGCAACGATTCAGACACAACTGAGTGACTAAGCACAGCACAGGGGGCCCAAGACCCTTCCCATTCCTTCCCCCAGGGTAGAGGGTTAATGCTTCCATCCCCTACATCCATGGGTCTTCCCATGTGCCCTGGGTGGGGGGCGTGGAGGGGAAGTGTTTGATGCCCCTCCTCTAGCAACTGAGATTTCTGCTTGGTAGGAGGGGAGGACTTGACTGGGGGCAGGGTCAGTGTCCATCTGATGGTCACATCCAATTTCCTGCTGCCCACCTGCCCTGCAGAGAGGGCTATTTCTGACCTCCTGCCTTGTTCCTAGTCTTTCTCATGAACCCCTAGTGGGGGCCATGGACAGAAGCCTGTGAGTCAGTGTGAACTGCATCTGACACATCTCCCCATGCTTGGTCCCCAGCACTTGAGCATTTGTAGCTGGTTCCTTCTCGCCCACATGGACAGCAGACACCCTTCATCCTGTGCTCTGCCCACACGATGAGCCAGTCCCTGTGACCCATCTCTCCTTAGAGGGGCCCAGTCTTCCTTGGAGTTCGGTTTCTGGTTTGCCTTGCAAACTCAGCTTCCTGAAGAGTTCAAGAATTTATGGTTTTGCAGTTTGTCGGGCTTTTTTCCTTGTTAGGCCACAAGTGGTGCTCCTGGTTTTCTACATTCCAGGCAGAAGTGGGACTTCTTGCCCGGACTATTGAAATAGACAATTCTTTGTCCCCTTCAGTCTGCTCGACACATTGTACCAGAAGGGATGACTGTCAAGTCTGGTCACGATGTGCCTTGCGCTAAATCCTCCTGGTGGCTTCCTGACTCTCTTAGGATGACCACATTCCTTCAGGAGACCTACACGTGGCCCTTTCTTGCTTAGTATTATTTCTTTTGGGGCACACCACATTGGATGTGGGATCCTGGTTTCCTGACCCAGGATTGAACCTGCACACAGCAACCCTCTCCCAAACAAGGGAGGGCTGGAGGATAGAGAGGTGGCTATTTCAGGGGAATGACAGTTAAAGATACTACATAGCCAGCCCCGTTTTGTGTTGGACCGGGTGCCCAGGTGCTACCTGTCTGCACCTGACTGTTCTAGAAGCCAGAAGATCTTGGAAAATAACCTGGACCACAGTGACTCTCAGACAGGTGCTGACATGTAAACGTGTCACGGATTAAAAAAAATAAAATGTTTGTTTTGCTGTAAACAGTAAAAGGGAAGGAAGTGAGGACTTGTTTGATTTAAATGAGGTTATTAATAGGAAAAGATTCTAGGGGGTGTCTATTATGAAACGTTACTAACCGGCTCCTTTATATTTGCAGCTCTGACATACCCTCTAAGACTCGTCTTTCTTGTGACATAACATGCTTTTCTGGATCTGAAGATATACCACTGGATATGGAAGGTGAAGTGATCTTGATGGTTTGAGGTGTTTTATTGAGATATCTGATGATTTCCATGCCAGAGGTGCTGGCATGCCTTACAGCACAGATCTGATTTTTTTAAATGTCCTGTACTAGTACATAAATCCAGTCACACTTTTTTTTCATACACTACAAGGGGATATGTAATACCCATGCTTCTTTTTATATCCTTAAACTATTGCTATACTTCAAGTAAGTGTCTTTTTTAAACGATTCGTTTGTGTAAAAATGGTCTGGTCAGTATAGGGCACAAAGGCAAATAAAAGTATTAGTGTTAACAACAACAACAACAAAACTCTCAACTGGCAGTTACATGGAGTAGAAAACTGGTCCTGGTTTTATCTAGTGTAAACGGAGAGATGTCAGTTGTGTGTAAAATGGGAGAAGGTGGGTGATACCACTGTATACTGCTAGGTCTCTGAGAAATTAAAAATTCAGGGTGTATAGAACATGAGACCATGGAAGTAACCCTACGACTAGTGTGCTCTTAGAAAAGTAACACCTGGGAGTAACTCTGTGGGTGGTGGCGTCATCTGTTATTAAATACAATTCTGTTTTTTCAGCCTGGAAAGACGTAACCAGTGGAAGTTTCGACAGTTTTGTGCTTCCAGGAAACCACTTCTATCTTATGGAACCTTCCAACACAAGCTTCATCAAGAAGTACATAACCAAGACTCTAGAAATATCAGCGTTCACCTCTTGACAGATATCTCCCCTTCTTGGTCTTAAAACAGTCCAGTTGATTATCTGATACTCTTCTTCAGTTTTTTAGAGTAGCTTAGGACTTTGTTTCAGAGATTGGAAAATGATACATTTGCTGCTGTCAGGGTGATGGTTATCTACAAATGTATTTCCCCAGAGCATTTACGTATCTAGGGGATGAAAGATGAATGGGTCAAGAATACTTCCGGGAGGGTCTTTCTTCTTTGTATTAGAATCTCATTTGAGTCTCATCTGTGGAAGGTTTGTCAATGAAATTCCTGCTTGGTCGATGATTTATTTCTTCCTTTCGGTTATTCTGACAGTGAAAATCACAGACAGGGGAAGTGCTTGAAATGAAATGACTGTTTCATTAACACACTGTGGCCCAAAGCCTGATCTCACCTTTTGAAATATAGGGTTGCCCCATTCAATGAGGAAATGTAGCCTACTGTTAAAATAAGACAGCCCTGAATAATCATTGCTGCCTGTCCTGGCAAGTCCCCGGAATGCCTGTAGCCTTCTTAGGTTCTCTTCTAAGGGGTTCCTCCAACCTGGATTGCCTGTTGTCTCTGTGTGTCCCTGCTGCTCTTTATGCAATGACCAACTGGGACTCAGGGCAACTGTTTGGGGTCTAGTCCTTGGCATACAGAGGGTCAAGCACAAATGCCAGACCCAACAGGCTGCCTCAGCTTTGTGTGTGATCATCTGAACCAGACATAGAGAGAAAGCACACCAGTTGGAAACAGACAGAAAAAAAAAGGGGGGAAATTAAATAGGAGAATGACTTGAGTCCGAGCAACGGCAGAACACCACTGGTAGGATTCATACATACCTACTGCCTGGATGGAGAGGCACCATATCCCCAGGGCTACGTGGGTCCTGCCATCTCTGCCAAATCCCAAACTGTGTGTGTCTCTTGGAATCCTAGCTGTTCAATTGGCACCTTGATTTGTTATCTCCCTCGGTTCTTCACAATAAAGCCCCTACTTCATGCAACCAGTGTCTCTTCCTTATGGCTTCAAATGCTTGACACAGCTTGACACACTAAAATGTCGCTTCTAAAGCATGGATGTGTTTGGGATCACATAATAGGGGGTTGTGTTTTTGTTGGTTTAAAAATAGTATATAGAGAATCTTAGTAAGTTTAAGGGAAATGCACACAAGAGGGATTTTTTAGAATGTATCATTCTTTTTAATATTTATTTATTTACTTGGCTGCAGTGGGTCTTAGTCGCAGCATGTGAACTCTAAGCTGCAACATGTGGGATCTAGTTCCCTGGCCAGGGATCAAACCCGGGCCCCTGCATTGGGACCTCTGAGTCTTAGCTACTGGACCACCAGGGAAGTCCCCATTGTTTCTTTTTAACAAAGTGAAAATAATACAAAATTCACCATGGCCGGGAGAAGGGTTTTGAGTTAGAATTCATGTAATACATTTGAGCTAAAGGTAACCTCAAGAAACTATGTTCCCTGTTTAGTACGCACTGAACTGTGCTTTACTCTTTGGTGTAGGATACAGGGCTCCATTCTGGAAGGATTGGTGCTAAAGGAATCTAGATTTGTGATTATTCATTCGAACAACCTGTAGTTACTACAGTCCACAAATAGGAATCTCATGATGCAGCCGACGCCAGGCTTTTGGGGTGGATGTGAGGTCCACACAGGAACAGCTCGAAGAGTTTCTGAGCCCTCCGCTGGAAGAGGGTGTGGACTTCTTCGTGGAAGGCTTCTGTCTTTAGGCAACACTTAGTACAGAGGAGAATCACCTTTACTTTCCAAAGTTTTTCAGATTAGAAATCAAGCTAGATTTGTTTTTCATTAAACTTTTTATTTTGAGGGAACTGTAGATTCACATGGGGTTCTAAGAAACAACACAGAGCTCCCCAGTTTCCCCAGATGGCAACATCGTGAGAAATTCTAGGGTCACCGGCCAATCAGGGGATGACATTGATACAGAACATCCCATCACCGCTGGATCCCTCCTGCTGGCCTTTTAACATCCTCCCCCATTCCCCTCCTCCTTGGCAATCACTGTTCAGTCCTCAAGGTTTGTAATTTTGCCAATTCAAGAATGTTACATAAACAGGATCATACAATATACAACCTTTTGGGACTGGCTTTTATTTCACCCAAAATAATTCCCTGAAAATTCATCTAGTTGATCCAAAATTTTTTTTCTTAAGTCACATGAAATCAATCTCTCACACAACACCAAACCTACACCCTTCAGCAGGGGACAGGCACCCAGTCTGGAAAGATTTCTAGCCTGTGGAATCTCAAGCAGATGTTAGGACTCTGAAAATGAGACCACCTTCTTTCAGAGAGCCTGTGGACAGCCAAGTGAGACTGCAAACTGGTCCAACAGACACTCCAGATTCTGCATTTTCACTCTGATAAAACTGGACTTCAGAGGCGTACTGCACAGTCTGTCATCACCAGCTACTACCTTTCAGCCTGACGTTTTTGTCTTAAGCATAGAAACTTGAATAGTTGATAGCCCATGACAGCTTTTATTCTTTCTTTGAAGAGTTTGAGATAGACTCATAAGTTTATTTTTTAAAGTTTTGTTGCTTGCTATCAGGTTTTATATAGTATACACTTTTAAATTAAGGTAGGATAATTACAGGTACCTCATTCAATTCTTACCCTCTGAGATCAACATTTTCCCCTTACCCTACAGATGAGCTTTAGCAAAGCTTCAGTAACTTGCCTTGGGTTACCTATAAATCAGTCACTGAAGGGAGCCTGGAGCCGGGTGTGTCTGTATTGCTGAGGCTCCGTGTTGGTGTGAACCCCAAAGCTACACAGTGAAACAAAGACCCTTGTGATTAGTTCTTAATAAACTGTGCTGATTATACCAGTAAGACCACTTCACTGCAGAAAAAACAGAGGAGTCAAAAGAACAGCAATGATTAATGTTTTTGTGTACACACTACCAGAGCAACACTTTAAAAAGAACTCTTAAAAATTGCCTGGTTTTAGCAAGTAAAATTTCGTTAAACATGTAGTTTCAGCATACCTCTAATTCAGAATGACAAGTCATGTTACCAGCAAAAATATTGATGACCCATCAAGAGTCACAGTGCATTTCTCCCTAAGTATTAGGTCACGATACCATTATGAAGGCTTCAAAAGGAAAATTCTGTCACGGGCTGGATTCTAGATTCCGTATTTTTCTATTAGCTCTTTTGCTTTAGAAATATAGGCATTCATGGCATCTTCCTTTGATAATCCTAGAAAGATACAAACAGGTTGACTCACCGACCGATGTATGTGGAAATTAAGAAGGTTCGTGTAACATTTAAAAAACTAACTACCTTTTTGAAGGTTCCAGGCTTCCCACTTAGCCTTTCCTTTTAGATCTAACAGTGCTGGACACTCTGCCAAAAGAAGGACAGATATTCACAGGATTACTTGTTATTTTATGCTTCTACACTGTTCAATAAAGTGTACTGTTATTTTTAAATATGACAGCACAATACCAATATCTATGTCTCCAATTACAGACTGTTTGTAGAGTCCATAGAGCTCTTTTAATTCCTCATCATCTGGCCTGGTTTTCAGCTTCCTCACGTCTTTGGCCGCCTTGTCAAAATCAGCCTAAAACAAAAAGACACAGTGCATTTGCTAACTTTTGGCAGGTTTATTTGCTTCAGGGGAACTTAAAGAGGACAGGAAGCTTTCAATCAGAAATGAACTATTATTGCTCTGGTTCCACCAGAATTATTCTTATTTTAACTTGTGGATACTTCCTCTGGTCCTTACCTGTTACATGGACAATGCACCTATGTATTTGATACAGAGGACAAAATAAAATTCTTAATATTTAAAATGTTTATCTAAATGTTTAAAAACTGAAGAATACATAAATAAATGGAAAGATATTCCCTGTTCATGGATAGAAAAAGTTAACAGTTAGTAAAATGTTCATCTTACCCAAAGTCATCAACAAACTCAATGCAATTCACTATCAAATTTCCCATGGTATTTTTCATAGAAAGAGAAAAAGCAATCCTAAAATGTGTATGGCAGAGAAGGCAATGGCACCCCACTCCAGTACTCTTGCCTGGAAAATCCCATGGATGGAGGAGCCTGGAAGGCTGCATGCAGTCCATGGGGTCACTGAGGGTAGGACACAACTGAGCGACTTCCCTTTCACTTTTCACTTTCACGCATTGGAGAAGGAAATGGCAACCCACTCCAGTGTTCTTGCCTGGAGAATCCCAGGGACAGGGGAGCCTGGTGGGCTGCCATCTATGGGGTCACACAGAGTCGGACACGACTGAAGTGACTTAGCAGCAAAATGTGTATGGAACTATAAAAGCTAAAGCAATCTTGAGAAAGAAGAACAAAGCTGGAGGCATCACAATTCCTGATTTAAAATAATATTACAAGCTATATAGTAAGCAAAATATATGGTATGGTACTATATGGTACTGACATATAAACAGACACAAAGATCCATGGAACGGAGTCAAGACCCCAGAAATAAACCCATGCATATATGGTCTATTCGTTTATGACAAAGGACCCAAGAATATACAGTACAGAAAGGACAGTGTCTTCAGTCAACAATTCTGGGAAAACTGAATACACATGCAAAAAAATGAGACTGGACTCCATCTTACACCACATACAAAAATCAACTCAAAATGAATTACAGACTTGAACATGAGATTTAAACTGTAAACAACTAGAAAAATACATAGAATGTTCCTTGACATCATTCTTAGCAATGATTTTTGGATGTGACACTGAAAGCAAAACTAGTTAAAATGAAAATAAACACAAGAGACTACAGCAAACAAATAAGCTCCTGCACAACAAAGGAAACCATCAACAAAATGAAAAGGCAGCCCACTGAACGGGACAAAATATTTGCAAACTGTATATCTGATAAGGGGCTAATTTCCAAAATACATACAGAACTCATATGACTGAACATCAAAAAAAAAAAAAGCAAAACAATCTGATTTTAAAAGAGTCGGGAGATTTTTCCACAGAAGATATATAGGGACCTGAAATGATGCTCCACATCATTAAGCATCAGGAAAATGAAATCAAAACAACAATGACATATCGCCCCATATCTGTAAGAACGGCTATGATCAAAAAGGCAAGAAATAGCCAGTGCTGATGAGGATGTGGCGAAAAGGGCACCCTATACA
Source organism: Bos javanicus (assembly GCF_032452875.1). Lineage (NCBI taxonomy): Eukaryota > Metazoa > Chordata > Mammalia > Artiodactyla > Bovidae > Bos > Bos javanicus. The sequence continues at coordinate 29,732,995 of NC_083880.1, forward strand.
CCTTGGTGGGAATGCAAATTGATGCAGCCACTGTGGAAAACAGTGTGAAGCTTCCTCAAAAAAATTTAAAAAAGAACTACTATATGATCTCACAACCCACTTTGGAGTATTTATCCAAAGGAAATGAAATCAGTTTCTTGAAGAGACATCTAAATATACTAAAATGTGTCAATACTAATGGCCTCTATTGGTAAGTTTCCTGTTCTTTAAAAAAAACCATCAATACTCTCCAAATTTCCCATAATGTGTACATATTGTATCTATAATAAGGACAAAGTTAAAATGCTACATCACTGCCCTCAGCTTCCTAAGGGCAGGACAGGGAGACACTGTCCAGGAGGTATAAGGATCCTTCCCTTCAGGGTTGGCAGGCATCTCGGGTGTTCTATCTGCTGTGAAGTCCCGTGCCATCTTCCAATGACAGCAACTCAAGTCCTTTTGGCAAGCTAAGCCTTGATACGAATTCTAAGGCTTTTCAGAAACCATGCTAAGTCCCTGCCTTCCAGGAAGGAGTTTTTGGAAGACTGTGCTTCATGTTTTGAGGGGTATGGAACCATCTGACAAGCTCATGAAAGTCTTGGACCCTCTCCAAAGTGGAGCCCTTGACCATTTCCCAGGCAATTTCAGGGGTCCCCTCTATAATCTCTCACCAGGCAGAGAAGAAAAACCCATTCCAGAGCAGGGCCCAGGGCCAGTCTGTCTCTCCAGCATGCCCTTCCCTGGCACCCCAACGTGGTACACTTGTGTTCTACATGGCAGTTTTGATGTGCCTTCTCCCAGCCCAACCACGATGAGCGTGGCAGGAAAAACATCGGGCTCGCATCAGGATCCTGGAGTTTAATTCTAGCTTGGAGACACACTGCCCTGGGACTCTGTGTAAGCAATGGAGAGATTTGGCTTCAGCTCAAAAAAAAGGCATCAGCCTCAGCTGGGAAGCACGAGGATGAAACAAGAATAAGACTGTAAATATTCTTGACTTCATTCTGTTGACTCTGCCAGCCCAGAGCTCACCACTTGTATCACACTATTGATTCAATATGTATTGAACACTTCTGAGGGGCCAGGCCTTGGGAGAGCAGACAGGGATGAATAGGGCAGCCAGCTTTCACAAAGCTCAGCGTCCTGTGGGAGATGAGTGGGTCACAGTGATCATGTGATACTTGCTCAAGCAGAGGAGCAGTGGGTGCCCTGGGACCACAGAGAAGGGAGTAGTCACGAGGGTGGAAGGCACATTTTTAGAGGAGATGATGCTTAGCTGAGCCTGGGGAGGGGTCAGTGCCTAGGGGATGGACAGAGACAGGGAAGGGGGTTCCAGGCAGCCCCAACAGTATTTATTAGGGCTCAGCACAAGGGCTGGTGGGAATGTATTTGTTCCCCCCAAGTATTCAGAACAGAGGATAGGCACAAATGTTCATCTCAGTAGCAAGAGCCTTGCCTTAACAGAGTGCTGGCAGGTGGTAGGAGCCCATCTGAGCCCTGTACCTCCTTGTTGAATACATGAATGAAAAGTGAGTAGATATTAGGAGAGTCTGAAATCATCATAGGTGAGAAACAGATTTTTTTTTTCTTTTAATCTTTGGCCACACCTCACCACATGCAGGTTCTTAGTTCCCTGACCAAGGATGGAACCTACACCCGCTGCGGTGAAGCACAGAGTCTTAACCACTGGACCACCAGGGAAATCCCAGAAACAGGGATTTAAAGGTACAGTCATTTACACTTAATTCCAAGAACTCTGAGCCAAAGGGAAAGTTGGATGATGTTCCTGTGCTGCTGCAGAGCTGGGCTCGCAGCTTTGGGTGAGGAATTTCAACCTCCGCTAAGCTCACTCTGCTGGAGTCGGGTCCTCAGCACCCTGGCTGAAAGCTGACCCACTGGATATCCCCTGCACCTGTGCCTGAAGGGTCTTCAGAACAACTCCCTTAAAACCTCTCCTCACACCCTCTCCCGTTCATGTTTTCACAAGGCCCCCGACCCCACCCTTGGTGTAGCAGTGACCCTGGTGTCACCACTGTCCCATGGGGTGCACCCTGCCATGTACCCAATGCAGACAATTTAAAAATTTTAAAGGATATTTAGTAGTGACAAAAAGCTCATAGTACAAAAAGAGAGAGAGCAAGCAAAATTATATAAAAAGCAAAGTGTGTGTATAAACATATATATTCACATATCACAGAGATGTTTCTCGAACACTTGAGAAAGTAACTTAGTGCTACTGTGATTATCACTTGGGTGAAGGAATGCCTGATGTTTTACTTTATATTATGGGCTTCCCTGGTGAAGAATCCGCCTGGTTTCATATCTGGGTTGGGAAGATCCCCTTGAGAAAATAGCTGCCCACTCCAGTATTCTTGCCTGGAGAATTCCATGGACAGAAGAGTCTGGCGGGTCCATGGGGTCACAAAGAGTCGGACAGAGCTGAGAGACTAACACTTTCCCTTTTTTCCTTTTTTACTTCATATTTGTTCTCTTTCTCTCAAATTTCCACCCTGAACGTATATATTTTTTTCCCTCCAAAGATCATAAGAACAGTATTTTAAGATCGTGGTTTTCCAGATCTCTGCACTTGCCTGGGAGAACCCCTAGACGTGCCCAAGGAGCAAGGGAAGGCCGCAGCCGCCCACACCTCCCTCTCCACGATAGCAAGAGAGCGCTGGGCAGGCCCACCGGGTCTGCCGGGAGCAACGCCGCGCCCGCCCTCCCCCCGCCCGTGCCGGGTTTGCGTCTAATCAGTCCCCGGGGTTCACAAGAGTTGCTATAGGGAGCCCGGCACGCCGTCAACTGAGTGCACCGGTGCGGACTACGCGCAATAAGGGGGCGCTGAGGATGGGGTGGGCGTGTCTCGGGGGTCCCCTCGGACTGCCACCGGGGACAAAGGCGACTGGCAGCAGCAGCCCGAAGCGGCGGGTCAGAGATGCGCCGCGCCCCCGGCGGGCCGTCACGCCGGCCCCACGCCCCACTCGAGCGCTTTTCTCCGGGACGGACGCTCCTCCCCGCCCCCAGCAGTTTTAGCACACCCAGCTCACCTGCAGGGACATGGCGGCTAAACCTGAACGATGCCTGTCTCCAAGTGCCGGGTTCCCGGGACCCCGCGCCCAGAGGCTCCTTAAAGGGCAGAGAGCCTCCGCCCGCCGGCTCCCGTTGGTCGCGCTGCCGGGCCCGGCCTATGCCCATTGGTCGCTGGCCCGCGAGGGCGAGGCTGGGCGGTGAGTGACACCCTCCCGGCCCGCTGGGCCGCGCTCTTCTCCCAGCCCAAGCCCTACAGAGAGTTGTACGCTGCCAGAGGTTACAACTGGCAAGGCGCAGGGAAGAGAATATAAATGAGCTCCTCTCTGCCCCTGACTCGCTGTATTCATTCTCTAGAAGTTGTTTGCAGGAAATCCTGAGAGGTCTCTCTAGGGCACTGACTCACTTGGGATTCCTTTTGATATATACCTCTGTCCTCTGCATGATTCTTAGAACTTAGATGGCAGACAGCCTTTATCTGATGTCTCTGTCTCCCGACCCGTCTTTAGGCACAGCCCATCAGGAATGAAGAGGTAGTTTGCCTCTTTTCTTCTCGTTATAAAAGGAGAGCCACTTACATTCTGAACACGCTCTGCAACCATCCCAGCTGGATTTCAATTAGGGTAAAAAAAAAAAAGCACAGGACTCTTCAACATGACCCCGTTCTTGAAGGGCACAAACTTCAAGTGTCACTCCAAGTCTGCAGACACAGAACGGGGTTGTAATTCACATCTGATTAAATTTTCATAGAACTGGAACTGCATTTTCTGGTCATCTGAGGAGTTCATTACATAGAAGTCTTCCTGGAGCAAAGTGATTGGAAGAAAGGGCAAACTCAGTTTTAAGAAAGCTATTGATTTGAAATGTCTAACAATGTAAACAAGATACAGGAGTTCAAGGCCCTAAAACGGTTTGCCTTGTTTTCGCATAAGAAACATTTTACCTTGTTTTTGCATAAGATTACACTTAAAAATTATTTGCTACATCTTCACATAAATCCCTTGGTTTTTTATTTTCTCCTCAAAACTATTTTCATGGTGAAATCAATGAGTTTCCAAATAAAGGACAAAAAGCAAATTTTAGAACAATATACTGAAAGGAGAATTCCCTGGTGGTCCGGTAGTTAGGGCTCTGCGCTTTCACTGCTGAGGGCCAGATTGGATCCCTGGTGGGGGAACTAAGATTCCACAAGCCATGTGATGTGGCCCCAAAAAAAGAAAAAGAAATTCCTTTTTCTGTCCTTGGCAGAACTTTTTTCAAAATTTCCCAACGATGAGAAGCACACTAAAAGGCACAATGAAAATAGCAGCTGAAGAAGAGCAAGTGCTCTGTCTGCTAGGGAAAGCCCTCTTTATCAGTGTGTGTCAGCCGGGAAATACTGCAGTGAGCTCTGGTATCGGTGTGTATCTGCAGCTGAGACATTTTGATATTATAGTCATTATAAAAAATCAGGAGGAAAAGAGAGGGAAGATTCACTGTGCTCCATTTTATTCTCTAAGTCTAGAATGTTATTTCAAGCACTGTTTTCAAAACATGTTCTTCTCTTGAGTTGCCATCCTCCTACTGGTTGCCAGGGCCATGACTGGCCTGTCTCAAGGAGCAAAAAGAAACAACAGAAACATCAATGTCCTCTGTTCAGTGATCATAATATACTGCTGCTGCTAAGTTGCTTCAGTCGTGTCTGACTCTGTGCGACCCCATGGACTGCAGCCTACCAGGCTCCTCCGCCCATGGGATTTTCCAGGCAAGAATACTGGAGTGGGGTACCATTGCCTTCTCTGCATAATATGCTAGGTACAATGAAAACTCAGTTTTGTAGAACCCTTAGGGAGTCAGTAAAGCTGGACAATAAAGATTTTTATTTTTATTATTATTAAATATTCATTATAAACCAGTATGCATATACATATGTTTTTTTTTTAAAATAAAGGGTGCATTTATGAACATACCACCAATTTAAGAAATAGAACACTCCCCTTTACCTCTGTGACTCTCCTGGTTCCATCCCACCCTATCCTCCTTATTCTCTCACACTTTCATTCATCTAATCAAACAGTTATTGAGTGCCAACATGACCCAGGCACCCTTCTAGGTTTTTGAGAAACAACGGTCAGCAAAACAAACAAGAATCCCTATCCTTAAAAAAAAAAAAAAAGAATCCCTATCTTTGTCTTACATTTTGGTAGGGGATGACAGATAATAAACATATAAAAAAAGCAAATTATACAATCTATTGAAAGATGTTAGGTGATAGGTGCTATTTTCTTTTGCAAAGATTTTTTTGACTTGGACCATTTTTAAAGTCTTTATTGGGCTTCCTTAGTGGTCCAGTGGTTAAGAATCTGCCTGCCAATGCAGGGGACACAGGTATGCCCTAGTCCAGGAACTAGATCCCACGTGCTGCAGAGAAATTAAGCCCATGCACCACCACTACTGAGCCTGCACTTTAGAACCCGTGAGTTGCAACTACTGAAACCCAAGTGCCTTGGTCCGGTGCACTGACACAAGAGAAGTCGCTGCAATGAAAGCCTGTGCACTGCAATCAAGAGCAGCCCCTGCTCACCACAACTAAAGCTCTCATCCAGCAGTGAAGACCCAGCACAGCCAAAAAAAAAATATATATATATATTAAAAAATAAAATCTTTAGGAATTTGTTACAATATTGCTTCCGTCTTATGTTTTTCTGGGTTTTTGGCCATGAGGCATGTAGAATCTTAGCTCCCTGACCAAGCATCAAAACTGCGCCGCCTGCATTGGGATGTGAAGTCCCAACCACTGGACTGCCAGGGCAGCCCCTGATAGGTGCAGGTTTCAAAAAGAGCAGAGCAAAGAGATGGAGAATCTTGTGCATGTGGAGTGAGGAGGTGACTTGCCATTATAAACATGGTCATCAGGATGGGTCTCTTGGGAAGATGACATTTGAGTAAAAGTTGAAGGAGGTGAGGGAGCTGGCCTGGAAGATCCCTGGGGAAGAGGTTCCCTTACAAAAACAGCATCCAGTACAAAGGCACTCAGAAATGACCTTCCTGGCAGGTGTGATATGCCAATGGGGCTGGAGCAGAGTAGCAAGAGCAGAGGTCTAATGGAGACCTAATCATACAACACCTTGTCTGAAGGCGTTTGGCTTCAAGGGGGGGGAGTCAAACAGAACCACTGAAGGGTTCTGAGTGAGGACTGACATGATCTGACTTTATCCTTTTTTTTTGTTTTGTTTTTAAGAATCTCTTCTGTTACTATGACTACAAAAAACAACATTGGAAGCAAGAGTCTTACTATAATAATCCAGGGGAGAACTTATGGGTGTCTCCAACTCAGGTGGCAGCAGTGGAGGCAGTGAGATGTTCAGATTCTGCATTTATTTTGAAGGTAAAGTCAACAGGAGTCCCTGATAGATTCTATATTGGTATGAAAGAAAGAGAGGAATCAGGACAGCTCTGAGATGTTTGCCTTGAGTAACTGGAAGGCCTATAGGTGGAGTTGGCCTGATGGCATGGCAAAGATCAGAGTCCCTTGGACAGCAGAATCAAATCAGTCAAATCCCAAATGAAATCAACCCTGAATATTCACTGAAAGGACTGTTGCTAAAGCTGAAGCTCCAATACTTTCTCCACCTAATGCAAAGAGCTGACTCATTGGAAAAGACCCTGATGCTGGGAAAGATTGAAGGCCAAAGGAAAAGAGGGTGGCAGAGGATTAGGTGGTTGGATAGCATCACCAGTTCAGCAGACAAGAACTTGGGCAAACTCCGGAAGATAGTGAGGGGCAGGGAGGCCTGGCGTGCTGCAGTCCATGGGGTTGCAAACAGTCAGACATGACTCAACAGCTGAACAACAGCAACAAACATCAGAAGTTCCACTGTGGACATGCTGCGTTTGAGATATCAGACATCCAAGTGAAAATGTGAAATGGACAGTTAGATATTTAAGTTTCGACTGGGCTAGGTGTATAGATCTGGGACTCAAGGGTTCAACTTCTGAAACTTGAGATAAGATGGCCCTAGAAACTCAATGTGTATGGAGGAGATATGGAAACAGAACTGAAGAGTGAGCCATGGGAAATTTCAACACTAAATGTTTGGGGAGAAGAGCACAAAGGAGACAGAGAACTGATCACTGAGGTGAGAGAAAAACCAAGAGAATGTAGTGTTGAGAAAGCATCATGAGTGAGAAAGTATGTTTTGTTGTTGTTCAGTCGCCAAGTCAAGTCCAACTCTTTGCAACAGCATGGACTGCAGCATGCCAGGCTTCCCAGTCCCTCACCATCGCCTGGAGTTTGCCCAAGTTCATGTCCAAAGTATGTTAGGTTAGATTGAAGACTGAGAATTAGCAATTGGATTTAGGTCATTGTCCAGATCACTGATGACTTGAAGGGAAGTTTTAATGCAGTCGTTGGGGTAGGGGTGGGGGGAACAAGCCTGATTAGGGTGGGTTTAAGAGAAACCATGAGAGTTAACATACTAATAGTTTCTTGGGCTCTGCATTTGTTTATCCCCCCACCTACATCACATTGTCTTCATTATTAAAGCCTCCTAATTTTGTTCTTCTTCAGGAAGGCCTGTCCTTGGCACCTTGCTCTTCTGTATAAATTTTAACATCCATGAGTTGAGTTCCATAGAAGATTCTTGAATTTCTCTTGTCATTGCATGGAAATTATAGCACATACAACAAGCTGGGGAAGCATCCTCTCGTTTTTGTATTCTGGAAGAAATTAAGTAGAATGGGAAAAAAAATTATAAACGAGAGGTTGCCCAGCCATCAATGATTTGAGCTGACCTTGTTCTTGCTGTCTCCCTCACTGTCCTTGCGGTAAGAGGCCACTTTCAAAACACAAAGAGAACGTGGCCGCTTATCCATCGAGTCTCTAACCTGCAGCCAGAAAGAGCATCCTATAACCCAAACAGCGCCTGCTGCGCGCACATTTCAGTTTCATCCCAGCTTTCTTATGATCAACCCCAAACTCTTTTCGTCACTGTGGTCACTGTAATACTAGTCAGGCCTGCTCAGCAAAACTCGCCCAAGAGATTTTCTCCGGAAGCTCCCGTTAGGGGTTCTGATACGTTACCAAACCGCCCTCTCGCAACCCTGGCTCCCCTCCCCCACAAGCACGACAGCAGAGCCGGCGCCGAGATGCGCGGCCAGGCAGTCCGGATGCGGACAGGTGCGGGGGCAACGACTGCCCCACCTCTTGTCTCCCTGGAGGCTCCTGGCCACTTTTTGAAGGTAGAAGATGCAATGATTTTTTTAGCGGCGGGGGTGGGGGGGGGGGGGAGTGGAGACAATGCTTTCCAAATCCGCAGAAGCGCAGCTCTCCACGGAAAAGGAGCTACGTTGAGAGGCGGCCATGACCGTTTGGACCCCTGTTCTCTTGGCCCCGGCGCCGGGCATTGACAGCAGCGCAGGCCTCCTGCTCAGTTCGCACTGACCGCCCTTTGCTTCCAGCACCTGGCTGAAGCCCTGCACCTTCTCGCTGGGCTCCATGAAGTTCACGGTCTTCAAGCGTCGTGAGCACGACCTGGCCTTCTCACGGTTTTTCTTTCTCACTGCCTGTGCTCCCACTCCATGAGGGGGAAGTGTCTCCCACCCGCCTCATACTGTCAAGATTTCTTTTGACAAAGCCAAAACACAGAAATTTCAGTATGAACTTGAACTTGAACCTGGTGAAGAAGCCCTTGCTGGTCCTTCGGAAGGAAGGCTGGGGTGGCTTATCCTTCAGAGGTTGCCCCGATGGATGGAGCTTCTTTTGGACACACCCTGGAGGCCGCTGGTTCCTTCTGTGGCTCTGCCACTACTTCTAATGTGTGGTTGGAAGACAAGGACACCCTTGGGAGTCTGGGCTGGGGACACATCCCAGCTTCCCTATGGGGCATGGCCCCGAGGCCCTAGGGAACCGTAATGCGTGGATCTCTATGGAGGCATGGCTTTGTCAAGGAAACTGGGGTGTTGGAAGGGTGCAGACACCTTAGAGCCCTTGACCTTGGCAGGGTTAGGCTGTCTTTGCCCTTTTGCATGGAGGCCTGGCCTGGGCTTGCTCACTCCCAAAGCAGACAATTCCTGCATTGATTTGTGCTGGAGGCTAGGTGGTCTCTTCCCCTCTTTGGCTTTGCCGCTACCCTTCTGCCCTACACTTGGTCCTCTTCAGGTGGCTTATATTCTGTGTTGCCCCTTTGAGTATTCTTAAAATAGGAATTAGTGGAAGGGGCTGCCAGCTCGCTAACACCTCACTGTTGTGTGTTAGCAGAAACTTCAGGTGAATCCTTGGTGGGCTGCTGTTGATTAGATTCACCAAAGTCTGGGGTTTCAGGGCTATGACATGGCCCTCCTGCTCGGCTCTCTTGTACCTCAGAAGCAGATAAATGGCCATCACTTGGTTGTGTTTCCAGCCATCAGTGAGCCTTGGACTTCTTCCCTTTTGTCACACTGGACACCACCGTCAGGGTTCCTGGTAGTCAAGAGAGTGGCTCCACATAAGGTTTGGTTCATCTTTATGACCTGTGTTTATTCATGGATCTTTCCTGATGAGCTCTAAAGTACCTTTTTTGCTGGGATTGAGAATGAGAAATTTCTTAAGCAGTTTTTCACATTTCCTGGACATGTGAAAGGGCATATGGTCTATTTCATTAAGTACTGACTCCTGCAGCTCCTTGAAGGCAGGGGCCCATCAAAAGGTAAGGGGTTTGCAGACCAGTGTATATAGGATGATCCTCAGATTCCACACGTCTACTGTGGGTCTATCTTATTTGGACTTGGAAGACTTCCAGGGCAGCCTAAAGGGGTATGGCCAATGAAGATATCTAGCTTGTTGCCAAAGGTGAATGTAACGCCAAAGCTATAGTCTTCAAAGTTTTTTTTCATATCAGCATCCAAAAGCAGGTGCTCTGCCTTTAACTCTATGAGCAATGCACTTCTGGTGACAGTGTGTCACTGATGGAATTTGCCAGAACCTCTTTTTCTTACGGATATCCATGAGCCACCAGGTCCTCAAATATGTCTCTTCCATTGAGTAATTCCTCAAGGAAGGCAGAATGGATCACAACAAATACTGTTTGGGAAGGACTCAAGTCTTTCATGGTTCTTACTCAAGGGACCATCTCTGCAGTCTGGAGGAGTTTGGCTAAGTCTTGTTAGTAATCTACATGACTGCCTCTTTCCTAAGTCAGGATGTACTGAGCCAGCTTTAGCTTGGTCATGTTGCCCATGGTGATGGTCTTGACTGTCGGTGATTGTCAATATGGTGGTCATCCTCAACAGAAATGTCTGAGAGGCCAGGCGTGTGTTGGACTTACTGCTGACCTGGGAGTCAAGGTGTCTCAAGGTCAACTTAAAATTGAGGAAAGCTGGTCAGAAACTTGACCCAAATCACCTCAAAAGAAAATCATTTCCCAACGCCCTCTGATGAACTGATCTTTATAATGGAACCAAAACATAATGCCAGACATGCCAATAAACAAAACCAAATACTGACAAATCTAAATAAGAGAAAACAAAGTTTGAAAAAGGAAAAAAGTGAGAGAAAAAAAGTAAAGATGAAAATGAAGAAAAGAGTTTTTAAAAAATGAAGGAAAAAAGAACCAAGAAAAAATGGGGAAGTAAAAGTAAAAATTAGTAACAGCCAAAAACCCTGTGTCTACAAGAAAACATTGGTCAGAGTTCTGGTCACTGAAAACCAGTTTCTTGAGCTAGAAGAACTGAAAAGCAGCCCAGCCCGGGAGTTAGAGGATTGAAATTTTATGATGATGGTCTCTTGTGAGACTGTACCAAGAAATGGGCCCATTTTCTCATTTTGGGGACTCTAGATCACTTTACTCTTTTAAATAAATTATTGAAGATCCCCTGAGAGTTTTTTGATTAATGGGTTATAGTTATAAACATTTACCTTATTAGAAACTAAATCCTGTAGGCTTTTCATTTTCAGTGGCTTTTTTTATCTCTAGCTTAAAAAGTTGTAATAATGTTTGGCTTAGAAGAGCTCCTATTGGCTACACACACACACAAAGTTATATATGAAGCAAACTGCATTTTTCAAAGATTTTCTTTTACACATAGATTAAAATTTTCTACCCATTTTATTTTTTTCCTACTTTGTTACATTTTCTGTGATGAGATTCACCTTATTATTTTACTAGTCACTAATCAGAAATATTAGCTTTTCCCATAAATCTAAGTGGTTTTAAATGTTACATTAACAATTACGATATGGTTCTCCATTTCTGATATCTGGTTTTGTGTGACTGGCTGAATTTGCTCAAGGTCTGATTGGCCTAAACAGCTGTTGATTATGAATATTCACAAGGAAGGAAGTGAAAAGACTCATACTTGTGTTATTTATTTGAAATAAGTCTATTAGTGCTACCAAATTCATTATAAACAGGTCCATGGGAAGAAAATCAAAACAGGATTCTTAGTACCTTCTGACTAAGCAATGAGGCCAAGTTACTTCTAAACTAGTAAAGTTATAAAGTCAGGATGTCCTAACACTGAATTGGTGATTACGTCAGGTGACTATGTCACAGGTTAGGTACAGGTGACTATGTCACAACTACAGATAAATAATTTTCTACAACAAACATCTTAATATAATTTCCCTGAAACCACAGACAACTAATACCATTTCCCAAAGCAAACAACTAAGTAGGCATAGCCAGGAAGATCACATTTCACATTATTTTAAAAATAATATGTTTGAAAACTCCTTGCAAAAAACTAACCAGGATGATTTCACTGTAACTAGCTTCAGAAAAAGCCTGTGTCTGACAGGAGGCACTTTTACTTTGGTTTAATATTTATTATTATTTTGGGCTTCCCTGGTGGCTCAGATGGTAAAGAATCTGCCTGCAATGCAGGAGACATGGGTTTGATCCCTGGGTTGGGAAGATCTCCTGGAGAAGGGAATGGCTACCCACTTCAGTATTCTTGCCTGGAAAAATTCCGTGGACAGAAGAGCCTGGCAGGCTATACAGTCCATGGGGTCCCAAAGAGTTGGACATGACTGTTATTTTAAAAGAGTGTTCAAAGTAAAGGTTCATGAATACCTTCCAGCTTTTACCCAGTTTAACAAGATGTAATGGCTAGCTCAGGGCTTTATCGTCTCAAGGTACCACTGCCAACAACCTCTCATGAGTTTAATATTCCTCTTTAAACTTGTATCATTTTTAGGCTTGGTTTCAATGGTAATACACAGACAGGGCTGAATTAAATTATAGCGGCTCATCATTTTGTTTCCACCCTGATCATTTGGTTGTTATATTGCATGTGTTTTATGTATTAGTGTCCAATTAACATATTTTACAACTGAACTCCACTAAACAAAACGTCTCCCTACTGGAGATATTAATGTATGGGTTCCCCACCTAGCAGCCATTTCCCCCTTCATTTTTGTCAATGATCCTACTTTCATTTAATTATGGAGCCATATTATGCTCCATCTCCAAGAGAAGGCTCATAACTGGTCTCAGCGAGTCTCATCTGACTCACTCACCCCCACCAGGGACTGGTTTCGGTGTGGCATACTGTCCAGTGAGCCACAGAAGGAAGTCTGTCAGGGCTTCTTAAGAAGATTTTTCTTTCTGATAGAATGAAAGGCACGAAGGAAACTTCTGCTTCCTGCCACGTGTTTGTGAGGATTGTGATGATCAGAGCTGTGACCACTAAACTGTGAGCTTGAGAGGACAATGCCAAGAGTCAGAGGATGGCAAAGGGGAAGGACGGAAAGTCCTTGGGGTTTTGAGGAGATGTTGTGTAAGCCAATGAGCAAGTCTTGGAAAAGATCCAGACTTTGAAGACAGATAATAACCACTGACTAACCACTTTCAGTAGGAGGCTTTGTTAACTGCATACTGAAAAGGTCATTGATTTTGTAGCTCATCACGAAAGTTATTCTAGTCACTGATTTTAAAATAACATTATTGTTTATATAACAATTATTATGTATGATACAGTAACCATCACACTGTGATGGTTAATTTTATGTGTCAACTTGACTGGCCTGATTAAACATTATTTCATTATTTCTGGGTGTATCTGTGGGGGTTCTTTTAATCAGGTAGTCAAAGTATTAAAGTTGACTCATTGGAAAAGATCCTGATGCTGGGAAACATTGAAGGCAAAAGGAGAAGAGGGGGGCATAGGACGAGGTGGTTAGATAGCATCACTGACTTAATGGACATGAATTTGAGCAAACTCCAGGAGATAGTGAAGGACAGGGAAACCTGCAGTCCATAGAGTCACAAAGAGCTGGATACAATTTAGCAACTGAACAAGAACTGTGCTTCTGGAAAAGATTAGCAGTTGAATCAGTGGACTCAGTAAAATATTGGGTTGGCCAAAAAGTTTTTTTGGGTTTTTCCATAACAACTTATGGGGAAAAACTTGAATGAAGTTTTTGGCCAACCCAATAGATCCCCTCTCCCCAGTGGAGGTGAGTACCATCCAATCCACCAACTGCGTTTGCATGCTCAGTCGTGTCCGGCTCTTTTGTGACCCCATGGACTGCAGCCTGCCAAGCTTCTCTGTTCAGGAAGGGCCTGAATAAAACAAAAGTCAGAGGAAGGAGGAATTGCCCCCTTGTTTCTTGCTTCCCTGATTGAGCTGGGACATCCCATCTCACCTTCTCCTGTCCTTGGAATGAGATTTTTAAACTGTCAGCTCCCATGATTATCAGGCCATTGGGTTTAGACTGAAATGACATCACTAGCTTTCCGGGTTTCCAGCTTGCAGACAGCAGACTGTGGAACTTCTCAGGCTCCATAACTCACATCTGTATCTCCACTGGTTCTACTTCTCTGGAGAACTCTAATGCACACACACACACAGAGCAAAGATGAGGATGCCACAGAGGGAAAGAAGAGTCTGCTGCTCAATTCCCCTACATTCTTCTGTTGACAAACTTTCTAGCTGGTAACTTTCTTTCAACTTTTGTTAATGACAAAACTTATTGCCAGATCTCTTAAATGACTCTTACATCATGGCAAGCATATAAACCTAACTGTAGTCCAATTCTAGAATGAATATAAAAAGAACACTTTGTTATTCAAAGACAAAATTGAGAGTTCACAGGGTAAAATAACAGTAACAGCTATTATTAAAAAGTAAACTGATTAGTATAAGATACTAAATATATGTTAAAGTGATAACTTTAAAACTATGTTTGGGAAATATAGGGGAAAATGTTATATGAAAAGAAAATCAGAACACGAAATTTATATTATTTTAACAATGTAAGTGCACACTTAAATGTGAAATTAGAAGGAAACACTGAAAGGAAATGAGTTTTGAGGTAACTGGGTCATGGGAAAATTGTTTTAAAAACTTTTTTGTTGCAGTGTTTGTATGATACAAATGGGAGAGAAATTACCTTAGAAATGCGGTCATTCATTTTAGCAACATTCTTGTGGAAATTTTATTGCTTAGTCTTCAAGCAGAACAAGGCACTAAAATCATAGAGGCTTAATTTTTAGTAACCTATTATCTCTGAATTCAGGTTGCTACTGGATGCGTCAGTTCCATTTACGAAGCACTCTGTATGTATCAGGCTGTGCTAAGCATTTTAAGTAGATTATTTCTTCTCATCCTCAAAACAGGTACTATTTTTATCACTTCATAGACAGGGTTAATTAGTTTGCTTTAGAGTCATGTGATGATGAGATTAAGATCTTGACCTTAGCTGGTCTTGATCCAGAGTCATGGATATAGTAGCTGCAAATCTTCATAGAATAAATATAAACTGAAATGATACTCAAGCTATAAATCTGAAACCTTAGGGGGACAAAAACTTACACATATTTCCTTCCCATTACTTTAGCATTTCAATCTGACGTGTTTCTGTCATACAGCTTAAAAGCTAGATCTGAGACTTTATTATTTTTTTTAATTTAAAACTATTCATTGGAATACTTTTTTAAAAAGACTCATAATACTTGATTCTTTTAAAATTATAATTACCTTCCACTTTGATTGAATAATTTCTCATCTTTTTATCCAAAAATTTCTACTGAGAGTTTTAAAACTTTTATTTGGTGGCACTACTTAACATGTGATTTACCCTCATCATTATTTAATCTTTGAGATGATACTTTATAATTTTTAAATCAGTGTGAGTTCATTGAAGGTTTGAGAGCCACTCTGTAGGACTAAGTCATTAACCTGCAATTTTACAGTAGATAAAGTACTGTTTTCATTACTTTGAAAATAAAAATAATAACGTTGTGATTGGCTCTTACATTTAACATTTTAATATCAGCTTGTCACCATTAAATATAACTGATTACACTGACCACATAAGAAGCCAGGAAAAAAAATCACTGCATCACAAGTTAAGCTAATTCAATTTAAATTTAACAAAGATAGCCATAATCAGCAATTTACCAAATCAAAAGCCAGGGTTAAGTTACATTCAAAACCAGCAAGTTGGGGGACTTCTCTGGTGGTCCAGTGGTTAAGACTCCAGCTTCTAATGCAGGGGATGCAGGTTCAGTCCCTGGCAAGGGAACCAAGATCTCTCATGCTGTGTGGCTCAGCCAAAGAAGAAGAAGAAGAAAAAAAAAGGTTTATTAATGTTTTTCAAGGGTTGAATGATTTATGAAGGTTATAACCTAACACAGTACTGAGTCTACAAACAGGTCCTGTTTCACGTGGCCTGCCTTAGGGTCTAGTGTCACAGCTTTTACCAAGGGTAGTAGAAAGTCTAGCTGCCACCGAAGATTTTAAGTATTATATTAAAAAATCATGAGACATGAACTTCTTGCCTTCCAGTGCCCAAAACGCCCATCTTGTTTCTAGTGAATAAGGCGACAGACATGATAGAAACAGGTTAGACCTGAATGAGGACATTCAGTGACATTTCAAGAATAGAGGGATTCTGTTGGGCAATGAGAGGTTGCTGCTCAAAATTGTGATCTGAGATTGCTTTACAACTGCATGTTTACAGTTCATCGTGATGATCTGTTACTATTCATTTTACGAAACAAAAGCCTGTTACACTCAAACTCCTAACTTTGTTTTTTCTTTATTTTTTTAATTGATTAAAAGAAAGTCACCCTGTACTTTACCCCGCGTAACCTGCAATACTCTGACCACACGCACAGCTCCTTGTTTCGTTTACCTTACGGCCAGTCGGGTACTACGTAGGTGATGAAAATTGAAGTTATACAGACCAAAGATGCGAAACAAAACGAGCGGTGAAGCGATTGAGAAAAAGTGGAAAATATTTAGAAGAGGAATAAAAGTGCTAAGTTAGAATGGAAAGGGAAAAGAAAGGGTGTGAGGAGGGAGGAGGCTTATTAGGTTAGAAGCAAACTATGGTCTCGGTCTTGACAAGAGTATATCAACAGATTCAGATCCCTGATCTTGAAAATGTTCTTCAGCTGTCTTACATTGTCTGACTTCCCAGAGACTCCATTCCTAACCATCCAAGCCTCCTACTATGGCTGGGGTAGTCATAGTATTTGGAATTCTCTGAACTGCTCTCACAGAATTCAAGATAGCCTTTATTCTTTCCGGAGGCTCCTCTTTCCGGAGGCTCCAGATCGTCTACATCGTTGCCTATAAGTGCATAGTTTGCTCACCACCTTCCCGTCTCCCATTTATCTTTATTTTTTTATTTCCACATTGCCGGGGATTCGGCAGAGAGTCGGTGAAGGGGGCACTGGTTTAGCGTCTCTTTGGCAAGCCGAAAACAGAAAAGCGAGAGAGGTTCAGAACCAGGCGCTGAAGGGCAGAAATTGGGTTAGAAAGGAGCGGCGACTGGAGAGAGAACTAGCCTTTGGAGTCTAACCGGTACACTAGTCCTCAGGACAGACTGCAGACAGCGGGCTGCCCGTTACCAGGCAACTGGAGATCTCGCGAGACACACCTTGCGCCTGCGCACTGCCACTGGAGGTCCTTTCCCAAAGCCTCCGCCCAGCTCCTAAAGTCCTGAACTCTGTCGCTACGGCCTGGGCCGACTTTCCGGTTTGGGAGTGGTCGGATGCAGAAGAATGAAAACTGTTCTCTGAGTGGTTCCATCCCCTACCCCACCGCATTGGAAGGCAGAGGCCTGGCAAGGAGTGGGCTCTGCGCACGCGCAGCGCGGCCACGTGGAGCCGGCGCGGAGGTAAAAGTGAGTGGAGGGCTCTGCGCTGGGATCTGAGAGCCGGAGGGGTCGCTCTGGTTGGGATCGAACCGGCGACTCGGCCAGGCGCACGCAAAGTTTTCTGGGCTCCGCATCCCTAGGGCTTCCCCTTACCGGCGTGTTTTCCTGCGTCCCGGCCCGGGATCAGGCTCTGCTCTATTTGGAGTTGAGCGTCTTTTGGATACGAGAAGCAATCAGACAAAGCCCCACCCGGCCCTTCTGTTCTCCGCAGCCTAGAAGTGGAGGCCGACAAGAAAATAACTCCAGTCGTGTGTGCTGAATAGTAGGTCGGCACTACATAGACGGCAGACGAGAGAGAGAGGACCTCGGGGATCGGTTACCAGATCCGGAAACCGAGAGTCCTCCCTGAGTCGTCTCTCTGCTTCACTCCCAGTTGATCACTAAGTCGGGCGGATTGTACCTCCTGTTTCAACTAGCATGTGTTTCCGTCCATCAGCAACTCTAGTGAAGGTCACTGTCATGTCTTCCCAGGACTCTTCTGAGTCCTCTTTGCTGCTTCCAGTCTTGGTAAAGATTCCTCCTGGCTCGAGTCCACCAAGATCTTTGTATGACGTCTTTCTAGCTGTGCCATTTCTCTGCTTTGAACAGCCGCTCCCACTGTAAGGGTTGCAGCAGTCTTCACCATCTGGTCCAGTATTTCTCTACTCTCTCTAACATCCATGCCCCAGCAACACTGACATTATTTCCTTTATGCAGTTCCCTGGGGTGCCCTTCCCGAATAGGTACTCCTTTTGGTGGGGATTCTTTAGATGTGGGTTAAAAGGTGACTTCCAAGGTGGTTCAGTGGCTGACACTCCTGTTCTCCCAACGCATGAGACCCCTGTTGTAATGCTGCTCAGAGAACTAGATCCTATATGCTGCAACTAAGACCCAGTGCAGCCAAA
Organism: Bos javanicus; assembly: GCF_032452875.1. Classification (NCBI taxonomy): domain Eukaryota; kingdom Metazoa; phylum Chordata; class Mammalia; order Artiodactyla; family Bovidae; genus Bos; species Bos javanicus. The sequence goes on from NC_083880.1 coordinate 29,751,010, forward strand.
TAAATAAATATATGGTCACCTGCTCGAGGCCCTTCTTGACCCCAACTTTGTCAGGCCTCAGGGCCCTGACCTTGAAGTGCATCACATGCTTTGCTGATGAGTCTCTCTCATAGACATTAAGCCCAGTGAGTTCAGTAGCTGTTTGTAATTCATAATCTTTCTGTCTTGGTGCATTGCGTATAGTCCACAAATACTTGTTTAAGTAAGACAGGTGGTGGGGGTGCTGAGGGTGGGACTCATTTTCCAGGCAGAAGGAATGGGTATAAGGCCATGGAAGGCCGGACTGGTGGCCTTGGTAAATAGTAAGTGGTTCAGTGGTGGGGCATAAGGAGAAAGGCTGATGGGGAGATGGGGACCCTTGGATATCACCTTAATAAGTTTCCACTTGATGTTTGGGGCAGAAGCCTCCAGAGACACCTCAGCAGGCCCTTCCTAATTTTCTCCTCCTCCAACGCTGTTACTTGTTCCCACTTTAGTTCTGGATTATATCCCATGAGATTCTACTTATCTGGCTCTGGTCTCCCCCTCTAGATTCTGAAGACAGGAGGAGCTAATGCCCAGAGCTTCTAACTGTAAGTACTAACTTCCTGTTGTTTGGGGGGATTTTGGTCATGCAGCTTGTGGGATCTTAGTTCCCCAGCCAGGTATCAAAGCTTTGCCCCTTGCAGTGAAAGCACAAAGTCTTAATCACTGGACCGCTGGGGATGTCCCTCCCTGTTGTTTGAATGTGGAGGCACCTGAACTATAGCTTGTGTGCAGCAAAAGCTCTGTTGGGTCACCGTATTTGCTCCATGGTCACCTAATTCCCTCTTCCTGACCACCTTAACCTGGTGCCAGCCTCTGCCAGTCACGTCACTGGATTTGGATGAGCAATCTCCAGTTTGCAGAGCTGGAGGGGAGGAGCCGACTCCAATGACTGGCATGCGCAGGTCTGCTCGGGAAGGAAGTTTAGGAGGCAGACACCGAGTCTCCGGCAGTGGGCGCCACTGACAGGAACAGTTCAGTTCAGTTCAGTTCAGTCGCTCAGTCGTGTCCGACTCTTTTTGATCCCATGGACTGCATGCAGCTCGCCAGGCCTCCCTGTCCATCACCAACTCCCGGAGTTTACTCAAACTGGTGTCCATTGAGTCAGTGATGCCATCCAACCATTTCATCCTCTGTCGTCCCCCTCTCCTTTTGTCTTCAGTCTTTCCCCACATCAGGGTCTTTTCCAATGAGTCAGTTCTTCGCATCAGGTGGCCAAAGTATTGGAGTTTCAGCTTCAGCATCAGTCCTTCCAATGAATATTCAGGACTGATTTCCTTTAGGATTGACTGGTTGGATCTCCTTGCAGTTCAAGGGACTCTCACGTCTTCTCTAACACCACAGTTCAAAAACATCAATTCTTCAGTGCTCAGCTTTCTTTATAGTCCAGCTCTCACATCCATACGTGACTACTGGAAAAACCATAGCTTTGACTAGACAGACCTTTGTTGGCAAAGTAATGTCTCTGCTTTTTAATATGCTGTCTAGGTTGGTCATAGCGTTTCTTCCAAGGAGCAAGCATCTTTTAATTTCATGGCTGCAGTGATTTTGGAGCCCCCCAAAATAAAGTCTGTCACTGTTTCCACTGTTTCCCCATCTATTTGCCATGAAGTGACGGGACCGGATGCCATGATCTTAGTTTTCTGAATGTTGAGTTTTAAGCCAACTTTTTCACTCTCTTCTTTCACTTTCATCAAGAGGCTCTTTAGTTCTTCACTTTCTGCCATAAGGGTGGTGTCATCTGTATATCTGAGGTTATTGATATTTTTCCCAACAATCTTGACTCCAGCTTGTGCTTTATCCAGCCCAGCATTTCTCATGATGTACTCTGCATATAAGTTAAATAAGCAGGATGACAATATACAGCCTTGACGTACTCTTTTGCCTGTTTGGAACCAATCTGTTATTCCATGTCCAGTTCTAACTGTTGCTTTCTGACCTGCATACAGATTTCTCAAGAGGCAGGTCAGGTTGTCTGGTATTCCCATCTCTTGAAGAATTTTCCAGAGTTTGTTGTGATCCACACAGTCAAAGGCTTTGGCATAGTCAATAAAGCAGTAGATATTTTTCTGGAGCTCTCTTGCTTTTTTGATGATCCAGTGGATGTTGGCAATTTGATCTCTGGTTCCTCTGCCTTTTCTAAACCTAGCTTGAACATCTTGGAAGTTCACGGTTCATGTACTGACAGGAACAAGGTAGCTTTCACTCCAGGGAGCTGAATTTTGGTTTTCTGTGAGGTGACGTAGGAGGAACTTCAGAGGCCAGTAGACATCAGGAGACCCTGTCTCAGGGATGGTTCCCAATCCCAGTTCTGTATCAGAGTCACCTGGGCAACCTTTTGACAAGTAAAGGAGCCCTGCCGTATTCTCAGGGATTTCGATTCAGTAGACCTAGGGTAAGGACCAACCATCTATATACTTTAAAAAGTCACAGCTTATTTTTGAGATGCAGCCAGGATTGAAAGAGCATAGAATTTGGATTTGGGAAACCAGCTGTGACTGGCAGGGTATTTAACCTGAGTCTGTTGCTTCCTCCACTAATGGACTTTTGTGAGAATCAAATATTTCTTGGAGAAAGTGCGTTACTTGTTCTGACTTCCTCCTCAGCATTGGCAGCCAGGCTCTTAAGGTGTTTATTGGAGGGGAATTTATCCTTAATCTTGCCTGGGCCACTTGTGGGTGGGGGTCATCTGTGTGATGAATGACCTCACATGAGGAGAAATCTGGAATGAGAAAATCTGGTTACCTGAAAATAGGGACAGTCCCAAACTCCAGACTTCTCTGGCTCATTTACCTTCTTTCAGTTTTGCAACATGGGTCCCTATGGTTCCCAGGTGAGCCCAGGAAGTGAGGAAGAATACAGAAGAGAGGAACGTGCAGTTGCCTCCGGATGGGATTATCAGGAGATGCTCCTGAGAACAGTGATCTATAACATTTTGCTAGCAATCATCCCTCTGTTTTGCCTTAACAGATTAGTATCTTTAAATTGCATTACAAAATTCCCGTTGTTTTCATCACACTGTCGGCCAGAGGAACAGCCTGCTTGGACTTACCAGAGGAAGGGGGAATCTGTGTATCCGTGTTTTATGAAGGACAAAGAACTCAGGGTCCAGGGAGGGGAGGAGGACTCGCAAAAGGGCACAGAATGAATCATTCAGATTTTCAGTCATGTGCATAGATTATGGTCCCAGTTCTTTAAAAATCACACCTGGTTAATGGCAGAGGCTTCCAGGGCCCTCAGAGATTCTGTGCTGAGGGCAGAGGGATGTGGGGAATCACAGAGGTGGTCATGGGAACTTGTTCAAGGCTGAACCCCAGTGCCTATGACTCGGAGTAGAGGTGCTCAGTATTTGCTCAATGGATAAGTAGAAGCCTAAGTGGAAAGCAATCTAGGAAATGGTCAGAAATCTATCAGACTAATAACAGAGGTCCTGAAGAAGATAAATAATTACGACAAGTAGTAAAATTGGAACATTTTCAATAAAGGAAACATAGAATTTCACTGGGATTGCAATAAGGCAAAACATTCATAAATTGCCTGTATATGAATGAAGACTAAGTCATAGGAAAAAATGGGGAAAATAAATGACTTAAAAGAGAGATTAGGTGTATGGTCACATATATACATATATATATATAATTATTTACATATATACATATATATATGTAAGTATATACATGTCCTATGTAAGTAGGCTTGCTCTAGCCTTTCAAAAATCAGAAAGAGCACAACCAAGATATCCTTAAGACGCGCATGTCTAGTTAACACGAATTTTCCTTTGCCATTTTGCTCCCCTGTGAAGGATTTTTCAGTATGGCTGCAGCCCCACAGGCACCAGGGAGGGGCTCCGTGCGGAAGACGAGACCTCTACCTGTGAAGACGTCACTGAACAACCCGTACAGCATCTGCTGGGGCGTCCTGGATAGGGAGGACATGCACTTCATACTGCAGACCCTGGAGGACAGAATTCAGTCTCTCGGGCTTCAGAAGATTGAGGATAGGAAAAGAAAGAAAAAGCAGCCGCCTTTGAAAAAACAAAGTGGAGACATGAGCAGCATAGACGTGGACACTGGTGAGGATCTGAAGAAAGAAAAGCCCAAAGGTGATGCCCAGGCGTCAGGGTGGACCCCGGTTGATGTCAGGAAGCAGCTTGCTATCGGCATCAACGAGGTCACCAGAGCACTAGAGAGGAACGAGCTGCTCTTGGCCTTGGCGTGTAAGTCTGCCAAGCCAGCCATCGTGACCTCACACCTGGTGCAGCTGAGTGTCAGCAGAGGCGTCCCCGCCTGCCAGGTTCCCCGGCTCAGTGAGAGGCTCGCACCTGTCCTGGGCTTAAAATGCGTCCTGGCCTTGGGGTTCAAGAGGAACACTACTGCCTTTGGGGAGGAACTGAGGGCCATCCTCCCCAGAGTCCCCCGTCTGAATGTGGCATGGCTCCAGGATGCACTCGAAGACCCCAGGGAGAACCTGCAGGCAGAATCTTTGGAAAGCCAAGATGAAGAGATTCTGGACACTTCCTTTGAAGACCTCTCTAAACCCAAGAGAAAGCTTGCTGAGGGTCAGCAGCCTGTAGTGTTACAACCTCTGAAGATAAAAAAACTGATTCCAAACCCCAATAAGATAAGGAAACCACCCAAAAGTAAGAGAACAGCTTCAAAGTAATCTTGCATAAGCCTGTCACTTGATACAGTTGTAAAAAACACCTTGTTAAGAAGCCTAGAAATGAATAAAATGACTTTTACATATATTCTTGGGACTATTTAGTGTCATTCCTTTCACATGTGTAAGATTTTCTGTGACTGTAGAATACAGATATGCTGAAGCTTAGAAACACCAAGTGCTGAGACTGTTCAGAAGTGTGAATATCAAAATGAAGCTTTATTGAAATGAAGGTCCAGGCTGGCATAAATTCACTTTTTAAAAGGCTGGTATAGCGCTTGTGAACAAGAACATCTGTATCCTGCAACACTGAACATCTTTCCATCCAAACTTGGAAAACCTGCCACACAAACAACAGTTCCAGTTGTGGGGTGGGGTGGTGGGGGAGATGAGGCTAGACTGCAGGTGCACCATCCGTGTAGGGGAGAGATACTAAATGCCAAGCAATATGCTGTTCTCAGAAGTAATACGTTATTAATTTCTACTGTCAGTTTGCCTTTCTTTGTAGGTAGGTATGGGCTTGGGAGAAAGGCTAAACATAGAAAATGCCAGGTAAGCTATTTTGACTAGAATTCACCACTTTATTTGGTTAACTTACTTCCTTGGAATTTTATTATTATTTTCTCCCCTTGGAACTTTAACATGTATAAAAAGTATGATGGAAAAAGGTGAAACGAGGCAGGAAGAGAATAGAAAAGTAAACGGAGGAGGCTGTATGCTCCGATGTGGGTCTGTCGTGACAGGGTCATTTGTGTTAGTGTGTGGAGCATAATTGATGCTCTGAGTGAAAGCATCGCTATTTATAGTGTTGTTGTTTGGAAAAGGTATTTTCTGCAATTTACAGGGAAGGAATTGGGTTAAAGTTTATTTTTAGCCTAAATTCTGGTTGATCTGTAGATTATGCCACCTATTTCTTAAATCTACTGAATGTCATCTTGACCAAAAAGGTTGGGGGGCAAGGATGTCATGGACTAGAGCATTTCCATTGCTGACAAAGGACACGGGATAGTGTGGTTTCTTGAATCTATGACTCTATACATCGAAATTTGGTTCTATAATAACAGCTATTTTATAAATATGAGCTGTTTTACTGATTTTCTATTTTAAAATGCTCATTGGTAACATGTTTACATTATAAAGAGATGGATGTGCTAGTCATTTATTAAATACTGAATTTAAAATGAGTAAAAGAATATGAACCCTATAACAACAACTATGTAAGTGAAGAGAGTAACTGCCACAGTTCCATCATGAGGTGAGCCTGTGCAAAATTTATGAGTGGCAATCAAGCGATTTTTTGAAAACCTACTTCGTATGAGACTGCCATAAAAATGACTGGGACATGATTCTCAACTGGAACCTCTTCTGCAGATTAAGTTAAAAATCTCCTTTACTTAATTCTCGTATTTCAGTGAATTGGTTCACTTTTGCTTCTGAAGCCATCCTGCTCCTGTTAAGAAAAAAATGGTAGTGCAGTTGGCTTTGAGTCATCGTATATGAGAAATCTAACCTTGTGCCTTCTAGAAGGAAAACAGCACTTGTCCTCAATTAGGAAGGACTTAGGGGGCCCACGCGCACCCCCTAGTGGAGGTCCCAGGGCATCACAGCTGTGAGCTGGCCTTCCAGATGAGCAGAAGCTTGGGAAATTTGCTCTCAGCTCCTTAGGGGAAATCAGGGGCAACAGAATTTGTTTCTGTAAAGGGCCAGGCTGTAAATGTGTTAGGCCTTTGGGTTCATAGTCTCTGTCAGAACAGTTCTTAACTCTGTATTTTGTAGAGTAAGGCAGTCACACACAGGCAACACAAATGAATGACCATGGCCATGTTCCCACAACACTTTATTTATGGATGCTGACATCTGAATTTCCTGTAATTTTTGAGTCACAAAATGTTATTCTTTTGTCTTTTTTTTTCTCCTCAACCATTCAAAAAAATATAAACACCACTCTTAGCTCCTGGGCTGTACAGAAGAAGGCGATGGGCTGAGTTTAGTTCACGGGCCACAGGTTGCCAGCTCCTGCCTGGTATAAGGTATGATTGTTTCCTTTGACCACGTATAACATGAAGGAAGGCCATCCTGTTGTCTAAGGGACCTGGATGTTTATGGACCGAACGGCCGAGGCACTGGTACGTAAAGGCAGGAAGTATCTACTTTGTGGAATTTGACTCAAGGCCAGTTGAGGTGGCCTCATCCACCATCTTTTCCCCTTGGACTGTTGGCAATATATATACGTATTTATGCACACTGAGAAGTTTTTCAAATCCTAGATAAAAACACCATCAGTAACAAAACTATGAGACTTATTTACAAATAAGACATCTTCCTAGGGCAGGCCAGCTTTCACGGTAAGTTAGAGTCAGCATAGAGGAATATGTGCAATTCTGCATAAGTAATAAAAAACATTCAAACTCTCAGTGTCCTGATGGCACTGATGAACTCCTCTGGGCATGTCTTTTGACTTGCGGGCTTTGAAGTCCTTTTCCTCACATATCCTGGCTGTTGCCGAGAAGAATGAGAATCTGTGCAGGAGCAGAAGTCTACTTTGGCAGGGGTGTACACTCTTCAGAGAGCACACTTCATGTCTGCCCCAAACCTTGCTTTGGAACCAATCCATCGTCCTGCTGGAGATCAAAGTACAATTTGTGTGTTTACTGATTTGGCAACTTCGCTTCTTGAGAAATAAGAGCCCAGGACATTTTTATGTTGCTCTTCACTTTCACACCCACTGCGTGTCACTGAGTTACACAAGTGCTGGTTCCGATGAGATCGCGTATGGTGATGGAAGTAAACACCTTCTGAGTGGCTCCCTCATCTGCTGCGTGGATCTGCAGACCATCACTTCATAGACAGAAATGCAGCAGTTTATCTCCACACAGTGGCCAAGATTTTCTTACACAATTCTGTGACTTCTGTTCAGTTCATAGAAAAGCAGTCCCTTTTCTAGAGAGAGGAAGAAACCCCTTCCTCTTCATCAGGAGACAGCCAGAAGGTTGAGAACCAGAGGAATGTGCTCTGTACCCTCTGCATCCCTCCTATAAACGGGTCAACAGTGGAAAAAAAGGATGGATGTTAATGTCAGCTAGAAATGTGTTCTACAGGTGTGGTCACAAATGGATGCTTTTCCATCTCTTCTGTTACTGACACTTTGATGTCACTTAAAGTTGTGCTTTTACTCTTCTTTGGAATGGCAGTTCCAGGAATCTTTAGGGTATTAACGAATGATGATGTCAGAGTTCTAGAAGTATCAATAGAAATATCCATCTACTGTAATACGAGTCCAACCTAAAGGGAGGGAAGAGATGGAACAATAAACACAAGTGAGAAAGAAAAATTAAATCAATGTAGTACAACATATGTATATTTTTATTTTATTCTTTTATTTTTTATTATTTAAATTTTTTTTTTGCCATGTGGCATGTGGGATCTTAGTTCCCTGACCAAGGACTGAACCTCTGCCTTTTGGTGTGGAAGTGCAGAGCCTTAACCACTGGACTGCTAGGGAAGTCCCACAGATATATATTTTTAAAAAGCTACTAAAAAGAAAAAAACTAAAAACCTCTCAACACTCTGACAAGAAGCAAGTATGGGGTTTTGTAGGTTAAGTTTATCAAGTCTACAAAGACTCATCAACTTCACTCACCTTTTCAGACTCTGTCCCTGGACACCTCCAGTTGTACAAGTAATACTGTAAATTGCCATCGCCTATGCCAAACTTGAGTTTTTCCAAGAATGTCTTATTTTCCATCAAATCTAGTGCATTGAATACATCAAATCCTTTCTGTCAATGTGAAATTTTTAAAAAAATGTTAAAGTATTAAAGGTTTGAAGTATTTTGTATATGATGTATTTCAGTACAACATTTCATTCTCCTACTAGTAGCCTGAATTGAATATGCATTTATAACGAGGTTTAATGTCTGCAGTATATGCTATGCATTAATAAATCAGTTCACAACTATCCTATTAAACTAGCAAGTAGTGAATATGATGGAATCAACAAGATTATCTAGAAATGCTGAATCAAAAAATACAGTCTGATGGCTAACAGTGACAAAAAATATTAAGGTTTCAAGAAATATTTTGCCCCAGTTTTTGAAGGCAACAGTTGTCTAGATGGCCCCAACACCAGAACTGTGAGTAACCGGCCTTCCTAAGTTCTGACTTACCTAAACCTACAGCCAAGAAACCAAACCTGGAAAGACTTGAAATTGTGTATTTGTCTTGGGCTAATACTGGGAAATAAATTTAGTAACATTATTATAGTAAAAACAGAATTAAAAAATACTAGTTAATACTATGCAAAATGTGACACAGATGAAGTACCTGCATTTCTGTTTCTCAGGGGTTTTACTTTAAATAATTTATTACTGGCCTTTTGTGGGGAGGTAGTTGAAAATGAGCTACAAGATCAAAGAAAGGCAAATGCTGATTTTGGGGTCTGCTTCTAATAGATTAAAAAAAAATGTTTCCAATGATCAAATACTAGAAGGATACAAGGAAAACATTTTTGATGTGTAGCTCCCGATTTCTCATAGGCAATATTATCTCATTCAGTACTTGTATCAAAACACTTACATCAGCTGATTTCTGTTCTTTTAAAAGAAAATGTTTTATTTGTAGCATGAATTTAACAATCATCCTAACTACTATACTCAGGAAGTAAAAAATAATGCAAATCCATTAAGGCACATTTTGAATTTAATTCTTTTCGTTTTAAATTCTCTTAATAATTTTATTAATTAAATGTAATTTCAAAATTCACAGACTAAATAAAAAAACTTGCTGTTGCCAGTTATTCACTGTAACACAACATTCACATTTTCCCCATACAGGCAGGTCTCATTTTATTGCATGTCACAGATTCTGTGTTTTTTACAAATTGATGGTCTGTGGCCACCCCACATTGAGCAAGTCTGTCAGGGTCATTTTTCCAACTGCATCTGCTCACTTCATGTCTCTGTTCCGTTCTGGTAATTCTTGTAATACTTCAAACTCTTTCATTTTTATTATAGTTGTTACAGTGATCTGTGGTCTCTGATGTTAAGAATATCACTCACTGCAGGCTCAGATGATGGATAGCATGTTTTTTTCAGGAATAAAATATTTAAAATTAAGATCTCTAAGTTATTTAGTTACTACCACACACTTAACAGACCACACTATCGCGTGAAGATAACTTTTGAATTTTTTTTTTATATGCACTAGGACACCAAAAGTTCATGTGGCTCACTTTATCACAATACTTGCTTTATTGCAGTGATCTGGAACCATATGGAACTGAACCCACAGTATCTCCAAGGTATATACCTGTATAACATGATCATGTAATTTTCTTATATTCCTTATATTATGAATTTTATGTTTTTTATTTGTTTTTAAAGATTTATATGGACCACCTTTTAAAAGTCTTTATTGAATTTGTTAAAATACTGCTTCTGTTTTATGTTTTGGGTTTTTGGCCGCAAGGCATGGGGGATTTTAGCTCCCCGACCAGGGATCAAACTTGCATCCTCTGCTCTAGAAGGCTAAGTCTTAACCACTAGACCACCAGGGAAGTCCCATGTACTTTCATATAAGGGTTAAAAGTTTCTGATTTGTACAAAATGTCTTTTTGGTTAAGTTACAATAGAGCTGATAATGAAAACAGTCACTAAAGTTTTTTTTAAAAAACCTCTTATCAAAATTCTTCTTTTGACTGATGGTCAACAGTAAAATATCTCAAATGAATTCTCCTATGTGGAAGAAAATACAAGACACTTATATAATTTGACATACGTATCTGGAGACGCACACACAGCACAGCCAGGAGTGAGTCACCTACCAGCTTGGCGATGATGAGCGCGTCGCTCATGAGGTCCAGCAGGGGCGTCTCCGTGTGGATGTTGTAGAAGGAGTAGGCGGCTTTGAGGCTCTTGTGAGCCGGGTGGTGCATGACTGTGGAGGGGAGTGTGTAGAAGCTCAGGAAGTCAGTTAGTTTACCACTGGAGTTCTAAAGAACAAAGGTAACGTCAGATAAACATCTCCTCGAACAAGTGTCATCCAGGCACTTCAGCTCACTTTGTAATCTCTGACTTGCACCATGGCTTTCCATCAGAATGGACAGCAACTGCTCCTGCTCCATCCTCCAGGTCTGATGTGGAGCCCCACCGTGTGCTGGGCAGTGGCCAGGGAAGAGCGTGGAGCTGTGCCTCAGCCTAAGTGCTCACTGGTGCCTGGCAGTAAGTTCTTAAGAAGGAATGCTTCTCTTTGGTTGACTAGTGACTACAGACTTATAGGGACAGTGATAAAAGTCAATTCACTGTTTTTGCAAGAATAAGATCATTAAGGATCAGGATACTACCTTTTCCAACTAAAGGATACTGTGTAATACCTAACATCTTCTTGGCACAAGGCAGGAATTTTATCAGCTTGAAATGAAGTGGGATAGAGTTTGGGAGTTGTTTTTTTTCGAAGCTTGTAAAAGGCATTGGTTCTGCACCAAAGTATACGTATGTAAATGACTGAGAAAATCTGAAGCTATCAAATATCAAAAGGGATGCAAAAAAGATGGTGTTTGTTTCACCATCACTGGTACAAGAAATACAAGAAATTAGTCAATATTGTTTGGGTTGTTTCAGTTAGCTGTGGTAACTAGGTATATATGTGGTTACTATGCCAGTCTGCAAAGAATTCAAGCTATATTTGAATTATACAGGTGCAGAGGCTAGACCACATATGGCATTGCTAGTATTTGTTTTAGCAGAAATTTCCAGAGGGATGGATTTATTCACTTTTTGAGTGCTTCTGATTCAATAATCCTTTTTTTCAGACATTAAGAATTAAAGATGTTAAGCTAAACTGATGTGCTGTATTAGCAGCTCAAATATTAGAGATGACTTAAAGGCCTAGATTTTCTATTTTGTTAAGGATTTTAAAATACCATAGCAGAAATTAAGAGAGAAAAAAAATCACTGAATGGGCTCAGTAGCAGAGTGGAGATGACATGATAGAATCACTGAACTTGAAGAATCCAGTAGAATTTACCCAATCTGAAATAAGAGAGAGAAAACAGACTGGAAAAAAAAAAATTAAGCCTCAGGGATCTGTGAAGCAGCAATAAAAGATTCACCATTCATATCACTGGAGACTCAGAGGGAAAGAAGAAAATGGGCTGAAAGAGACAATGACTGGAAGCTTCCCAGAGGTGGCAGAGATTTAAGAAGAGATTCAAGAAGCCAAGTGAACTCTAAGAGGATAACAAAAAGAAATGCACATCATAATAAAATTTCCCAAAGTTAAAGACAGAGATCTTAAAAGTAGCCACAGAAGAACAACTCATTACCTACAAGGAAATACTAATTCAAATGAAAATGGTCTGCTCACCTGAAACCACAGAGGCCAGAAGCAAGTGGCTCAAGAGCTGAATGAAAAGAACCATCAATTGTGAATTCTGTATCTGGTAAAGCTTCTTTCAGGAAAGAAGGGCAAATAAGACATTCTCAGACAAATGAAAACTAGAAGAATTCGTTGCCAGCAGACATACCTTTAACACTGGCCAAATAACATCCTTCAAATAGAAAGGAAATCTCAAGATACTCAAGATGGTGATATTTAAACTTTGAGACAGTAAAGAGACCTAAATGGAAGTAAAATCACTTGAAGTGGTGCAATGTGGATACCAGAGAACTGATAATTTATATCCATATACTATAATACTCAAATCTTGCTTGCTTGTGTTCAAGCACAAGCACTCTTTGTGACCCCATGGATGTAGCCCACCAGGCTCCTCTGTGGAATTTTCCAGGCAGGAATACTAGAGTGAAGTCACTCAGTTGTGTCCAACTCTTTGGGACCCCATGGACCATAGCCTACCAGGCTCCTCCGTCCATGGAATTTTCCAGGCAAGAGTACTAGAGTGGGTTGCCATTTCCTGCCCCAATACAGGGACCTAACCCGCATCTCTTGTGTCTCCTGCATCAGCAGGCGGATTTTTTACCACTGCGCCACCTGGGAAGCCCCATACTCAGATAAGACCTATACAAATATACTCAAATGCACTATAAATAAATAAAGACAGATCAAAAAATGGTCAAGGATAGGAAGGCAAGGAAAAAGAGAGGGGCAAGAGCCAGAAGAAACAAACAGAAAATATAATATGGAAGACTTAAGCTCTAATGTATCAATTATCATCAGGTGTAAATAGTCAAAATATACCAATCAGGAGAAATTCTGCAGAATACATAAGGAAACATGGCCCAAACATCACTTCAAAATCAATGACATAGATGGCTTAGAAGTAAAAGGACTGAAACAGATATATCATGTAAACATGATATACAGGCATACCCTGGGAATATTGCGTGTTTGGTTCCAGACACCCTCGATAAAGCAAATATTGCAATAAAGTGAGTCACATGAGTTTTTTTGTTTTCCCAGTTTATATGCAAGTTTGTTTGCACTATACTATAGTCTATTAGTGTGCTACAGCATTAAGTCTAGAAAAGAATATACATAATTTTAAAATACCTTATCACTATAAAATGCTAATCATCATTTAGAACTTTGAAGCAGTAACATCAAAAATCACCATAACACATATGATCATAATGAAAAAGTTTGAAATATTCAAAGAATTACCAAAATGTGACATGGAGAGACAAAGTGAGCAAATGCTGTTGGAAAAAAATGGCACCAACAGGGTTACCATAAACTGTTAATTTGTTAAAAATGCACTATCTGACTAGTATAATAAAACAAAGAGTGATAAGATGTCTGCCTGTACTAATAGACAATGAGAAGGAATTTTCTAAGGTTAGATGGGTTCAACTGGAGAATTCTAGCAAACATTTAAGGAACTAACACGAATTCTATACAATTTCTTCTAGAAAATAGAAGAGGAGGTCACACTTCCCAACTCCTCTTATGAGTCAGTGGTTTCCTAATACAGAAACCAGAGACAGTAAAAAAAAAAAAAAAAGAAACTGCATATCAGTATCTCTCATGAACTCAGGAAATACTCAATGAAATATTAGCACTCCAAATCCAATAATGTACAAAAAGAATTATACACCATAACCAAGAGAATAATTTTCCTAGGTATGTGAGGTGGTCAAATATTTGAAAATAAGTAAATAAATGTACCATATCAACAGACTAAAGAAGAAAAACCGTATGATTATATCAACTGAAGCAGAAAAAGCACTGGACAAAATCCAACATCCGTTTATGATGAGAACTCTCAGCAAGTTGGAAATTTTCTCAAATTGATAAGGAGCATCCATGAAAAACTGACCGCTAACATAATGGTGTAAGTCATGGGGTTAGACCAAATGCTCTTCCCCTAATATCAGAAACAAGGCAAGGATGTCAGCCTTCACCACTCTTATGCAATGAAGTACCAGAAGATCTAGCCCCTGCAATAAGGCAAGAGAAAGAAAGAAAAAGCATACAGATGGGAAGGGAAGAAGCAAAACTGACTCTATTTGCAGATGACAAAATTATCCATGTAAAAATCCCAAGAAATTTCCAAATAAACTCCTGGAACTAATATGTGATTTCAGCAAGGTTGCAGGATACAGGAGCATCACAGAAAAACCAATCACATTTCTACATACTAACAAGGAATATGTGGAAAATGAAACTTTAAAAAATGTATAGGATCTAGATGCTGAAAATTAAAGACCGCTGACAAAATAAAATTGAAAAGACCTAAATAAATGGAGACATACCATGTTCATGGATTGGAAGACATGTTAATTCTCCCTAAATTAATGCAATCCTGCTGAATATCATGCAATTATTATCACAATCCCAGCAAGGTCTTTTGTAAATTAAGACAAGCTTATTCTAAAATTTATATGCAAAGGCAAAGGAACTACATTAGCTAAAACAATCTTGACAAAGAAAAATGAAATGGGAGGAATCACTCTACCTGATATCAAGCCTTACTACAGAGCTACAGATTAATTAAGACAGCGTGATATCGGTAGGGGAATAGACACAGATCAATGGAACAGAATGGAGAACGCAGAAATGGACTACAGTACAAAGTATTCGTATTCAGCCTATAGAAAACCTTTTACAAATCAAGACAAGGTTGAATGAAGTGATTGAATTATGCCATCTTGAACAAAGGCAGTTCAATTCCAACCAGTTTTGCAAAAGCAAAACAGTATTAAACTTTGAGACACCGTTCATCTCTGATGAGGTCATCCAAACTGTCCTTTTCAAAACCGAGGGAAGCAATTAATCACACAGGCAACATCAGAGCAGTATCCTGATTTCCTATTATTAAGTAGTAAAAGTGTGCTCTTGTGCCAGGAATGAAAACTGTAAGCACAGCTTGTTCTAACAGAGTGAGCAGAAGCTTGGTATAGAAGCAGTGAGTCATGGACACAGAGGAAGGAGATAGGCACTCTAGGGTCTTTCTGGGAAATGGACTCAGTCGCATAGTATTTTCATACTTTTCTGTACTATCTTATCACCTTATCTTTACCTCCACTACAAAAGTGTCAATGATGTGCTCCTGAGGGAGGAACCAGTGGGCTACTTCCTCTTCATCCATCACCGGGGCTAGATGAAACTGCTTCAGGTATGTGTTGGTGAGTTCTTGAACAGCTTTGATATCTCTTGGTTCCATTGGCCTCAAGCCTGAAGTTTTTGTAGCCTGTTGGAGTGAACACAAAACCAATGGGGAGGTTTAAATAAGAGGACTAAACAAACTTGGAGCCAGTGTGGTCCCCAGACCAACATTACCATCATCTCATGGGAGCTTGTTAGAAATGCAGATTCTTGGGCCTGCCCCAGATGTACCAAGTCAGAATGAGCAATTTCACAAAATTCCCTGGTGATTTGTATACACAGAAAGCTTGAGATGTGCTGCTGCTGCTAAGTCACCACAGTCGTGTCCGACTCTGTGTGACCCCATAGACGGCAGCCCACCAGGCTGCCCCGTCCCTGAGATTCTCCAGGCAAGAACACTGGAGTGGGTTGCCATTTCCTTCTCCAGTGCATGAAAGTGAAAAGTGAAAGTGAAGTCGCTCAGTCGTGTCCGACTCTTAGCAGCCCCATGGACTGCAGCCTATCAGGCTCCTCCGTCCATGGGACTTTCCAGGCAAGAGTACTGGAGTGGGGTGCCATTGCCTTCTCTGTGAGATGTACTAGTTAAGCACATAAGCTACACAATGTGTTCTATCCTATCTTTGTGTACCAGGTCTTCGGTTAGTATTCCCTATGACCCAAACGAAACCAATGGGAACACTATAAATTCACCTATATACCCATGCCAAGAAATTTAACAGCCTACACCAGGGATTCCCAACCTCTGAGATCTAATGCCTGATGATCTGAGGTACAGCTGATGTAATAATAATAGAAATAAACTGCACAATAAATATAATGTACTCGAATCATCCTGAAACCACCTGCCCTCTACCCCTGTCTGTGGAAAAATTATCTTCCATGAGACTACTCCCTAGGAACAAAAGGTTGGGGACTGCTGGCCTACATAACAGGGCAAAACAATCCCAGCATGTGTTCTGGAATATCATGCTGTAAGACTGCCATGTTTGACATTTTGAAAACACAGTTGAGAATGGCTGAGAAACTCATTTTGTCCAATAGCCCATGAATAAGATGTAGCTATTTTGTTCTCATGAGAAACAAAAATGAAAGAAAAGTCAATCATAACAGTCACCATGGGAAGGCAGGCATTTTAGTTACCAAGAACGAATGGCTAGTTGCCCAGTACTGGCCTTGGTCTTGCTGGTCATTAATTGACCAATGGTGGTCAATTAAAAGGTGATCATAATAGGCATCTGAATCCTTGATCTCATAAGTCACAGTTTTTACATAAGGCCATAGGGTTGGATGGCATCATCAACTCAATGGACATGAGTTTGAACAAACTCCAGGAGACTGTGAAGGACAGGGGAGCCTGGCGATGTCCTGCAGTCCATGGGGTTGCAAAGAGTCAGACACAACTGAGTGACTGAACAAAAACAACAAATAGGAATGACAGACTCTCAAAGGTCGGGACAAGGCCCCATCTGGATTTATTTGTTCAAGTGCTTATCCTTAAAAGAGCTTAAGGCATCAAGTATAAGAAGTGTCCAGATACCAGGACACTTGACACTGGAAGTGAGAAAGCTCACTACATTCCTTGTCTGTACAAAGACAAAACTCTAATTACTTACAAATGAGTTTGAGCAAGCTCCGGGAGCTGGCAAAAGACAGGTAAGCCTGGCACGCTGGAGTCCATGGGGTCGCAAAGAATCGGACACGACTGAGCGACTGAACTGAACTACAAAAACAACTTCATTTCTTCTAGTTAACTTGATACTTTTTTTTCCTTGAAGAAATACTGGATAAATTTTTAAGTGACAAATAACTTGCATATAAATACTTCTATTCTACCTAATCTGTCCTAAATTATTTCTGAGCACTTTTAAATTAAAAGCTGCCTCTAAGATTAGATCATCACAATTCCTGCATGCCCCCAGAGTGGTGGTTAGAGAAGACCAAGGTGGAAAATGGGTTTTCATCTTGAATGCTGGCTCTAATGGACGTCAGTAGTCATGTTGAGGTTACTAAGGTTCTGTGACAAGGAATGCTGGTCAATTACTGACTCGTGTTGGGAAGAGACGGGAGAGGTGTTCTTTGTATTTACAGATCCAACAGTCTTTAGCTGAGTATTTACTATGTACTACCCAGTTATGATTTACAGAATCTATAAAGATACCATAATGAAACTAAAATAGTTTAATACTCTAAATTAAGAGAATTTAAGTCCTTGACATTTAATAGAAAACTCAGACTTCCAGCATTTCTGTGGATCTCAAAGCCAAAGGGGGGCTTCCCAGGTAGCTCAGTGGTAAAGAATCCACCTGTCAATGCAGGAGACATGGATTTGATCCCTGGGTTGGGAAGATCCCCTGGAGAAGGAAATGGTAACCCATTCTAGTATTCTTGCCTGGGAAATCCCATGGACAGAGGACCCTGGCGGGGTATAGTCCCTGGGGTCACAAAAGATTTAAACACGACTAAGCAACTAAACAACAACAAAGCCAAAGGACCTGAACTCTCCAGGTCCCAGCTTCCATCCAAGGCTTGCTGCCGCTGCTGCCGCTAAGTCGCCTCAGTCGTGTCTGACTCTGTGCGACCCCAGAGACAGCAGCCCACCAGGCTCGCCCATCCCTGGGATTCTCCAGGCAAGAACACTGGAGTGGGTTGCCATTTCCTTCTCCAGTGCATTAAAGTAAAAAGTGAAAGTGAAGTCGCTCAGTCGTGTCCGACTCCTAGTGACCCCATGGACTGCAGCCTACCAGGTTCCTCCATCCATGGGATTTTCCAGGCAAGAGTACTGGAGTGGGGTGCCATTGCTTTCTCCAATCCAAGGCTTAACCCTTGGTTAATAATGGCCTGAATAGGTGTTGAATGAATGACTGAATGCACGAATTCTTAGGTTTTTAGCACAATCATTTACCCAATAGGGTGAGGTGAAGGCTGCAGACATGGAAAAAAGTCACTGTCAGCTCTGAAGAGATGGCATTTCTTTCGCCTGGCATTCAAGTGCAAGCCAGGCATGAAACCAATATTTTCCTTTTGTTTCTGTAAGCCAATTTTAGTTATTTAGAGCATTTCTACTCTGCAATTTGTGGGAAGAGGGAAACCTATATGACTGCTAAATGGTGTTAAATGAGAAATATACATTTTGAAATGCTGGTAGGAAGACCAAAACCATACCGCATGTATACTGCAGTCATTTGAAAAGGTTATTTTTCTGCTATGAGGATGACCTTGATAAATTTTAAATAGTCTTTCTTAACATTAGACTGTTTTTGCATTTGTTACTGATTCAGTAACAATCAATGATATCGAGACTTCCCTCGTGGTCCAGTGGTTAAGGCTGTGCTTCCACTGCAGGGGGCACAGGTTTGATCCCCAGTTGGGGAACTAAGATCCTGCATGCCACAGCTCAAAATAAATGAAATGAAATAAAATGAGCCTCAAACAATGAGATTATCTCATGACAGTAACAGGATGAGGATGTTCCTCTGTGTTCATAGAGAACATTCAGAAATGAGGAATAAAGCTTGCCAACTCCTTTTTGGAGCAAAATACGCTTTTGCAGCACAATTCTTATTCATTGAACACTCATATTGTGAAATCAGTAAAATCAAAATCTTTTTTTGCCTGACAGACATCCTTAAAGCTGCAGTTGTCAAAGATTTTGGTCTGGAACTTTGTTATGGTCTTAAAAATTATTTAATACTCCCAAAGTGCTTTGTTTACATGGGTTATATTTATCTATATTTATTGTATTAGAAATTAGAAATTTTAAAGCAAAAGAATATATAAGCTCACGTTCCATTTAACCTCTAGAAGACTGCACAGTGCACTTATAAGATAATGAAAGATGCAAATTATTTTTGTGTTATTCTAAATAACTGACTTCACAGGTCCCCCCAAAGTGTTCTGGGAACTTCCTGGGGCCCCTAGACCACACTTTGAGAACTGCTACCTCAGGTCTCTGAAGGTTAGGAAAATGGGTAATAGAATTTAGACAAGGAGGACTCAGTGAAACAGTATATTTTGGCAAATGGGCAGTGAGGAAGTATATAAACAGCAATTTTCAAGCACTTCAAACAAATTTTTACAGGAGCTAAGTTAAAGCAGAAGGAAACATCAGATTACATCCAATTATGAAACAGAAAAGGTACTAGAAACGGGGGAAAAATATATGCTCTTCCTGATCAACAATGGCTTATATATCTCAGAACCTAAACTTGTTTCTTTCTAACATCATAAAGTCATATCCTCTCCAGGAAATCTACTGAAGCATGACATAAATTTTAATATATAAAATTATATTCTAGGGGGTTCCCTGGTGGCCTAGTGGTTAGGATTCTGGGCTTTCACTGCCATGGCCTGTGTTTAATCCCTGATCAGGGAACTGAGATCCGGCAAACTGCATAGTGTGGCCAAAAAAATAATTCTATTTTATATGATAGCTGTTGTTTTCAGGAAGAGGTGGAGGGAAATGTCATGCCTAGGTAGAAATTTAAGCTTTGGCATAATCCGAGTCAGATGGCAATGTTTTCTGAGATTTCAATAAAAAGCAAAAAAAATTTCCAGGGACTTAACTGAGAAAATCTTAAATTTCATAAGCAAAGTCTATTTCTGAATCAGAGCTACTTTCCCATGGTCGAGCTAATATGTATTACTCATCGGACTCTCCATACACTGAAATGTGTATAAAATTTGCTTTTAAGTTTATAAGGAAATCAAGCTCAGAGCCCTATTAAAAAACAGAAGCAGTGCTGTTCTCCATCAAGCTATGTAGTGTGAACTGATTTGGAGCCAAGATTCCAGAGTAGAGATGTAAGCCTTGATTATGGATACTTTTTTGATTTAAGAAGGAGCAGTAAGACATTACACACTAAACAAACAAAACCAAAAAAACCTACAGTTACTAAACCAAGAATATCTGTGTTTCAGCATGGCTTCATAGGCATACACTTCTTGCAACACAACGTAAAGATGTTGGGAGAGTAACCTGACTCCTGCTTTTTATCTACTTCAAATTTTTTTACCTTGGGACTTCCCTGGTGGTCCAGTGGTTAAGACAGCTTCCAATGCCCCTAGGGGGTGCAGGTTTCATCCCTGGTCTGGGAGCTAAAATCCCAAATGCCTTGTGGCCAAAAAATAAAAACAGTAAAACAAACAAACAAACAAAACCCAATATTATAACAAATTTAATAAAGACCAAAAAAAAAAAATGGTCCACATTAAAAAAAAAAAATCCTTCACCTTGAAAAGCACTGACCAACAACAAAAAAAAGTCCAACATTGTTTGGAAAGTCTCAACACATTAAAAACAAACTGACATTCACTGTAAAGCAACTATACTCCAATTAAATAAAAACGAAAAACCAGCATTGAAAGGGCAGGAAACTGTTCCTCTTGGGAAAATTTTTGTCTCGTTGGTAACGGTAGCTAATGGCATGAGCTGGTGGGGATGGTTCTGTCCTGATTGGAAGACTCTGAGCAAATCAATCTGTGTCTCAACATTCTCTTCTGTGACTGGGAACAATGACTTGACCCCTCTGATCAATGTGAATAATGAGGTTACAGATGTTAACTGTTTGGCATAACGTCGGCCACAATCAACGTTAACTTGTATAGTCTATGATCAACACATAAAGCTGGCACGGTGAGCTGACACGGTTACAACAAAGCAGAAAATGAGGCTGAACAAAAAACCTGTGTTCAGTAAGGCTCTTCTCTACACTTCATAATACAAAAATGTTCTCAAACGATAACTGTCTGGTCCTGGGAGAGAAGGAAGTAGTTTGGCTTTTGCTGCCTCATCCAGCTTCTAAGCCAGGAGCCCAACACCAAGGTTGCTGCTGGTGGCACCTTCCAATTTTTCAATGTCTCTACTTGCATCTCTTCTATCCTTTCTCTTTTTTTTTTTTAAATTAATTTACTCTTTAGTTTTCTTTCCTTCCCTATGACTTAAAAAGAGTAAAGGAGGCTGGAACAAGCCAACAAGAGTTGTTTGGAGAACCTTCACAAGCCTCAGTCTTTGCATCTGTGCAATGAGGTAAGAATACCAAATTCAGAAGGTGGTTGAGAGAATATGCTAATATACGTGACTGCACTTTATCAGCTTAGACTTATGGTAGAAGAAAAAAGGCAGTCACCACAGCACCATGGCTGGAAGAGGTATGCTCTTCTGTAACCGAGTTGACTGCAACCAAGATGCCAGAGTCTGCTTTCACCACCAATGTCCGACCAGCAATTTATCACTAACGTTTCAAAACGTGGTTACCTGTGAGCTGATGGATGCTTGTACAAGAATACGGAGGCCAATGTACAGAGTCAAATCAAAAATAACTTTCCGCACCTCTAATCATCCTGGATAAACCAATGACAGCTACTAAATTTCCTTATGCTTCATTCCACTTCAGGTGACTATACAGACAAGGAGGTGCTTTTCTTACACACAAGCTAAACAGAGTTAGGTTGAGAAACTGAAATCAGGGGAGACCAAGGAAGAACAGCATTCGCCCCTACTGGAAAAAGGAGGCTTGCTTCAAGTTCTTATTTTAACTCACAGATAGCAAAGCATTTGACACTTGGCCAGGAGGACACTGAGCATCAGCTGTGTCTTGTCTCAGCCGTGTGCTGTGCCCCTCCAGGGCCCTTTTTTCTCACAGCCATTTGTGCCCCTATGTGAGTCCACCCTTCTCAGTGTCTCTGGGACTTGGCCATTAGCAGAAGTTACTTCTAGTTGATCAGTAAATTGTGATGGTCATTGTTAGATGACCTGAGGTGACCCCTCAGGGCATTTTCCAGAGTCTCCACATACTTAGCCTCATGTCTGTCACCCCAGCTTGAGGGGCCCTGGTCCTCCTTTCCCAGGACACGTGGACCCTCCCTCGTTATGTCACCACACTTTTTATTTCCCTCTGTTCTGAACTATGTTCCCCCTCCGTCCTTGGCCTTACAGACAGGCAGTGAGTTCACGAGTTCAAGCCCCACTGTCTCCAACTGCAGCTTAGACATAAAGGAGACCATGCTTTCTGGTCCCTCTGCCAGATGGGAAGCCCTGGAATCCCTGGTTTCCTTCATCTCCACGTCTCTCCTTATGAAATTCTGCCTAAGTCAGAAACACGTTGATTCTGTCGATGAAGGAAAGACTTCAATCCGTGCAGCCACTGATCACATGTTTCTGGTAAACACACAACTGGTCCAAGACAAGAGGAGCTGGAGTTGGCCACACCTCCATAGAGGAAGTCCTTCCCCGCCTTGTTTGGAGGAACACAGCTACACTCTATGTGAATCCCTCAGCTGAGTTAAAGTACTTACTATAACCCAAAGAAAGAACAGCTCTGATGAAATCAAAACTTCACACTACAGATCCCATCTGTGTGGACAGATTCCAAGATGGCCCCAGTGATGCCTGCCCACCTTCACTGGAGTTCACGCCCACACCATCCACTTATCTTGAGTGTGGGTGGGACCAATGACATATGGCAGTATTGATTTCACTTTGTGAATTGACTACACAGGATTCTAACTTCCATCTTGCTAGCAGATGCTCTCTGTAGACTCTCCCCGTGTGCTGTGATCTGCCCTTCAGAGAACCCCCCACCGATGAGGAGCTGAGGCAGCCTCAGGCCGACAGCCAGCAAAGAATGGAGGACCCCAGTCCATCTGCCCACCAGGAACTCAAGGCTGGCAACAGCCATGTGAGCTTGAAGTGGATCCATCCCTAGTCAAGTTTTCAGACGAGACTCTGACCCTGGCTGATGCCTTGATGACAGCTTCACAAGGAGCCTGAAGCAAAGACCTCAGCTAAGCTGTGCCTTGATTCCTGACCCACAGAACCCAAGAGATAGTACATGTGTTGGTTTCAGCTTCTGCCTTTGTGGTAGTTTCTTATGGAGCGACAGAGAACTCATTTACCATCTGAGCCCCAAATAAAAGCCAAACTGGTAAGCACATTTAAATTTTCCCTTATTAAGGGACAACTTTTCACACTAAGAAGTTTCTAGTTTAAAACGATGCTAATTCAGTAAGACATTATTTCCTCTCCCTAGGTTTCTCTTTTAAACCTTATTCCTTAATTCCATGTGCAAAGAAACCATCAGAAGCTGGGACTTTTCTTCCCTCTTCCTGAATAGAATGTAAGTGCTCAAAATTTAAAAACCTGCAAGTTCGGAGTTCAACCCCATCCAACCCCAAACTGAAGACCTTTTAAAAGCCTTAAAAAAAACAAAACAAAACCTGGTATTTCCAAATGAACTCTCCTCCTGGCCCTGAAGTTCTCTGAAGTCTTTTAAGCTACATATTCACATCTTCAGACACATGAACCAGTTTTTAGCTTCCTGCAAATAATTCTTTTCTATGTTAAAAGTTTCAGTTGTTAATAGCTTCAAAAAACAGCAAGCCATTCTTACTTACATCTGGAAGTCTGTACAGCTTCATCGTTCTCTGCAAAGTCATATTTCTACTCAAGTGAGAAAATTTCACTTCTACCAATTTTCTGGGGTTTAGTGATCGATGCCAGTATCTGAAATACAATACAGGCTTTAAGGTCTGATTGATTTCTAACTCTCCAAGTTTTTACTCTTTGTCTCAGCTCAGCTGTTACAGAAGTACTGAACAAACATCATGTAGGGCCTGGTGCAGTGCAGGTCCTGGCCCTCTGCCTATGTAATTATTTTATCTGTCATTTTTACCTCGAAATGATGTTCCAGTTATGCTCTTTTGACATTGGTAACCTTCCGTCTCTTTTAATATAGAAAAATCTTAAAATTGCAGAAGAAATATTGACAATGTCCAGTTTGTAAGTATTGAATGACCATCACAGATTCTAAGAAGGTAAACCAAAAACTTTAAAAGCATGAAAAGACTCCCTGAAGTTAGTAACCTTCACATTTATATAATGCACATGGAAGAAAACTTTTTGAGAAATGAGTTTGAATTTCTTAAATGATTCTGGCTTAGGTACTGGAATGAATGATTACAGATTATATTAAAATATACCTGGGAAGTCTTATTTATTCTGTTTATTTATGAATAACTGAATAGGAGAGAGGCATTTTACAGGTTTGTCTTCTATACTCTGAAGTTTTTTCCTGAAGTTTCATCTTATTTGAGTCAAAAAAAATAGCAGTGGCTTCCCAGGTGGCTCAGTGGTAAAGAAGCTGCCGGCCAGTGGAGGAGATGCAGGAGGCTTGGGTTCAGTCCCTGAGTTGGGAAGATCCCCTGGAGGAGGAGATGGCAACTCACTCCAGTCTGGATAATCCCATGGACTGAGGAGCCTGGTGGGCTGCAGCCCATAGGGCAGCAATGGATCGGACACGACTGAGCAGGCATGCATACACACATGCAAAAACAGAGGAGAGGGAAGGACTTCCCTGTCAATCCAGTGGTTAAGACTCTGCACTGCAAGTGTAGGGGGTGAGGTCTCAACCCCTGGTTGGGGAACTAAGATCCCGTATGCTGTGCAGCGCAGCCAGAAGATACAAAAAATTTTTTAAAAATAGTAGAGGGACACAGACTCTTTCTGATGCTCTAGAAACAGGTTAGTCAAGTGAAATCTGATATATGATTTTCTTACTGGATTAACTTTTGAAAGCTTGAAAAGAGCACATGAAATAATAAAGTAATAAGAACAGAGCTTTAGCCTTCTTTTCACTCATAGCAGACAAGTATGTTCAGGCTTTCCAGCTAGATGCTTATCAAGCTTTTGGAGCAGTTCCTGACAGCACTGGTACAACACTGAGTGTTCGAGAGGGAAAGAAAATGGTACTACAGGGACATCTCCTGATAACTGATGCCCTGGGTTTCACAAGGCAGCAACTAGCCTTTCAAATGAAGAGACACAGAAATAGACACACAGCATCATTCATATACATGTGGCTGTGGGGTTTACCGCAAGAATACTGGGCTAATGGTTCTTGGTTGTATCGCCATCTCTGCTACCAACCAACATCATCATCATGGGTCAGCCAAAACCCTTCCAGGTTACAAGGGTGGAGAATACTACTTGTAGAAACATGACAAGGAGGCTTGAAGCATTAGGCAAAGGTGATGTGCAAGATAAAGGTGTGATGCTGATACCTGCACGTGGCCACTGGCTTTGGAAGAACCACTCCAGCGGTATAAACAGCCTGGAAAATCCCTTCCAGGTTCACTCTCCTGGTTATTTCTCGAATCAACACTGGGGCTACCCGTTTTGATCTCAATTTCTTATGAACACAAAGAAAGTTGATTTCAACCATCTTCTTCACACTAAGAAAGAAAGGTGTTGAAAATTAGATCCAATGTAAGAGAAGAACATTTTTAAAAAGCAAGATAACACCTATAACATTTCAAAGAATATGAAACTGAAAGGCCTCCCTTAATATAATATTTAAGTAAAATATTCTACCATTTAGATATCTTACAAATTCAGGTTAACACACTATTCCCCACATGCCGCCACCAAAATGATCATAAACTCTAGGTTGTGGAGATGTAAACCTTCTTGTTCTAAATAAATCTGAGAACTTGGGTCTGTTCTAAAGTTTTCAGTTTAGAAACTGGATCGGCTGTGCCTCAAAGCTTCTATATCTGTTTTTCCTGTAACATATACAATTATGGCAGAAACTGGGTCACCCAGATGCAGAATCTAATAAGATACTGCTTTGGAGTATAATGCAATCTCTGGGATCCCTGGGAAGCACCTTGACAAGGCCAGAGCTGGTGCTTTTCTAAGCAACAATAAATCTTCTAGAGCTTCAAAGTCCATCCGCTGCTCTGGTTCCAGATATAGGCATTTCACTTGGCACAAAATATTCCTTGAGATCAAATGCGTTTCAGCAGTAAATAAGATCACCTAGCATACTGAAATGTGAAGAGACCTATGCACCAAATCTTTGCATTTCACAGCTCTATCTTTGACTCTGTAGGCTGGAGACCCAGGGCAAAAATGGAACATACATATCCTATGGATAAAAAGACTTCTAAAAAAATTCCTTCAAGTACTTTCCTCCCCAGAAACAAATCTGAAGTACCTATTTATATCTTTGTTTTTCTCTACTAGGTACATATATACGTAACCTGGGTGTGCATGTATCAGACTGGGAAGCAGAGAAAGATGGAGAAAAATACAACTGTCTTTTTTGGTTATTGTACACAACCTTTTAAAATGAATTCACAACCTTTATTTTTTAGAGCAGTTTTAGGTTCACAGCAAAACTGAGCAGCAAGTACAGAGTTCCCATGTACCTCTGCCCTCCCCACAGGCACAACCTCCCCTACCATCAACAACATGTACTCAGGCGTTTTAAAAAGCCATTTGTAGAGATGTGGATGAAACTAGAGCCTGTCATAAGGAGTCAAGTAAGTCAGAAAGAGAAAAACAAATACTGTATATTAACGCTATATGTGGAATCTAGAAAAATGGTACAGATGAATGTATTTGCAGGGCAGGAATAGAGGCACAGATGTAGGGAATGGATGTGTGGACACAGTGGGGGAAGGAGGAGGTGGGATGAATTGGGAGTTTGGGACTGACATATATATACCACCATGTGTAAAACAGATAGCTAGTGGGAACCTGCTGTATAGCGCAAGGAGTTCAGCTCGGTGCTCTGTGATGACCAACAGAGATGGGATGGGGGAGGGGGAGGCTCAAGAGGGAAGGGGTATATGTATACACATGGTTCATTCACGTTGTTGTACAGCAGAAACTAACACAGCATTCTAAAGCGATTATATTCTAGTAAAATAAATAAATAGGTTAGACATTGGGAAAAAGAAGCCTATTCTTTTTTTTTTTTTCTGATGGAACAGTGATTTATTTGATATGAGCACAGCATAATTCATTTAACCAATATTTTATTATTGGACATTTGTGTCATAACCATATAATGGGAATTTTTCTAGATAAACACTAATTTGGGAAGTTGTTTGCCTTGCAAATTTGTTCACGGTGAGTTTCAATATGTCAGGATTCAGGAAGCTTTTACTCTCTGTTTTCTTCCTTAGTGTCACTTTTTTTTTTTTCATAGCTGGGCCAGTCGTTCCAGGCCCTTCTTTTTTTAAATTTTATTTTTTAACTTTACAATACTGTGTTGGTTTTGCCATATATCAACATGAATCTGCCACAAGTATACATGTGTTCCCTATCCTAAACCCTACTCCCTCCTCCCTCCCCGTACCATCCCTCTGGGTCGTCCCAGTGCACCAGCCCCAAGCATCCAGTATCGTGCGTTGAACCCAGACTGGCGACTCGTTTCATATATGATATTATACATGTTTCAATGCCATTCTCCCAAATCATCCTACCCTCTCCCTCTCCCACAGAGTCCAAAAGACTGTTCTATACATCTGTGTCTCTTTTGCTGTCTCGTATACAGGGTTATTGTTACCATCTTTCTAAATTCCATATATATGCGTTAGTATACTGTATTGGTGTTTTTCTTTCTGGCTTACTTCACTCTGTATCATAGGCTCCAGTTTCATCCACCTCATTAGAACTGATTCAAATGTATTCTTTTTAATGGCTGAGTAATACTCCATTGTGTATATGTACCACAGCTTTCTTATCCATTCATCTGCTGATGGACATCTAGGTTGCTTCCATGTCCTGGCTATTATAAACAGTGCTGCGATGAACATTGGGGTACACGTGTCTCTTTCAATTCTGGTTTCCTCAGTGTGTATGCCCAGCAGTGGATTGCTGGGTCATAAGGCAGTTCTATTTCCAGTTTTTTAAGGAATCTCCACACTGTTCTGCATAGTGGCTGTACTAGTTTGCATTCCCACCAACAGTGTAAGAGGGTTCCCTTTTCTCCACACCCTCTCCAGCATTTATTGCTTGTAGACTTTTGGATCGCAGCCATTCTGACTGGCGTGAAATGGTACCTCATAGTGGTTTTGATTTGCATTTCTCTGATAATGAGTATGTTGAGCATCTTTTCATGTGTTTGTTAGCCATCTGTATCTCTTAAAAGAAGCCTATTCTAACCCCAATTCTTGAAGAAGCAATACGTCAAAATCAACAAGGGACAAGCTTCACCACGTACCTGTCATAGATCCGTATGTTTGCGGGGATGGCACTGATGAACCCCACCAGCTTTTTGTTTGAAGACACCCTGACCCCACAGTGCCACTGAAGGAGCCAGCCTGGGGGACGCAGAGCCCTGAAGTCAACACGGGCGAGGAAAACGAGTGTGCTGAGTGTCCGAGAAAACAGGGACAGAGACAGCCCAACCCCACTGCAGTCGCATCCCCACCAGGCAGCGGCAACCCCGAGACTCACCACAGCAGGAACTCAGGCGAGTAGTCAAACCGGAACATGTTGTCATCATCCTCGACGTAATTCTCATTCAGCAAGGTGTACAGCTCCCGGAGCTATGAGACCAAACGTGTCCCACCTGTGACGCTAGGGAACGACACAGCAGCAACCCAAGCCAAGGCAGGGACTGAGGTCTAAGGTTTTACTTACCACTTCGGCATTACCCAAGTCTAAAGTGTCCCACATAAAACCCTGCGGCAGGGAGTATGGTTCCTGACGCACGTTTTCTTTATCAGCTTCAATTGCGCCATGAGATGTTATTACTTCATCTAGATACAGGGAGAAGGAGAAAAAAACAAAAAGAGAGATGTTTCAATTACAAAGTGTTCCAATGACCCCAAACGGTCAGTTACAGGAAACAAAAGCATGCTTTAGGGCTACTGAGTTTCACATAATCTTTAAAAATACTGTACTGTTTCAGCTACCTCTAGAGGGAGGTAAGGTAGTTACGTGGAGGTGGAGAGTAACTGCTATCTGAACAATTACAGGAGAAATAACTCGTCATCCGATGGCAAACTGGACACAAGAAAACAATAGTGATTCCTCAATCTGAAGCCTCAGACTAGAGACTAATCATACGGCACAACTGCCGGCAATGTAGGTTTGCTATGACAGTCTTAGAGATGTTTTCTGTTTAACTCTGTTTTTCAACAAACAGGGGGCAAGGGCTGCAATGACCTCTGACCCCTCCCAGCACAATCCAAAATTCAGCTCAGGACTGTCTACTTCTGTCCGGGCTGCTGGCAGCACAGTTCAAGCCATCAGCGTCTCCAGCAATTTCCACAAAGGTGCCCTTTTCCAGTCCTTCCTCTGGAACCTCCCAGTGTAGCTGGGATAAAATCCAGCCTCTTGGCCGTGGCCTGTTGCCTGTCTGGCCACCCTCAGCACATCTGCCCCACCGGCCTCCCTTGGGCTGGGCCTCTGCTCAAAAGGCTGTCCCCGGCTGCTTTCACGTGAAAGCAGCCGCTCCTGCTTCTTCAGACGTAAGTTACACATCACTTCCTCATAGCATCCTCCTCAACGAAAGCTCTTCCTACGTGGATGTGTCCTCCCTACCTGCTCACTGTTAATCCTGCTTTCCCTCTACTGGCTCCCGTGTCTGCATCCCAGCGCCTGGCATATACAACAGATACTCAACAAACATCTGCTGAATAAATGACCTTCAGGTACAGTTCTTACCATCACAGACCTTTTTACAGGGGGAAGTCACAGAGTTTGCACCCACCCTAAAGGGTTTCTTTTCTCTCCTCCTAATCCCTG
This sequence comes from Bos javanicus, assembly GCF_032452875.1. Lineage (NCBI taxonomy): Eukaryota > Metazoa > Chordata > Mammalia > Artiodactyla > Bovidae > Bos > Bos javanicus. The sequence continues at coordinate 29,780,791 of NC_083880.1, forward strand.
ACTTTGCCATTCATCTTATCTCCAGTCTACCAGCTCATCCCCACATGAGTACCTCAGGCTCCCTCAGGTCAGCCCCAGTGGCCAGGGGCCCAGCTGCTCCCTTGGGGTCCCTGGGGAGTTGCTCTTAGGGCTTGGCTGATGTACACAACACCAGGGGCTCACCCCATTCAGGCAGCTCCAAACGGCGGGGTGTGTTTGACTGAACTGGAACAGAGCTCTGGAGAGAGACGATGAGATAGTCTCCCTGACTTTCAAACGTTCTCCCCAACCTCAGGTTCCCTCTTCGGCCATTAACCTGGCTCTGCCTTAATTGAGGTGCATAGAGAAGGCAAGGATTTAGGGGAGGGGCTAAAATGAGGTGAGCAGAGGGCTGGTGCACTGGGGTGGGTGCCAGCTAAAGAGACTTTCTTCTCCCCTGAGCCACGACCCAAAAGCCACCAGCAGCATTTAGCCAAACCCAATACATTCAGATCAATAAACCTTCATTCCCTTTAGCCAATGGTCACTCAATTCAGTGTCATTTAAAATCCAGTAAATTCATTCTAGAGGGTCTTCTTTCCTCACCAAATAATTTCTAGAGACTTAAAATCAAGGGAAGATCACTGCTTTCTGCTTCTGTTCACGCTCTGAAGCTCTTGCTTTTGAAGCTGCGTGGGGTGAGCGTGGGTGGTAAAGGAACAATCCCTTTTAAAAAGTTTGAAATCCATGATTTGAAGGCATGGAGGACAGTTGTTTCCTGCTTTATAATTGATGAAACTGGCTATCTGTACATAACTTGGCTAATAAGACTTTGGGATGGCAATGAACCCCTTATATTAAATATTATATATTATACATTAAATTTTGAATCTGGAACTATCATTGAAGAAATATATGGAAATGATACAATTATTTATCTTTATATAAACATAAGTCAAAGCAACAGGTTGAGCTTGTAATACACTGATAAGCATTTTTATGGCATTTAGAGCATCTGTTGGGTTGGCCAAAAAGTTCATTCCGGTCTTTCCACAAGATGGTATGGAGAAAGCTCAATGAACTTTTTGGCCAATTTTATTCTTTTTTTTTTTTTTTGCATAATGTGAAAGGGTAACAATGGAATTATGTTTACAGAAACTTAAGTGGTAGAAGTTTAAGTGAAATACGATGGAGCAGGCCTGGCACTGCAGAAAGAGGACCAGTAATGAAGTTCTGACGTGACCCAGAGCCCTTACGAAGGCCTTCACAAAGTGTCCTGATTCACTTATATGCAGTGTTACCATACTGGTAATCATTAACACCATGGGTGAATGTTCAGAATCCTACTGTTAACAGGGCAAAATTTTCTATTTCAGTAAGATTTAATAGGCAAATTTCCTGTGTCTTCTGGGATAACTGAGGTGTGAAACTGCTGAAAATTTATGTAGAAGGAAAAACCACTCCATGAAGACTGGAACCAAAACACTGGTGGTGGGGAGGCTCCTCTTTTATGTGTATATCTATATACTTCATACACTAATGTTTGAAGTGTGGGGACACTAGATTTTTTTGTAGGCACAGGAGTTATATTAAAATTGTTGTTACTAAAAGCCAATGTCATCACTCAATATTTATTTTAATAGGAAAAATATGACTCAGAATCTGTGGTCTGAAACAAATCATATAAGTGAAATCAAGTCTCTTTTTGTGTTTTTTTTGTTTGTTGTTAACCCAGCTTTGTTTTCAGAGGGAAAAGGCAGAAAAGCTTACTTAGTTTGGGTACCGGCTGTGTGTCCCAAAACTGGTATCTGTGTTTGGCAGCCTCATCAATGTTTCTGGCAGGGCCCTGGCATGCAGATAACAGCTCCATTGCCCTCTGGATATCCTGCAACTTCTGCATTGGGATGGTGGAATTCTACAACAGCAAAGACACACAGACACAGAGTATGAGGAAGCTGCCGCTGCTCCCAAACCTAGGGCAGGTACATGCACGCCTGCCTCGGAGGCTACAGCGTTCGCTGGAAAAACGCACGATCCTCCTCTAAGCGGGGACCCTGGGCTCAAGTATGCTAACACATTAAAATATAAGCAAAGGTACAGGATAAAGGCAACAACAGTCCTATAGGTTTAATGGGGTTCTGACAGTCTGGAAAATCTCTAGTAAATCAAGCCAATGTTTGCTTCAGTTTCCCAAACATCTGCAAATGGTCCTCATGGTTAATTACTCATGTGAGTAGAGCAGCAGAAAGGGCTGCCGTGCAATGCAAACGTGAGCATCATACAGCAGCCAGTCAGTCCCTGGTTTTGGCTTCACTGATGGAGTTAATGCTTGGCAGGAGCAATTCGGGGACAAAAGAAAGAACTTCTAGAATGGAAATGAGGTGGACAAGGCAAATTTTAGTTCATAAAAAGAAAGAAAGAAACCTGAACTTAGTGCTGGGTGGAGGAGGAAGTTCATCAAGAAAGGACTCTCAAAGGATGCCTTATCCTGGACCACACCCCACCCGCTACTAATTCTGATGCCCCACCAGAAAACAAATCCTTCAATGAGGATGTGCAGTTTCCTCCACGAATTCAGAACCTTTTGCAACCATAGCCTGTTAGCCCCAACCCAAGTGTGGTAAATAACCTTCCTTTTTAGTAAAGTGTATCCTCAGTCTATAAAATTGACAATGCCTTTAAATACTAAAGTTCCTTCCTTAAAACCAATATTTCTGGCATTTCTGAAGATTCCTTAGCTCTTTTTTTTTTTTTTTCCTGGAAAATCCCTCAAATGATGTAATCAGATCAGATTAGTCGCTCAGTTGTGTCCGACTCCTTGGGACATAAGACTGAATATGGAAATTGGTGAGGTTTTCTCAACATGCAAAATTACTGATGAGTTTTAGAATTTTGATGCCATACAAAGAACGCTCTTCGCTGTGGGTTCAGAAGTGGTTAGAAAGAGTCTCAGAACTTTCAGTTCTTGTCAACATCACAGGCACCAAGGAAAGGTACCATCGACCGTCAGTGGTTTATTAACAGCAGGTCTGGACTTAGTTCAATTCTGAATCTGAAGTCAGTGACCTAGAGCAAATCCTTTTATCTGGGAAGCTGACTTGTTTGACTCAGCGTCAAAGTCTTAGTCGCTCAGTTGTGTCCAACTCTTTGTGATCCCGTGGACTGTAGCCCACCAGCCTCCTCTATCCATAGAATTCTCCAGGCAAGAATACTGGAGTGGGTAGCCATTTTCTTCTTCAGGGGATCTTCCCAACCCAGGGATCAAGCCCGAGTCTCCTGCATTCCAGGCATATTCTTTACCATCTGAGCCACCAGGGAAGCCCCAGTACAAAATATTTAATACAGATCATCCTGTGGTAGTTTGACTCACTAGGTTCCCTTAAGATTCTTGCCCTAAAATGATTCCAAGAAACAAAGTGCTGGAAATCTAACTAGAAGTAGGTTAAAGTCTTGATATCTCCACTTGGAAGTCTAACAGCATCACCCAGGCCTACCACAAATATTGTAAGCTGTTTATCTTATATTTTGCTTGAGGTCTAAATCATCAGGTTCATACGTCAATTACACATACTAATTTAACAAAGTTATATTGTTGTTCTGACTTACTGTAGTTTTAGATGTCTCTTTTTGGGTCTCCTTTGAGCCTCCAACACAAAAGTAACAGATTCCTAGCCAAATGAATTTACATCCATCTGAGCCCCAAAACACAATGAAGAGACTTACAACTTACACAGAAAGTAAGAGGACAGTATATTTAAGCTAATAATGCTTGAACATGCATCCATTTATGTTACAATAGGCCAAGTAGAACCTAGTCTTACAAAAATATATCTACAGTGTCTGCACTGAATTTGCCATAGTAATTCTTCCCTGCTATTTGAATTAAATCCTCTAACATGAATATACCAAACTCTAACTCTTTCAAAACAAACATGCATCAGCATCTTTGTTTCAAGGAAGCCAATGATGGTACCCCGTCTCCACGAAGAAACTCTCAGAGTGGTTTCTGCCTAAGCAGGCTGACCAGCAGTCTTTATATAAAATCACCATTCATGAAGTAGCTATATCCCAATGCTCAGTATTCAATGCTCTCTTTTAAATGAGTCTAGTTGATTTACAATATTATATTAACTTCAGATGTACAACACAGTGATTCAATGTTTTTACAGATGATGTTCTTAAAGTAGATTCAAGTAAGTGCAACTTTCAAATCCACGGTGACAGGGCAGTAAACTTGGCTATGGTAAATTCTTAAACCTATCCAATCACCTTCTGGAATAGCACCAAATGGAGTGTTTAGAAAGGTGAGACTGGGTAAGGATCCCACATTAGTCTCCCACTGCTGTATTTCCGATGTAAGAGTCAGACATGCCTCTGCTTCTCCTTATCTGCTCCTTGGGAAATACTAAACACCAACTGTACTCCTTGTCCACTAGTTTCCAATTTAATACCATGGAAAAAATGTCCAAGTCTTTAATCACCATGAAGTGTATAAGAACCCAAATATCATTTTATTTTGGTTCTTGAGCATAAACCACAATATTCTTGAAACTCAAGAATCTCTAAAAGTCACTGTAATTGATGGTTTTATGTTGAGCTGGCATCAGTTTAAGGGAAAGGAGCCTCAGTTTTTAAGATGCAGTGAAAAGCCCACATTAAAACAATTTTGACTTCACTAAAAAAGAAAGACTTTCTCTACCACATCATACTAGCAGTTCCTCCTGCCTTGCCTGGTTCCTTTTCCTTAAAATGCTATTCATCCACTCATTTTATTTTTAATTAAAAAATTTTTTTAAGTAGAGTTGATTTACAATGCTGTGCCCCAAAATGACTTGGTTATACATAGATATATTCTTTTTCATATTCTTTTCCATTATGGTTTGTCACAGAATATCGAATATAGTTTCTTGTGCTATACACTAGGGTTTTGTTGTTTGTGAAAGAAAGTGAAAGTCGATCAGTCATGTCTGGCTCTTTGCAACCTCATGGACTATTATACCGTCCATGGAATTCTCCAGGCCAGAACAATGGAATGGGTAGCCTTTCCCTTCTCCAGGGGCTCTTCCTAGCCTAGGGCTCAAACCCAGGTCTCTGGCATTGCAAGCGGATTCTTTACCAGCTGAGCCACAAGGGAAGCCCAGGAATATTGGAGTGGGTAGCCTATTCTCCAGGCCAGAATACTGGAGTGGCTAGCGTATCCCTTCTCCAGTGGATCTTCCTGACCCAGGGATCGAACCGGGGTTTCCTGCATTGCACGCAGATTCTTTACCAACTGAGCTATCAGGGAAACCCTGTGTTGTTTATCCATCCTATATGTAAGAGTCTGCACCTGCTAATCCCAAATTCCCATTACGTAGCTGCTTCTAAGTGACCAGAGGTAGGGGAAGGACCCAAAATCACCAGGGGTACGGGGACTGGCAGCAGCTGGGGATGAGAACAGAAGGAATAAGGAGATAGTCATGAATGCATGTAAGTAACACTACATTTATCTGATGAAGCAACCTTAAGAAATAAAAAAGATATCTTGCCAGCTTATACAAGTTACCTTGAAACTTATAACTGTGGATAGACTATTTATTATCTGAGAACCAGAATGAAAATCTACCCATGGAGACTGTACTTTATTCTTACCCCACAAAAGCAGTCAGGGAAAACCTGGGGCAAGTAATTTTCCTTCTTGGTGATTCCTGGTCCTTATGTGTAAAACTGATAACAACAACAACAAAACCACCTGCCAGACTCACCCACTGTCATATGATGTAAACTTTGTGCAAGAAAGAAATTTAGACCCCACAAAACTTGCGTAACCATAACGACTGCCATGTATATAGTATAAAAACCACATAATAAAGATGGTCTGATTATGACTTCACGAGAGCCTGTGAGTTGGGTAGCTTTGGGAGGGGCAAGCCTGGCAGAGGCACCTGGCTCGATAGCCACAGGGCCAGGACCGAGCTCCTGCCAGGATACCATGGGCTCCCCAGCTCACCTGGAGCTACAACAATCAGATAACCTGTTTTGTTACATGCCTAACTCCACCCCCTTTTGCTGTGTCTGGCATCAAGAGTTCTGTCTTTCCTGGGCCTAGCACACGAGGTCTGTATTTGCAGCCAGGGTGACCGGGGTGACCCCAGGGAAGGGGCATCTGGCATCAGCACCTCCAGAGGGATACAGGACACAGGGCCCAGCTAGACCACTTCTGGTTTGGTTATTTCCACCTTCTGGCAATGGAATTAGGGTTGGCCGCTGCAGACTGGTCCAAGGCAAAGTCAACAGGAGACTTACCCGTGGTGGCTCCCGCTGACATCTGCCTGATGGTGCTGTATTCAAGTAATTAGACAGACACCCAGGAAAATAAAAAATGTGAATATCTTCTGAACAAAAAGGAATCAAACATTAAGTGTAACTTAAATACCTAACAAGGTCACACAGACGTCCTTCTATGATTACAAGCTACAAACTAGTTTGCTAAGAAAGGGGCGAGTTGTAGGCAGACCACACACACACACACACACACACACACAGAAGCCCAGCGCGAACTGCTTAGTTATCTGGGTGCCAGCATGAGTTCTGGGAAAGCTGTAAATATCCCACAGAGAACCCTGCCATGCAGTACACAGTGATGGCACACCCTAACTACACCTCTGCCCCAACAGGGTGCTTGCCTAAGCTGCCCAGACCCGCTTTCACAGGCATACAACACCACGGAGATTAAAATAAAACACAGTTCTCACTTTTGAAGGCGGCTGAATCTTAATCTCCTGGGAATCGGACGCCGAGTCTGACTTGGTGCCTCCAGAATTTGGTTTCTCCTTTTTTCTCTTCTGTTTCTTCTTTTTCTTTTTGGCACCCAAATCCCCGCCGGGACTTCTGTTAGAAAATTCACAGGGTTTGTAAAAACAACAACAGGCAGGTCACTATGTAAAATCTGAACTGCGTGAAATTAATCATTTAGGAAAAACATATGTTATACTACATTAGGATGTGCAGTCTTATGATTGATGTGAAATACATATATATTCAGATGACCAGATATGTATTTGCTTTTGACCCATGGTTCCTGGATAACAGTTCCCTAAATGCTTATAGCGTATTCAAAAGCAGAGACATTACTTTGCCAAAAAAGGTCCGTCTAGTCAAGGCTATGGTTTTTCCAGTGGTCTTGTATGGATGTGAGAGTTGGACTGTGAAGAAGGCTGAGCACCGAAGAATTGATGCTTTTGAACTGTTGTGTTGGAGAAGACTCTTCAGAGTCCCTTGGACTGCAAGGAGATCCAACCAGTCCATCCTAAAGGAGATCAGTCCTGGGTGTTCTTTGGAAGGACTGATACTTTGGCCACCTAATGCGAAAAGTTGATTCATTAGAAAAAACCCTGATGCTGGGAGGGATTGGGGGCAGGAGGAGAAGGGGACGACAGAGGATGAGATGGCTGGATGGCATTACTGACTAGATGGACACGAGTTTAGGTAAATTCCGGGAGTTGGTGACAGACAGGGAGGCCTGGCATGCTGCAATTCATGGGGCTGCAAAGAGTCAGACACAACTGAGAGACTGAACTGAACTGAACTGAAGTATGGGCTGGTTACCAGGGGAGCAACTCTGTGATTAGAAGGTTGGAACTTTCAATCCCACCCCCTGACCTCAGGGAGGCAAGCAGGGCTGGAGTCTAATCAAACACCAGCGGCCAATGATGTAATCAACTGCATCTATGTTAAAGTGCTGCACTCAATATGCCAGCAAATCTGGAAAACTCAGCAGTGGCCACAGGACTGGAAAAGGTCAGTTTTCATTCCAATCCCAAAGAAAGGCAATGCCAAAGAATGTTCAAACTACTGCACAATTGCACTCATCTCACATGCTAGCAAACTAATGCTCAAAATTCTCCAAGTCAGGCTTCAACAGTACATGAACTGTGAACTTCCAGATGTTCAATCTGGATTTAGAAAAGGCAGAAGAACCAGAGATCAATTTGTCAACATCTGTTGGATCACAGAAAAAGCAAGAGAGTTCCAGAAAAACATCTACTTCTGTTTTATTGACTACACCAAAGCCTTTGTGTGGATCACAACAAACTCTGGAAAATTCTTCAAGAAATGGGAATACCAGACCACCTTACCTGCCTCTTGAGAAATCTGTATGCAGGTCAAGAAGCAACAGTTAGAACTGGACATGGAACAACAGACTGGTTCCAAATAGGGAAAGGAGTATGTCAAGGCTGTATATTGTCACCCTGCTTATTTAACTTATATGAGGAGTACATCATGTGAAATGCCGGGCTGGACGAAGCACAAGCTGGAATCAAGATTGCTGGTAGAAATGTCAATAACCTCAGATACACAGATGACACCACCCTTATGGCAGAAAGCAAAGAACTAAGGAGCCTCTTGATGAAAGTGAAAGAGGAAAGTGAAAAAGTTGGTTTAAAACTCAACATTCAAACAACTAAGATCATGGCATCTGGTACCATCACTTCATGGCAAATAGATGGGTAAACAGTGGAAACAGTGGCTGACTTTATTTTTGGGGCTCCAAAATCACTGCAGATGGTGCCTGCAGCCATGAAATTAAAAGATGCTTACTCCTTGGAAGGAAAGTTATGACTAACCTAGACAGCATATTAAAAAGCAGAGACATTACTTTGCCAACAAAGGTCTGTCTAGTCCGGGCTATGGTTTTTCCAGTAGTCATGTATAGATGTCAGAGTTGAACTATAAAGAAAGCTGAGCGCTGAAGAATTGATGCTTTTGAATTGTGGTGTTAAAGACTCTTGAGAGTCCCTTGGACTGCAAGGAGATCAAACCAGTCCATCCTAAAGGAAATCAGTCCTGAATATTCACTGGGAGAGCTGATGCTGAAGCTGAAATTCCAATACTTTGGCCACCTGATGCAAAGAACTGATTGATTTAAAAAGAACCTGATGCTGGAAAAGATTGAAAGGAGGAGAAGGGGATGACAGAGGAGGAGATGGTTGGATGGCATCACTGACTCAATGGACATGAGTTTGATCAAGCTGCGGGAGTTGGTGATAGCCAGGGAAGCCTGGTGTGCTGCATTCCATTGGGTTGCAAAGAGTTGGACACGACTGAGTGACTGAACTGAAATAAGGGAGGCTGCATAAAAACCCAAAAGGAGGGGGTTCTGAGCCCGTAACCTGTGGAATCTGATGCTGTCTTTGAGAAAACAGTGTCAGAACTGAGTTGAATTGTGGGACACCCAGCTGGAGTCTGAGAAGCCCCTTGTGTTATGTGGGAAGTTCCTCCCTCCCCATTGGAACTGGGAGCAGGAACTCAGAAGATTATTAGTCTACACTCAGTGACCCTGCAGGGTACTTAGATGTCATTTAAGCAGGAGAATCATAGAAATAAATGCTATTTTATCATGGAAGGCAAATAGCTTTCACAGGTATCCACTCTGCCAATGTACTCTTTAGTCAGGGAGAGACACATGTTGTAAAATATGTCATTATAAATGTCTCTTGGGTACACAAACCACTAATCTTGACATAACAGAACCAAAGAAAGTGCTTCTCTGCAGAGGGGGAAATGTCTCCTGATAAAGATTTTTATTAGATGAATTAACAATTAAAAACTCTACATGAAAAAACAAAAAACAATCACTGGTAAAATATTTCTCTTTGGAACCCTTGTCATCTTAGAGCTGTCATCTTCTGAAAGACCAAAAGAGACACAAGGAGATTTCAAATTCCCATTTCTTTGAGCCTGCTCTCCCACAGTATCCCCAGAGATAAATTCAGAGTCAGAGATTATTATTGCATTATCACCTGATGCAGGGAAACGTGATTGAAATATCAGTTCTATTACTCCTTTTTGAAATTTATGTATTCATTTACTCTAAATTTGGCTGTGCTGGGTCTTAGTTGTGGCATGTGGGCTCTAGTTACCTTACCAAGACTTGAACCCAGGCCCTCTGCATCAGGAGTGCGGAGTCTCAACTACTGGACCACCGGGGAAGTCTCCTCTTCTATCATTCTTAGCTAGCTCTATCTGTTCCTATTTTCTTACTTGAATTTTTACCTAATTATCAAGTACATGTTCATTAAAGACAAATGTCATTAAGTAACAGCATTATATATACATCAACAGCCTTATAAAGATCAGATCAGATCAATCGCTCAGTCGTGTCCGACTCTTTGCGACCCCATGAATCACAGTATGCCAGGCCTCCCTGTCCATCACCAAATCCCAGAGTTCACTCAGACTCACGTCCATCGAGTCAGTGATGCCATCCAGCCATCTCATCCTCTGTCGTCCCCTTCTCCTCCTGCCCCCAATCCCTCCCAGCATCAGAGTCTTTTCCAATGAGTCAACTCTTTGCATGAGGTGGCCAAAGTACTGGAGTTTCAGCTTTAGCAACATTCCTTCCAAAGAAATCCCAGGGCTGATCTCCTTCAGAATGGACTGGTTGGATCTCCTTGCAGTCCAAGGGACTCTAAAGAGTCTTCTCCAACACCACAGTTCAAAAGCATCAATTCTTCGGCGCTCAGCCTTCTTCACAGTCCAACTCTCACATTCATACATCACCACAGGAAAAACCATAGCCTTGACAAGACGGACCTTTGTTGGCAAAGTAATGTCTCTGCTTTTGAATATGCTATCTAGGTTGGTCATAACTTTCCTTCCAAGGACTAAGCGTCTTTTAATTTCATGGCTGCAGTCACCATCTGCACTGATTTTGGAGCCCAGAAAAATAAAGTCTGACACTGTTTCCCCATCTATTTGCCATGAAGTGATGGGACTGGATGCCATGATCTTCGTTTTCTGAATGTTAAGCTTTAAGCCAACTTTTTCACTCTCCACTTTCACTTTCATCAAGAGGCTTTTGAGTTCCTCTTCACTTTCTGCCATAAGGGTGGTGTCATCTGCATATCTGAGGTTATTGAGATTTCTCCCGGCAATCTTAATTCCAGCTTGTGTTTCTTCCAGTCCAGCGTTTCTCATGATGTACTCTGCATATAAGTTAAATAAACAGGGTGACAATATACAGCCTTGACGAACTCCTTTTCCTATTTGGAACCAGTCTGTTGTTCCATGTCCAGTGCTAACTGTTGCTTCCTGACCTGCATACAGATTTCTCAAGAGGCAGATCAGGTGGTCTGGTATTTCCATCTCTTTCAGAATTTTCCACAGTTTATTGTGATCCACACAATCAAAGGCTTTGGCATAGTCAATAAAGCAGAAATAGATGCTTTTCTGGAACTCTCTTGCTTTTTCCATGATCCAGCGGACGTTGGCAATTTGATCTCCGGTTCCTCTGCCTTTTCTAAAACCAGCTTGAACATCAGGAAGTTCACGGTTCACATATTGCTGAAGCCTGGCTTGGAGAATTTTGAGCATTACTTTACTAGCGTGTGAGATGAGTGCAATTGTGCGGAAGTTTGAGCATTCTTTGGCACTGCCTTTTTTTGGGATTGGAAAGACAAATTGGAAGTGGTCAAACAAGAGATGGCAAGAGTGAATGTCGACATTCTAGGAATCAGCGAACTGAAATGGACTGGAATGGGTGAATTTAACTCAGATGACCATTATATCTACTACTGCGGGCAGGAATCCCTCAGAAGAAATGGAGTGTCCATCATAGTCAACAAGAGAGTCCGAAATGCAGTACTTGGATGCAATCTCAAAAACGACAGAATGATCTCTGTTTGTTTCCAAGGCAAACCGTTCAATATCACAGTAATCCAAGTCTATGCCCCAACCAGTAACACTGAAGAAGCTGAAGTTGAACGGTTCTATGAAGACCTACAAGACCTTTTAGAACTAACACCCCCAAAAGATGTCCTTTTCATTATAGGGGACTGGAATGCAAAAGTAGGAAGTCAAGAAACACCTGGGGTAACAGGCAAATCTGGCCTTGGAATACGGAATGAAGCAGGGCAAAGACTAATAGAGTTTTGCCAAGAAAATGCACTGGTCATAACAAACACCCTCTTCCAACAACCCAAGAGAAGACTCTACACATGGACATCACCAGATGGTCAACACCGAAATCAGATTGATTATATTCTTTGCAGCCAAAGATGGAGAAGCTCTATATAGTCAGCAAAAACGAGACCAGGAGCTGACTGTGGCTCAGACCATGAACTCCTTATTGCCAAATTCAGACTTAAATTGAAGAAAGTAGGGAAAACCACTAGACCATTCAGGTATGAGCTAAATCAAATCCCTTATGATTATACAGTGGAAGTGAGAAATAGATTTAAGGGCCTAGATCTGATAGATAGAGTGCCTGATGAACTATGGAATGAGGTTCATGACATTGTACAGGAGACAGGGATTAAGACCATCCACATGGAAAAGAAATTCAAAAAAGCAAAATGGCTGTCTGGGGAGGCCTTACAAATAGCTGGGAAAAGAAGAGAAGTGAAAAGCAAAGGAGAAAAGGCAAGATATAAACATCTGAATGCAGAGTTCCAAAGAGTAGCAAGAAGAGATAAGAAAGCCTTCTTCAGCGATCAATGCAAAGAAATAGAGGAAAACAACAGAATGGGAAAGACTAGGGATCTCTTCAAGAAAATCAGAGATACCAAAGGAACATTTCATGCAAAGATGGGCTCGATAAAGGACAGAAATGGTATGGACCTAACAGAAGCAGAAGATATTAAGGAAAGAATACACAGAAGAACTGTACAAAAAAGATCTTCACGACCCAGATAATCACGATGGTGTGATCATTCACCTAGAGCCAGACATCCTGGAATGTGAAGTCAAGTGGGCCTTAGAAAGCATCACCACGAACAAAGCTAGTGGAGGTGATGGAATTCCAGTTGAGCTATTTCAAATCCTGAAAGATGATGCTGTGAAACTGCTGCACTCAATATGCCAGCAAATTTGGAAAACTCAGCAGTGGCCACAGGACTGGAAAAGCCTTATAAAAGGGTCCCTCAAAGGAAACCAATAGTTTTTCTGGCATAAATTCTTTAAAAATAGTCTTTCTTCTATAAGCATGCCTCTGTTTTTACTATGAGTAAATTTTAAACAAAAATTGAATCTTAAACACACTATTTTGAAATCTGGCTTTTTTTCTCCTTCCACTGAACAAATGTGTCTTGGATTTCTTTCTTTCCATGTCAGGATATATTGAGCTACTTCATTTCTTTTTAGCAACTGGGTAGCATTCCCTTGTGTAAGTATAGCATATTTTATGCAACATTCCTATATTAAATATGCTGCTGCAAAAATATCTTCTGGTACTTATATCTTTGTGCATTCATGCTGGTTTGTCCATAGGTGGAAATGCTAGGTCAAAGGGCACATATTTTTATTTTTACAAAATATGGTATTTAGTAAAGCAGTTACCAGCTTCCACCCCAACAGTAAGTCAGTTTCTGGTTCTGCATGTAGGGAGCTTGGAAGTCACCACTCCACCCTAGCAGACTGAAAAGCCAACAATTCCTCTGAGATCCCTAAGGGAGGGAGGGACACAGGACAAACTGCTGCCCCCAAGATTGGAGCAACAGTTTCTGGGAGCAGAGACTCACAAGTGGCAACCTCCATGGGAGCCAGTGCTCAGGGAGGAACCCCGGGACTGTAATTCACAAAGTCCTGGAGGCTGTGTGTGGACAAGCCTGAGAGTTACCAGCCCAGTCACAGGGGTCTCCCACACTTCTGTGAGTTTTACACCTGGAGCCCAATCAGGTTCACATGGTAGATACTGGAGAAGAATCTCCTCATACTTCTGGCAGAGGAATCATTTTAGAAATACGCCAGACATTCTGTGCTTCTTAACAAGGACTGTTCTCAGCAGAAACTAGTCAACCAGAAACTAACCAGCTGGGCTATGATCAGAGCCTAACTGATCTGAGGAAGGGAAATACCCAACTCCAGCCCCCTTAAGCCATTCTATCCCACGTCTGTGACGTCACAGTCTAGAGGCACAGGCTCACCAGAAGACTGAGACCTAGCCATAGGACCTTAGAATGCTTCCTGTGCCCCCACACCTCACCACGGCATGCTATGCTATGCTATGCTATGCTAAGTCACTTCAGTCATGTCCGACTCTGTGCGACCCCATAGATGCCAGCCCACCAGGCTTCCCCGTCCCTGGGATTCTCCGGGCAAGAACACTGGAATGGGTTGCCATTTCCTTCTCCAATGCATGAAAGTGAAAAGTGAAAGTGAAGTCGCTCAGTCGTGTCCGACTCCTAGCGACCCCATGGACTGCAGCCTACCAGGCTCCTCTGTCCATGGGATTTTCCAGGCAAAAGTACTGGAGTGGGGTGCCATTGCCTTCTCGCACCACGGCATGACCATAGGCCTATTTACAGCAGTTCCTTTTACCCAGTACATCATGGCTGACTATCAAGGAAAAAAAAAAATGACAAGGCATTCCAAATACACAGTTGGAAAAGATACAGCAAGCATCAGAACTAGACAAGGTAGGGATGGTAGGATGATCAGACCTGGGATTGGAAACAACTATGATTAATATGCTAAAGGCGCAAATGGACAAAACAGAAAGCACACAAGAACAGATGGGTAATGTGAGCAGAGAGGTGGAAATCCCGAAAGAACCGAGAAGAATCAAAACACTGTGACAGAAATGAAGAATGTCTTTTGATGTACTTATTGGCAGACCGGATGTGGCTGAGGAAAGAATCCCTGAGCCTGAGGACATAGCAGTGAAAACCTCAGAACCCACCCCACCCCCTCCAAACTTGAAAAGCAAAGAGAAGATGGAAAAAAGAAGAATAGAGTATCCAAGGACTGTGAGGAAACCAGAGTGTAACATACCTATAATGGGAGCACCAGAAGGAGGAGGGAGAAACAGAAGAAATATTTGAAACAATAATGACTGAGCATTTCCCCAAATCTACAGCAGGAGCTAACCCGCAGATCCAAGAAGCTCAGAGAATACCAAGCAGGATAAATGCCACCCGAACAGCATCTTGGCAAGATCATTTTCAAACTACAGAAAATCAAAGATGAACAGAGCCAGAGAGGAAAAATTACCTTACCTATAGGAGGCTTCCCTGGTAGCTTAGCTGGTAAAGAACCCACCTGCAATGCAGGAGACCCTGGTTCAATTCCTGGGTTGGGAAGATCTGCTGGAGAAGGGATAGGCTACCCACTCCAGTATTCCTGAGCTTCCTGGGTGGCTCAGAGGGTAAAGAATCTGCCTGCAATGCGGGAGACCTGGGTTCGATCCCTGGATTGAGAACATCCCCTAGAGAAGGGCATGGCAACCCACTCCAGTATTCTTGCCTAGAGAATCCCATGGACAGAGGAGCCTGACAGGCTACAGTCCATAGGATTGCAAAGAGCTGGACACAACTGAAGCAACTTAGCACACATGCACACACACAGAGGAACAATGGACAGAACAGTAAATAAGAACATTAGTTCGCCTACATCTCTACTAGCACTGAAATATAACCATACTTTTTCATCTCTGACAATCTGATAGTTAGAAAAAAAGTCTCACTGTAGATTTAAATGTTCTTTTATTTAACCAGGAGTGAAGCTGGAAAATAGAAAATAGACCTAATGAGCATGAAACTAAGCAAAAAGATTTCTGGGCAGAAGGCTGAAAGCATGCTGGCTTTTCCCAGCTGTCTATAAGAAATGAGAACAGAGAGAGATTAACTCAAGAATGAGATTCTCAGCATTTGAATGAAAGAGAATTCCATGGACTGTACCGTCCATGGGGTCCCAGGAGTCAGACACGACTGAGCGACTCACACTTTAGAGAATACAAAAACCCAGGCAGTATTTGGGCTTCCCAGGGCGGCTCAGTGGTAAAGGATCTGCCTGCTAGTGCAGGAGGCACAGGAAACACGGATTCAGTCCCGGATTGGGAAGATTCCCTGGAGGAGAAAATGGCAACCCACTCCAGTATTCTTGTCTGGAGAATCCCATGGCTACACAGCCTGCCATGTAGCATGGCAGGCTACAGTTTGTGGGGTCACAAAGAGTCGGACACCACTGAGCATTGAGGCAGTACTTGCCAGACTCTGAATGAAACTGTTCCCCACCCCCAACATCTCCAGAAGGTGAAGTTCAGTTCAGTTGCTCAGTCATGTCCAACTCTTTGTGGCCCCGTGGACTGCAGCATGCAAGGCTTCCCTATCCATCACCAACTCCCGAAGCTTACTCAAACTCATGTATATAAAGTCGGTGATGCCATCCAACCATCTTATTCAGGACTGACTTCTTTTAGGATTGACTTGGTGGATCTCCTTGCAGTCCAAGGGACTCTCAAGAGTCTTCTCCAACACTACAGTTCTAAAGCATTCTTCGGTACTCAGCGTTCTTTATGGTTCAACTCTCACATCCATACACGACTACTGGAAAAACCATACCTTTGACTAGACAGACCTTTGTTGGCAAAGTAATATCTCTGCCTTTTAATATGCTGTCTAGGTTGGTCATAGCGTTTCTGCCAAGGAGCAAGCGTCTTTTAATTTCATGGCTGCAGTCACCATCTGCAGTGATTCTGGAGCCCCAAAAACTAAAGTCTGTCACTGTTTCCCCATCTCTTTGCCATGAAGTAATGGGATCGGATTCCATGATCTTAGTTTTCTGAATGTTGAGTTTTAAGCCAACTTTTTCACTCTCCTCTTCTACTTTCATCAAGAGTCTCTTTAGTCCAGAAGATGAAAGCTTCACATATTAAGACGTGGCCTCAGGGGACTTAGCCGGTGGTCCAGTGGTTAAGACTCACCCTTCAAATGCAGGGATAGTGGGGTCAATCCCTGGTTGAGGAATTAGTCACCAGACTCCTCTATTTATGGGATTCTCCAGGCAAGAATACTAAAGTGGGTTTCCATTTCCTCCTCCAGGGGATCCTCCTGACCCAGGGATTGAACCCATTTCTCCTGCAACTCCTGGATTGGTAGGTGGATTCTTTTTACCACTGAGCCACCTGGCAAGCCCCTAACAGATGAATAAAGAATATATACAATGGAATACTCCTCAGCCATAAAAAAAGAATAAAATAATGCCATTTCCAGCAACACGGATGGATTTAAAAGATTATCATACTAAGTGAAATAAGTCAGAAAGATAAAGAAAAATACCATATAATACCACTTATATTTAGAATCTAAAAAATGAACCTATCTATAAAACAGAAACGGACTCATGAACATAGAGATCCGACTCAGTTCACTTCAGTTCAGTTCAGTCACTCAGTCATGTCCGACTCTTTGCACCCCATGAATCGCAGCACGCCAAGGAACAGACTGGTGGTTGCCAAAGGTGAGGGGGTTGAAGGAGGGGAGGAACAGGAAGTTGGGATTAACAGATGTAAGCTTTTATATATAGAATGGGTAAACAAACTATATTTAATATCCTATAACAAACCATAATGGAAAAGAATACATAAAAATATATGTATGTGTAACTGAACCACTTAACACAACAATCAACTATACTTCAATTAAAAAAAAAAAAAAGAGTTAAGCCAAGAATCACCTCTTTCAAGAATCCTTCTTGTTCCTTTCTAATCTGAAGTAGGTGCTCCTAACTCAATGTTCCTTCTGCCCTCTGAAGTGGAAGTGTTAGTCGCTCAGCTGGGTCCAACTTTGCGACCCCAAGGACTGGAGCCTGCCAGGCTCCTGTGTCCATGAGACTCTCCAGTCAAGAATACTGAAGTGGATTGCCATGCCCTTCTCCAGGGCATCTTCCTGACCCAGGGACTGAACCTGGGTCTCTTGTATAGCGGGCAAATTCTTTACCTTCTGAGCCACTCACACAATACCCTCCCATCTAGCACTCACAAAACCTGGTGCTCTTACCTGCTTTTCCCACTAGAGTATAGGCTCCCTAAGAACAGAAAGTCTCTCATCTCTCTCTTTAAAAATATATGTGAAATAATAGAGATAATATAAGGCCCCAGTCCCTGGCACAGAGCTGCTAGACTGTTGGAATTTCCTGGGTGGCAGTAGCAGTGTCTTCTGATCTCATGAGGTGCCTCTGGGTGGGCTCCTGGATGGTCATAAAGAACAAGCCATGATCAGAAGCTTGAGATTTTCATCCCCCATCTGCAGTTCTCCAGATATGTGAAGGGGCAGGAAATGGAGTTAATTATCAGTCATAAGCCTTCAGGAGCAGAGACCTTCCCGGCTGGTGAACCTGGGAGAGGCTGGGAGCATGGACCCTGGAGAGGGTTTGGGAGCTCCATGTCTCAGCCCCTCACCCCTTGCCCCACACACCCCTTCCATCTGGGTGTTCATCTGTATCCTTTAGCACATCCTTTTACAATCAACTGGTAAGCAGTAAAAAGTGTTTCCTTTTCCTTTTTTTGGCCAAGTTGCGTGGTATGCGGAATCTTACTTCTCCAACCAGGGATTAAACCCAGGCCCTCAGCATTGAAAGCATGGAGTGCTAACCAGTGGACCACCAAGAAATTCCCTAAAAAGTGTTTTCTTGAGGACTGTGAATTCAAATTAACCACTACAAGGAGGGGTTCTTGGGAAGAACCTCAAGTTTGTAGCTGGTTGGTCAGAGGCACAGGGGACAGCCTGGACTTAGGACTGTGTCCCCAGGGGGGAGGGTGCAAACTGGTGGGACCGGGCCCTCCACCTGTGGGATGTAATGCTGTCTCCAGGTGGATGATGTCAGAGTCAACGCAGGATCCCTGCTGGCACTGCAGACATGCTTGGTGTCAGAAGAGCTGGGGGGTTACAGTGGTTACAGTCAGGAGAACACAGCAGGAGAACTGGGTTTTTCCTACTCAGATAAACACTACTGGTGCTCACCAGTACTTCTGACCCCCTCCTGTGGACGTTCCAGGGGATGACCCATACACTCCCCCACCTGAAGTAGGAAAGGTGGGCCCAAGCAGGCTGTTTGCTGAGCCAATGGAAGACACGGAGATGGAACAGGTGGAGCTCCCAGGGGGGAGCATGTGAGGGTGCTGTGCCTTCTCTTTGCTGACTTCCCCTCCCAGCCAGCCTGGCAGCCTCGTCAAGATGCTGCACTGGAAGGCGATGGGCCTCCGACAGCCGAGGCTAGAGGTCCCCTGAGGATAGAGACCCCCACCCGCCACGTGTAGTGCCAGGGAAAACAACTGTGCTGATTTAACCCAACAGAGCTGTGGGCTTGGTCTTTACCACTAAGAGGACCCCAGGTGGCAGTCTCATCACCCCATATCTAGGTCACAGAGGAACTCTTCTTTCTGGTGGCCATTTATGTATTAAATCACAAACTTTTTGAGTTACAGTGACTAATTCACTTCTCTGCAGAGTCAAAGCATGAAAGTCATGTTCAACAGTGAGAAAAAGTGTTTAAAAGATAAGCACATGAAGGATTTCCTCAGTGGTCCAGTGGTTAAGACTCTGTGCTTCCACTGCAAGGGGCTTAGGTTCGATCCCTGGTCAGGGAACTAAGGTCCCACGTGCCACGTGGTTCTGTCAAAAAATAAAAATATATAAAATAAAAGACACTAACAATTATTATTTTTTTTTTTAGAAAAGGGAAAGTGGATGAGCTATAGATGTGTGTTTTCCTGTTCTCCCTAATCCTGGAATAGAAAGTAGTGCTCGTTTTCTGCAATACATGAAGACCCCGCCAAATGACACCCTGTTGGTCTAAAAATAGTAATGCGTTCCCGTCCCCAAAACGAGCAGTTTGTTTTCACCGGTAGAATCAAATCTGCACCGTTGTGATGTTTATGTTTAAAATCATCTAGTAGGGAAAAAAAATCATCTAGTAGTTAAGGACTTCCAGAAATATCTGACTAGCGATTGGGTTTAAACAAACATCGCAGCCAGATAACGGAGCTAGAAATACGCCATGGGTAGCATGGTTTTGGAGTCCTTCTATTTCGGGCTTTCCTTCCCCAGGGCTCCCATGGCTGGTGCCTGTTCAGTAGTGAACTTGCTGCACTGTGCTTGTGTGACTTATGTGTGCATTTGTGTCAATAGTGAAGGGCATGGAAGAGAGCTGTTCCTGTTTGTGCCCCTGAGGTCGCCAATGCTTTACTGCCCAATACTAGTAGATTTTTGTAACAAGTACTTCTTGAATGGATGAGTGAATAATTCTGGTTCTTGGGGTAGTTCCAATCACACACTGCCAGGAAGAAGATCTCTGAAAGCTACAGTTCTCCCTACCTGCATGGTGAAGCTGATTGCAGCCCATTACCCTGTATTCACTAAGCTGTCTACTATGTGCTCCGCACTGCACTGCATGCAGGGAAAGGGTGGCAGGGGTCTAGCCTTAAGGAGACTAGAATTTGGGAATCAGAGCTGCAAAGTTTATCTTTAGGACAACTGGAACCAAAAAAGATAATGACAAGACTTGGCGAGGATGTGGAAAAACTGGAACCCTCATACACTGCTGGTGGGAATGTAAAATGGCACAGGCACTCTGGGAAACAGTCCGACAGTTACTCAAAATGCTCCACAAAGATCTACCACATCTCTCAGCAATGCAACTCCTAGGTAGATGACTACGAGAAATGAAAATATCTGTGCCCACAGACACTTGTACACAAATATCCATAGCAGCGTTTTTCATAATACCCAAAAAGTAGAAGAAACCACCCAAATACCCATCACCTGGTGAATAAAGAAAATGTGGTATATCCATACAATGGAATATTATTCAGCAATTAAAAAATGAAGTATTAATTCATGCAACAACATGGATAAACTGTGAAAACATTACACCAAATGAGAGAGTCACAAAGGGCCACACACTGTATAATCCCGTTTATATGAAAATGGCCAGAAAAGGCGAGTCTAAAGAGAAAGAAAATGGATCAGTGGTTGTGAGTGGCTGGGAGGACAGGGGGTGTCAGCGGGTGACAGCTAAGGGACGCATGGTTTCAGTTTGGTGTGATGAAAACATTCTAAAATTGATTTTGGTCACAGCTATACAACTCTGTGAATACAATGAAAGCCATGGGACTGTACACTTTAAATGAGTGAATCGCAGGTACATGGATAGTATCTCAACAAAGCTGCTGAAAAAGTGGCAGATGAAATTTCTTCCATGGGATGGAAAGATACTGAGAAGCCCTCAGGATAAGAGGAAAATCCCTGCCCGAGAAGATTCTTCTGGGAAATCCGATGGAGAAAAGGGTTCAGACTCGCTGCCTGAAGTTGATTACTGAATCCCATACCTTTAGCCACGGAAATCATGCAGCCCTTTTACAAAGATCTCTTGGATTTTTAAGAAGAGAAGTTCCATTTTCCACCTCCCCCACAATTCATATGAAAAATCCATAAGGAAAAGCGTCCCCATTTTGCTACCCCAGGAAGGCCAGATACTTGCAACTCTGCCTAAAGAGAATCTTTGGCACGTTTCAAACCCCACGGGTAAACCAACGGACTATTTCTCAGCCATGGAAATGTCAAACATTTAATAAGCACATCCTGCAGATCTCTTTGACATAGTCAGAGATTCTGCAGACTAGGACTTAATGGAATGAGCAAAGCCACATTTTATAGGAAACTGTAAACATTTTACAGTTGCTCCAGGAGAAACAAGTGAGAGAGAGAGAGACCGCCAGCTGCCCACAAAGACCCATTCCCCCTTGGTCTGGGAGCTCACAGCTAGACTATGCTTCCCTGTTGCTGGCAGGTCAGGTATAGTCATGCGACTGAGTTCCAGTCACTGGCATAAGAGTATACATGAACCCCCACTTTCTGCTGGCCCAGAGAGGAGCCTGGGGGTGCTCCCTCATGCTCTCCCTCCCCCGGGCTGGTTGGAGGCAGGTGTCAGATGAGACAGTAGAGGATGGCAGAGTCACGTGATGAAAGGGGGCCAAACCCTGATTGACAAGATGAAGGGAAGTCCCCTTACCATCCATGTGTATACCTGTCCAGGGCTGTCCCATCAATAAGGAAAAAACTTTATCATGTTGAACAGTTACACTGTAGGGTCTAGTCCTTATAGCAGTTTCAGTTCAGTTCAGTTCTGTCACTCAGTCGTGTCTGACTCTTTGTGACCCCATGAACCACAGCACACCAGGCCTCCCTGTCCCTCACCAACTGCCAGAGTCTACCCAAACCCATGTCCATTGAGTTAGTGATGCCATCCAACCATCTCATCCTGTGTCGTCCCCTTCTCCTGCCATCAATCTTTCCCAGCATCAGGGTTTTTTCCAATGAGTCAGCTCTTCGCATCAAGTGGCCAAAGTATTGGAGCTTCAGCTTCAACATCAGTCCTTCCAAAGAACACCCAGGACTGATCTCCTTTAGCATGGACTGGTTGGATCTCCTTGCAGTCCAAGGGACTCTCAAGAGTCTTCTCCAATACCACAGTTCAAAAGCATCAATTCTTCAGTGCTCAGCTTTCTTTATAGTCCAACTCGCATATCCATACATGACTACTGGAAAAACCGTAGCCTTGACTAGATTGACCTTTGTTGGCAAAGTAATGTCTCTGCTTTTTAATATGCTGTCTAGGTTAGTTATAACTTTCCTTCCAAGGAGTAAGCGTCTTTTAATTTCATGGCTGCAATCACCAACTGCAGTGATTTTGGAGCCCAGAAAAATAAAGTCAGCCACTGTTTCCCCATCTATTTGCCATGAAGTGATGGGACCAGATGCCATGATCTTAGTTTTCTGAATAGCCTGTCATAACTAACAGGTCTATTTTAAGAGCTTGATGTATGGTATGGAATGCCAAAGATAAACAACTCTTAAATTTTAAAAAATTTTCTTGGCCGTGCCACATGGAAGTTGAGCCCCCTGCATTGGAAGGTGGAGTCTTAACACTGAACCACCAGGGAAGTCCCAAGAAACAATTTTAGATTTCAGAGGATTCCATCAGAGGGATCACTTACCCCCTCCCCATAATGACCATTAATAGTTTGATATTATAATTATTTTACAAAAAGTTCCCCTTTGATTTCCAATTTCCTGCATAGAAAATGGTAAGATTATAACTGATTTTAATCATTTCCGTATTTTCATGCATTTTCTAAACTGTCTATAATAACCACAATGCCTTGACAACTAAAATATTATTAAGATACAACAAAGCTCAAGAATAAATAGATCAAAGAAGTGGAGTAGGCAGGCCAGTAACACTCATTACATACAAGAACTTGATATATGATGATTACATCATAAATCAGTAGTGAAATGAGTTGTGTTGGCTTTGCTAACATCTATCCATACCTAGAATAGCATCTGGCATATGATAGATGCTCAAGTAAATATCTGTTGAATGAATAAGCAAAAGAATGACAACAGGGACTTTCCTGGTGGTGCAGTGGTTAAGGCTCTGCACTTCCAATGCAGGGGGTATGGGTTCAATTCCTGGTGGGAGAACTAAGATCCCACAAGTCACTTGGCATGACCAGAACACCTCGAAATAAACATTGTTTTAAAAATCCAATTAAAAAGAATGACAGTAAAAGTCATTCACTTCATATCAGTGAAAGAAATAATTTCTTAAATAAGGACCCAAAAGTACACACTATAAGATAAAACTTGACTACATCTAAGTGAAATATTTTGTGGCAAAGTGATTATAAACAAAATTTTAAAACTACAGAAGGACATGAGGAAGGAGGTGAGGTATTTATAAAACACATGATAAAGTAGTACTAGCAAGCTCTTTTCCTGCTTACATTCTATCTCCAGCATAGTATAGACAGGCAACATACTATCCTGGTTAGGACTGCAGGCCTTAGCTAGAGTCGGACCACCTGATTTTGAAACCTGCCTCCACTACTTCCCAGCTGTGTGACTTGGAATATATTACTTAACCTCTCTGTCCTTCGGTTTCCTTGCCTGCAAAAGATGAAGTTTTCAAAAGATGGTGTTCCCAAAATTGTGAGGCTAAAACGAGTTAATATGTTAGTAGTTGACACAGAGAAATCACTCAGTCCAGGATAGCTATTATTATGATTATCCCGCTTTATTTTTCTTCATATAACTTCTTGAGAGCTAAGAATATAGTATTTATTTGTCTTCTTCTGACTAGAACGTAAAATCCATAAGACAGCCTCTTCCATTGTATTCTTAGCACCTTAACAGTGTCTGAGGTATAAAATAAATATTTGCTGGATGAATGAGAAATCAATGTAAAAATCACTAGGAAGATAAAAGACCAAGAGAAGAATGGGCTGAGGATATGAATAAACGATTTGCAAAAGAGGAAATCCTAACAGTCAAAAAATTTATGAAAAGATGCTCAACCTCACCAGCAATGAGGAAACTGAAAATGAAACCACCTCAGATTCTACTTTTTCTCCTTGATTTGCCAAACATTTTCAAGTCTAATAATACGGGGAAAATGTGAAGTAAGGGAACACTTATATAATGCTGGTACAAGCATTTTGGCAATAAACTAGCACCCCCACCATAACTATCTTCAACATCATCATCACTATCATCCTCATCACTGCCACCATCAACATCACCACATCAACACCATCACCACAATCAACATCACCACCACCATTAACATCATTACCACCATCACCATAACCACTATCATCACCATCATCCTCACCACCACCACCACCACCACCACCACCATCACCCCATCAACACTATCACCACAATCAACATTATAGTCATTACCACCGCCATCACCATATCCACCACCACCACCACTACAATCAACATCATAATCACCACCATCATACCACCATTCTCATCACCATCATGGTTGTCGGCATAACAGTTAACACTTCAGCACACTCACGGGGCAAGCACCTTACATATCTACACTATGTGTGAACTATCACAACAACTGTGTGAGGTTAAGTCCTCTGACTATAGTTACTCCCAATTTACAGAAGAGGAAACCACAATATGCAGAAGTTAAATACCTTGCTGAACATCACAGCTAAACAGCAGCAGAGCCAAGGATTCAAATCAGTCACTCAGGCTCCAGGATCCAATTAATTACTATGCTATATCACCTCCTATTTATCCACTGCCCCTGGCTGAGTATCTGTTTAAGTATTTATTGGCAATCTCGAGGTCTTCTTTGGGGAATGACCTCTTCTTTTATGAACATTTTAAAAAAATTAACCAGGCAGTCTTTTATTGAATAGTAACAGATCTGTATGTGTTTGTGTATAGGTGTGTATGTGTATTCTGTTTGGGATCTCAAGTCACTTTACTGAGAGGGAAATGCACTACCCAGGAGAAAATATATATGAGGTGATTTGGCACAGTTTAAGAAAAATATAGGGGTAACCCAAGGAGCATCACAGTGCCCAGTTGATGGAAGAAAACTCACAGCCCCAGCTGCACGGGAGTCGGGCTGAGGTCAACTCAAACTCTCCAGAGTACTGGCCACAGGCTGTTCCCATACTCCATCAGGGCACCCATCTGATACAGGCTGATCACACGGCTGCCCCACTCAAGAACTGATTTTATCGACAGTTCAGGTTCTCTTAATAGAAGTGCCTTGAGTGAGTCTGGTTTTTTGTTTGTTTGTTTGTTTTTGCCCACACCATTCATTTTGTGGGATATTCCCCAATCAGAAATCGAACCCATGCCCCTGCATTGAGAGCACAGAGCCTTAATCACTGGACTGACAAGGAAGTCCTGAGTGAGTCTGTTTTCTCAGCAGCCAATCTGTGCAATTCCAGTCATGACTTCTTCATCTGCTTCCTCCCCAGGTGCGATGCACAGTCCAGAGCAAGAAGCCAACCTTGACGCTCTCAGCACCTGGCTTCATCACAGCACGACCTTCATCAGGATTTCAGCCACCTCATCAATTAGGGAGCTTCATCCCTAGCTCAGCAACTTCCTTCCCAGAGGTTCCTTAGAACCACATCATCTCTGGTCAAAGCAGAAAGTCACAGAGAAGACCTTGGAGCGCTCCAAGCTCAAAGCTACCCTAGAATTTTGTGACCAGTGAGGAGCAGAAACTGACAATGACCTTAATCATTATAAAGGTCAGCCAAGGAGACAGGCAGCGGTAGCTACTGAGGCTGGAGCATGGGGCAGCGGCCACAGTGGGACCAGCCAACAATCCCAATGTTTCCATGTCAGCAGTAGAGGGTGGCTGTCTCTGGCAGTGGCTCACCAATAAGCCCTGGGCAATCCTGGCCCAGCTAGAGTAGGACCCTGGATGATTCCCTTTCCTAGTTTCTGGTCTACAGTTTGTTAACCAATTCCCCCTTTTAGATATTGGGTTGTTCCCAAGTTTCTAGTTCTTTCAGATTTTACCATAATCTAAATGTGGGAAAACAGGTTCTATCTCAGTAGCCTTCTTTTTTCATGATTATTTCACTATTATCCACCACATTTGAAGCTTGCTTCCCATAAAAATCCAATTCTTTCATGTTGAGGTTTGACAGAAAACAACAAAATTCTGTAAAGCAATTATCCTTCAATTAAAAAAATAAATCATTAAACAAACAAAAATCCAATTCTAATAAGGCTGTGGAAACATGCTCAGTCATGTCCGACTCTTGGCAACCCCATGGAGTGTAGCCTGCCAGGCTCTTCATGGGATTTCACAGGCAAGAAGACTGGCATGGGTTGCCATTTCCTCCTCCAGGGGAACTTCCCTACCCAGGGATCAAACTTGAGTCTCCTGCTAACTCATCATAAAATTTTATCAATATGCACTGGTCAGAAATAGTCCAGCATGAAGTTTAGTCTGTGAAGTAAGACTTGTCTTTGCAGATTATCCAAGATCAGAATGAAGGAGGAAATATTTTAAATGCTCCTAAAAACTGTTTGTATATCTTTAAGATCATTACACATAACTGAAAAACTAAATATAAACTGCTCAGATATTCCACAAATTTCTTAAAAGTGTATTTGCTTGCATTGCACTTAACACTGCTTCAAGATGAAATGGTGAGCAAAACAAGTAGAAAAATCAAGTTTTCCAAAAAGGATTGAGGGTGTTGGTAGAGCATAGCCTTCGAGATAGTCCAGATCAGTGAAAAATTAACCAATTTCCTACAGCCTTTCTCACTCATGCTCACAAATGTTTTTTTTTTTTTTCCAATAATAGAACTATTTTATTAAACATATGAACGTACTGATTTTGTACAACACACATTTCTTTCTCTCCTCTGCCCCAGGAAGCCAGCGCTCTAGAACCCCATGTTTATAAAAACACACTTTGGCAGCTAATATGACAAGGTGAAAAAAGTGCAATTCTGAAAGTGACAACACACAACCAAAGTGGGGAACAGAAAAGGCAGAGCGGAGTGGGCCCAGGGCTGCTCCTCTTCTCTCCAGAGGAAACAATTTAAGAATAGAAACTCTTGAGCATTATTTAAGCAGTACTGCCCAACTCTCTTGGTAGCATCTCTGTTTCAATTCCATTTATCTTGATGTTGTAACTAACTAATCTGTTACTTCTTTAAGAAATTCTGCCCTGGTTTATATCCTTTTCAGTGACCCATATCCCTTTGAGCTTCAAAAACACAGAAGTCGCTCAGTCGTGTCTGACTCTTTGCGACCCCATGGATGGTAGCCCACCAGGCTCCTCGGTCCCTGGGATTTTCCAGGCATGAATACTGGAGTGGGTTGCCGTTTCCTTCTCCCACAAATGTTTTTATGATAGAAGATCAGCCCATACACAGTTACACAGTAGCTCCCAATTCTATGACTTTTCTCATTTCCAGACCTTTCAGAGTGAAGGAAGATGATTAACAAGTCAAAAAAAATTTTTTTTCTGGCTGTGATTCATTTCAATATTTCATTACCACTGTTAAATTTAATAAGATTAATGTGCCAGCAAAGTTCACAATTTGATGTGCTTTTCAAATGATATCCCTATTTCTGAATTCTCTTGCTAGACCCAATTTTCATTTTTAATACTTCCTCTTTTGAATAATTCCAATGATGCTCATGGACCTAACCAATTCTCTCATTAAAGGAATGTTCTACGTATTGATGAAATCCTTATGGTTACAGCGTATAACAAAACATTAGGCTCCCCCTGCCCCGCCACACTCCCAGAAAAATCTGATGCAGAAGCAAGGGACAAGATGTACCTGGCAGGGAAGGAAAATCATCATCTCAGGCAGTTAAATATGTGAGGAGGGGCAAGAGGCTCCAACAGAAGGAAGGTAATAGCCAGATCTCATCTAGGTTGCAGGGATTCCAGGGACCGATGCCTCTGAAAGGCTAGGTAGAAACACTGGAACAGAGTTTCTGTTCTTGCTTGACCTCGAGTAGAAGAGCTGAGTGATGAGTCTGTGATATGAGACCAAGTGCAAAGGCCAGAAACGAGATGCAGAGAAAACATGATTTCAGGGGGCAGTCAAGGTTCAGAGGCTGAATGGAGGCTGTGCAGGTGGCCTTCTTCCCCAGGAATCACAAAAGTGAACTTTGAGTTCTCAAACATAAAGGACAGGACCTCCCAGATCCAAAAGGGAGCCAGAGGTCATGGTCCACTTTGGGATGGTAGAAGAAAGAGACAATGACATTTTTTTTAAAAAAGCAAAAGCAGATGCAGACTAGTACACAGAGGATGGATAAAAAAACAACATCCTACCACATAGCACAGGGAACTATATTCAATGCCTTATGACAAACCAGAATGGAAAAGAATAAGAAAAATATACACATGTATAACTTTGTCATAGAGCAGGAATGAACACAACATTGTAAACCAACTATACTTCAATAAATGTTTTAAAAACAAAATTAAAAAATAAAAATGTAAAAAAACACAGAAACACCCCAGAGCTCAGAAAACGTGTCTGAAAGAGAAGGAACAGCTGGCAATGCCTAGGATGACAGCTTAAAGGTGGGGACAAGTCAGGAGTCAGTCAGGACAGGTATCTGTCTTTTGCCATTGTTTATACTGCCCCCGACCTCCGGGCTGTGAAAAACAGAAGGTTAATCCAAGGAGCTCTGGGGGCCTCACAGTACCTGAGGCAAAAGGTCTCTGGTTCTTAAACCTGAGGGATGGGACAGGGCTCAGGACAAAGTGCATACTTGCTAAATCCTACGAATTTGAGAGTCAAATTCTTCAATTTCCCAATCAAGACACTCATACCCAGAGAGATTCATTGACCTCTATTTCGACATCTGACTGAAGGGGAGTTTTTCAATTCCTGGTTTAATACTCATTTCCACACACCACACCGCCTGCCTAAAACTTGTTATTGGGAACAGCTTTTAAATTATTCATGAAGAAATATTTTGAAGAAGTGCTATACATCCAAGTATACTTGTTTCAGCGTTGTTTCATTAGCACAAATGATTGAAAACAGCCTCATGATCTAAGAACAGGGGACAGATTAAATGAGTAATGGGACATCCATGCAATGATGGTACACAGTCTTTTAAAAAATTAGGTTCAGGGTTTCTCTGGTGGGCTCAGTGATGAAGAAACCACCTGCCAAAGTAGGAGACACAGGTTCGATCCCTGATCCTGGAAGATCCCACATGCCTTGAAGCAGTTAAGCCCGTGTACCACAACTATTGAGCCTGTGCTCTAGAGCCCAAAAGCTGCAGCTACTGAGCCCATTCGCCTTAGAGCCTGTGCCCCACAGAAAGAGAAGCAAGCCACTGCAATGAGAAGCCAATGCACTGCAACTAGAGAGTCGCCCCCGCTCGCCCACAACTAGAGAAAAGCCAGTGCAGCAACAAAGATCTAGCACAGCCAAAAATAAAAATAACTAAATAAAAAAATAAAAATTTTTTGGAAAAATGAGGTTGAGGGAATTCCCTTGCAGTTCAGTGGTTGGTTAGGATTCGACGATTTCACTCTCAAAGGCCCAGGTTTAATCCTCTGTTGGGGAGCTAAGATCAGTGCAGCCAAATAAACAAAAAATGAGATTGGTCTATGGGTTTTGATATATAATAGCCTTCCCTGATAGTTGGTAAAGAATCCATCTGCCTGCAACGCAGGAGAACCCGGCTTGATTCCTGGATCAGAAAGATCCCCTGGAGAAGGGAAAAGCTACCCACTCCAGTATTCTGACCTGCAGAATTCCAGGGACTGTATAGTCCATGAGGTCGCAAAGAGTCGGACACAACTGAGCAGCTTTCACTTTCACAAAAATATGTATATGGATTTCCAGGATACACTGTTAAGTGACAATTCAAGGTGCAGGAATGAAGGTGCATGCTGCCATTGGTGGTGAATGCCTGTTCCACGTAAGCACGCTCGTGCACACATGCACACACCCCGCAGCCTTGTACGTGTGTAGGATGCCACCAAGAGGACACGTCAAAAACTGGCATCAGGAGATGCTCACAGGGAGGGAAACTCAAGGCTGGCAGAATGAGAAGTCCTCTTCACAGGATACCCTTCTTGTGCTTCTTGAAGTTTGTACCATATGCTCATACTACTAATTATAAAAGACGAAGGTCCCTGCAAAGTCAAGGGTGACATACAGAAGTCCTATTCGTTACAGTACAGGTCGAGCTGTGCGGGTCAAGCGGAAATAACAGCAGCACAGGACACAGACGCTCACGTCTCTCTCCAGGGAAAGTTGTAGCTTCCCTCAATGGGGAAGTTCTGCTCTCCTGCCTACGGTGTACCATGTGGCCCTGCGACAAGTCACCTACCTGTGAGCCAGAGCTTCCTTCCGGTAAAACAAGGGTCTGCCTGAGAAGATGGCTGAGAAGACGGGTGGGGGTGTGACGGGGGCAGAGGCACCGGGTGAAGATGCACTGGGTAAGGGCCACAGGGCCTTTGCCAGGGGCTGTCACCCTCAGTTACAATGACTGGGGAAAGCGCCATGAAAGAAAGGGCGATGGAGGTGGACTCTGAACTTGGAGAAGAGGCGGAAGTGGGAGAACTAAGAGACCACTCTCAGAGGGGCACTGCAGGAGGCTGCAACCTATTGCAGGTGGAGTGGAATGGATGCCACTGAATCCCTCAGGTGAACAACAATGTCTGACATTGAATTTGAACTTGTTTTCTGCCTTAGGCTACAGTCAAACCTGATTCATTGGAAAGACCCTGATGCTGGGAAAGATTGAAGGCAGAAGAAGGGGACAACAGAAGACGAGATGGTTGGATGGCATCACCGATTCAATGGACGTGAGTTTGAGCAAGCTCCAGGAGATGGTGAAGGACAGGGAAACCTGGGGTGATGCAGTCCATGGGGGTCTCAAAGAGTCTGACATGACTAAGCAGCTAAACAACAACAGTACTTAAGAATTCCAACTATCCAACTGTCAAACAAATTTTAATCAACCATGTTAAAAGAAACATTGGATTATCTGCATAACCCCTCCAAAGGAAGTATTACAAAATCATCTCACACAAAAAAGCAATCAGAAACTAATCAGCCAAAATGTAAGTAAAATTGTATTATAAAGATGTGTCAGACAGTTATAATTTAAAATATGATGTTTTTCTGGATATAATTATACTTGTAGTATTTCTAAGATTTTTTAATTTATAATCTGTTTTCTCTTCTCATTCCAATTAAATACCATCTTTGGTTTTCATTATGTGAGAAAAAAAAAAAAGTCTAGGGAGAAATGCTACAGGACCCAAAGCATTCAGAGCTAGTGATGAGGGAGACAGGGGCAATAAGGACGTGCTGGAGGACCATAAAAACCTCAGTAGCCATAAGACCCCCAGGAATATGTATGAGGTTGAGCCATTTTGTTAGATGTTAAAGAAAAGGGTGATCCTGGAAGATAAAATGATACAAAAACCCTTGGTTTTTAGAAAAATGAGGAGAAAAATCCCAGCAGCTTCTAGACTGAAAACAAGGCAAAACAAAGAAAATGAATATGGTTGCCTATAAAAGAAAGAGAAGCAGACAGGCAGAGAAACATCTGTTCCACTAAATGCTAAAGATAATAAAAAGATAATAAAATAATGTTTACGGAGCTTGAAGGAAAACGATTATCACAGAATTATGTTTGCATCCAGACTCTGGCTCATGCAAAAAAAGCATCTTCAGACATATAGGAGGTTAGAAAATATATCATCTACACACTCTAATAAAAAAATTAAATGAGAAAATACTCAAAGAAGAAAGGAGAAGGTGCAGTTTATAAGAAATAGTGGTTAGCAATGAAAACAGTAAAGCTGTCAAGACGGTTTAAGACATTTTTTAAACTATGGATGTGAATATAACACAACAGTTAAGAAAAAAGCTTTAATATAATACAAGGGCAAAAAGAAAAGCCAGATGGAATTAAAATCCCAGATTATTTCAACAAAACCTAGGATATGTAAAGGAAGGAGAAATCCAAATATCCTATACCGTTTGTCTTGTTTGGTAGTAGAATATTTTAGACATTGGTTAAGTTTTTACATTGACAGAGAAATACAGGAAAAAAGCATCCTTGTTAGAAACTTAATAGTAATTCCCAGAAGAAGAAAAATAGGATATAAATCTCCTCAACCATTAGAGGAGAAAAAAATAAAGGATGTATGGAAACTTGACATATTCTGTAAAACACAAGAAAAGAATGAGGAAGTATTCTGAATACCAAGAAGGCTTACAAAATTCAAAGGCAGGATATGATCTGAGCTGTTTAACACATTGGCCACGACCCACATGTGGCTATTAAATTCTATTAGTTTCAAATTAGAATGGAATAAAATTTAAAATTCAGTGCCTCAGTCACACTAGTCACATTTCAAGCGACCAGTGATCTCTGTATCACACATTTTCATAATAGCAGAACAGTCTAGCAGACAACACTCACAGCCAGTGCAAAATACAAGGTAATATGAGTCTATATAAAGTATGATCTTATTTATGTTAAATATACATTTACATACACATATAAATATATAAAGGGGTACCCAGGTGGCTCAGTGGTAAAGAATCCACCTGCCAATGCAGGAGACACAGGGTACTCGGATTCGATCCCTGGGTCACGAAGATCCCCTGGAGGAGGGCATGGCAACCCACTTCAGTATTCTTGCTTGGAGAGAATCCCATAGACAGAGGAGCCTGCTGGGTTACAGTACACAGGGTCACAAAGAGTCAGACATGACTGAGCACACATGCACATAAATATATAAACATTTATGTTTATATATGGTTGCGTCAGTTTATATATGATTGAGTTTATATATGATTATATATAATTGAGTTTCTATATGATTGAGTCAGTGAAAAATAAAAAATAACAAAAGCATCTATATAATGTATGATCTTACTTAGGTAAATATATGTGCGTGTATATATGTATATAAATATAAATAACAATAAATTACACGGTTAATAGTGGTATCTCTAAGAAGTAAGATGACTAAGGGACTTGCTTTCTCCATATATCTTACTGTTTGTATTTTCATTAAGCATATTACTCTTCCAAAAAGTAAAAGTCATTAATATATTTTCAACAGGAATAACCGTAGACCAACCAACCAATCTCTTTCTTGAACTTGGTTCCAAACCCTGGGTTAACCCAGTAACTGACTTTAACTTTTATATATCTACCATGTACACTTGGGTTAATAAATAATTTGAAGATAGCACAGCATGTGTCTAATACACTTAAGAGACTTTCTTAGAGTTTGGCCAAGCCCTGCAAGAAGTTTGTTCTGAGCCCCAGAGTGATAGCATCCTTTCAGATGGAAACCTTTGATCATTTTAAATGTTATTTCCCAAATCAGGAGGTTGCTTGAGCAAAAGTTGTTAGCTCACCTTTCCATTTAGATTTACTGTATTAATGTATATGTGTGTTGAGTCTCTTTGATTGTGTCCAACTCTTTGCTACTCCACAGACTGCAGCCCACCAGGTTCCTCTGTACATGGGATTTTCCAGGCAAGAATACTAGAGTGGCTTGCCATGCCCTCTTCCAGGGGATCTTCCCGACCCTGGATCAAACCTTCGTCTCTCGTGTCTCCTGCATTGGCAGGTGGGTTCTTTACCACTAGCGCCATAGATAACAGATCACATTTCAGAAATAGCAGTTTTGAATTATCCCTTAAGTTTTCCATAATAAAAAATATATATTGAGAATTCTAGTAATTTTCTGCATCTTCCCACAGACCCTACAGTTTACTGAAGAAAAGATCAACAACAAAGTCAGAACTAATGACATGGTACACAGAGTAGCTTCCAATATTCTCCCCTTAAATTGGAGGTAAGAAAAGAGAGGTTACTGCTAAGTCACTTCAGTCGTGTGCGACTCTGTGCGACCCCATAGACGGCAGCCCACCAGGCTTCCCCGTCCCTGGGATTCTCCAGGCAAGAACACTGGAGTGGGTCGCCATTTCCTCCTCCAATGCATGGAAGTGAAAAGTGAAAGTGAAGTCGCTCAGTTGTGTCCGACTCTAGCAACCCCATGGACTGCAGCCTACCAGGCTCCTCCATCCATGGGATTTTCTAGGCAAAAGTACTGGAGTGGGGTGCCATTGCAGGGTCTCTGATAAAAGAATTTCAAAGTTTTAAACTTTCCCAAATGCCAGATCTTTAATTTTTGTTAAGAAAAATAATATATTTAAAATGTCTGGGAATAACCCTCAAATACCAAAACTATTTCAGATCTACCCTAGGGGATAGTTCAGTCACTTATCTGCCAACAAAGACATCGTCATATATGCTTATTTTATTCCCTATGTAAATATTCTTGGTAACTATTCACCACAGTGAATAATGAGGGGAAAGTTCTCTGAGTGAAAAGGGGATGAGACACATCAATTTGTCCAGGAAATACGCACTTTGAAAGTCAGTGTTTGTAAAGCAAGGAGAGAGATTTGGTTCTGCTGCTAACTTAAATGCTAATTTAAAAGAATCCACCTGCGATGCAGGAGTCACGGGTTCGATCCCTGGTTTGGGGACATCCCCTGAAGGAAAAAATGGCAACCCACTCCAGTATTCTTGTCTGGAAAATCCCATGCACAGAGGAGCCTGGTGGGCTACAGTCCATTAAGTTGCACAGAGCTGGACAAGACTGAGCACACGTGCACACTTTTCTCCTGAGGCTCTAGTTTTAGTATGTGTAAGACAATAAGTAAATACATTATACTCAACAGTGGATGTAAATTAATTCTTTCAGGCCACAAGTGTACTATTTAGTGAATGACTGCTCTGTGTACTGACCCACACCTGGTAGCCTCCAAGTGATCATTCACCTTTAAAATATCCATTCCTTCAAAGCCTCATTATCTGTCACCTGATTTCAATTGGTGGAGCATGAAGAGGCCAGGTGTAGAAAAGAGGTGTCTTTCAAATTTTAACATTTATAAACTTGAGCTACTTAAGAAGAAAAAAAAATCTAGGTTTCCACTGAGCCATATCATCAGTATCCAAGCCAAATAAAACACAATTACTCCCCCATATTTGGCACATGCCATCTGAATTAAAATCCAAAAAAGTGGTCCAACTAGCACAGCCACTTGGATTTTTACTAATCTCCTTACATTTTAATAGACTACAATAAACCCATTACAACAATTTCTTCCTTCTAGAAGCTTAAATCATGTCATCTGTTCTTGGGGAAAATATTTCAGTCCATTGAGCAGCTCTAATTTTGAGTAACTGTGCTAACGTATAATTAATGTGCCGATGCACTAAACTGAAAACCTTGGAAGAAGGCATGGATATGCTTTCGGGTGTGAATGTGGGAACTGCAAGGTTCCTGGCGGCAGCTTCCCCATCACCTACTACACAGGTGAGTAATTTTCTGTACCATGGGACATTCTTGACTATATAAGCAAAGAAGTACATAATCAAACCTTCAAAAGGATGAAGAACAACAAAGAGACATTAATAGGGGAGAAGACAGACTGTCAAGGATCTTGCTAGAAAGACAGGTGCTAAAGTTTGGGGGGTAACTCGGCACATTTGCATCTGTGCCCATTTCTGGCACTAGTGCCATTGTTTCAATAACATATCTATATTTAGCTATCTATCATAGACGAATTTCTATCACTGCATAAACAGAACTGGAGCTCAGATGTCTGCAGAATTTCCTTTCCTCTCTTTTTAAAAAAATATTCAGACTAGAATTCTAACATTCTGTACTTGCAGCTGCCACTGAAAAATATTCATGCCGATGAAAGATACATTTAGTCAGCTTTTCTCTTTCTTGATCTCTTTTAATATTTTATAACACTTTAAAACTCAAAGTTCCTGTCTTAAATAAATCTCCAAGCAGACGTTAAATAGAATGTAAATACTCCACACTTTAAATCATCAATCATTTAAAGAATCCTCTCCATGAACTGAATAAATAAGCCATCTGTGACTAAGGCCTCCCTATCATGTTTTTAAGCTGACCCACTTCTTCGCCAGTCACCATGGTTTGCAAAATCTCACTTCTAAAGGGATAAGTGCTGGGCGCCAGAGCATAGTTCGAATCCAACTGGGTAAAAGGCTAATTAATGTAAACACAAGTTGGGATTTAAAATGACCCCCGTATCTATAAAAACAGAACTTCAATACCCCCCTTCACCGAAGCAATCTTTTCCCCCCAAAGGAGAGTGAATTAAGTCTGCAGCGGGGGAGAATGGGAGCCAGTGAAAGGAAGAAGAAACCTAATCAGGTGTTAAAACGGGTGTCCTTGGACATCAAGCAGCAAACAGGATCTGGTCGGGTCGGCGGGAGCGACCCCCCAAGACTGAGTTGAAATTTGGGTCGGGACCGCTCCAGAGATGCGGACTCACTCGGCGGGGGCGGATCTGTGCGACCCCAGAAACCCAGCCGGGACCCCCGGCGCCCCCTGCCCGGGTCCGCGCGGGGCAAGGCAGCCAGGGCAGCACAACTTTCCGCAGCTCCCCGGCCAGCGCCGCGGAAACCAGTAAGGGCAAATCTCAAACTGCTCCCCGCCATCGGAGGCTCGTTATCCCGGGGGTGGTGGCGGCTGGGGGAGGGGTGGGAGGGTCTGGGAGGACTTCGGAGGAGGATGACAAGAAGAGGAGAGAGGAGAACCACTTCCCACCGGCCGGGCCGCCACAAAGGGAAGGGCGTTGCGTTCCCCTCGGTGCCACCAAGTCACACGCCGGCTGGGATGCGGACGCGCGAGGCCGGCGGGTGACAGCGGCGTGGCTGGTCCCGGCGCCCCTTCGCCCACCCGCGCGCGGCCTCTCCCCCGCCGCCCAGCTCCCCTCGCGAGCCGCACCCCCGGACCTCCAGCAGCCCCGGAGCCGCGCGAAAGCCACGCGGGGGCCCGCCCGCCCCGGAGCCGGCGTCCGCGCGGAGCCCGGGCGCGCCTACCCTTTGGCGTGCTCCGTCTCTTCCTCATTGTCCCCGTCGATCCCGCACGTGTCCTGGTCGTCCAGCTCCAAGCTCTGTTGGCTGGCCGCTGACTCGCTGTCCTCCGCCATCTCGGCGGCGCGGGCTGGGAGGCGGCGCTGGAGGGCGCGAGCGCGGGGGGCGGGCGCGGCGAAGGCGGCAGCGGGAGAAGCTCCCTCTAGCGCAGCTCGCCGTCTCCTCCGGGCGCGCCCGCCCACTCTGCCCCGCCTCACCTTCGTTCCGCCCCGCCTCACCTCGTTCCGTCCCGCCTCGCCCCGCCCCGCCGCGCCGCGCCGCGCCCAGCCCCGCCCAGTCCAGCCTCGCCCCGCCCCACCCAGCCTCGCTCCGCCCCGCCCAGCCTCGCTCCGCCCCGCCCAGCCTCGCTCCGCCCAGCCCCTCTGTGCCGGGTTTGGGGGCGGTGCGCGCGCCCCGGCCGTCCGGGGTTGGGGGCGCGCGGGACAGCGGCACGCACTGTGCGCAGGGGCGTAGCCCTGGAACACGCCTCAGTCTTCTGAACGCCGCAACCCGCTGACCGCAAATCCTGAGTCTTCGTTTTTGGAAAATAGACAACGCGATTTTACATCTGTTCATATTAAGAACTTTCAACTCTGCAGGAAATTCATACTCAGGGGTAGGCCGTGCTCAGACCACTGATTTCCAGAACCCAAACCCCATCCCTTGTGAAGGGATTTCATTTCATACGTCTTTGTAAAGATTGGTAAAGAAGTCTTTGGAATCTTTGTAAAGATTTGGAATCTTTGTAAAGATTTCATTTCATACATCTCTGTCCAGTGTACTATAAAGTCAAAGTCTAAACAGTGCTTCCAGCCTTCCCACCTGTCCATTCCAACCGGACTCGTGGCCCTAAAACTCTTGACAGAGGACAGTGTAGAGCTGCCCCTTTTTTTGCTGGACCGCTTAGCCCACAACAGCCATCTTGGGGGAAATGGGGCTTGAAGAGTGTCAGGGGCGTCATTCTGGCGTCCTCAAGTGAAGGTTATGACCTAAACCTCCAAGCAGAAGTGGGTGGCCTTCTAGGCTGAAATGGTTCCGTGTCTCTCCCGGTGAAGGCAGGAGGGTAAGGAGGCACTCCATGGATTGCCAAAGAAAAGGCACATCAAGTCCAAAGTCTTGTTTGCTGTTGCACTCTGTACACCCGGTCCTTCCCTTTGTTCTCCATTCATGGACAGAGTTCAGGGTCCCACTAGGTTATGGGAAGCCTGCATGGTTTTACAAAGGCAGTGGAAAGATAGTTATTAGAAATGCCCAGTGAGGGAAACGAGACTTTAAAAAGCTACCTGTAATTTTTGGTGTAGGTCCTTTTTTTTTTTTTGCAAAAGGTATTGAGAACATTTTGTGGCTTCTATTTTTTTTCCCCACAAGCAAGACCATGCCCTTAAAATGATAGAAGTACCTAAAAACAAAAATTGTAGAGCAATTTCAAAGTTCACCAGACTTTTATGACTGCCTGAGGTTGAGCTTGCAAAGGTTCTGAAAGAAGTGGAAAATGGGGCCAAACCACGAAGGAAATATAGGCTTTCTTTCACAATTTCAACGATTTCTGAGACCAAAAGTCACATATGAGCTCTGGCTTCAAACTTTAGGCAAATATAGATCAGTGAATTTCCTTTGGTTCCTCCCTCTGGACATAAAAGTTGGATAATGGTAACCTGGTTGGGTAATCAGCAGACTCCTGACCAAGAGCAAATCAGATCAGTTGCTATAAACTACTGGAAGGGTTCTCTAAAAAAGAGAAATGCAAATCAAAACTACCTCACACCAGTCAGAAAGAAAACCTCTACAAACAATAAATGCTGGAGAGGGTATAGAGAAAAGGGAACCCTCTTGCACTGTTGATGGGAATGTAAATTGATGCAGCCATATGGACAAACGTATGTAGGTTCCTTATAAAGCTGAAAATAGAACTACCATATGACCCAGCAATCCCACTGCTGCTGCTACATTGCTTTAGTCGCGTCCAACCCTGTGCGACCCCATAGACCGCAGCCCACTAGGCTCCTCTGTCCCTGGGATTCTCCAGGCAAGAATACTGGAGTGGGTTGCCATTTCCTTCTCCAAGCAATCCCACTACTGGCCATTTATCCTGAGAAAACCATGATGGAAAGAAACACATTTACCCCAATATTCATTGCAGCCCTATTTACAATAGACAGGACATGGAAGCAACCTAAATGTTCATTAACAGATGACTGGATAAAGATGTCGTGCATATACACAATGGAATATTACTCAGCCATAAAAAGGAACAAGATTGGGTTATTTGTGGAGATGTAGATGGACCTAGAGTCTGTCAGAGTGAAGTAAGTCAGAAAGGCAGAAATATTGTATATTGATACATACATGTGGAATCTAGAAAAATGGCACAGATGAACCTACTTGCAGGGCAGGAAAAGAGACATAGGTATAGAAAATGGACATGTGGACAGGGATGGGGAAGGGGGTTGAAATGGCAGATTAGGATTGATGTATATACACCATGTGTAAAACAGTGGGAACCTGCGATGTAGCATAGGGAGCTCAGCTCGGTGCTCTGTGATGACCTAGAAGGATGGGGGAGGTGGGAGGAGGTCCAAGAAGGAGGGGATATACATACACATACAGCTGATTCACTTTGTTGTACAATAGAAACTAACAATGTTGTGAAACAATTATACTCCAATTAAAAAAAGACCAAGGGAAACTCAGCAGACACATATTTATCTGAATTCTCAAGAAATGTCTCCTAAGAACCTCTCAAAAAAGAGTAAGAAAACAAATAATTCTGGAGAAATAAAATGAGAGTATCAAAAACCAGTTGAACACTGGAAAGCAATGATAAATAGGGAATATGTGTTCCCCAGAATGCAAAGAAGTTGGCACAGGTGACTTTTCAGCAGTGGATGGAGGTATTACATAATACGAATGTGTGTCATCATTAATTATGTGAAGCAGGATAGAGTTTGCAGATGACCCTGGTGTTCTTAAACGCTATTGTTATGCATAGAAACAGTAGGATTTAACAGTATGTCTGGCATACTGCTGTCCATGGAGTCTCGAAGAGTCGGACCAACTGAGTGACTGAACAACAACAATGCATAGAAACTCACTATATTTCTAAAAATTATGTCTTCTTTTCCCTATTTTAATCCCAGAGTTTGGGGGATTGGAACCAGATGGTATCCTTAGAACCTCAGATCCAAGATTTCATTGGGGGAAGAGACTACTGCACAGTGGTTACTAGTGTGTTAAAAGAGGCTCTTGGAAATTTCCTATCCTACTTGACTCATCTCTTATTATAGATGTAAGATCATAGTTGTATAATTAGTCTTGTTTTATTTAAACTGCTGTAACTTTTTGCTTTAAAAAACTGTGCTATAATACATGCAACATAAAATTTACCATCTTAACTGTTTCTAAGTTCACAATTCAGTAGCATTAAGTACATTGACATTGTTGTGCAAGCCCATCTCCAGAACTTTTACATCTTGCAAAACTGCAACTATAACCATTAAACAACTCCCCATTCACCCCTCTCTCCAGCCCCTGGCAACCACCTATGAATCTGACTACTTTCTATCCCTGTGAATTTGACCAGTCTAGATTCCTTGTATAAATGGGATTATGCAGTCTTTTTGTGACCAGCTTATTTCCCTTAGCAAAATGGCCTCAAGGTTCATCTGTGTTGTACCATGTATCAGAATTTTCTTCCTTTCTAAGGCTGAATGATATTCTACTGTATGAATAATATTGCACTGTATTGCAAATCATAAGATCCTGAACTTTGAGGTTGATGCATAATTTGGATGAGATGTTGGGGTGTTTTGTGGGGGGATTGATCCCTGGTCAGGGAACTAAGATCTCACATGCTGTGGAGCAACTAAGCTCTTTGTGCCACAACTACTGAGCCCATGTGCCACAAACTAGAGAGTCTGTGCACCACAGTGAAAGATCCTGAGTGCCACGACTAAGACCCGAAGAAGCCAAGTAAAATAAGTAAACAAATATTTTTTAAAAAGAAGAAAGATGTGACTAACTGGCCAGAAGGCAGATTGATAAATTCACTGCAAAGGTATGAATTCAAATCTCCATCCTTGTCATTGCAGCTCCTCCCATCAAGAGATGGAACCAATGTTCCCACCATTTGATTTTAGGATGACCAACAAAATTCAGCAGAAGTGATGGTGTGGCAGTTTTGTCACATAGAATATACCCTTCTGCCTGCTCTATCTCATTCCAGCCAAAAAAAAAATTCTGATGATACAGGGTGTGTATCTAGAATGCATGCATGCTAAGTCACTTCAGTCGTGTCCAACTTTGCAACCCCATGGACTGTAGCCTGCCAGGTTCCTCTGTCTCTGGGATTTCCCAGCAAGAACACTGTAGTGGGTTGCCATGCCCTCCTCCAAGGGATCTTCCTGACCCAGGGATTGAACCAGTGTCTCTTACGTCTCCTGCATTGGCAGGCGTGTTCTTTACCACTAGTACCACCTGGGAAGCCCCATGTATCTAGCATACATCATCTTTATTAATAAGAGAACTAATAAATTTTGGCCAAAGGGAATGTTAAAGGGATCTAGCCTTGAGAGGGTTTGCATGACCTGCTCTGCC
This sequence comes from Bos javanicus, assembly GCF_032452875.1. Lineage (NCBI taxonomy): Eukaryota > Metazoa > Chordata > Mammalia > Artiodactyla > Bovidae > Bos > Bos javanicus. The sequence continues at coordinate 29,822,379 of NC_083880.1, forward strand.
CAGTGGAACGCTTTCCCTCCTGGGCTCTCCCCTTCTCGGTCAGTCCACCAACTGACCACGGACACATATGCAAGCCCCACGGAGATCAGCATAACTGCCTAGCTGACCCATAGATGTGTGAGAAAGAATCCATGGTTATTGTTTAAAACCATTAAGTTGTGGAGTGTGGTTTTTTTCTGCATCAATAACTAACTGATAAGCCACAGGAAAGCAAAGACCAAAAGAAAATCTTAAAGATGGACACATTCTTTATCATCAACTGTGATAACTGTCTATATATCAGGACTGTCAGAAAAAGACTCCTGCCAGGTTGATAATCTGCACATTCCACTTTGTGCTCACAAAAACAATGTCTCTTACTTTGGCATTGTGTTAACTCTTCCTAATAGCTGGTCTGCTTTACACTCAGGTTGACTTGATCTTATTTTTTTTTAAAGTGACTCCATTTCTGGGCTTCCCTGGTGGCTCAGTACTAAAGAATCCACCTGCCAATGCAGGAGACATGGGTTTGATCTCTGGTCTGGGAAGATCCCACATTCTGAGGAGCAACTAAGTCCATGCACCACAACTACTGAAGCCTGAGCACCCTAGAGCCCGTGCTCTGCAACAAGAGAAGCCACCACAATGAGAATTCCACGTACCGCAAAAAGAGTAGCCCCGCCCTGCTAGAGAAAGGCTGCACAGCAGCAAAGACCCAGCACAGCCCTAAATAAATAAAATTATATATATTTTAAAAAGTGACTCCATTTCTAATTGTGAAGGAAGCTACGACTGCGCCTTACCTTTTGCAATTGTGCATTTGAGAAGCACTTCTTCGGATCAGTGTGAGTGTGGTTTTCACCTCCTGCTGCTTCGGATTCTGCTGAAAGGCTTTCCTACTTGTTCAAACCAGCAGGGTGGTGTCACCCTGAGAACTGCAGACCAGCTACATATGAAACTTCACTGTGGGTGAGTCTGGCTTGCTCCCTGTGGCTCAAGGTAGGGCCTGAGGGGGTGCCGAGGAACCTGCCAGAGATGTCGCAGCATGTCAGTGGGCGTTGATCACCAAGAGGACATTATATTTGCACCAATTAAGTCAAACAAGTTACACTGTCTTTCTCTAATCCCTCTTCCCTACCACATGCGCTCTAGAGGAGCCAGAAGATGGGCATGTGGGGAGATCCTTTGAGCCACTGGCAAACACCAGAATCAAAAGATGGGGGTGGACTTGGCACTGGACCAAAGATTAAAGATACAAACTGCATGTGACTGGAGTGAGTTTTTAATACCTGAAGTCACTGAAAGCCCTGGAGTCTGCCCAACATATCACTAAGGGTGGGAAAGGGAGATTTGAAAGCATGGTTGAAAGCAGTGACTAAAGAAAAAGCATACCCATTTGATTTTATAAAAATAAAAACAGAGCCAAATCCTCCATCTATGTATCATTTTATTTATTTGTAAATAGTGTCTCCTAGCAAAAACGGTACCATCCTTTGTAGAAGAAACTATAGTTAGATTCAAATCCCTGTACCTTCCTCTTTGTGTTTATAGCCAGGGAAGATGCTCATTTGAAAGATTTGCATAGAGTAAAAACTCATTGTTAAAATTTGTTGAGGGTTATAGCCTGGTTGAATTTGTAAAAATTCTGAATTGGAGAATGCTTTTACAGAAATTTGTACAAAGTGATTAAAGTCATCCTTTTTCATTAAACACAACCATTCACCCACAGAGATTTCTTAGGTTATCCTTCTCATGCACTCAGAAGAGGCACTTCAGCTATTTACTCAGCATTGAAATGAGTTGGTACTAACTGTTTTTCTTAATTTATTTGGCAGCGCCAAGTCTTAGATGTGACACATGGGACGTAGCAGCATGTGAACTCTTAGTTGCAGTATGTGGGATCTAGTTCCCCGACCAGGGATGGAACCCAGCCCACCTGCACTGGGAGCTCAGAGTCTTAGCTGCTGGACCACCAGGGGAGTCCCCAACTATTAATATGTTCTTTCATCCTCATTGACCTCAACTTGCCCCTTTAACACCAGAGTCTTGCCTATTGGTGGTACGTTGTGTGACCATCAACAGAGGAAACTGATTTGATCGTTGAGGGAAGTCGATGCTTGATGTTACAGCCGTTTAGTCCTCATAGCCTAACTTATAGAAAAAGAACGGAAACAGACTCACAGATATCGAGGGCAAACTAGTGGTTACCAGTGGGTAGGAGGAAGGGGAAAAGGTGAGATGGGGTAGAGGATTAAGACACTCAAACTACTGTGTTTAAAAAAACAAGCTAAAAGACGTACTATACAGCACAGGGAAATACGGCCATTATTTTGTAATAACTTTAAATGGAGTATAATCTATAAAAACATTGGATCCTGAATGTACACCTGAAACTAACATAATATTATAAATCAACCAGACTTCAGTAAAAACACTAATTTGCAAAGTGTTCATAGTAGCCCTATGTGTTCATAGTAGCATTAGTTACAATTGCCAAGATATGGAAGCAAATGAAGAGTCCATCAGCAGATGAATGGATGTAGAAGATGTGGCATATATACACAATGGAGTCTTACTCAGCTATAGAAAGAACTAAAATTTGCCATTTGCAGCAAAACAGATGGATTTGGAGGGCATTACACTAAATGAAACAGTAGAGAAAGTGGTGCCAGAGAAAGTATTTCAGAGAAGTTCAAGCACTACATATATGTATAGAATTACCACGAGGCTAGGCCTCCCACACAGCGTGGCAGCACTTACAGTTCCAGTGGAAAAAACTAATGATTTATCACTGTCCATTGGCCTTCTGCCTTGTTAAAGACCAAATGTTCAAATGGCCTTCTTTAGTTGGACAGATATGACTTCACATCATTGCTGGTATGAGTTTCCTGGAGGATGTGGGCTTAGAGATGAATTTTGCATAAAAATAAGAATTTTTGGATCTTAGGTAGAGAGAGCAGAAGCCTTTGATGACAAATTGGAGCAGAGAAAAGAAAACCAAATGTCTTTTGCATAGTTGGCAGGGAAAGAACTCGTGAATAGACCTGGTAAGTGATATAATTAGGATAATTTGATAAAGAGTCTTGAAATCAAATGTGAACAAGTTGAATCCACTAAGAAGCATCCACCAATTATGTTGTCAAAGATGTAGATGGGAGAAATGGATGTCACTACAGTGTTTGAACCTCTTGCAAGGACCAGAGTCTGGAGGCAAAACTGCCAGTTAGTGTGATTTATTTCAGATAAGAAATGACCCCAGATGGTCCCAGAGACTCTACAGTGGAGGAAAAAAACCAGCCAAACACACACACAAATTCAACAACAACATAAATCCCCCATTGCTTCAGCAACAAGCTGGTTGCAGGAAGGAATGGTTGATGAGCCTCCACACCCAAGGGACGATGACGATGGCTACTCAGATGGTCTAAGGGAAATACATTAGATGCTTAAGAGTAGTTACAGAGCTTTCTCGTAAATAGAAAGATGTATGATTACATTTGAAGTCAATTCCTACCAGGCCAGCCTTTGAATTGTTTACATTTACTTCTATTTTGCCAACAAAGGCCTGTTTAGTCAAAGCTATGGTTTTTCCAGTAGTCATGTATGGATGTGAGAGTTGGACTATAAAGAAAGCTGAGTGCCGAAGAATTGATGCTTTTGAACCGTGGTGTTGGAGAAGACTCTTGAGAGTCCCTTGGACTGCAAGGAGATCCAACCAGTCCATTCTAAAGGAAATCAGTCCTGAATATTCATTGGAAGGACTGATTCTGAAGCTGAAACTCCAATACTTTGGCCAACTGCTGCGAAAAGCTGACTCATTTGAAAAGACCCTGATGCTGGGAAAGATTGAAGGCAGGAGGAGAAGAGGATGACAGAGGATGAGATTGTTGGATGGCATCACCAACTCAATGGACATGAGCCTGAGTCAAGTCCAGGAGTTGGTGATGGACAAGGAGGCCTGGTGTGTTGCAGTCCATGGGGTCTCAAAGAGTCGGACGTGACTGAATGAATGAACTGAACTTCTATTTTGCATGTCAAATTGATTTTTTAAAAACAAACATCAACAAAATTCAAGAGGATCATGTTCCAGGTGAACACTATTTTATTTGGTCAGTGTGTATTTATTGTATATTTTCTCTGTAAGAAAGGATGAAACAGAGGTGTATTTGTTACATCAGGTATTAGAGCAGAGACTTTTTTAAAAAAATTATTTTATCTTGAATTATAGCTGATTTACAATGTTGAGTTAGTTTCAGATTTATAGCAAAGTGATTCATTTATACATATACATACATCTATTCTTTTTCAGATTCTTTTCTCATAGAGGTTATTAGAGTAGAGTTATTTGAGTAGAGTTTCCTGTGCTATACAGTAGGTCCCTGTATATAGTCATATGTACTGAATGAAGGCAGGAGGAGAAGGGGACAACAGAGAATAAGATGGTTGGATGGCATCACCTATTCGATGGACATGAGTTTGAGCAGGCTCTAGGAGTTGGTGATGGACAAGGAAGCCTGGCGTGCTGCAGTCCATGGGGTCGAAAATAGTTGGACATGACTGAGCGACTAAACTGAACTGAACCTCCCAATTTATCCCTCCCACCACCTTTGGTAACCATAAATCTGTTTTTTGTGTCTGCGAGTCTGTTTCTGTTTTGTAAATAAATTCATTTGTATCTTTTTTTAGATTCCACACCAAAGTGATAACATATGATATTTGTCTTCCTCTGACTTATTCATTCAGTGTGACAATCTCTAGGTCCATCCATGTTGCTCCAACTGCTGTTATTTCATTCCTTTTTATAGCTGAGTGAGACTTTTTAATATATTCTTTCATATTAACTCTACACCAGCTCTGTGATGTAGGCATTATTCTCATTTTCCATTTGGGAATCTGAGCCTCAACGAGGTTATGTAACTTATCCAAAATAGTATCTTAGCAAATTCTTACAGCACTCACGGTGCTGTGTTGCAAGTGCCTGCTTTCTTGTTAGAGCAGACGCCGGTCTACACAATGTGCAACCCTATTCTGTCATCAGAATCCACTTGCCCCTGTAGACAGACACTGCAAATGCCAGATACTCACTTTGGCAGCTTCTCTAGAAACTAGAGGTGGCACTACAACCCCGTCGTGTTGATGAGACATAAAGACTATTCCTGGAGGCCATCGGGGGAAGTTCATGGTGTGCTGCATTCAGTGAGCAGATGCAACTATTGTCCAGCCACCTGTTAGATGGGAAAGAAAAGAGCTTGGTCCTCATTGCGTCACAGAGTCTTGAGCTCTAGGACCACCACCTGTAGGCTTTCATTAGGGGAGAAAAATAACCTCCTAGTGTTTAGGTTTCTGGGATTTGGATATTATCTTACTTGGAGCTGAGAGAATTCTACCAACACAGACAGGCCAGGCTCGCCTCTGTAGACCTGAATTCTCACCACCTGCTTGGAGAGGGAGCGCCCTGCCAGCAAGTCACTGCAGGGAGACAGGGCAGCCTGCCTGGGGCAGGCAGAACCATCAAATAACCCTGTCTGAAAACATCCCCTGCCAAAGGGTTTGAAGGCCAAGCTGGATTCTCTCTTTTGGGAATTTTAACTGGAGATGTAGGGAAATGGTTATTTATTTAACAGAGGAAGGAGAAGTAAAAACAAAAATGAAAACTTCCCTGGTGGTCCAGTGGTTAAGCATTCACCTGCCAATGCAAGGGACACAGGTTTGATCCCTGGTTCAGGGAGATTTCGGGGCAACTAAGCCTGTACTCCACAACTACTGAGCCTGTGCACCTAGAGCCCGTGCTCCACAAGAGAAGTCACTGCAGTGAGAAGCCCACACACCACAACAAAGAGGAACCCCTGCTTGCTGCAACTACAGAAAACCCTCTCGAAACAAGACGAAATCAGCAAAACAGAAGCTATGAGAAAAGCGGAGTCATATCAAGATGGTGAAGTGCACTCCAGCGATTACCACCTGTCACCTCCTGATGCCCAGAGGATGAGATAACCAGAGGTGGAGATCATGGTGTGGACCAGTTATTCTCCTGAGGCCTCAGCTCCAGCCTCAGCTGAATTTTGCTGTTTAATGATCTTCTTCTCAATTTCATTTTTAGTTTCTAGGGAAAATTGGCTGAGAAGGGAGGGGGAGCTAAGGGAGCCCAGGCTGAGATGAGCCTGTTGTTTGCTCCTTAAGCATCTAGGAGCTTGGGAAAGCAGGCCTTGCTCTCAGAGCCTCTCAGCAGGCCCTGGATTCTAGGAAAACCCCTGAGATCTGTTAGATGCAGAGGCCAGGGCACCCCCAGGACAGAATCCAGGGGACTCAGAGCAGCCTCGGCCTTTCTCTCCAACGTCAGGACCATGCTGTTTCCTTGCCAAATCCTTCAACTAGACCAGTACTTTCTTTTTTTCTTTTTATTATTGACATACTTTCTGTACAATATTATGTAAGTTACAGGTATACAATATTTTGGGCTTCCCAGGTGGCAGAAGTGGTAAAGAACCTGCCTGCCAATGCAGGAGATGTAAGAGACTCAGGTTAGATCCCTGGGTCAGGAAGATCCCCTGGAGGAGGGCACGGCAACCCACCAAAGTATTCTTGCTTGGAGAATCCCATGGACAGAGAGCCTGTCGGGCTACAGCCCATAGGGTCACAAAGAGTCAGACACGACTGAAGTGACTTAGCACACACACACACACATACACACACAATATATATATTGATTCACAGTTTTTAAAGTTTATACTCCATTTATAGTTTTTTTAAATATATTTTTTATGTGGGCCATTTAAAAAGTCTTCACTGAATTTGTTACAATATTGCTTCTGTTTTTGTTTTTTATATTTTGGTTTTTTGGCCACAATCCATGTGAGATCTTAGCTCCCCGACCAGGGATCCAACCGGCACTCTTGCAGTGGAAGCGTGGAATCCTAAGCACTGGACCACCAGGGAAGTCCTGAGTGCATGGCATCTTAAGGTCTAAAGTAAACTTTCCACTCAGAATAATAGTTCTGACATTTTCACCAACCATTTAAACATTACTAGAAAATGTAATGGCACCCCACTCCAGTACTCTTGCCTAAAAAATCCCATGGATGGAGGAGCCTGGTAGGCTGCAGTCCATGGGGTCGCTAAGAGTTGGACATGACTGAGCGACTTCCCTTTCACTTTTCACTTTCATGCATTGGAGAAGGAGATGGCAACCCACTCCAATGTTCTTGCCTGGAGAATCCCAGGGACGGGGGAGCCTGGTGGGCTGCCGTCTATGGGGTCGCACAGAGTCGACACGACTGAAGCGACTTAGCAGCAGCAGCAGAAAATGTAATCCTATCTTCAGTAAAAGGAATTATTTCATGCCTATGATAAAATTAATAGTGAATAGCTTAAGAAAGGTTTTTTTCGTCATATGGACTGTTGACATAGTTGTGCAGAAGACACCACAATTTTAAAGGTAGAAGTGCATCCAATATGCATGATGAAATTTTAAGTGATTTCTTTATACAACTATCTTTTCACACTTTTTTTTTCAACCCAGATAATGGATTATATAACACCTGCCATCATGCTTTATGCTTTAACTTGTACTTCATTTTTCTAAAATTATTTGTTATTTGGGACAAATGAACTTACAGAAGTATCTTTCTGAGATCAAGCCTGACTTCATAATTTATATATATATATATATATATATATATATATATATATATATTTCAGGAGAAAATGCAAAGAATACTGCACTTTTTGAAAAAGAATCTCCTTAGTAAAACTATTAAAAACCGTACCTACTGCTGGGAAAATATTCCAATAGTGTGATATTATGACCTGCTCTGTAAATGTTAAGAAATTCAAGCATCACACCTCTATCCTTTGCTATCTGCAGTGTCATCATATCCATCCCCCCAGCACCCTCCATGGGTCCACCCATGGAGTCAGTTGTGTTTAAAAATTATTGTGGGACATTTCGAGTTTCTCAATACAAATGCAAATAACCAGAAGCTTTTAAGAAGTATGGATTTTTTAAAAATGTTATTATTGGAGTTTAATTGCTTTACAATGTTGTGTTGGTTTCTGCTGTACAACAAAATTAATCAGCTGTATGTATGTGTGCTGTGCTTCGACTCTTTGCAATCCCATGGACTGTAGCCCCCCAGGCTCCTCTGTCCATGGGGATTCTCCAGGCAAGAATACTGGACTGGGTTGCCATGCCCTCCTCCAGGGGATCTTCCCAACCCAGCGATTGAACCCAGGTCTCCCGCATTGCAGGCAGATTCTTTACCGTCTGAGCCACCAGGGAAGCCCAAGAATAATAGAGTGGGTAGCCTATCCCTTCTCCAGGGGAACCGAACTTCCTGACCCAGGAATCAAACCGCGTCCCCCTCCCTCTTGAACCTCCCTCCCACCAACAAAGGTGGATATTTAAGAGCACTCCTTCCTGTGTGCTCTTTTCATGGTATGTCTGTGACTCATTTCATGGCATAACCTTAAGAGAAGTCAGTTTTAAATTTTCACATGATTTTATGATGATCCTTCTGAAAGATGTCACATGTCTTTCCATATTTAGTGGCTCAATTGGTCCATTCATTCCTCTATGCATTCTTTCAGCATGGAAATGCATACTATTACCCCAACTTCTTTGAGGATATTTGGGGAATAGAAGAGTAACTATTGAGGTTGTAAGAATCAAGCTAAATCCCTCCTTAGTGTTGATTTTAACAGTCAGTTTTGACACCTGAAACTAACACAGCATTGTAAATCAACTATCCTCCAAAATAAATTAAAACAAGGACTTCCCCAGTGGCCCATTGGTTAAGAATCTGCTTGCTGATGCTGGAAATACAGGATTGATCCCTGGTCCGGGAAGATCCCACATGCCCCAGACCAACTAAGCCTGAGTGCCACAGCTACTGAAGCCTGTGTGCTCTAGAGTGTGTGTGTGTGCTCTAGAGCCTGTGCTCAGATATGAAGAGTAGTCCCTGCTTGCAGCAACTAGAGAAAGCTGATGCATAGTTATGAAGACCTAGTACAGAAGAAACTAAAAAAATAAAACAAAAAACATCGGAAACTAACACAACACTGTAAATCTACTATATGCCAATAAAAATTAAAAAAACAAAACAAAAAACAATCAATTTTGAATTGAATGTTCTACATCCCATTATTTCGCATGAAACTCTTTCCTTCTTCTTCCTCACTGAAATCAGCCTATGGCTGCTCTGGCATCCTCTTCCCTTATCCTCCCTCTTTCTTTCTCTCCCTTTGGATAAGGCAGAAAGAAATGAAGAGAGGTGTCATTTTGCTTTTTGGAGATTCTTCAGGAACCAGACCTCTCTGGAGGGCAGAAACACCACAGTAGAAAGTAAAGGTCAAGTTGCTTGCGGTGAAGCACAGGCTTTTGTTTGGCTGTTCTGCATGTTCCTCTGCTGGGGCCTGGAACCTCTGATTGGGCAGAGCAAGAACAGTCTGGTACTTTCTAATCCTGTAGCTCCTTTCATCACAGGTAGGGACAGGAAGAGCATGCTTGGGTTTCAGGGAAGCTGAATTTCTAGCTGCCTTTCAAACTTTTGGTGAGTCATCCTCTTGGATAAGTAAGAATGAGGATACAGAGTGGCAGAGGGTAGGCAAAGATGCTCCTCCCAGGTACCTCCTGCCTTCTTCCTGAGCTTCATGTTTCCTAGCCAGATCCCAGCTCTGACTTGAATGTTGAATCTGGACTGTTAACTCGGGTTCATTTCGCTCTGAACAGCCAGCTTCTCAGCTTACCTGTGTCTGATTTTTATCCTGGATTTCAGAACCCGATACTGCTGTTTTCCTTCTGATTTTCCAGCATAGATTTATTCCCCCTGCTGTTTTGGATTCTCAACCTTGGTTTCTGACACGTTGAGGCTGGGAAGCAGAACTGGGTCCTTGGGGAGCACCCGGTCCTCGGCTCTGTGCGTGAGCTATTGGACATGACCGTGGGGGTGCAGTTTGCCTTGCTGCCAGCATCCCTGAGCTCTAGAACTGTTATGTCTTATTTTGGAATCCTCTCTTTTTTTTTTTTTTAAACTAGGTAGAGTGTTCTTCATGACTACCTGTGAGTAGAACAAATCCTTTGTACTGTGGGTAATTAGAGATGAAGAAAGGTTTGCTTTCATCAACATTTTCTAAATTAGCTGTTGTACTGATAGCTCAAGTCACACCTGCCTTTCTTTTGAGATAACTGTGACAGTGTGAGCTATCACTTAGCACAATTGCATACCTCTGTGGTGGCATTTCTCCAATTTGTAACGCAGTCAGGATGACTTCTAGGGGTTCATGTGAATAATCTAGAGTCACTCAATTTCAGTTGTCACACCCGAGTGACTGAATCCCATGAAGCATTCTTTGACACCAGTCTTTTGAAAAACAAAACGCCTATGTATGAGGAGCTGAACAAAAAGAAATGATAAAAATTGCAAATGAATAGCAGTGAAAGTGAAAGTCGCTCAAGTCATGTCCAACTTTTTATGACCCCATGGACTATACAGTTCATGGGATTATCCAGGCCAGAACACTGGAGTGGGTAGCCATTCCCTTCTCCAGGGGATCTTCCCAACCTAGGGATTAAAACCCAGGTCTCCCACATTGCAGGCGGATTCAGTGGCCCAACTCCCCCTGACCCTACATTAGAATGTTCTCAAAAGGCTAGACATCACTTCCTTAGGCAAGATTTGATGGGAGAAAGATGCAGTAATGTTGATGACTTTCTCCAGCCAAGCCTTGGCTGCCTCTGGGTTTCTAATCCCAGTGACATTTTTGTTCCTATGGAAGGTTGGGAAGGGTCAAGTTGGCTTTTAAGATATCATCTGGCATGTAATCTTTTTTAGTATTAAAGAATATTAAGTATAGATACTGAGAATAAAAAGTATAATTTGCTTTATAAGAGTTTGGTATCAGGGACGGGGGAGCCTGGTGGGCTGCCGTCTATGGGGTCGCACAGAGTCGGACACGACTGAAGTGACTTAGCATAGCATAGCATAGCATATTAAAATTACATTAATCAAGGCATGACTTTTCTTTCACTACAAATAATGCACACTGTTTTCAATATAAAGAAGGTATTGTTAATGTGCACTTAAAACCGAATGGCTATAGAAAGCTATAGATGGTTTTCAGGAAGCAAATTCTATTTGCTTTGGATATATATATTATACACTTATATATGCATATATAAAATTTCAAATAATGAGCTGAATTGAAGCAATGATATGTATTAAAGTTTTGACAACATTTGCACAGTAAATGTTTGATAGGCTTATTTAAAGAAATGCTTTACTATCAAATATTATATTAAAGCAAGACTAAATTTTGGTTATTTGTTAGAATGACATAACACGTTGATCTTGGTATATTTATTCTGCTTTTAACTAGAAGCAGTGCATGTAACTATCTCCTGTGTAATTTTCTTAGTAATCAGAGATTCTGTAAACAACTCACAAAGGGTATTGTAAATAATTCTTAGTAGAAAGAAAGTGAAATGAAAGCAAGATTTCATAAAAAATAAATATTTCTATGTTTGAAAAAAGATATCATCTGAATGTAGAAAACAAACTTGTGGTTACCAAGGGGGAAAGAGGGGGAGGGATAAATTGGGAAATTGGAACAGACATATATACAGTACTATATACAAAAGATAACTCATAAGAACCTACTGTATAGTATAGGAACTCTACTCAATACCCTGTAATGGCCTATATGTGAAAAGAATCTAAAAATGAGTGGCTATATGTGTGTGTATAACACTTTGCTGTACAGCAGAAACTAGGACGATATTGTAAATCAACCATACTCCAATCAGTTCAGTTCAGTTGCTCAGTCGTGTCTGACTCTTTGTGACCCCATGAACCGCAGCATGCCAGGCCTCCCTGTCCATCACCAACTCCCAGAGTCCACCCAAACCCAGTTCATTGAGTCGGTGATGCCATCCAACCATCTCATCCTCTGTTGTCCGCTTCTCCTCCTGCCCTCAATCTTTCCCAGCACCAGGGTCTTTTCAAATGAGTCAGTTCTTCGCATCAGGTGGCCAAAGTATTGGAGTTTCAGCTTCAACATCAGTCCTTCCAATGAATATTCAGGACTGATTTCCTATAGGATTGACTGGTTGGATCTCCTTGCAACCCAAGGGACTCTTAAGAGTCTTCTCCAACACCACAGATCCCACTGGTCCTTCGTCACTAGAGCTATTATAGCAGATGCGAATGGCTGATCTTTTGTTGCCCCATTTATTTTTACGTGGGAGAACAATACTGATCCAATCCAACAATACTACTACTACTATTACTAAGTCACTTCAGTCGTGTCTGACTCTGTGCGACCCCATAGACGGCAGCCCAACAGGCTCCCCCATCCCTGGGATTCTCCAGGCAAGAACACTGGAGTGGGTTGCCATCTCCTTCTCCAATGCATGAAAGTGAAAAGTGAAAGTGAAGTCGCTCAGTCATGTCCAACTCTTAGTGACCCCATGGACTGCAGCCTACCAGGCTCCTCCATCCATGGGATTTTCCAGGCAAAAGTACTGGAGTGGGGTGCCATTGCCTTCTCCAATACTGATCCATACCAGACCTCAATCCATTTCTCTACATCTTGTGCTGACCAGTACATTCTATGGCATGTCCTAAAACATTTCTAAACCCCAAACATCAGCATGGCCATAACAATTTATAACAGGAAGAGGAGAAGCCCCAACACTCAGGAACACTGCTTTACCTTTCGTGGTTCTAACAGGGTGAGATAATCACAAACAGGTTTAAAAATGATTGGTTATGCTTAATGCAGGACTGGTTACATCAGTGAGCTTTGAAAGCAGAACCCTGTTACATTTTTTTTTAAGTAAAATTTTATTGGCGTATAGTTGCTTTACAATGTTGTGTTAGTTTCTGCTGTACAGCAAAGTGAATCAGCTACATGTATACATGCCTGCATGCATGCTAAGTGGCTTCAGTCATGTCCGACTCTGTGTGACCTGATGGACTGCCTCCCACCAGGCTTCTCTGGCAAGAGAATCCATGGGATTCTTCAGGCAAGAAGAATACTGGAGTTGATTGCCATGCGCTCCTCCAGGGGATCTTCCCGACTCAGGGATTGAAACTGTGTCTCTTATGACTAACCTGCAATGGCTGGCAGGTTTTTTACCACTAGCCACTGGGAAGCCCATCTGTGTGTGTGCACGTGTGTGTATACATTTATATATATGTGTATATACATATCTCTTTTTGGATTTCTTTCCCATTTAGGTCACTACAGAGCATTAAGGTGAGTTCTCTGGGGCTTCCCAGGTGGTTTCAGTGGTAAAGAATCTGCCTGAGAATGCAGGAAACTCGGGTTTGATCCCTGGGTTGGGAAGATTCCCTGGAGTAGGAAATAGCAACCCACTCCAGTGTTCTTGCCTGGAAAATTCCATGGACAGGAGAGCCTGTTGGGCTGCAGTCCATGGGGTTGAAAAGAGTTGGACATGACTGAGCAGCTGAGCACACCACTGAGCTAGACAGTAGAGTCTCATATAAGGAGATATCAACTCACCCTGGTCAGAATGGCCGTTACTAAAAAAAAATCCACAAACAATATATGCTGGAGAGTGGAGAAAAAGGAAACTCTCCTGAACTGTTGTTGGGAGTGTAAATTGATACATCCACTATGGAGAACAGTAGGGGGGTGGTTCTTAAAAAACTAAAAATAGATTACCGTATGACTCAGCAATTCCACTACTGGCTTATACCCAGAGAAAACCATCATTCCAAAGACACATGCACCCCTGTCACATTTATTTCTGCATCCCAGAACTTTGTTTAGTGCTTCCTGCTGGTTATACTTGAGAAGTAACTGCTTAATGCTGAATGATCTTGCATGAACTAAAGCAACATGCACTATTTTAAGAGAATTTATCTTCTTATTTCAGCCTTTAAGGACCTCGGTAAGTGCAAGAGGAGTCATTAGAAAAAGCGGAAAGATAAAAAGGGACGAAAATCTGATTCTTATTCAAGAGGAAATTATTACTTAGCAGAAGTCACCCACCATCTCTGATACAGAAGGGAACAGGGAATAGTTAATGCAAATTCAAGTTAAAAATAGCAACATGTAATTTATGCATAGATATTTTTCAGCCATCCCTCCTCCAAATATCTTCAGGGTTGAATACTTTGGATAAATGATGTCAGGGGATCCATATGTAGGGCAAATAGCATATGAAAAAATTCACCAGTTCTATCAAGTTCCTGATGTATTGTCTTTGAAGTTCCTCAAATGATTCTCTTTAGAGGAGAATATCTATTTTTCAAGGGCTTCACTTGGACTGGTTAGCCACTCTTGCTGTTCACAGCTATAGGTCACCTCTCTGCGGTCAGTGAAACCAGCCTCAATCTAACCCTTTATTAAATCTTCAGATAAGGAGACTGAACCGGGGGCCTCTAAGGGCCTTTTGGCTCCTCGTTCTGGGATGACATGTAACCATGAGAGTAGATCTGGAAGCAGTGAGCTTCTGTCTCTGCACGTTTCCCCCCTTATTCCTCTGAATTACAGCTGTGAGGGCAGGTGTGAGGTTAATTTTCTAAATCCCTTAAATGGCTCAATTTTGGAAGCTCCTGTCCTCCCTAGTCCTCCCCTTGAGAGCCAGTGTGGAGATGCCACACTGCTCCAGGGGATGCCGAGTGGAGTCAGGTCCCCGCTTTGTTTCTTCTCTGGATGTGAGCCCCCAACTCCCCATGCTGAGAAGTGCCCTCCTCTGCCCTAGGGCTTCCGCTGCCGTCCTCAACTGCCTCCGACTGCTTCTCTCCTTCTGATACTTTTTAAAAAAATGAAACAGCAGGACTGCAAGCTAAGAACAAATCCTTCTTGCCACAGCCTAGCACAATCAGTTTAAAATGCTGTTTTTTTTTTTTTTTAAACGGAAATCATTTTAGAAAAAGTCATTACATGACATCTGAAATAGATAAATCAGGAAAGATTGGGAGATTCTGTCTCAGCTCTTGAGCTCACAGAACTCTGTTATATTTTAGAATAATTTGAAAACCAATTGCTTAGGATACTGAAGAAAGAGAAATTACTGGGGGGAAAAATATCAGTAAAAACACTCTGCCTGTTCCCTTAGCTGTTACAAATGTATGGTATAAGGAAATAAGACCAACTGGGGCTGGTTTTTTTTTTTTTTTAAACCATCAACTTGCACACTTTATTTTTTATTGTCTGTGTGTGTGTACTTATTTATTTATTGGCTGCACCACTCAGCTTGTGGGATCTTAGTTCCTTGGCCAGGGATCTGGGCCCACAGCAGTGAAAGTCCATGTCTTGACCACTGGACTGCCAGGGAATTCCCTTGGGCTCACTTATGAGAGAGCTTTCTTTGAGTTCTTTCATTTTCCCCATTCATAGTGATGGAGGCATTATGACCTGGGTGAACCAAATTAAAAAAAAAAAAAAATTGGAGTAGGAAGTCAAAGACAGTGAGTCATACAGAACTATCTCTTTATCAGGATCAGATCCAACAAAAAGAATGATGAACAGGAAACGTCCAATATCAAGTGAGGTTAGAGTTAAAGAAATAAGTTCTACTTAAGCACAGAAAGAATAGAATCAACTTCATGGGCTTGTAACGAAGCCAAAGAGTGTGTCTAGCATACTCCTTCAGTCTCTTAGTTGCGCTTTATCTAGGCCTAGGAAATGGCAACCCACTCCAGTGTTCTTGCCTGGAGAATCCCAGGGACGGGGGAGCATGGTGGGCTGCCGTCTATGGGGTCGCAACTTAGCAGCAACAGCAGCAGCAGCCCTCAGTCTAATGGTTGTGCATTTGTCTAGGCTTCTGCCCTGGGAAAATTCAAAATAATGATTTAGGATGGGGATGCTGGTTCCTCTATCGCCTGCCTCTATGCTGCAACCCAGCATCTGTGCAGGTGGGGTCAGTGTCCCTGTGTTTAGCAGGGGAATCATGCCTCCCTTGAGCCCTACTCATCTTTCCTGCAAGCTTTTCCTCTGTTAGGTAGGTAGAATAGGGAAAAGGAGTCCAAAATGGCGGTGGCTAAAAGACAAGGAAGGTCCGAGGACCAGAGTGAAGACTTCAGGCAGAACAAACAGAACAAACAGCACTCCTGGCTAAGCCCAATTTGCATAGGGCAGGCCCAGGTGGAGGAAAAAACATATAAAAGGAGGAGCCAAAGTGCTTTCTCTTGGACTGTCTCTCCCACGTGCGCACATGAGCTCGCTCTCTCTCACGCGCTCTCTCTCTCTCTCTCTCCCTATGCACTCCTCCACTCTCTTCTCTTTGAGTCTTGGATTCTCCTGCTATCTTCTAAATAAAATGGAGCTGTAACACTGATTTGCCTAAGAGCTGTAACACGGTTTGTCCAAGACCCGAGAGCTGTGATGCGCCGAGGGCTTTAATGTCTGTTGCTCCAAATCTATGTTGTGACGAGACAAAGAACTGAGGAACATACACTCGTGTGACACCTCTATTGATTTGAAGTAAAGAGTTTGGCTTTTTCAACTACATCTGTCTGTTAAAAACTGTCAGATTGTGATCCTCCTCCTTTGGGAAGGAGGAAGAGGAGCATTTCAGCCTGAACAAGAGGGACCCAGGCCCATTTGCCTCCAGTAGTCCATCTGCAGGTATTTTTCAAGCAGTAACTTTTATAACAAAGCATCAGAGTTGAGTCTCTATAAATGTCCATTGGTAATCACACCAGTGTATTAACAAGGCCATATAGCTGGGCTGGAAGGGCACACAAACAGAGATAACAACCTGGTTCTAAAAGGAGAGGGTGAGATGTATGGGAAGAGTAGCATGGAAACTTACATTACCATATGTAAACTAGATAGCTAATGAGAATTTGCTGTATGGCTCAGGAAACTCAAACAGGGGCTCTGTATCAATCTAGAGGGGTGGGATGGGGCAGGAGATTAAAAAAAAAAAGTTGTATCTGTATTCTAAAGTTAATGGAAGGGGAAGGGGAAAGGAGGATAAATAGTTTAATTTAGCCAAAATTTTTTACTTAGAAGAATTGGTTGATTTAAGTCCTACAACAATTTCTAAGCACTAGCTTTCAAATTAACCAGTTGTTTGAATGAAATGGCAAATTTTCTTTCTTTCCGTCAAGCCAGGCTCACATGGCTACCACTTGGCAAAACCAATACAATATTGTAAAGTAATTAACCTCCAATTAAAGTAAATAAATTTATATTAAAAAATAAATAAAATAAAAATCAGCTGAAAAAAAATGCTTAATAGTAAATAATAAAAAGCAGAAACTGTCAGGTTGGACATTTCTGGTCACTCTCAATGAACATCAGTCTTACAGACCATTGAAAGTGAAAGTGAAACTTAGTCACAAGTCGGTCGGACTCTGAGATCCCATGGACTGTAGCCTACCCTGCTCCTCTGTCAATGGAATTCTCCAGGCAAGAGTACTGGAGTGGGCTGCCATTTCCTTCTCCAGGGATCTTCCCAACCCAGGGATTGAACTTGAGTTTCCTGTATTGCAGGCAGATTCTTTACCAATTGAGCCACTTGGGAAGGCATACAAACTTTTAGGTGACAAAATGAGTTTCAATTTATTAATCAGAAAATTCAGTCCTGTGAACAGTCAAAACTTCTGCTGGTTTTGCCATTGGACTTTCCTTCCCGGGTGGGGTCACCATGATGGAGAACACAGGATCAGACCGGAGGGCTGTGGTTCATGCCCTCCTCCTGCCACTCCAGTCTCCTCGCTCTTAGAGGTTTCTTCTCCCTCCTCAGCGTCTGGCCCTGGGTTTAGGGGCAGAGGACTGGAGTTCACAGCACTGTTTTGTTTAAAGAAAGCCTCCAAGATGCTCCCACTCTCACGACTCTTTTGTAAGTGGGCTAAGAGAGTGGGAAAGTTCCTAGATGTTTTCTTTGTGAGGTCTGCACACCTGTACTCTGCAACACCAGTATCAGCTTCTGGCAAAGCCCTTTCCCTTTCTGAGTCATTCAGAGCATTCTTTGCAAGACTATCTCATTCTTTTTTGCTGGAGTCCAGCTCCAGCAGCCAGGGATTCAACCTGAAGAGATGGACAGTGTTGGCGATGATGACGTAGCCTCTGACTCATAGTACGGAACTACATCTTGATGTAGCCCCTGACTCAAAGTATGGGACTACATGTTTATTTCAAGCTTCAGGTTCTCTTTTATACTTTGACAAAAGCATTAGGTCAGAGGTTTGACGTTTTTAGTCTCCCCTATCCAGATTTACTGTACTTAACTTGTGATTACATTGTAACTCATGCTACATTCCTCAGTTTATTTCTTATCTTTCTAAATCCTGTTTGCCCCTAGCATCTTTAAGATCATTATCTCCTAAAAAGGTTTCTAGCTATTCTTAATTATCCTAAACCCTAAACTCAGAATGTTTTTGCCATAAACATTCCCCTCACAAACAGGTCTCAGATAATAATCCTTCCCATGGCCTCAAGCTGCGGCCTACGTGCTCATCCTGGGACATTCTTTGTAAAGATCCTTGAACAAATGTCAATGATTATTTTATAGATTATTTTCTGGGCACAACTGTAGAAGGCTTTGTGCTTTCTCATGCTTCTCTCAAGCACCTTAACATTCTTTCCAGCCAACTCAACCGAAGAAAGGAAAGAACAAGTCAGAATCGCAAGGCCTAACTCCTTCATCCGGGGCCGTGCCTACGAGATGAGGAGAGGGGGTTGGGGCTGTGCCTCCATTTTGTCAGTAATGCCTAACGCAGTTTCCGACACTTTTTCTTTTTAAATTGAAGTATAGTAGACAGCAATGAGGTCAAACCAGTCAATCGTAAAGGAAATTAACCCTAAATACTCATTGGAAGGACTGATGCTGAAGCTGAAGCTCCAATACTTTGGCCACCTGATGCGAAGAGCTGACTCATTGCAAAAGACCCTGATGCTGGGAAAGATTGAAGGCAGGAGAGGGGGACAACAGAGGATGAGATGGTTGGATGGCATCAGTGACTCGATGGACATAAGTTTGAGCAAACTCCAGGAGATAGTGAAGGACAGGGAAACCTGGCATGCTGCAGTCCATGAGGCCGAAAACAGTCGGACACAACGTAGTGACTGAACAACAGCAATAGTTGATCTACAATATTTTGTTAGTTTCAGGTGTTCAGAGTGATTTTGTTTTATATATACATATTTTTTTTCCAGATTATTTTCCATTAGAAACTGTTACAAGATAACTGAGTATAGTTCCCTGGGTCATATAGTAAATTCTTAGTTGCTTATCTTTTATTTATTTATTTATTGGATGTGCTGCACAGCATGTAGGATCTTGGTTCTTTGCTAGGGACCAAACCCATGCCTGATGAAGTAGAAGCTGGGAGTCTTAACCACTGGACCACTGGACTTATATAGGGAAGTCCCTATATAATTTATATATAGTAGTTTGTGTCTCTTAATCCCATACTCCTAATTATCCCTGCCCCCTCACTTTCCCCTTTGTTTTCTGCAGGACTAACTCATTCTTAAGAGAGTAAAGGCTGAAGTTTGTAGATGAATCTGGCCTGGCCTCCCTAAGTTCTCT
The DNA here is from genome assembly GCF_032452875.1 of Bos javanicus. Lineage (NCBI taxonomy): Eukaryota > Metazoa > Chordata > Mammalia > Artiodactyla > Bovidae > Bos > Bos javanicus. The sequence continues at coordinate 29,841,868 of NC_083880.1, forward strand.
GAACTCTGAACCACATGTAGCTGTGACATTATTTAGCAAGAGGCATCCCTCCTGTGTGCTTCCACATAGAGATGAGCCACTCCCGATTACTCCATGGCATAGTTTCCTCTATCAGACAGAATTTATCTTTCAAAGATGCTCACTCTGTTCACAACTTTACAATCTTGAAGGGGCATGCTGGCTGTACCACTTAATCTATTAACTATCCCCAGGGTCTTTTGGGGATCCCTGGTGGCTCAGCCTGTAAAGAATCTGCCTGCTATGCAGGGAGACCTGGGTTTGATCCCGGGGTCGGGAAGATCCCCTGGAGAAGGAAATGGCAACCCACTCCAGTATTCTTGCCTGGAGAATCCCATGGACAGAAGACCTTGGTGGGCTACAGTCCATGGGGTCGCACAAGAGTTAGACACGACTGAGTGACATATGTGTGTGTGTGTGTGTGTGTGTGTGTGTGTGTGTGTGTGTGTGTATGGACTTCTGAGGCTCCAAGGCTTCAATTCAGCATGAAATCTATAGTACTCTTTCTGTTTAGTTTTTCTGTGTGAATTAACCTAAACTCAACCATCCTTGTGGTGGGAGAGTTTCATATACAGACGTCAGAGTCTTATATCTTGTCTACTTGCACGCTTGGTTAGTGTCTCAAATATATGTTTCCTCAACAAAACTGTATCAGGAGAACCAAGGCTGACAGCCTGGCATGGCAGGTGCAGGATCTGCTCCTCTTGGACCACAGAAGTTTTACAAGTAAAGTGCTTAGAGCATATTCCACGGAAGCAAATGCTGGGGCTACAGGACTTGGGGCTCTGTGGACTGGTTAGGAGTTCTACAACCTGAAGCAAGAATGGGAATTTTCTATTCACAACAATTTTAGACAACTCAGAACCTTTCCGTACTGGGGCTGGTGACACTTGGAAGGAGAGAGTCAGACAGAGCCGTCACCCTGTTTCTGTCTCGGTCAAAAGCAGAGGGTATGAACAGGTAGATGGCAGAAGGGCCATGAAAGGATTTTGTCAGTTCAGTTCAGTTCAGTTCAGTCACTCAGTCGTGTCCGACTCTTTGCAACCCCATGAACTGCAGCACGCCAGGCCTTCCTTGTCCATCACCAACTCCCGGAGTTCACTCAAACTCACGTCCATCGAGTCGGTGATGCCATCCAGCCATCTCATCCTCTGTCATCCCCTTCTCCTCCTGCCCCCAATCCCTCCCAGCATCAGAGTCTTTTCCAGTGAGTCAACGCTTCGCATGAAGTGGCCAAAGTACTGGAGTTTCAGCTTCAGCATCATTCTTCCAAAGAAATCCCAGGGCTGATCTCCTTTAGAATGGACTGGTTGGATCTCCTTGCAGTCCAAGGGACTCTCAAGAGTCTTCTCCAACACCACACTTCAAAAGCATCAATTCTTCAGTGCTCAGCTTTCTTCACAGTCCAACTCTCACATCCATACATCACCACAGGAAAAACCATAGCCTTGACTAGACGGACCTTTGTTGGCAAAGTAATGTCTCTGCTTTTGAATATGCTGTCTAGGTTGGTCATAACTTTCCTTCCAAGGAGTAAGCGTCTTTTAATTTCATGGCTGCAGTCATCATCTGCAGTGATTTTGGAGCCCCCAAAAATAAAGTCTGACACTGTTTCCCCATCTATTTGCCATGAAGTGATGGGACCAGATGCCATGATCTTTGTTTTCTCAAATTTGAGCTTTAAGCCAACTTTTTCACTCTCCACTTTCACTTTCATCAAGAGGCTTTTGAGTTCCTCTTCACTTTCTGCCATAAGGGTGGTGTCATCTGCATATCTGAGGTTATTGATATTTCTCCTGGCAACCTTAATTCCAGCTTGTGCTTCTTCCAGCCCAGCGTTTCTCATGATGTACTCTACATAGAAGTTAAATAAGCAGGGTGACAATATACAGCCTTGACGTACTCCTTTTCCTATTTGGAACCAGTCTGTTGTTCCATGTCCAGTTCTAACTGTTGCTTCCTGACCTGCATATAGGTTTATCAAGAGGCAGGTCAGGTGATCTGGTATTCCCATCTCTTTCACAATTTTCCACAGTTTATTGTGATCCACACAGTCAAAGGCTTTGGCATAGTCAATAAAGCAGAAATAGATGTTTTTTCTGGAACTCTCTTGCTTTTTTGATGATCCAGTGGATGTTGGCAATTTGATCTCTGGTTCCTCTGCCTTTTCTAAAACCAGCTTGAACATCTGGAAGTTCACGGTTCACGTATTGCTGAAGCCTGGCTTGGAGAATTTTGAGCATTACTTTACTAGCGTGTGAGATGAGTGCAATTGTGCAATAGTTTAAGCATTCTTTGGCATTGCCTTTCTTTGGGATTGGAATGAAAACTGACCTTTTCCAGTCCTGTGGCCACTGCTGAGTTTTCCAAATTTGCTGGCATATTGAGTGCAGCACTTTCACAGCATCATGTTTAAGGACTTGAAATAGCTCAACTGGAATTCCATCACCTCCACTAGCTTTGTTCATAGTGATGCTTTCTAAGGCCCACTTGACTTCACATTCCAGGATGTCTGGCTCTAGGTGAGTGATCACACCATGGTGATTATCTTGGTCGTGAAGATCTTTTAGTCATTAGATCATACATTGAAACAATCGGGAGTGAATTTATCAAAGCAAGCAGATAGCAGATAATCATATTGGGTGAGTAATCTCATTGAGAATGTGGTGACTTAATCCACCAAGGGTTTCTGAAATCCTGAATTCCTAGGGCAGGAATGAAGCCTGTGTTACAGGCTTCAGAGGACAGAGGCAGAAAAAACTCTGAGTCATACTATGGCATTTTTATAATTATTCCAAAGGTTATTCTCAAATGAAAAAAGAAGTCATTGTTATTACGGTATTCCTAAAATCAGAGAGATTCTAAGTTATGAGAGATGCCATCATCTGACAGCTAATGTCCCCAAGGATAAAGTTAAGGACACTTCCTGTGTGTGAAAGGATTCCCAGCTTTTAATTAACACATGCATCACCTCACATATTTATCTATTTTTTTTTTTTTTGGAGAGAATGTTTACATTTTTCTCTCTTAGCAAATTCTAATTACTATACAACACAGCATTATCAACCTAGTCACCAAGTTTTTCATCTTATAATGGAAAACTTGTACCCTTTTACCAAGCTCTTCCTAATTCTCCCAACCCCCAGCCCTGGCAACTGCTCTTCTACCTTCTGTTTCTATGAGATTGACTTTATTTCTTTAGACTCCCCGTGTAAGTGATATCATGCAGTACGCTTCTGTGTCTGTCTTGCTTATTTAGCATAATGTTCTCCAGGTCCATCCATGGCATTGCACATGGCAGGATTAAGTTTTTTATTCGATTAAAACAAATAAGGTACTGCTGAAAAATTCAAGATGTTAATGTGGTAGTAAGTTCAGCTTTATATCTTCTAGGTACATCTATCTGGAGTCTTATGCACAAAGAATAAACATTCAGAGAAATATTTCTGAGTTCTGTAGAACTGAGTTCTGTAAATAAGATTGTAAACCGACAGCATCCTACTCTTGGTTCCTGTTGTCTCCACTTCTCTTTCCCCAAAAAACTCTCTCCCTTGACTTTCTAAATGGAGTATAAATGTCACTCTTTCTTGGACCTCCCTGGGCTCTCCTTATCATGTTAGCCCTGATCTATTTTACCTGTGAATTATAGTTAAGTCAATCTGGGCTTTGTCTCAGCAGAAAAGGCACCTATTCCTAAACTGACAGCTGTGATTGACATTGGGATTGGTCAGATGAGTTGGCTGGATGTTCACTCACTGTGCTTTGGGTTTATAGTGTGGGTGTATGTTAAGGCAACATGTCATCGTAAAGGCAGCCACAAGTGGATTTGTCCCCACGCACATTCATAGGTACACCTGCCAAGGTGTATACAAGGTCGAATGTAGAGCTTAAGAGAAACAAAGAAACTTAGTTAAGAAAAAAGGGAAGAAGAGGAGATTTTAAAAATTAATCCAAAACAAATCAACACAGGAGAAAAAAAGAACCCTCCTACACTGTTGGTGGGAATGTAAATTGGTGTAGCCACTATAGAGAACAGTGTGGAGGTTCCTTAAAAACTAAAAATAGAGCTACTATATTATTATATAATCCTACTCCTGGGCATATATCTGGACAAAATTATAATTCAAAAAGATACACGTACCCCAGTGTTAACTGCAACACTATTCACAATAAGCAAGACATGAAAGCAACCTAAATGTCCATCAACAGATGAATGGATAAAGATGATGTGGTATGTATATATAATGGAATACTACACAGCCATAAAAAAGAATGCAAGAATGCCATTTGCAGCAACATGGATTGACCTAGAGATGATCATACTAACTGAATTAAGTCAGAAAGAGAAAAACAAATACCATACCATATCACATGTGCAATATACAAAAATGACACAATTAAACTTATATACAAAACTGAAATGCACCCATGGACATAGAAAATGAACTTATGATTACCAAAGGGGAAAAGGAATAGGAAAAATTAGGAGTTTGGGATTAACAGATATATTGTATTATATATAAAACAGATAACCAGCAAAGACCTATGGTATAACATAGGGAATTATATTCAATATTTTGTAATAACCTACAAGGGAAAAGAATTTGAAAAAGAATACACAGACACACATATATATCTGAAACACTTTGCTGTATACCTGAAACACCAGATTATAAATCAATTATACTTCAAAAAAAAAAAAAAAACCAACAGAAAAATAAAATTTAAAAGACAATTTAAAAACTCATTCTGTTAATCAGACAGGTTCTGTATCTTAACTTTGGTAAGTCTTTGTTCTCACTCCCTGCTTAATATCAAGGATGGAGACTATGTTCTGTGAACCAAATTAGAAAATGATTTTGATTGTCATTCACAAAATTCATGATTCTTATGTGCCTTCTCTGTTTCTATAATGGGAAAACACTATAATTCTAAAGCAGAGGAAGTCAGGAATGATCTTTTATTCTCACTTGTATTAATAGAATGGAGAGCATCTAAAATGTAGCAAAATAAGACTTTGTTTTGTCATGGTGACTGGTGATCAATACAGTGGTGACTTAGGGTTGTAATGGTTGGGTGGACATGAGTGATCTAGGACTTTCTGATAAAAATGTTCATATCTTTTTATAAAAGGCTAAAAACTTCTACAAGTGTACATTCCAGCTGATTTCCAAAGCAAAACAAGTCTTCAAGTGTCTAAATTGTATGTAATGTGTTTGCTTCATGTAACGCAAATCAATACCCCGTTTTCACTGACTAGTTTGTTTCAAGAGCTGAGCTGCCTGGTGTTGAGGTATTCAATTAACACAAAATGCTGAAAGGAATCAGATCAAGTCTTTAATCACAACTCTAGGATAAGCCAAGAGGCTAACTGGGAAAGCGCACCAGTCCCTGCAGTGTCCCGTCTTCCCCCTGGAGTGTGTGTGTGTGTGTGTGTCTGTGTCTGTGTGTGTGCATACCCTGGTGCAGGAGAGCAGCTTCCCTACACAGAAAAGCTTTGTAGCTGCCTATGGTTGGACCTGAAAATTTTCATGTAGTTTTTTCAGCCAAGTGTTATATCTGGCTAGTAGATATATGCTTTATTTCTGGCCTCTGTGACATAGTGGTGACAAATAAACTGGTTGACGACAAAGGGGGAATTTACAGGAAGGGTACTGGAACATTTTAAGCAATGGAAAGAAGGGGATGAATAATTAAATTATGAGATAAGCTCTGGCAGCCAGGAATCTCCTCTCACTCACCTCTTCCTTGTGTGAGTCAGGATTATTCTCTCTCATCGTGGCCTGGCTGCCTTAGGCAAAATGGGAACTTTATTGGAAAGCTAGTGGGGTGCCTCAGGTAATCAAAGGAATATGACTTTTAGCAACATTGCAATTTCATATATGCAATTCCACCACTAGTGTTACCTTTCCCAGTTCTGGTAAAAAAAAAAAAAAAAAAGCTAGAGAACTCTGATTGGCTCCTATCTGGATCAATCACTGTGAATGTGACCAATCAATCTACTCTCATTATGGAGATTCGGCCATTAGGCTCCACCTTGTCTATTGGGCATCATTTTCAGAGAAGGAATTATCAGCCAGAAAATGGCATTGAAGACATCTGTTCAAATACATGAGAAGAAACGTCATTTTGGTTTTATGTCTAAGGGTGTAAAGAAAAGAATGATTGAGAAAACTGAGCAAACAGCTTTTCATCTGCCTAATAACTCGTTTTATAAGTAGAGGAAACACCAAGAGCCACTACATGGTTCAGCAACTTTGTATTTATAATTTATCGGTCAGTGTTTTTTTGAGCTCTTATATTCTCCTTTATACGCACACATACTACTGTGCAAGTCTGAGGATACAAAGTGAATCAAAGATGAGGTTTCTGTTCCTTAAAAAAATTACATTTCCTCAATTCCTCTTTTATATTCAGCATACTAAAATTTTAGTTGATTAGCCGATTTGGAACCAGTCTGTTGTTCCATACCCAGTTCTGTTTGCTTCTTAACCTGCATACAGATTTCTCAGGAGGCAGATAAGGTGGTCTGGTATTCCCATCTCTTTCAGAATTGTCCAGAGTTGTGATCCACACAGTCAAAGGCTTTGGCATAGTCAATAAAGCAGAAGTAGATGTTTTTCTGGAACTCTCTTGCTTTTTAGACCATCCAACAGATGTTGCCAATTTGATCCCTGGTTCCTATGCCTTTTCTAAATCCACCTTGCACATCTGGAAGTTCACAATTCATGTATTGTTGAAGCCTGGCTTGGAGAATTTTGAGCATTACTGTGCTAGCGTGTGAGATGAGTGCAACTGTGTGATAGTTTGAGCGTTCTTTGGCATTGCCTTTCTTTGGGATTGGAAGGAAAACTGACCTCTTCCAGTCCTGTGGCCACTGCTGTGATGGCATCTGGTCCCATCACTTGATGGCAAACACATGGGGAAACAATGGAAAGAGTAAGAAGCTTTATTTTCTTGGGCTCCAAAATCACTGCAGGTGGTGACTGCAGCCATGAAATTAAAAGATGCTTGCTTCTTGGAAGAAAAGCTATGACCAACCTAGACAGCATACTAAAAAGCAGAGACATTACTTTGCCAACAAAGGTCTGTCTAGTCAAAGGTATGGTTTTTCCAGTAGTCATGTATGGATGTGAGAGCTGGACTATAAAGAAAGCTGAGCGCCGAAGAATCGATGCTTTTGAACCGTGGTGTTGGAGAAGACTCTTGAGAGTCCCTTGGACTGTTAGGAGATCCAACCAGTCCATTCTGAAGGAGATCAGCCCTGGGATTTCTTTGGAAGGAATGATGCTAAAGCTGAAACTCCAGTACTTTGGCCACCTCATGCGAAGAATTGACTCATTGGAAAAGACTCTGATGCTGGGAGGGATTGAGGGCAAGAGGAGAAGGGGTAAACAGAGGGTGAGATGGCTGGATGGCATCACTGACTCGATGGACATGAGTCTGGGTGAACTCCAGGAGATGGTGATGGACAGGGAGGCCTGGCGTGCTGCGACTCATGGGGTCGCAAAGAGTCGGACAGGACTGAGCGACTGATCTGATCTGATCTGATCTGAAGGATCGATGATGTCCACCTTTGCTCACCCTTGAAGCTTCACTCTACTAGAATCTGGACTCAATGTCTGCCCCAATTCAATGCTCAATTCTTCTCTGCCTAAGCCCCTTCATGAATATGCATGTACCCTTAGCTTAAAACGTCCCCCATTTTGCAGTTTGGGGAGACACAGCTTTAGGAAATATCCCTGGTGTTCCTCTTACTTAAAAAAATTTTTTTACACAAGTTTGTTACTTATTTTTTAAATGTGCATACTCCATTTCCTTGGGCTTCCCTGCTGGCTCAGTGGTGAAGAATCTGCCTGCTAATGCAGGAGACACAGGTTTGATCTCTGGGTCAGGAAGATTCCCTGGAGAAGTAAATGGCAACACACTCCAGTGTTCTTGCCTGGGAAATCCCATGGACAGAAGAGCCTGGTGGGCTACAGTCCATGAGGTCACAAAGAGTCAGACTTTGCTTAGTGACTGAACAATACTCCCATTCTCTTACTTGTTGCAAGTAATAAATCCCTCCTCCTGCTCTTTGGGTTGGTTGTGTCTTTTGGCTCAATAGCCACCAAGAGATGAATCCAGTTTGGGGGTACCATTATTATATTTAGTCTTTTGTGGTTTGGTTCCTTCATAAAATGTTGACACCAATTCTGATATGTGGGTTTTCCAACATCACCAAGCAACTCTCCATCAGCTGGGTGTCCTACAGTTTAACTCAGTTCTGACACTACCTACCTGGAAATAGCATCAGATCTCCCCAGGTTAAGGGCTCAGTCCCACACTTCACATGTGTCTCAGTCCAGGTTGCTTCCAGTGCTTCTGATCAAATGGCTATAAATCACACCACCACCCTGTCTTTGGGTCCCATTAATTGAGTAGAGTGGGTCACTGGAGAAGGAAATGGCAACCCACTCCAGTATTCTTGCCTGGAGAATCCCAGAGACAGAGGAGCCTGGTGGGCTGCCATCTGTGGGGTTGCACACAGTCGGATATGACTGAAGTGACTTAGCAGCAGCAGCAGAGTGGGTCACAGAACTTAGAGAAATATTTTACTTCCTAGATTACTGGTTTATCATAAAAGGCTATAACTCAGGGACAGCCAGATGGAAGAGATGCACAAGGCAAGCGATGGGGAAGGAGGTAAGGAATTTCCAGGCCCTCTGTGTGTACCACTCTACCCAGATCTCCAAGTGTTCACCAACCTGGAAATTCTTTCAACCCCATCCTTTTGGGGTTTTATGACATAGGCATGATTGATCAAGTCATTGGCTTTTGGCAATCAATTCAATCTCCAGCACTGCTCCCCTCTTCCAAGGTCAAGGGTTTGGGAGTGCAAGTTCCAACCCTCCAATCACTGGATTGGCTCCTCAAGCAACTAGTTCCCATCCTTAGCTGTGGCCCTAAAATCACTTCATTAACACAAACTCAGGTGTGGTTGAAAGGAATTTGTTATGAAAGACATCTTTAATACTCTCATCATTTAGGAAATTCTAAGGATTTTAGGAGTTCTGTGCCAGGAACAAGGATGAAGATGAAATGTATAATCCTTTTTATAAATCACACCTTATTTTGCCCGCCTCTCAAATCTCCCTTTAAGGATGAAGTCTCTCGTTTAACTGATGCTAGTTTGAGTTTGGTGTCTATTATCTGCAACCACACGAACACTATTACATATAAGTGACATGATTGGATTGTACATCACACTTACAGCAGTGTGGGCGTGAATGAGGAGACTGGGGTGGGGTGAGTGGGGGGGGGGCTGTGACAGCAGTGTTGCTTAGAAATGGGGGGAAGAGGGACAGTCTGGGAGATATTTAGCATATGATAAGTCTTCATGTAAGTATTTATTTTATCCTGACAGCAAAAACAAGGTTTCTGGATCAGCGGCAGACCTATCTTTATCATATGCTTCATTTCATCCTGTGGGGGTGGGGAATGTGATGAAGATAGATACCACATCACACATATGAAAGGAGGTCTGTGGGAGAGGAACCCCTGAATTAAGAATTTTGGAGCTTTTAAAACAATCCTTTTTGGGAAGAGAAGGAAAGGTCCCTTTCTGTTATAATGAATGTAAATGAAGATCAATGAAAGAATAGCTCCAGGGGAGATAAATCTGTAAATCTCTGTGGAGTAATTCACTCTGTCCTCCAAGGAATGGTTGTATTCACTTAGCCTTAGACCCAGGATGCCAGTAAATTTTGCTCAGAAAGCCCTGACCAGCCAGAAACATGAAAGATTCACATTGCTTCCTGACAGCAGGCAAAATTGATAGGATGTGAATATTGAACCCGGGTGGTGAGGTTGGAAGAGGTTTGGAGGGTGACCTGAAGTTTCTGGCCGGGGAAATTGTATATGGTGAGGCTTTACACTGGGGTAGCAGATGAAGGAGGAAAGTTAGGAAAACTGGGCTTTTTGTTTTTTTGGGTGGAGGGCAGGCCGGGAGGTTCATGGGATGATCTATGATGATTACACTTTGGGACGAGTTGGTTTAGGTGTTTAAGGGTCAGCTGGATGGAGATGCATGGGCAGCAGTTGGAAACCAAGTCTGAATTCCAATAGCAGATTGGGCTGCAGACACAGCCATGGGAATCCTTCACAAGCAGTGCTCTAAAATAGCCATAGGTGTCACAAGAAGGGGAACAGAATAGAAGGGGAATATATAGTATGTGAGTAGGACAGAGGGTTGTCAACATCTAGATTTTTGACAGTGTGAACGAAACAGAGGAGAGCACTGGTCACGTGTCTTAGGCACATGCTGCTCAGCCTGAGGGGATGTTATTGACTGTGTTTGCCCTTCCCAACTGCAAATCTACAGCAGGACTGCTAACCTACCCTAGAAACAAAGGGGAAACCCATCATTCTCAGAGCTGCCCAACAGAAGGCGCTACCAAACTGTGACGTTTCTTCAGAATTTCTAAGGTAGTGAAGCCTAATTATTAACATCTCAGAATCAGCTGGGGGGAGTGTTTTGTTGTTGTTGTTTTGTTTTTAGTATCAGTGCCAGGTTTCCCCTGCTGAAATTTTGATTCTGATTGGTCTGTGATGGGATCCAGATACTTGAACATGTTTTCCAGCTCCCAGGTGATGCTTCTGTGCTTCTGGGTTTGAGCACCACTGTTCTCAGGTTCGGAGAAGGCAATGGCAACCCACTCTAGTACTCTTGCCTGGAGAATCCCAGGGACGGGGGAGCCTGGTGGGCTACCATCTATGGGGTCGCACAGAGTCGGACACGACTGAAGTGACTTAGTAGCAGCAGCAGCAGCATTTCTCAGGTTACAAGCACATGAGCAACTAACTTAAGGAATTAAGAGCCTGCTACTGTATTTTGCAAAGGGATTTACCTTGGTGGCCACTTGCAAATAAGTTACGGTAATTGGGCACCTACCTCAACGTTATTGCTTTGTAGGTATGTCCTTACACGTGTGAGACCATCATGTAAGGAGGCTGCATTTTCATTGAGGTCCCTGGTTTACATCAGATATTTGGCAAATCATCTTATTTGGACAAAGAGAAGGATCACTCAGCTGAAGCATGTGGGAAGCAGTAAGCACGGGGAAAGATCCTGTTGTTCTGCTATCAGTTTCCTAAAAACTAGCTGAGAAGCTGCTGGTATAACAACAAAAATAACAACAAAGATGACTGTCACACACAGTATAGCAGCAGGATTAGGAAACTACAAGATTAAAAGGATAATTAGGAAGAGCTGTAACAATTTATACTTTTACAGAGCTTGCATTTTATAAGGAGGTTTATTTTTGTAATTAATTAATTTATTTTAATTGTAGGCTAATTACTTTACAATATTGTAGTGGTTTTGCCATACATTGACATGAATCAGCCATGGGTGTACAAATATTGTCTTTTTTGAACTCAACTTCCTCTTTTCCTCCTCTCAAGAGATAAGCAGTGCAGGTACCCTTCTACAACTCATGAAGTTGGTCACTTGTCTGATTCCCGGAGCTAAGTGTTCTGTGTCCAAATCCAGGGTTCTTTCCGTGACCCTGGAATTTCATTCATCAGTATGGCTTACAAGGCTGCATACTCTGGTCATGTTTGCACATGGCATGTCACAGATGGCAGAGGGTGCAGATGAGCTGCCAGAAAGAGGAGCAGATGGAGAAGCCATCTGAGGAGGTGGACACATACAGGGCTAGGTGTCAGGAGACAGGGCTCTGTCTCGTGCTATGAGCTGAGTGTCTGTGTCCTCCCCAAATTCATATGTTGGGATACTAGAGCCCAAGGTGATGATGGCATTAGGAGGTGGGACCTTCAGGGTGATTAGGTCATGAGGTGGAGCCCTCATGAGTGGGATATGTGCCCTTATGGAGGAGGCCCCACAGAGCTCTCTCTGCCCTTGTCCACACTGTGAGGATGTGACAAGAAGATGTCTGCTGTGAATCAGTAGGGTCCTCACCCCATCATGCTGGGTGCTCTGATCTCGTGGTCTCCGCAACCATGAGAAATAAACGTTTATTGTTCATAAGGCATCCAGTCTATGGCATTTTGAAAAGCAGCCTGAACAAACTAAGTCATCCCATGTGGTCCCTCACTGCCTCTGTGAGGAGGTCGCTTCAACACTCTTGGCTCCAATTCCTCCTGTGTGAGATTACCAAGGCTCTTCCATATTCCACGTTCTTAGGGGCTCTAATGACTGTTCATTCTACTGAGGGGAAACAGTCTAATAGGAATTATTAGCCACTTCTGGGTACCAGAACACCAGTATTAAACAAGTCACAATCTCTGTAAAGAATTATAAAGACTTTTATCAGAGATTTTGGTGTGTATTTATATCACAGCTTTGAAAATATAGTTTCAGGGGGGCGGGAAAGGGGGTTGAAATTTCTACTTCACCTAAAGAAGTTGCAAACTTCCAGTTAAAAAATTAAAAAGTCATGGGGATATAATGTACAGTATCATGACTATACTTAATAACGCTATACTGCATATTTGAAAGTTTCTAGGAGAGTGGATCTTGAAAGTTCTTATCACAAGAAAAAAATTCTCTACCTATGTATGGTGACAGGTGTTGACTAGACTTATTTGTGGTGATCACTTTGCAATATATACAAATACAGAATCATTATGTTGTACACCTGAAAATAATATAATGGTAATAAAATTAAAAGAATATATAATAATAATACTGTATATATAAGGTTGTATGTCATATAATATAATGTTGTATGTCAATTATAGCTCAACTAAGAAAAACTCTAAAGACCAAAAGGAAAAGAAAAAGAAATTGTGGGACTCTGAAATAGTTGAAAAATCACCACACATTTCTATCTATAACTATTCATTTTTATCTCCTTGTCCTCCAAATACAGAAGTCTGCAAAAGTAAAATTCAAGGGGATGAGCATGAGAAATCATATATAGAGGTTATTGTATGTGTGGCTTGATTATTTTTAGATTTTATGCTCTGTTTCCTTTTGGTTCTGGTTTCATTTTCTTGGGCACTCTGCCTCCCTGTTTTAGCATTATCTGTGTTTATACTAAATAGAGTTCCCTAAAGCACAGGGTCTCTGTTGTTTAAATAATGTTATATATCTCCTGGCATGGTTTACCACACATAAATTCACTTCTTTCATAAATTCCTCCCCAGTCTTACTATCTGATTCAGCAAAGAAGTCACTCCATGATGGATCAGTGAGTGAAGTTCCAAGATGCATCTTCATCGTTTCAGTTACATTAATTAATCATTAATGTAAAAAACTCTCAACAAATGTTTATGCTTTTGCTGCTTGCAATAGGCTGGCTCTGACAGAAATCAACAAAAGCATTCTGCGAGAATGAATTATCAAATGGAATTTACAATTATGCATTTTATTATGATTTGTAATGCATTTTTAATTTAAATGCATTCATTTCCAGAGGGCAGGCCATGTATGAGACACACCACTGATTCTAGCTGAGTGACCTCAATTACTTAACCTCAAGCCTCCATTTAGTTAGGTGAAAAATAAAGAATAAACCCCACAAGATTTTGACAATTGAATGCATTGTTTCCAACATAATGTTTCCAGGTAGAGATTCAACAAACATCAGCCAGATCTCACTCATCTCACCTGGGAGACAGAAGCAGCGCCCGCTGCATCTTATATGCACACTCACCTGTCTTTCCAGAAGAGAGCTATTTGTCTAGTCTCCTTAAGATGCAGGTGAAAAGTCACCACTAGGTGGCAGAAGCAAGGTGCCTTTGACGGCTTTAGTTCTTCACGCAATATAACTGACCTGGAACTCTGTGATAAGATAAATACACTGTTTAAAGTCCACACACTTAGGGTGCTCTTTCCAGAAAATTCGAGTCTGGTGACCAAAGTTGGCTCCTTGAGCAAAAAAGTTAGCCTCTGAGCCTCTTTTTGGATCAGTGTAAGATGAGTGAGCTTCATCTTTGGCAGAATCAATTTCCCTTTGGCAAATACACGGCCTTGTCTTTCTAGGAACAGTCTCATGCTTACGGCTGGCTGCTCCACACTTTTCATTATCCTGCCTAACGAAAAGGAATCAGGAAAGCCCCCCTCCCCCAATCTTCCTGCTGAATCTCACATCATTAGCACCGACAGGTAATGTGTTACACAGGTAACATGCATTGTAAGTGAAGTTCTTCTTGTTACCAATGCTTTAAGGAGATTATGACTGGCAGCACTGCAGGTTGAGCTGCAAATGGGTGGGGACCTCTTGGCATTCCCCCATCACCTATGTCTGCTCTAGTATTCTTCCAGAGGCCACTTCTTTGGAGGGTAATTGACAAATGGTGCTTACCTGGAGTCTTAATGGTGTCTGCCAGGGTTCACCTGCCACCTACTGGTGAGAATGTTCACTTCTAAACAGTCCCCGACTTGTTAAACCACAGATTCGCATCTGTTCAGATACTTCAAAACACTGTCAGGAAATCTCTCAACCGTTTTAAAAGCAAAATACTAAACATCGACATTTGAGAATTTAAAATCATAAAAATCAGCTTGACTTGTTTTCTGCCTTGTGGAATTCATGACTAAAGATTTTATAACAAAACTAGTTTGCTTTACTTATTTCCACTGATTTGTTCTACATTGATGATTCCATGAATGGTTTTGATGAATAGTTTTCACACATCTGGGATGGTTGTGGTCATTTGAATGACATCTTTTTGACGCTGGATCAATACTGAAAAGAAAAGAACACACCAGTTTCTTGTAAAGTATGGAAACACAATAAAATGTTACCTTGTTTTCTTGAATGAAACTGAACAGCAAGGTGGGCTTTTATGATTTAACCACGTGTCAATTCCTAGGTGTCTTATGTGTTAGTTTCTTTTGTTTAATTTTTATTGGTGTATAGTTGATTTATATCATTGTGATAGTTTTAGGTGTACAGCAAAGTGAATCATATATATATATATATATATATATATATATATACACACACATATATATATATATATCTCCATTCTTTTTTAGATTCTTTTCCCAGAGTATTGAGAAGAGCTCCCTGTGCTACACAGTAGGTCCTTACAGTTTTCTGTTTTATATTTAGCAGTGTGTATATGTCAATCCCAATCTCCCAATTTATCTCTCCCCACCATAGGTTAGCCTTTGAATGTAAGTTCAACAACTGCCCTTTCAGACTCCCTAGGAATGAAAAGAGAATTCTTAATGGCAACTCTATAACCAATAATGGCCCAGAATGAATGAAAAGAACCACAAGATAGGGGTTTTTTTTTTTCTTCAGAGTTTATTCTGAGTTTTCATTTTTGGATAATCAAGCAGCTCTTTAAGGAGAATGCACAGAAGAGTCATTCTGGCACTTTTGGATAGTACATAAGATTTGTTTAATAGTCACATTCAGTCTACTTGCTCAGCCCATACTCCGTGTTTGGTGAGCAAGATCAGCCCATAGGATTTCAGAATTAATACGTAACCGTATATACAAACAGCCAATAAAACCATAATGGTGCCTAGTGGTCAAAGGGGTGGCGTGGGGGAGGGGATCACTAAAGTGTCCTCTAGGCTAGCTTAGCTAAACAGAATCCACGTCACACGTGAGGACGAGAGAGTACACTGAGCTGAAATGAGAATTCTGAGCACAAATGGGCACTTGGCAGCATGCAGTTGAAAGAAAAGGGGATTGTTTAATAACTTTATAAAATCCAGGCAGTTCAATCAAAGAAGTTAAGAAAAACAAACAAAAAAAGCAAAGTAAGGGACTGTCTGTCATCACTGTAAAAAAGGCACTTGGAGTTAATGGGACCAGAATTGAAGGACTGGCAGCTGATTAAAAACTTCAGTACTATTTCATTAAAAGGCTTGGATGTTAAGAGGTGACACTCAGAAGTTCCTGAAAGGTGATATCGAAATAAACCACCGAGAAGCAGAACAGGTGACAAGGAAGGAATTAAATCCTTACAACCTAATTGTGTGTGTGTGTGTGTGTGTGTATCTGTAAAAAGCAAATCAGAAACGAAATCTAACCAAAGCAAAAACCTAAGCAAAGTAAGACCACGAAGCAGCGATGCATAGTTTTCCTTTGAGATAATGCATACCTCCAGACACTAAGTGCCAAGCTAATTTCTCAATAATAATTTCACAGGAGCATTATCATGATAAAATGGATTCAAGCAATGCAAAAAGAGTTTCTTCTGTTCCCAGAATCTGGAGGAGAACTGAGGTTATCATCAGAACCTAGTGACATCAGGACATCACGTGTGGTTTTTCAGTGTCCTCCAGGGTGGACACATCAAGTCCGGGGAACGACACTGACATTCAGACAGACACTACGTTCAGCCCTCTTCCTGGAGGCGAGGCATCCTGTATCATCATCCTTTCTTCTGAGTAAGAACTTGACTTCCTCTCTAACACTTAGACAGTGAACAGGGTAACTGCAGAAAAAAGTCCACTGCCCACGGCAGACGTAGCTCGACTTCCTCCACACACAGGTAAGCGCTTCCTTAAGAAAGAATTTTTGGCAACTGGATCTGGTCCCGGGTTGGGTGGCTCTGGACCGCTCATTTGATGTTGAATGCCATCAAGGGTCTCTCCTCCCGTTTCTGCCACGGGCTCTTCTTGTCTTCGCCCTGGTCGTCATCATCCTCGTCGTCTTCCTCATCCTGTGGAGCGGATCTCCTCTGGTCGGGACTGGCCGCTGGCTCAGGGGCAACGTCCGAAATTCGCTTCGTCGTCTCCTCCTGCAGGCTGGGCAGCTGGCCGCCGCTCCTCCGGCTGGAGCCGTCCAGCAGGCACCGCAGAGCACTGTCCTCTGGTGTCCCGGCCGTGGTGCCGCCTTCGCTGCCGCTCTGGTCCATGTCCTCCAGGTACACGAGCTGCGTGTAGGCCGAGCTGTCCGCGGCCCTCGACTCCTTCTGCGGATGTTCCTGGACGGGTGGGTGGCTCTGCGGCAGAGTCGAGGGGTCTCCTCTTCCCTTCCGGGCGGATTTTGGTTCATTCATATCCACGCCAGAATCCAAACTGGCATCATTGCTTCCGTTCCTCCCTGCTCTTTGGAGATCAATGTAGGAATGTCTGACGTGCGCGTTGGACCGGCCGTCCAGGGAGACGAACCAGGCCCGGGGGTGGGGAAGGGGCTTCCCACCCCCAAGTTCCAACAGCGCCTTTTCTGTCAGGAGCTGGACCTCGCTGTTCATCTGAGCCAAGGCCGCGTCGTTCAGAGATGCTGGGATGGAGAGCGACTCCGACATGGATGCGCTCTGCGGGGTCCACTCCCGGGCGCCCGTGTCCTGCAGGTGCTGCTGCGAGATGGCCTGGCAAGAGAGGGGCTGCGCTTGGATCTGCGCGGAGGGGTGTGGGAAGATCCCTGCATGCGGGCTGGATAGCTCAGCCTGCAGCCTTTCGATCTCCAGCTGCGGGTCGGCTGGGACGACCAGGGGCTGGCCCACGTACGAATGGTCCCCTGGGAGTTTCATGTAATGAGCCGGGATGACCAAGGCGGGTAATACTTTCCTGTAAACGCTGTCGTTGACCTGGTCCACGGAACTACAGCAGATCAGCTGGCCGGGTCGCGGGAAAGAGGTAGGTCTTTCCAGGTGGTCCACGGATCGCGACATCATACATTCAGTAGGTCTGCGCTCCAGCAGCTGGTCTTTCTCCGGAGATGAAGGCGCGGGGTACATGTGTTCCTGAATGGTGAGCTTACTTCCTGTGGAAATGTGGGTCACGGAGGCCTGACTCTCTCTGTCCTGCTTTTCGAATAAAGGCTGCGAGAGCATGGCGTTGTAACTCCTTCTGTAATCACTGTTGCCAGGGGACTCGTAGCCTTCCCTTTCCATAGGTTTCCTAGCCTTTAAGGGGAAGATCTCCACCGACTTATGGTAGTCTTTTCCCAACGTCCCACTCGGTGTCAGGTTGTCAAAGGAGATTTGGCTTTTGTCCTCTTCCTTATGAGACAGGAGTTCCTCCCGGGAGCTGAACTCCTGGGAGGTGCTGTAGGAGAGCTTCAGCATGGGTGTGTGCATGTCCACCTCTCCGTTGGAAGACATCATCTCTAAATGGACTCCACTCATCAGCTCCTTTGAGCCTGGGGCATCCGGGGGGCGGCCCTGGCTGGTGACAGAGAGTGGACCGGGGAATTCTGATTCCCGACGAGAAAACAACAGGTTGATGTGTGACATGGAAGTAGACTGATCCCTTTTGGAACTCTCCAGGGTGGCGGGAAGTTGCAGTTTTCTATGGTGCTGGCGGGGTTTCAAGCACTTCCGCCTGTGATCAAAGATACAAACCCCAAGATTAATATCTCAGAACAGTGAGGGTTCTAGCCTAAACCTAATTCTCAGTTCCCACAGGAAGAAACAAGACAACACTAATCAGCAGCCAGAAGCCTTCTCACCCTATACCCTCAGCCTTGTTTTGATGCTGAGGGCTGAAATCTGCAGACTGTACCCCAAGTGCATCCACATTATTCATTCAAAAGCAGAGTCAACAATAAATATTCTCGCAAGTCAATCAGATGAGGCATCACAGTAAGAAAAGTTTGGCTCTGTCCTTGAGAATATCATCTCTTGATTACCACTTAGGACTATTCTGAAGGAACTGTGACAACTGTTGAGCTTATTTTTTTATGACTCCTCTAAAAAAGACATTACTCACAGTGTAATATCCCACTTTGTTTGCAACTTATATGACAGATATTCAGTTCTTGCCCAACAAAATTTTTTTAAATATTTATTTATTGGCTGCACTATGTGGCAATATGGGATCTTAGATCCTCGAACAGGGATCGAACCTGTGCTACCTGTATTGGATACTCAGAGTCTGACCCACTGGACCGCCAGGGAAGACCCTTGGATACATTGTTATGAGAAATAAAGTACCTCAACTCAGAAAAGGACCTCGATATCAATATTTGTGCAAGAAATTGCAAGTTAAAAAAAAGCCCCAATGATAAAACTTTACCTGCAATAATATAAAAGGAGACACAGCAAAACCAAAAGAATGAAAGCCATTCCTCCCAAGATGGCCAAAAGAAAGACTGTGTGATACGTGGTGATGTCCTGTGTGACAACCGGACCTGGAAGGTCAGAAAAGGGCATTTTAGATTTGTGAACACCTTCCACTAAAAAGAGAGCATAATGTTTTTCTTATTCTTCTTTGTTTTTGGCCATGTGTCATGTGGGATCTTAGTTCCCCAACCTAGGGATTGACCATGGGCCCTCGGCAATGAGAGTGTGAAGTCTTAACCACTGGCCCACCAGGGAAGTCCCTTTTTTCTTATTCTTATTGGCTGAAGTGTGGAACGGGGGCCAGATGCAAACATCCTTTAGATGTTGTGCCTGCAGCATCACCCAAATTCCCCTCAATGGAAAGGGATTTCCCAAACCATCACCAGAGCACTGTGAATACTCAAATTCTGTATGTAGCATCCACGGTCCCTCCTTAGTCAAGAAGAGAGCTGCATTTAGTACCATGTTCATCATTCTAAATACATGACCTTTGAATATAAGAAAACTAGATACATGATCATCATATCATGAGTGGGACTCATCCACTCAGAGACATGGCATGAAGACCTGGGGATTTTATGACACTGCAGAAGGAAAAAACAAATCAAAACATGATATTTTACCTGGGCAATGATTACTATGTACTGAGCCCTTGGCCTTAACAAATAAGTTGAAGTGTATGAAATAAATTTACTATGACTTAAAAAAATCTACAGCCTATTACAGGGACATCATGTGTTTCTAAAATGCCTCCTATTAAAAAAAATAACATCTTTCTAGTATCTTTTCAAAATGGCTAACCTGATGTGGCCACAGACCTCTCCAGAACTTACAGACAAGGTGATCAGAATTAAACCTATTTTCTCTTTAATTTACCTTGGGAAGAATCCCAAGAGGTACTTTAACTTACTCCTTATGTTCAATAGCAGTAAGAATCTGTCTTAACATTGCTAACAAGGGATTGACAGCAATAATGAAAATCTCCCCCAAATTACAATGTTTGGGCACTTACTGGTGTCTAAGTATGCTGACAGTGCTCCAAAAGATGGGAAGGAAGGAATAGTTATTACATATAACATCACAGGAGCATTGTTATGATTATTAAACACCATAAAGACCCACTTATTCATTGATTTTTGATATTTTAAGGGATACATTTCTTTCTAATCTTTAGGAGATAAGTCTCTTAAGCTAGATAAACCCAAGGAGACTTGTTGATTTTTGAAAATAGTGACATTACTTACGTTCAAAAGACAACATCATCCTTTCCCAATTATTAATCATTTCAATGGGGTGAAAGTGAATATTTAAAAAAGTTGGAAAAATTACTGACCACAATGGCCTTAACTGTTTACAGCCTTAATTGTTCAGAGAAACAATTTTTTTTTTTTTAACACAGAGCAACCCCACAAACACAGGTAATACCTTGGCAGGGGTCACCAAGAAATCTGAGATACACAAAAAATAATTTCCAAATAATGGAAGTTCAGTCCTTTAAAGTACCCAAAATGTTATTATTTTATTGAGTTGGCCAAAAAGTTCCTTTAGGGTTTTCCCTAAGATGGTATGGGAAAACCTGAATGAACTTTTTGGCCAACCAAATATCTTCTGCTAAATGGAAATCTTTATAAAGATTTCCCTCATTTCCTTCTTAAACAGAGAATGAAAGAGAAAACTCTAATTATTTTCTTGTTGGTTTCGGGTTCGTGAAAGCACAGCATTGCTGTGATTTGTTTTAATAAAAGTGATGATAAATACATATACTGTGAGATTACCAGTATATGTATTTCTACATTAAATGCCACCAGGGTTTATACTATATATGTTTTTATGGCTTTTTGTCTCTTCCTTCGTTGCTCCTCAGCAAGCTTGGGTCAACCTACATCTAGTATCTAGTTCCCTCTCTTCTTTACAGAAGTAGCTATTAATCTGTCGCATAACACATCATCAGGGTTCTTGGAAATAGATCTAAAATAAAATTTAACTCTGATGCACAGGCTTTGGTTTTTAAGGACTTTCTTTCTTTACTCATAATCATATTCTAGACACTTCAAATTTGGAGACTGGGACATTTATGTACTCACTTCATGCCCACATGGCTACAAGAACAATACAGTAAAGGGAAACGCACTCTCTTAAAACCTAGATGTGAAGTGTACGTTTTCTCAGGGTGGGACTATAAAGTAAAGGCAACAGATTTTTCAACACCCATCTCGGGTTGGCCTCTCTCAAATCAGTTACTTTGGGAGTCCTAAGTGTTCATTCCAGTGATAATTCCATTGATAAAATATTTTGTACTTCCATTTTGGAACTGCCTTCCTGGTTAATTGACAAGGGTCAGCTTTTAATCATAGCACATCTTTTTAAATAAAGATTTAAAATTTATTTTTATTTTATTTTTTGAGGCCGACCATTTTTAATGTTGATATTGAATTTTTTACAATATTACAATCTATGTTTTGGCTTTTTGGCCCTGAGGAATGGGGGCTCTTAGCTCCCTGACCAGGGGTCAAATGTGCACTCCTGCATTGGAAGGTGAAGTCTTCACCACTGCACCACCAGGGAAATCCCCAGCATTTTGACCTAGCGCAACTACTTAGTTTATTCACCAATCTTGGCGATCAGTGCATTTTAGATATGTCTAAGAAAAATCAACAAAGGAACCCTTGGAAACTCTGAGCATGAAGACTGGCCACCCATGAAGAGTTTCACTAAGGACAGCAGTCCAAAGGAGACAGAGTCTAAAGGCAAGGCATTGTGAGTAATGGAAGCCAGCACTGGAAAGACTTCTCCTAAGGTAACTATTTTGAAAAAACAAAACAAAACAAAACAATTCTAGAATACTCATAGGGATAAATCAGGGTGGTTAGGTTTAAAAATAAATTTACACTTTCGGTGAAAATATTGGTGAAATTAAATTTTAGGGGAAAATATGAATTAATTCATCTATCCTGAGTGGAGGAATATTCTTTTAGACATAAAACAACAGGTTTGCTTTTAAACCTTTCAGAAATGCCCAGTTGAGATTTTTGCCCCAGGAAGCCTTCAACAGTGACTTGCTGCTGCTCCCTCTAATGAGCGCCTTTTCCTACGTCCTCTCTTCTACCAGGCCACAGCTGTTTCAGGAATTAGGGAGGAGGTCTGAACCACTTCTGTGGGCTTTAGATTAAGAATTCCCTATGGCAGCTGTGTGAGCAGAACAGATTCGAGACAGGACTATTTTCTTTGCATTATTCTTACCCTGGATGGGGCAGTGCCAACCAGAACTCCCCCACCCCCACCAAATACCTTCTTCTCATCATTTGATTTTTCACACGTTCAACCATGTTTTAAAAAGATGCGATCTCTCTGCTGAAGTCACTTTCAAAAGCACAGGTAGCCTGAACCGTCAAAAAAAACTGGTTGCCTTCAGGTGTTGGGGACTCTGTTACCTGGGTTGGGAGGAGACATGGCAGCCACCCAGTACCCCAGCTGAGGGGCGATGTATGTCCACGTCAGCTGACTGCCTTCCTGGTGCACGAGGCCAAGACCGCTCTTCAGCCACGTTCCTGTGGGATGTGGAAAAAGACTTCAGCCAGATGCACGTGGAACTCCTAGTTAAGGCTTAAGCACATGGTACAAATCACCTTAAGTTTCCCATTTAGAACCCATCAGAAAGCCAAAGGGTCCAACTCTTGTGGAGCAACTGCATCTAGCTTTCAGGAAAGCGTTTTTCCTGGCCTCCTGATTACATTACTCTCAGCCACTGTATCACACGTCCCTGCTTCCAAACACAGATAATTTTAGCAGAAGCCTTTGGAGTTTACTCGTCTGTCACCATGGCCCATCTCCTCCAGAAGCCTTTGGAATTTAGAAGCAGAATAAAAGCAGCATAGAAAGGGTAGGTGGGAGGGGAAACTCCAGTCCTGTTTATATTCCTTATCCTCAAGCAAGTAAACGGATTTTCTATTTGGAATTGCAGACTGGTGCGATCAGAGTTGCTTCAGGAAGTTTAAAAATATATATAGAGAGAGACTCTTTGGTCCCATCTTTGCCAATTCTAACCCAGAAGCCTGGCTCAGGTGAGTAGTTTATGAAGCTTCCAGTTGGCTCTGATGTTGAGAGACACCGAGTGAGTCCAGGTCCATGCTGCCTTTCAGTTAATACTTTAAAGAGTATTTCACACTAGTGAGCACCTACTGTGTGCTGGCTCGTCACAGCGACGTGCTTTATACATGTTATCAGTAGTTTCACAACGACTCTACAGAAGAGGACTCGTTTTCCCCTTTTAGACACTGGAGACTGGTGAGACATGGAATTCTTCTGAGCTGTCCCAGGGGTAGAGAGCAAAGCAGGGGCAGAGTAGGTCTGTCTGTCCTCAAGGTTGGTGCTATTTCCTCTACTCTGCCCTGCTGCATTCCCGACTGAACTTGCCAGCATTTGCAACATTTTCACTTTGTAAGGTTCCCAGGGAGAGTGCTGGCTAGGGCCCCCACCAGCCCACGCATACCCACTGGACCCACCAGCCCAGACATATGGGTCACTTACACAGAGCTCCCCCTATGATTGATCACCCACCCCCTGAAATGGCCATGTGTGGATTCCTGTCCCCTCCAGGCCTAAATTTATCAGCTATGCACCAAATATTCCACCTTCCAGTCTCCAAATCCCTGCCTTTCCTAGGTATATACACACCACTGGGATTCCCAGATGGCGCTAGTGGTAAAGAACCTGCCTGCCAATGCAGGAGACATAAGAGACTCGAGTTCCATCCCTGGGTTGGGAAGATCCCCTGGAGGAGAGCATGGCAACCCACTCCAGTGTTCTTGCCTGGAGAATCCCATGGACAGAAGAGCCTGGTGGGCTACAGGCCATAGGGTTGTGAAGACTCTGATACAACTGAAGCAACTTAGCATGCACACACAAGGTGGCGAGAGTGGATTTCCTTCCCCTCCGAGGGGAAAAAAAACAATACTTGGCAGGGCTTCTAGGGCCTATCAGTTGCCATAGCAACATTCAAATGTATTGGGTAGAAAGGTGCCCCAGCATGCCTCCCATCCCTTCCCCTCCCTCCCTCTCCCCATGTTACTCCTCCTTCCTCCCCCCAGCTTTCCTCCTCCTCCTCTTCCCTTCCTCCTCCTCCTCTTCCCCTCCTCCTCCTCTTCCCCTCCTCATCCTCTTCCCCCCTTCTCCTCTTCCCTCCTCACCCTTCTTCCTCCTCTTCCTCAAAGACAGGAGTTGAACAAAGAAGGAAGATGGGGGAGGCCAGGCATCAGTGGGTGCTTTGTATTGTCCGACCTCCCCATGCAACTGGCTGAACCATGGCTCCGGAGGATTTCAAGTTAGACGAGAAAATAAGCTGGAAGCTCTATGAAGTATGAGGATACATTGGCTGAAGAGCATCAAGCCAGAGATGGTCCAGCCACTCTGAGCTTCACACACTCACTCCAGGAGCTGCTGAGGAAATGGAAACCAGGGCACGTGACACATGCAGCTAAAGCGGTTCTGTGTTGAGTCAGAAAGTCTGCCTGAAGGCAGAGAAGGGATTGTTTGCCACTGCTTCCGGTTTTCCCCTGGGGAACCCGCGCTGTTTAGCTCATGACTTACACACCCCACCCCACTCCCACACGCTCTCCCACAGGAGCAGCCCCGCCAGGATCTCCTATCAGCCAGGAAGCGGCCTGCATTCTTTGGTTTGCAGTTTCCCTCAGATTAGATTCTTGAGTCACTGCTCGTCAAGTGGAGCGGATACGAGGTTAGGCTAAAGGGACCCAGAGGAAAAGAGATGGGGGCTCAGAGTCCTAATTCCTGTTGATCACTCAGGGGAAAGCCACCTACCTGGATGGCTATGTTGCCCTGGCTTTCTACAGCGCAACACAGCCGCATCAACTGGAAATGGACTTTATTTTTCACATTTATTTGGCTGAGCCAGGTCTTAGTTGTGGCATAAGGGATCCAGTTCCCTGACCAGGGATCGAACCTCGGGACCCTGCATTAGGAGAGTGGAGTCTTAACCACTGGACCACCAAGAAGTCTTGGGAATGGACCCTTTTTTTTTTCCCCAGAAATGGACTTTTAAAATGTCTCCCAGTTACACTAGGAACAAGCCTAGTGAGTGGACACACCCACACACCCACACACACACACATACCATACAGGCACTGGAGCCTATGATGCTGGTGGGAGCCAGAAAAGCTAGGAAGGCAGAACACCAGCTGCTTTGGGAGCACAGTGAGGAAGGGATGCCCCCTGGGGATGAGGTGGGCTCTGGCGAACAGGCAGGACTTCACGTGGGGGTGGAGGGTGGGGGCGAGCAGAGAGAAAGAGGAGGGAACAGAAGCACAGAGGGGTGCAGAGTGTAGCGGGCAAGCTTGATGCGTGATGCCGGGGACAAGAGGGAGGGAGCCCGGGGAGGGCTGGCGCAGGGGTCCCGGTGCCGTTAGCGATGAAAAGCCACCAGGACCCATCCTTGGAGGCACAAAGGTGAGGTCAGAGCTGTTCCGACCGCCTGCCCCTCCCTCACTTCTCCACCCGCTTAGTTCTTCCCAGGTTGGTCCTCCCAACAGACACTTTTACCCGAGTCCAGGATTTTGCCCTCCACTGTTTCAACCTCATATGGTTTCCCTCTCTTCCAAAAGCTTACCCATCCTTCAAGATTCAAGTCACATCCTGTTTATCCTAAGTCCCTCTTGCATGTAGGGGCCTTCCAGGTCCCATCAACCTCAGGGCACATGTTACTGCGTCATCTGTTTTCCAGAAGCATACCTCACCTAAACTGCTAACCCCAAGTCCTATATTTCTTCTGTCTTCTCAGCACCCAGAAATATTCCCAGCGTGGGAACACGGTGGTATTTGAGTGTGAAAGCCAGACGTGCAACCTCCTCTCCTGCCAAATAATATCAGATGACCTTCTGTGAAAAGCTGGGTGTGGTTGGCAGGAGAGATCTCCTTACAGGAGTGCAGTTAAGCTTGGGATTCTTCTCTTTCTGACCAGAGGGAACAAAGCCAGCTGGGAAAGAAGCATTTATTTCGGACTAAGTTTTCCGTAAAATGTACACGTGTTCAGTGAATAGAGGGTGACTCCATTTTAGGATTCAACAATCATGCTGTTATTGGCAAAAACTATTTCCAAGCTTTCTGTGTTTTGCGGAAGGAAACTGGCTGCAGGGAACACAAGAATTAATGAATTGTGTACCAGAAACATATGCTTCTCATCACTGAAATCCTGAGGGTGTGGGATGAGGGTGTTTTCCCACCTGAGGAACTGCACACATAAGAGATTCTTGTACTCGTGAATGGGGAGCCGGTGCCTGGAACGGAGGCAGGACAGACCAACCTCTGCAGAGTCTCTTTTGTTGAGTGGGTTATGTG
The DNA here is from genome assembly GCF_032452875.1 of Bos javanicus. Classification (NCBI taxonomy): domain Eukaryota; kingdom Metazoa; phylum Chordata; class Mammalia; order Artiodactyla; family Bovidae; genus Bos; species Bos javanicus. Next base: position 29,868,217 of record NC_083880.1, read on the forward strand.
ACTGCTGGACCTGCAGCCAGGGTACAAAGAGTGAGGACTTCCCGTTCCTGTGGGCACCTCAGCGCTGCTCAGACAGATCAGGGGACGATCCATGCATGCCACCTTCATGCATGTGGCCATTGCCCAGGGAGGGTGGCTGACTGTGCAGTGGGTGTCAGGAGCAGGCGAGCTGGTGGCTACTTGTGTCTCTGTGCTGACGGAGCGCTGTGCTGTGCCAACTACGGAGGCTGCATGTGTGTGAAGGTGGGAGAGCCGTTCTCTGGCATCACCGGAGGAATGAAATCCCACGGTACTAAAATTTCTAGATCATCAGCTTCCAAATTGTTTTTAAAGCATTTGAACTCTTTCTCTTTAATTGAATCTTTGTATTAAGACAATTAAGAAATTAGTATATAAAACAGATAAACAGATAAAAGACAAGCTTCTCTGCAAACAGATGGCGAGAACTCCCCCACTCTACAACCCCCGGGACATCTCCCAAACATGGTTTGGGAGTTATTCTTTCATAGAACTTGGGTCAGATTTGCCAAAGTTTGAAAAGGCAGTTTTCTATAATTCTAAAAAGTGTCATTTACTCCTGCCTCATAAAGTAGAATATAATTTTGATTTTTTCATGGTAATTCAGGGTTATTGTTATGATCAACTGATGCTGGTCCTTAAATATTGATGCCCTTAGGTCCCTACGGAGGAACAAAGTTGTTTGCTCTAATACTAAACAGTTTCAACCCTGGCTGTGTTTTTCTTCCTTCTCCCACTTCCTCCCTCCCCTTCCCTCCCCTGCCCTTCCTATGGGCTTTTACCAGCTCTTCTCTCTCACCGCCACCAACTCCCATATCCCCACCAGGGAACCAGATAACCTGCTACATGAAGACTGCATCTAGAATAAAGTCCACAGGCAGCCACGTGACGGATGAACCCAGACGTGGAACTGAGATACTGTGAATCCAAGTTCACTACTTGGTTTCTTCAACACACACTCGCAGATCAGTTTTCGTCTGAATTCTCTAGAGTGAAACCTCATACAAGGGAAAGATTCAGAGATCCTTTCAAGGAGAAAGACTTTAGTTACCTATACAGCTGGCAAGGTTTGTGGGTATAAGCACCATGAGGTCTTTACTTGGAAGCTGCACTGAACCACAATGCTGATTACACACAGTAATTGACAGGCTCAGAAAGATACCCCTTGCATTTAGCTTATAAGGTCTGATGGGATCTCTTAGCAATCACCAGGGGTGCCACTTTCTTGCTTGGTTACCAAGCAGGAATGAAACCAGCCTTTATTTGCAAAATATAAAGAAGAGTTCAAATTTTAAACAAATAGCAATTCAAAGGGAAAAGAACTCTAAAATGTGAAAAAAGAGCTCCAAACATAATGTCTCATTAGAATATGACTGACAGGGTTCTGATTTTCCTTGCTTTTCCTGACTGGCCCACTTATTCTGCCTGGACGCCTGTATTTTATCTGCTGCACAAGCTCATCTCAGCATTTGGTAACAAGCAGAAAAGACTGTTAAGAGGAGCACTATTGGTTTTGAAAAGGAAACTGTAAGTGAACAACCTGCCCTTGTAATAGATGACACATTGCAGCTGGCAGCCTGCACCTCAGCCAATATACAGAGAAAGACTCTTACAATGGGACTTGTGACCATGTCACACCTTGGGACACTGGGCAGATGAAAGTCCAGCACGATCAAGGACCAACTGACAGCATGGACAATTTGCCTTTCCTAAGATAACACCTAGTGTGAATTCCAGCTCTGCCGCTCGAGGAGGGTCCAGCTAGGGACAGGTAGTCTCTGGTGGCTGCTTCACAATTCCTTTGTCACATAAACAATAAACGCTTCATCACTTAAGCACTTGTAGTTGAGGATTCTACCAACATGCACAGCTAATGTATTCTTTTTTTTTTTTTAAGTCTGTATTGAATTTGTTATAATATTGTTTTATGTTTTGGTTTTTTGGCCGTGAAGCATGTGAGATCTTAACTTCAAGACCAGGGATTGGACACACACCCCCCGCACTGGAAGGTACACTCTTAACTACTGGACTGCCGGGGAATTCCCCTAACATATTCTAATTGATGCTTTTTTTTTTTTTTTTTTTGTGAAAGAGGCTGCAGTGATTTTGACTAGGCCTATAAGCTGGGATGCGAAGAAATGTCACAGCCATGCAGAAAATACATCTCAAAAAAGTTTTATCAATTTAAAGGTGAATATTCACTGTGAAATAGAATGCTTCTATTCCTACAACTTAACTGTTCACCATGAACTATCTGGAAACATTCATGGCAAGAGGTGAGAACACATACATGCATGACACATGCATGAACTTGGATGGTAGGAACCTCTTCTGTCCTGCCCTTCAGCTGTTGGCTTTGGCCGATGACCATCTCCTCACTTAGGCTGTGGTGACTTCCGGTGAATAATGGATATCGTGGGCATTCACATGTTTGAGGGCAGACTTCCTAAGAGAGATATACTGCTCAGGTCCAGAGTGAGTGCTTATTACTATTACTACTGATAATCATAGCCCGCTTCTCGCCCCCACTCCCCCACCCCCCGCTTCCAAGTATGTTGCATTTCTCTAGAAACCAGTACAAACTTACTTCCCAGGATTTCCATCTGCATTATCTTAAGCCATAACCTCTACTGCATTTTCCTACCAGCTGTACAATTAGAAGTGTCAAAGTCTGAGTCTGTTTTATCACATCCTTTAACAAAACCTTAGTGGGATGAGATCATCCAGAAAAACCAGAAAAGTCCACCAGCCCTTAAGTCACATTCATCGGTACGGCAGAAATAGCGACACTGCCTATTTTTATGACACTGTGGAGCAGCCTTCTTTTTTTCCAAATTAAAGTCTATGCCTTTGAATAGTATGTTCCCTTTCTTAGAATTATTTTTCCATGAACTCTGTGAGGAGGATACATTCCTTGTCAATTACACTGCAAAGTATTTATTTACCTGGTGGTAAATTATCTAACCATGCTAGTTGAGAGCAATGGAACTGAAGAGTGAAAGTCATATACAGATGGTTGGATTCCTGTAGCTTCAGGCAAGTACATTTTGGACCGGTTTAAAGAAGAATAAAATTAACGGTAACTCACTATAACCAACGACCTTCTGTTCAAAGCATAAAATCACAGGTATAATGAATAATTAGAAATTAAAACAAGAAGCGCATCTGTATTCAGCTATAACATGTTCCCTGGGTATTTTTAGGGCATATTTTGAGGAATAGATTCTTAAAAATAAATTTGATCCAAGCAACTGATTTTTTTTTTTCTCCTTTAAACTTTAGCTGAGTGATCACAAGGCTTACTGAAACAAATTTTAGGAGACGGCAGTAATGGGAAACTGTAAAGCTTCTGGCAGGGAGGGCTAGACAAAGTGTATGCCTTAAATAGGTAGCCAGAAGTATTAGCATGCATAATAGCATTAATAAAATTTAATGAGAGAATTTTCAATTTACAATAGGTATATATAAATTCCCAGAAAGTAGTATCAGAGTGGAGGCTAATTAAGCCCATATGGGGAGAAATTTTGTTCATTACCCACTAAATCTAACATTCATCTTGCAATTACATGTCAGATGGGGCTAGGTGAGGTACACAGTCCAGGATTTAGGAGGCATGGCCACTTATCTTCAGCATTAGAAGACTCATTCAAAACGAAGGGTGGCAGAAGAGAGTGAGGCGACAAGCATCTGGACAGATGTGGTAAGATGCTCCCAACCAGCGCTTTGTTCAAGAGCCTGGTATAGTGGAGATTTTGTTCAAATGCAGAGTCTGATTCAGTGGGTCTTGGAGCAAATCGTGAGATTTTGGAGTTTGAATATACCCCCTGTCCAAGGATCACTCTCTGAGTAGCAAAGCTCCATATTATTTGTACTTTTGTGGGTGTGGTGAATCTTTCAGAAAACCCTAGAACCATTTCCTACAATGTTGCCGGGGTGCATCAGCTGGGTGGCCAGTACTTGAAGCAACTTCAGAAATATTTCTAATATATTTCATGAATAATCTAGTCACTTGTCAGACGGCCGATTGGAAGTTGACACACATCTGAGTTCACTCCATAGGCTGCAGTGCATGAAGGCTTAGTGCCTCTGAGTGAACTGGTTGCTGTAGGTGTGGCCAAACTGGTTCCAATCTGGTGACCTCTGCGTTGACCATTTTTTTCTGCCCAGAATGTTCTTGCCCCCCAAGACAGTCCCATGTTAGGTTCCTATGTGTCCTGGTATCTCAGCTCAAATAGCACTCCTCCAAAGCCTCTGTCCAGCCAATCATTCTCCCTGACATCACCCTGCTTAAATTAAATTGTCCTACAGCACTTACTTAATGCCAACAAAGTAAACTGGTTCATTGTCTGTCTCCTCTATTCAGAACAAAAACTTCATAATTACAGGTGCCTTCCTTGACTTGTTTTGTCATTCAGTTCAGTTCAGTCACTCAATCGTCTCTGACTTTTTGTGACCCCGTGGACTGCAACATGCCAGGCCTTCCTGTCCATCACTAACTCCTGGAGTTTACTCAAACTCATGTCCATTGAGCTGGTGATGCCATCCAACCATCCCATTCTCTGTTGTCCCCTTCTCCTCCAGTTTTCAATCTTTCCCAGCATCAGGGTCTTTTCCAATGAGCTTTGCATCAGGTGGCCAAAGTATTGGAGTTTCAGTTCAGCATCAGTCCTTCTAATGAATATTCAGGACTGATTTCCTTTAGGATTGACTGGTTGGATCTACTTTCAGTCAAGGGACTCTCAAGAGTCTTCTCCAATACCACAGCTCAAAAGCATCAATTCTTCAGTGCTCAGCTTTCTTTATGGTTCAACTCTCACATCTGTACATGACTACTGGGAAAACCATAGCCTTGACTAGACAGACATTTGCTGGCAAAGTAATGCCTCTGCTTTTTAATATGCTGTCTAGGTTGGTCATAACTTTTCTTCCAAGGAGTAAGCATCTTTTAATTTCATGGCTGCATTTTTTCTCACCAAAAGCCTAGAACTGAGTAAAGTCTGGCACAAAGATGTTCACTATCTATTTGCTGTAATGAGTGAATTGTTCATTTTTTTAAAAAGAGAAGCCAAGAACAGAATTCCCCAGGAAATCTTTCAATATTTAAATGTTGGCAGCAAATTAAAACAAAACAAACAAATAAATGCCCCCAAATCAACTGTATGGGCCAAACAAAATATCTGGGAATGGATAGTTGCTCTGCATCCCCAGACCAGTCCATTATTCTGTTAAGCCACATTAAGTCTTGGCATAGAAGGAGGAATGCACCAAAATCTGATATTCTAGAACAGGAAGAGGATTTAAAGCCTGAAGGAAATTGTGTTTTGAATCTCCCCTTCTCCATTCCTAGGATAACATACATGTGTACCAGGTACTTCCCTGTGCTGGATTTCAGCTTCTTTCTGATTAAGAAAGAATGTAGGGTTGCTATGAAAACAGTGATGAAAAATGTTGATTTATGGTCCTACCTGTTTTACTAATGAATGAGCCCAGCTGAGAATGAGTAGACAATGAAAGAAAAACCAAACAACTTTCCCCAAATGGTCCTATATTTCTTCCCCTCCAATTTAGGTATATTTCAAACTGCTTATATGAAATGGCAAGTTGTAATGCAGGGATCGAACCCATGTCTCCTGCACTGGCAGGTGGATTCTTAACCACTGGACCACCAGGGAAGTCCTGGGTATTCAATTTAAAGATACTAAGGCTTCACTGTACTTGTACATCTTGTCTGTCTCCCTTATATCATGCTTTACACAAAACGCACAAACTAAATATGGGCTGAATTAGAACAATGATGATTATAATAATTATTAATACTTACAGAACACTTTACCCAGTACTACGCACCATTGTAAGGGTTCTCCATTCTCAACAATTTTATGAGATGGGAAATGATAACTATTATTCCCATTTTACAGATGAGAAAACTGAGGCCCTGAGAGATTAATGGACTTGCTCAAGATCCACAGGAGCCAGTGTTTACATCCAAGCTGTCTCAATTGCTGGGCTACAGCCTGCCTGTATTCGATACACTCTTGCCAAATGCTGTACAACCAGTGCAACATCCTGACCTATGAAAATGAATTTTACCTCTTAATTTCTCATTTCAGTGGAGATCACTGAAAACGGAAACTATTTTTAAAAAAATACTTGGTTTTAAAATAAATGATGGCAGCTTTGCCTTCCTAATTATTTTTCACCCAGGCCAATCTCAGAACGAGTATATTAATAATAGATGCAGTGCTTCAAATCCAGGCCAAAGGACAGCAAAGCAAGAAGGTTCTGAGGATCTCAGGTAGTAGGGAGAATACACACCTGCCATAGATAATCCACAAAGTAATTATTTTATAAGTGGTAATTAAGAGTTGACTACAACTTAAGACATTTTCTTTCAGGAGGAACATACTGATCTATATACACTCTGAGGCCACAAAGTGGGCAGCCATCATTTGTAAAACTTGCCAAAAATTGTTTCCATTCAACACCAGCATGAAAAGTTCTCCTATATAAATGGACCCTTTAGGAAAATTAAGTCTCTAAGGATAGGATTTTGAAACAAAGTGGACCTGAGCTATATATGGCTATAATTTAGCTAAAGTGATGGTATTGTTTTCTAAACTGTCTCATTTTTTTGTTGTTGTTGCGGGGGCTGGCTACAAACACAAAAGGCTTAACAATTTTTAGGAATGGACTGATAGTACAAGAGTGTTTTTTGAGTTGCTAGGCAACATCAGGAAACAAATGTCCATGTTCTGAGATCACTCAGCATTCGGTCTCCCTGTGGGCAGTGCATGTGTTCCATGGCCAGACTCCGTTCCACTCGGGCAACAGGAGTAGAACATCCCAACTGTGATGCTGATGATCTGCAGCAGCCAAAAGACACCAATCTGTGTCTCAAAAGCAGGTCACATTTTGCTGGCCACCTGGCAGCTGAGGTCTCTGGCCCAAGTTTTTGCTGGACTGGCAAAATTTATCCAGATTAAGTCCTACACTTTTAACGGTTCTTTTCTGTTATTTCACTTCAATTAGCTTTCTCTGCAGGTAAATTATCTTCCCCCCTTCACTATATACCTAAGGGAAGCCTGATTCACTGGTATGGACAATTTTTTAAAAACTGAAGTACAGTGGATCTACAATGTTGTGCCAATCTCTGCTGCACAGCAAAGTAACTCAGTTTTACACATGTGCACATTATATCTGAGAATACAGAGACTCTTTTCCTGAGAATTATTTCTTTGTTTCTAAGAGATCACCTTCATTGTGAGAAGACCCATTTCAGGTGATCTTTCTCAAGGATATACTGACATTGTACTTCAGCAGGTAAGTTTGCTTCTTTCTTTGTTTAATTCCCTTAACTATTGAGTCTGGTCATTTTGGAAAAAAAATTATAAAGATGATATGCATGGTTCTAAAGTTAGCATCACAGATGTAAATACATACTTAACTTTTAGAAACATGAATTCCTTTCTTTTGTTCTAACTTTTGCCCACACAATGCCCTATGGCTCATTCTTGTCATTCAGTCACTACACCTGTCTGGCAATTTGTCACCTGCTATGTAAGAGGCATGGCTCACGGTATATACAGAAAAAGACACACCAGTAATATTTTCATTTTCTTTAAGTGACAAATAGAATATAGTGTTTTAAGAACTCCCATCCTTTTCTCCCCTTGAGAAACAATGAAATGTAACAAAATTCTAGATCTGTACTTTAAATCAAGCTCCATTGTCAGGGATAGGCTGGCCATGACTTACCTAAAAGGGCTAGTTCGATGAGCAACAGCATCAACAGTAAAGCTCACCATCTATGCAGAGACGAACCCACTACCGGCCAATTATGAGCGAGTATCGCTGAATGCCTGATACGTATGCGCCATAAATGATAAGAAGCTGGTTCAGTAACCAGCATTTCTATAGCAACGCACACCGCTCTGCAGGCTGCGTTCTGGGAAGGCAGTTAAAACTGGATTCTGCAATGTAGCTTCACTTGGAATCTGCTTTGATTTTTGTCACCTCATTAGAATGAAAGTATTCAAACCAAGTAACCCAAGTTATTATGAAACAGCAGCAACTTATCATAGAGAGGATCTTAAATCATGATTTCTCGGCCACGCAAGGTCAGTCGGTCACTTTCAATTCAAACCACTGACCTGGTTTGCTTATTCATAAGTGACCGTTCCCCAGGGCATCGAATCAGATTGCAGTCTGACCACCTGGGACATGGGGCAGCCATCTGCTGTCCCAGTTACGAGCTAAAGAGAGGAAATGCTATAAAAACAAGCCAGCACACCATCTTTTACTGTCCTGAAAGCCTTGGCTAAGATGCATTCACCATGACCGACAAAACTGCATTTGTCCTATTGGGGAAGAAAAGCAGCTTCTTTCAAAGGTCAAACTGGCCCCTGCACATTCCTGATGAGGTCGCTGTATCCCATCCCCTCAGACACACTTGCATACTCAGGCCCCAGGTCCTGGCACTATACTGCTTTGCAAAAGAGACAGCATCATCAGAAGATCACGGGTTAAAGAAATCTGCTAATTCGTCAAAGGAAAAGACGTACATCACTGAATAGAGGCCCCACCTTGTACCGTAAATCAAATGGCATTTTAACAGGGCAGCTGCAGCAAGATCGGCACTGCCAGGAAATGCGGCAAAAGTTTTGACTCTAATGTGTGCAAGTCAGGCTTTTAAAAAAAATCTTTTTTCTTGAGAGTCCACACCACTATCAACCAATTCATACTGTTGTAACATTTTAAGCAAAATCCAGCTTTACTTCTGTTCTAGGAGACCATTTATCTATTAGGTCACCCTTGTTTGAACATGTGGGTTAAAATATGGAGATGATAATTTTTTTAATGGGAAATTCTTTGCCTGTTCCAAAACAAAATAAAAAACCAAAAAAAACCAACTGTCATTCAAGAAAAAGAAAACTGTGAAAAACAGTAGCACCAAATCGAATCCACTCTAATGGTATTGGGAAGGGAGTATCTCTAATATATGCCGGAGAGCATGTGGAGAAAAGGGAACCCTCCCACACTCTTGGTGGAAATGTAAGTTGGTGCAGCCACTATAGAGAACAGTATGGAGGTTCCTTAAAAAACTAAAAATAGAGCTACCCCATGATCCAGCATTCTTACTCCTGGACATATATCCAGAGAAAACCAAAATTCGAAAAAAATATGGACCCCAATGTTCACTGCAGCACGATTCACAATAGCCAAGACTTGGAAGCAACCTAGATGCCCAGCAACAGATGAATGGATAAAGATGTGGTTCAAATATACAACAGAATATTATTCGGCCATAAAAAAGAATGAAATAATGCCATTTGCACCAACATGGAAGGATCTAGAGATTATCATACTAAGGTCAAGTAAGTGAGACAAAGACAAATTATCATATTATATCACTTATATGTGGAATCTAAAAAAAAAAAAAGAAAGTAGGTACCTCTACCGTTTCTCTCATGAGTAAACTTTCAGTTATCCAGCAGTCAGGAATGGAAGTAATTGAATTAGCATTAAAATGTATATTGCCCTATAACCAAGGTGTTATCACTAAGCATCGGCTGTCATTCAGGGTAAAGTGCTGGAAGGCTGCCTGGATAACAGGAAGTACACACTGACTGAATCAGGCACCCTGTTTGGCCCTGCAGATGGAGAATACACTTGCATTTTAATAATAAGTGGTCAGAGCTCCCCTATGGAATGCATCTTAGATCAGGTGTCACAAACTTTTTCTGTAACAGTCCAGATAGCAAATATTTTTCACTTTGTGGGAACAGCTCTGTTGGTGCAGGAAAAGCTCTCACAGACCTAACATGAACAAAGATGGCATGGTTGTGTTCTAATGTCTTACTCCACTTGGGCTGCTGTAACAAAATTAACTGGATGGCTTATAAACAACAGAAATGCACTTCTTCATTCTGGAGGATGCCAAGTCCAAGATCAAGGTGCTGGCTGATTCAGCTCTGGTGAGAGCTGGTTTCATTGGTTCACAGAGGTGCCTTTTCATTGTGTCCTCACATGCCGTGTCCTCACATGTGGAAAGGCCAAGGGAGCCCTCTGGGGCCCCTTTCATAAGGTGACTAATCCCATTCATGGGGGCTTCGCCCTCATGACCTCCAAAGGCTAATACCATCATCACTTTGGGCATTAGGATTCTAACATATGAATTTGGGGAGAACACAAACATTCAGTCCATAGCACTCAATAGAATTTCATTCAGGGATGCTTAGATTTCATATAATTTTCATGTGTCATTAGATGCTCCTCTTCTGATTCTTTCTTCAAACATTTAAAAGTGTAAAAACCATTCTAAGCTTTCAGGCCATAGTTTGTTGACCCTTATTTAAATGAGAAATTCTTAATGGATTCACAAGTTACTAGTTCTGGCTGTTAAACACTTTGAAATTCAAGTACTTTGATTTACCTGAAAAGTATATCAATTAAAGTGTTAAACTGGTTTGAAATGCTAATTGCATTTGAATCAATCATAAATAGTAGATAATTAGTAAATAGTGCTACATGCTTAATATGTGTTCCTATTTTTTTCCCCTGATCTTATAATATTCTTGGAACTTTTCATTTAACTGCAATAATTTAATTTCTACTTAAATAATGACATTATGGATTATATATAATAGTAGAAACACCCTTATGAAATATGTAGGCTTCTGTTGAGCTTAGTAAGTTAAAGAACATATGATTTCTTTGAAATGTCCATCCAAAACTTTAAAGACAAAGTTTTCAGAAAACTTGTTCTGATTCATTTGATCACTTTTGAATGACTTTCAAATGTTGCCTTTTCAAACAATCTGTTGGAGCCTGGAATTCGACAGTTACAATTTTCACTGTATGGGCTAAGTGAAAAAGACCATTTAAGTGGAACTAGATCAACCATACAATGAAGATTCTCAATGACAGAAGGCTCAACGCCATCGAGAATATTTCCAGAGTGGAAGTAGAGAATTGGATAACTTACTTTTTAGAGGCTTCATGACAATGCACATTTCTTTGTTTTCACTGATTTCTACAGTGTATTAATTTCCTTTTGCTCCTGTAATAAACAACCACAAACTCAGGGGCTTAAAACGACACAAGTGGGTATTCTCTTATATCTAGAGATCAGAAGCCTGAAATCGGTTTCACTGGGCTTAAGTCAGAGGATCAGTAGGGCTGGTTCTTTCTGGAGACTGACGGAAGAATCCGTTTCAGTTTCTTGTTTCCAGCTTCTCATGGCTGCTTCTGTTCCTTGGCTTGAGGTCCCATTCTCCTTTTCAAAGCGCATCCCTCCAATTTCTGCTTCCATCATTATGTCACCATCTCTGATTCCTCCTGCATCTTGCTTATAAGGACTGTTGTGATTACAGTGGATCCATGAGGATAATTCAGCAGAATTTCCCCATCTCAAGATTCTCAACTGAATCACATTGGCAAAGTCCTTGTACCATATCAAGTCATATTCACAGAGTCCAGGGGTTAGGATGTGGAGCTTTTTGGGGGAGGGGGCAATTTTCCAGTCTACCACAGACATCAAACAAAAAAAATTTAAATAAGCTTTTGATCTTTGTGATCTGTATACAAAATAAACTAATGAGAGCAAGGATGCTGCTTCTACAGACCTGTGCCATATTGTTATGATGAATCTGTGTATGACTCCCTAGCGAAAGCATCACTGTATTAGGAATACAGCCTTTTATACCCCCACCTTATTTATCTATATTCAAATATATCCATTCAAAAATGAAGAGGCAGGAAGGAGTAGAAGAAGCACAGCAGCAGGGATAGAAGCTCTAGGGTGGAGAAAATGCAATACAACTGTTCTCTCTCCAGACAACCACTCAAAGCATCATTCTTTAAACATATAGATACAGGTCTAAACATATACAGATATAGATATATAGATATGTAAAGGTAAATTCTATGTATAGAATCATCTTTTACCAACGTTATAATATCTTAAACTGCTCTAAATCTTAAAATATCTAAATGCTCCTCATCTGATTCAATCATTCAGCAAACATTTTAGCTGGGTGCCTTGCAAGTGCCAGGGACTGTTCTGGATCATGAGGATTCAGAGATAAGGAAGACTCAATGAGGACACGGATAATGACTGAGACACTGTAAGGCCATGTTCTTACAGACTTCTAGTGCCACCGCTAAATGGACAACATGCTTAGGAGGGACCAAATTATTGGTAGGAAGATGGAGAAGGTAATTTGAGAGGAGAGACTCTGTTCGTGCAATCATGCAGTGTGACAAGTGATGAGGGGGACCAGGTACATCCAGGGAAGAGCACACAATTGGGTGTGGGAGCAGTGGAGGGTGTGCAGGAGACAGTAGCCGAAAGTGAGCTGGAGAGCTGGGTGGGGACAGCTCTGAAGACATCTGTGTGCCGTGCTGAGTGTGGACAGCCTCATGATGAGTAGCTCTGAGATGCTCTAACAGGGCAAAGGGTCTGTGGTTCTGACAGACAGCCCAGTGGCAACCCAGAAGCCCTGGTAGAGGGAAGGAGAGTGGCAGACAGGTAGACAGCTACAAGAACTGGTCAGAAAGAAGGCAGAGTCTGTACCCAGACAGAGGTTAATGAAGGAGATGAGAAGGTAGGTTGAAGAAACGCTGATCTGACATCAGCACGATCTTGCAAAGGACCAGACATGGCTGCCAGTGGTGCAGGGAGGTGAAGCAAAAGAATAAATGAGCGGGGGTGAATGTCCCTCTGGGCTCTCAATGCAGGGGGGCCTGGTTTGATCCCTGGTCAGGGAGCTAGATCCCACATGCTGCAAAGAAGATTCTGCCTGCTGCAACTAAGACCTGGAACAGCCAAACAAATAAATATTTAAAAAAAGAATAAATGTGGGGTAACTACTGGTGTGTGGTACCCTTAACAAAGAGAGGAAACACAGAAATGAACAGGCATAAAGGCAGAAGCATGCCTGTCTGTTACAGGCACATGAATCTGAGTTTCCTGAAGGATATCTAAAGGCAGATGTCTAATAGACAGTCAGGAACACAGATCAGAGAGCAGACTTAGGTGGATGGGTGGCTGTGCGAGTATGAGAAGTCAGAGGATACAGCCCCAGTGACTGCATATAAAGTGAATTAGGAGCTGGGCCCAGGGCAGAGCCCATATGGCAGGAGAGGAGGGCCCTGGGGGACACTGAGTCAGAGAGCCAAGGGAGGTGGGCCTTCCTGTCTAGAGAAAAGAAACCCTCTAATGCTTCAGAGACATAAACGGGATGAAGAGGTCACTTGATTCCACAATCAGGCAGCTGCTTCTGAGTATCACGACTGTGGTTTCAGGAGACTGGGAGACAGAAGCAGGATTGAAGTGAGTGAGAAGTGGGAGCAGCATGTGGACAACAATCCTTCAAGAAATCTGGGCTAACTAGGACTTCCCCGGTGGTCCAGTGGTTGAGAACCTGCCTTGCAATGCAGAGGATGCGGGTTCAATCTCTGGTCAGGGAACTAGGATCCCACATGCTGTGGAGCAACTACTGAGCCCATGTCCCTAGCTACTGAGCCCGTGCGCTGCAACCAGAGTCTGTGTGCCACAGTGAAAAATCCCACACGACACAACAAGAATACTTCATGCTGTAACTAAGACCCAATACAGCCAAATATGTAAATAAATAAAAACTGAGCTAACAAGAATCTGGAAAGAAGTGGTCTGGATGTCATGGTTCGAGAAACCCTTCTGCAGAGTGCTAAAGAAACCCTTATCTTTGTTTACTGAATAAACTCTTAAGGTGTACTATGTACCAGGCACTGAACTAAGCTTCTTACAAATATTAACTCATTATTCCCTGGGGAGGTTAACTTGATATGTCAAATTAATTAGGTCACAGCACTCAGATATTTGATCAAACATGCCTGGAGGTTGCTGTGAAGGTATTTTTAAGATGAAATTAACATTTAATTCAGTAGATTTAAATCCACTGATTGAGTAGATTATGCTTCCTGTAGGTGGGCCTCATCTAACTAGTTGAAGGCCTTAAGAAAAACGTGGACCTCCCCCAGGCAAGGAGAAATTCTGCCAGCATATGGCCTTTTGGACTCAAATTGCAGCATTAGTGTTTCTCTGGGTCTCCAGTCTGCCAGCCCATCCTTCAGATTTTGAACTTGCCAGCCTCTTCAAGTGTATCAGCCAGTTTCATAAAAGAAATCTCTCTCCCTCACAGAGACACACACAGACACAGACACACACACACAGGCACACACATAACACACCCACCCACACACCCACATCCTATTGGTTCTGTTTCTCTGGAGTACTCTGACAAATAAAGACACTCACCATAACATTAGGTACTATTCTATGGCCCAGAGAGGTTATGTAACTTGGCCAGGATCACACAGCCAATAGCTAGCAGAATCGAAATTCTAATCCGTTGTGTCTCAGAGTCCTTGCTCTTAACCACACACTCTACTTTGGAGCACTGCCTTGACGTGTTGGGGACCAACCTGGGTGGACAATGTGAGAAGGAGAATATACAAGGGACGAAGAGCCTCAGGCAAAATGCATGCTGTACAAGTGAGGAAACAGGACAGGTGGTTGGCCTGGGCCGGGCCTCAGAGTTTCCCAAATGGCAGATCCAGGGCTTCAGGAGGCAAAACGCAAGCTTTCCCCTCTCCTTCTACTTTCTGTCCCTGCTTCATCATCCACATCCTTTCCTCCCTACAGAACTCCTGTCTTCCTCAGGGGTTCCCTCAAGTTGCTTTCTCATGGGAGCCCAGGACTCCTTACATCCTGACCAGGAACATGTGACTCAAAGAGTCACCAAGCCATGCAGAATGCACACCAATGACAAAGTGCCCACATGACCCAGTGCCACATGTCCATGTGTGAGGATGATCCTTCTAACAATGTCAAGTTTGGTGCATCTGGTAAAGCCATGGAATTCAACACAAATAACTATGCAGTCTGTTAGTAATTGTTTGGAAAAAGAAACAAAACCAACGTAAAACAAACCACATCCCCTGCAAACTCCAGAAAGCCCAACAAGCATTTAATTCCAAATATAAATTCATAGAACTAGAATTTGACTACTCAAAGAATTCAGTTCAGTTCAGTTCAGTCGCTCAGTAGTGTCTGACTCTTTGCGACCCCATGAATCACAACACGCCAGGCCTCCCTGTCCATCACCAACTCCCGGAGTTCACCCAAACTCATGTGCATTGGGTAGGTGATGCCATCCAGCCATCTCATCCTCTGTTGTCCCCTTTTCCTCCTGCCCCCAATCCCTCCCAGCATCAGAGTCTTTTCCAATGAGTCAACTCTTCACATGAGGTGGCCAAAGTATTGGAGTTTCAGCTTTAGCATCATTCCTTCCAAAGAACACCCAGGGCTGATCTCCTCTAGAATGGACTGGTTGGATCTCCTTGCAGTCCAAGGGACTCTCAAGAGTCTTCTCCAACACCACAGTTCAAAAGCATCAATTCTTCGGTGCTCAGCTTTCTTCACAGTCCAACTCTCACATCTATACATGACCACTGGAAAAACCATAGCCTTGACTAGACGATTAGGTGTCTTTGAAAATACATTTGATACCAAAAATCTCCCAAGAATTTGTATGCATGGTCTAACAATTTAAAACTCTGAATTACGTTTTCTAAAAACTTGTCTTTTCAAGTTTTACTTTCATGGGATTGAGAAACCAGTGGGGTATAAGGTCCATTGTGTTGTCAAAATCCTAAACACAAGCATGTACTCCTTCCTGTAATCTTACTACAAATGTCAACTGTAAAACTTTCTGGAAGAAAAGTCGTAAATACATATTAAAAGCGTTAGAGTTTTGTACTTTTTGAAGTCAGCAAATCTTCTTTTAAAATTTTATCCTAAGGAAATAATCATGGCCATATACAAAGATTTAGCTACAAAGACATTTATCCCAGCACTGGTAAGAATAGTAACTTTTTTTTTCTAATTGTAGGAGATTGAGCAACTGAATTACGACATAAATATACAAGGGTATACTATGCAATATTAATATTGACATTGCAGAATAACCATTGCTATGGAATAATAATACCAGGGAAAGATGTTCATGATAACAAATGCTTTTTAAAGGCAAGTTCCCACTCCAGACTCTTGCCTGGAAAATCCCATGGACAGAGGAGCCTGGTAGGCTGCAGTCCATGGGGTCCCTAAGAGTCGGACACGACTGAGCAACTTCACTTTCACTTTTCTCTTTCATACATTGGAGAAGGAAATGGCAACCCACTCCAGTATTCTTGCCTGGAGAATCCCAGGGACGGGGGAGCCTGGTGGGCTGCTGTCTATGGGGTCACACAGAGTTGGACACGGCTGAAGCGACTTAGCATAGAACAGTACATAGCATATAATCCCCTTCACGTTAAATGTGTATTTTTGGAAGGCAGCCTCTAAGAGGGCCCATGATGTCTACTCCTGCTGTCCATCCACCTGTGTGGTGTTCCCTGCATTGGAACAGCACTGGGCTCTGTGACCACCTGCATATGGAAAGAAGGAGGAAGAGGCCACTTTGACCTTTGATGACAAAAGACCTAAGTCGCCTAATGGTGACTTTCATTTTGCTCCTTTGCCCCTTTGTTTGTTGTTGTTATTGTTTAGTTGTGACCAACTCTTTTGTGACCCCATGGACTATAGCCCATCAGGCTCCTCTGTCCATGGGATTTCCCAGGCAAGAATACTGGAGTGGGTTGCCATGCCTTTCTCCAGGAGATCTTCCCTACCCAGGATCGAACCCATGTCTCCTGCACTGGCAGGTGGATTCTTTACCACTGAGCCTCCTGAAATCTTGTACTTTTTGTTTGTCAATTTCTCTTGGGTCACTTGCTCCACAGCTCAGTGGAACCATGCTGTCATGTGTGAGTGGCCCTGTGGGGATGCCCACGTGGCAAGGCATTGAAGCCTCTGGCCACCAGCCAGTGAGGATCTGATACCTGAAAGCACACTGGTAGCCCCTGCTGGATCCTGAGAGGAGCTGGCTGACAGCCTGACTGCATCCTTGCTCAAGATCTGACTCAGAACCACCCAGCTCAGTTGTGCCTGGGTTCCTGACTCCGGGATCCTGACTCCCTGAAATGGTGATGTTCACTGTGGTGTAAAGCTGCTGACTTTTAGGGCCGGCTGTTATGCCGCAAGAGATAACCAATATACACATGCATAGTGCAATGGCTGGAAGGAAATGCAGGCTCATCTCCAAGATACTGTGGGTTCAGATCCAGGCCTATCGCACTATATTAAACATAAAGACAGTCACAAGAATTTTTGGTTTCCCAGTGCGTTAAAGGTTCTGTTACACTATACTTTAGTCAATTAAGTATGAAACAGCATTATGCCTAAAAAAGCTAATGTACCTATTTAAATTAAGAAATACTTTATTGTGAAAAATGCTTACCATCATCTGACAATACACAGTTGCCACAAATGTTCAATTTGTAAAAAATGCAGTATCTACAAAGTGCAATAAAGCAAAGTCTGCTTGTAATCTAAAATACGATTAGTAGGTTTCTCTAGGTGATTTTTAGTTTCTTTTTTGTATAATATTGGCAATGTTGTCTTCCTTTATCAGAACACAGAAAAAAGAAAACCATAAGACCAAGAGAGATTATGGGATCTTCTAAAGAATAAAAGGATAAAAGATTAGGAGAGGCAATTCAAGTCTAATAACCTTTAAAGATTCTTAAGCAAATTAGCTTAAGTGTGGAAAAAAAAAAAAAAAGGTGTAAGCCTTACCCACCAGAAACCATGCAAAGTGCTGTGAGCAGCAGCATTCAATAACTTCAAGGAAAAGAGACTAGCACAGGCTTCTTAAAATGGAAATCGAACAGTAATGAAGTCCACTAGCCGATCGTTGGCACGGGAGTTTGCTTACCCAGTTTCTGGTCAAACCGCCACGCCGTAACATAGGCATTGTGCCTCAGACTGCTCTGTGTGGCCAGGGGCACGGTGACATAAATGGGGCCATCCACCAGCACCGGCGTTCCATCACTGCTGAGCAAGTGGACGCTGACGGCTGTGACAGGGGTTAGGTCGTACCTGGTGCTGTTTCCTGGAAGCAAGAGGCAGTCTCCATCACATGCACACACAAGACCCAGGTGGGGCTGCAGAAACTGTTTACAGAAAAATGTAACGGCTAACATCTACAAGGATTGGGCCTCCTACAAACCAGGGACTGCATTCAGCATCTTATATGCACAATCCTCACCATGACATCCTAAGGTAGGTAAAAATCCCCATTTTACACATAAACACACTGAGGCTCAGAGATGGGAGTCATGGAAACAGGCCCATAGATGGACATTAGTGTGTGGTAGGGCTGACATCCAAGTTCAGGTCTGTCCATTCTAACCACTGTCCTGTGCTTTCAAAAGGAGTTTCAAAATGGAAGGGGGACTGTCTGCATTGGGAGAGAAGGCATGTGTGTGAAACCCTGAAATCAACTTCTCTACAAAGCGAGCCCTGTACACATGTTAATTACTTGGCAGATCACCACATTGGAACCAAATGTTTTAAATCAGAGACTGCTTTTAAAAAATAAAAAAAAGAATGAATTTCTTCAAGGAGTACTTCAAAATATTAACTTCTACTAAAAGGACACTATTGAAAACTTGCACTTGAAATATTTATGAGTTATTTTGGTTGCCATTGTTATTTTGATCTGTTTAAAAGGAATTTAATATACCAATTATTCTACATTAGAGGCCTTTTCTCCAAGCCAATGGTTTAAGGACTATCTACTTTACAGATAAATTGGGGAATGCTTATGAAAGCGGTATTATATTTATACACTTAAGGGATCCATTTGAGAAGAATTTTTCTCCAGTGAAATATAATATATCATACAAAATGTATTCGGTCATAATTTAAAATCTTCCCTTGAATACAATGAAAACACACTGACAGAAAAATTTAAGCTACATTAGAACATAATTTATTGGGTTTCTTATTAAGCTCCTTATATACCTATCTACTTATCAATTAACTACCTGAGTTAATGCAAACCTCCAGTTAGGACTAAATTTAAACATTTAAAACCAATCTAGTGAATTTGAGAGTTTCACCAACCAGTGGTAGCTAACCTCTTTGCAGAGAAATTTCTATACAGCTAATGTTAGCACTTCGGAGAAGGCAATGGCAACCCACTCCAGTACTCTTGCCTGGAAAATCCCATGGACTGAGGGGCCTGGTAGGCTGCAGTCCATGGGGTCGCTAGGAGTCGGACACGACTGAGCGACTTCACTTTATTTTCTCACTTTCATGCATTGGAGAAGGAAATGGCAACCCACTCCAGTGTTCTTGCCTGGAGAATCCCAGGGATGGGGGGCCTGGTGGGCTGCCGTCTCTGGGGTCGCACAGAGTCGGACACGACTGAAGCGACTTAGCAGCAGTAGCAGCAGTAATGTTAGCACTACCTTTTATGATTCACATCCATCTCTGTTTTCCATTGAAGAAAAAGGGATGGAGATAAGGATTTTATCAAAAGGTCCACATCGGAAGCATAGATTCAAGTTCTGAAATCGTTTAACCTGACCATTTCATTGTAGGGTGAAGAGAACCAAAACCCAGAATTCACCATCCTTTTTTATCACAACATCCTGTGGACAGAGGACCTAAATGTATCCATTGCCCAAAGGCAACACAGAAGCCAAGCCAGATCTCTCTAGGCTCTGCTGAACTCTCCGGATGAGACAGGACTTAAAGACAGATTAAGTGACCTGACTTTATATAAGCAACTTACAGATAACGTTTTCAGTTAGGTAATGCTGCTTCTTTAAAAAAAAAAATTAAAAAGTTTTTTTTGGATGTGGACCATTTTAAAAGTCTTTATTGAATTTGTTACAATATTGCTTCTGTTTTGTTTTTTTTAATTGCTTTGTTTGTTTGGCTTTTTGGCCATGAGGCATGTAGGATCTTAGCTCCCTGATCAGGGGTCGAACCCACACCCGCTGCATTGGAAGATGAAGTCTTAACCACTGGACCACCAGGGAAGTCCCCAAGGCTGCTTCTTTCATTAAAACGCCAGGCAGGAAGTCTAACCCCGGAAGCAGCAGGTAGAGCAGAAAAGTACTCCACTCTCACCCTCCATCCTTTCCTTCCACTTAACACTGCCTCTTGACTCTTAGAAATGGCATCCCTGTTGTCCCTACTCATCCCCTTTTGAGTCTTCATTTTGTATAATCTTGCACATCCCTGGCCCAGGAAGCCCTAGTCCCAGAACCAGATCTGCTACCAACTAATTATGTGGCCTCCCCCAAGTTATTTCACTCTTCTGGGGTCTGTTGCTCTGAGCTGCAAAACTAAGGAGGTTGGACTAGATGCTTTCTTATGAATCTATAGAAAGAAACAAACTGTACTACAAATATTCAAAGTAAGAACAGCACTGAAGAAAGAAGCATATTCATTTAAAGCAATGTGTACTACCAGGTGCATGAGATTTAACATTCTTTAGAAAGTTCTCTGTTCAAAGACATGGCAAGCAATTATATCTGCTTTCTTGAGGGCTCTCTCCTCTCTCAGTGCTTCCACTCCATACCTTCCAAAGGGCTCTCGACCCCCCCATTTTTCTTATTCTGGAAGCACTCATGCTTTGAAGGGCTACACTGTTTACCTTCCAGCCCTTCTTATGAGACGGCAACTCCTTACAAAACACGGAGTTCTCTATACAAGGACTCTCTCCTTCTTGATGTTCCATCTTGATATTACCTGACTCCTATCACATCCCAATAAAGACAAGCAGAAGCAGCACCCTAGGACCAAGCTAGGAGGCCGCCGACTCATCACTTAGAACAAAAGGGGTTTTGCCCAGATAGCATCCAAAGTTCTGTTTGGCTTTGCACGTTAGTCATATCACTGACTCCTCTCTGTCTTCCCTTAGTTGCCAGCAGAAGTAATTTCTTAAAAACCCTTGCGAACATCACAGAGCAGGTCTGGGCTTTCTTAGCAACCACAGGGGAAGCATGAGGCTGTGAGGATGCACAGGGAAGAGAAAGTGAGGAAGCAACTGAAAGCTCCACGTGGCTGCATTTCTACAGCTCTGGAAACTCTTTCAAAGTGGTGGCAGGAATAAATAACCCCCCTTAGGACACACCAGGGAAGCCAGTCACTCTCCAATCACACTTATGGTCTCTGTTTACTTCACTGAATTCTACTGATAACCTGCCATCTCACATGGATTAGTGTGGTCCAGGCTCTCACACTAAGTTGAAACCTCTTAGGCGCATTTTATAAAACAGGAGGCAAAGGTGGGGCAGAAGAGAAGCCCCAGTTAATGGGCTGCAGGGGTGCCAAGTGGATACCACGCTGGTGGCTGCCTTTCCTGGGAGGAGGCCTGATTCTTCCTAGGTCAACTGGCCAGTTATTTCAGTGGAAAACAAGCTGAATATAACCTTCCAAAGACTTTCTCTCTTCCCTCTGAAATAACAGAGTGATTTTAAAATAAAACAACTCCTCTAAAATCAATTGTTCTATGTCTTCTCTCTGCCTTACTGTCATCTTGCGTTTTATAATTTATTCAAGACATCTTGGAACTGGAGCACAGAAAAATGACTGAGGTCATCCCGCCAACTTCGGGGTTTTATGATGGAGGCTGGATTGGCGGTTTCATGATGGCCTCAGATTATTATGTTCCCTGAAATACTATTTCCCTCCCAGGCCTATCTATTTAAATGAAAAGTCAACTTTTTTCCCCAACAATATTCACTTAAGATGAACCATGCAACTCTTCTGGGTGTTGGTGATTGACAATTTATTGCATCATTATCAACACAAACATTCAAGGAAGAAGAAACATTTCTCAAAACAGGTATCACAGAGGGAAGAAAAACAGGTAACAAATCACCAGGTGACCTTGAACTGTAACCAGACATTTATCCACATTCTACAAAATGGATCATATGTTGCAGGGATGAAAGGCTTTTGCAGGATGATCAGTTTCTGTAAAGCACTAGACGATTAGGCGAAATTCAATCAAAGCATCCCTGGGAAATACAGCAACCTACTCACCTCATGGGATTCAACCCAGAACAGCCTTTGTTTTTCAAGTTTATGTTGTGACTCATGTAAAGTATTGGGGAAAGAGAAAGGGGGAGACAAGAAAATGACTCAGGAATTGAGACTCCACCACCCTTTGTTCACCAGAAGGAGGAACGGGGACCACGTTAGCACGGCGTTCTCTTGAGCGCAAATGGAGGTAAAAGGCAGTCTCTCACCAATAAGGAATTATTACCTGTTTTCTGACTGGTGGCTTTCTGTTTCTGTGATCTTTGAGTTCTGTGAGTCCCACCGGCATAGGGTGAGAATGACTGAGTGGACTTACAGATCTGCCAGGAGATGATTCAAAATCAACTATAAAGCCTGAACACTTGGCCGAGTGGAAGGCAGAAAGAGCAAGCTCAGAGAAAGGGAGGCTGTGAGAAAAGGCTGGATGGACTCAGCCCCTGCAGTCCAGAGTCTCCCCGCCCTGAAGTGCTCCATGTGCTGGTGGCTGGGGGCGCTGCTGTGCTCCTCTGGGAATCAGATTCAATGCCACCCACCCTTCCCTTTCCAGCTGTAATGTGTGGTGAGTAGGGGTGTACATCTCTGCACAGCTGGGCAGGCTGCTCCACCAAAAATGTTCCAGGGGCAAGTGGAGCGAGGTTGAAAACAGGACAGAAAACCTCCAACTCTGATCTGACACTTGAAAAATTCAATGGAAAGAACTTCTGGGAATTAAATATATTTAGGCAGCCAAAGGAGAGCTCAGAGAGGGTGCTTAAGGCAACTGGTCCCAGCAGAAAGGTTCAGCATTTCAAATTCATGAAAATTCAACCCCGCAGTGGTGCAGAATAAATTCCTTAAATGACGGTTTCAGTGCACCAGAACTTGTAGACAGATCTCCCCCTTCTGCACCTCTGGTCCTCCACTTAGAAAGATACAAACACCTATAAAAGATGCAAACACAGATTCCCCCTGCAGAAGACAGACGAGATTGTTACCTGTTCCGTTTCCATCTAATCCTCGCAAATAAGGAAAGCCGTCCACCTCGGAGGGGGAGCTGGCGGCTGTGAGAAAGGCGGTCAGGTCACTGTAGCTGGTGTTCTCTGGCAGCCGCAGGGCTCTTCTCTGGAAGTGCACTCGAGGCTGCGGCCGGGCACCTGCAGATATGAACCTCTGAGTTACCTCCCGGAGAAGCAGTTTCTGTTTTTAGAAAATGCAAACCCCGGAGAGGCTCCTCTAAGGTTTCAGCGTGGCTCCCCTGCCCCCACTCCTCCCCACATCCCTTCTCATGGCCCATTCACGCGGGGCACAGAGATGTGACAACATGCTATTATGGGGACAGAAATAATAGCCCATTGTCACGCCTGCTTTGACACAGGATGTTATTTAGGTTTTTCACAAAAAGCTCTATTTGTGAGCAGTCTTTTCACTGCCCAGTCTTGGTCTACGGGTAGGGGTATCGTTTTGGGAAAGAGAGTCTACGTAAGTGAAATGAGTGGCAATTAACATCTTGAAACACACAAGGCAAGAGAAATCCTTTGAGACTGTTACAAACACATCCTTAGTCTTCCTAGTAAAATCCAGTCTAAGTGCATAGATCACGCTGGAGCAGAGCAGGCGGCAGATGTGCCGCTGGACAAGAAATGCAAAGAACCCACAGTGAAATGTCTCTTGGCCTTCCGTCTACTCTGGTGGGTGCATCCAACTCCTGACTATTATGTTACAGATTTTATGATGAGCCTCTTGAACGGATGTGAGAACCACTCCTTCCAGGAAACCCTGTGCAGAAGGACGGCTTGAGCCGACAGCCCCGTTAGACAGTTACCTTGTGACACCATCCGCAGTTTGACTTTGCTCCAGATCTTGTTTTGACTGTAAAACCTGAACGTGTTTTTATCTAATGATGTAGTGAGGGTCACGAGATATAAACGTACTAAATCAGTTTGCACACAATCAGCAAAAAACATCATGAAGACAAAAACTCACAGAGATGGGAGTTGGGAGCATTTACTGATGGAAGTACACATCTCTCTGGGTTAAATAAAGTGATTCCTCAAACACAGTGGTCTGCCCTGATGTTCTGGCCATTGTATAACCTGCTCCAGGCTTGAGGGAGACCATATTTCTCTGTGGTCAGCTGGCTGCTCCCTCTCCTTCCAATTCGTGGTTGTTCTGACACAGCAGCTCTGCCCAGGGCTCATGTTCTTTCACGTCTCCACCAAGGTTCCTTTTCACTCTGGATCAGAAACTTTTAGGGGAGGAATAAGCCTGTCAGGAAGTGTTCTAGGGGAATTCTCTAGTGGTCCAGTGGTTAGGACTTGGCATTTTCACTGCCAGAGATCCAGGTTCAGTCCCTGGTTGGGAAATTCAGATCCCGCAAGCTGCCATAGCATGGCCGAAAACCAACCAAACAAAAACCAGAACTGCTGTCAATAAGGGAGTTCTGGAGCTCCAAGGATCATCTAATCTAAGTCTCTTCCGATAGGTGAGGCCACAAAAGCCCAAATGGGCTCACCAGCAACACAGACTTACGGGGTGGCTGCCTTGACCATGGATGACTGAGGAGGTCACGATGGTACCCTTACCTCCTGGAAACTACTGACTGCATTTCTCAAATGACTGGTCCTCCATAAACACTGGCCCAGCTCTGGAGCCCGTGGGAGCCAGATGCCCAAGCTCGCAATGGTCCTGTTTAATCTGGCTGTTTCCACTGAAGCCAGGTGGACACGCACATCAGTCCTGTTCCATTCCAGACCATTGGTGTCCTTTCCTTACCCCTAAAACACAGCCGTGGTGATGCCCTGGCATCCCTGCTGCTGTGTCGGTTAACTTTCAGCTTGCCTTAGCCTTCTCTCCTCTTCCTCTGATCTCACACCACAGTGATGTCTTCTTGCTATCCCCTCCTTGGTCTGCACAGAGCTTGGGTGCCTCATGATCTGGGGGTGCTCCACGCATGCTGGGAGCACTGGCCTCACCGGATCCCTCTCCCATCCACCTCCCACACCTTCTGTCTGCCTCTTTCCTTCTTCTCTAAGCTGTCCTCAGAGATTGAAGGTCAAAGCAATCCTTTCTCATCCATCTCCTCACCCTCAACTATATTTCAACATCTTATCCTCCTATTCCCATTTTCTTTTCTTTTTTATTTTTTTGTTAGATAGACACATGACTTTTGGAGTGGTCTCAAACTGCTTGAGCTGCTTTTATTTTTTTAATGTTTTAAAATTAATTTTTATTGGAGTATTGTTGCTTTGGTGGCTCAGCGGTAAAGAATCTGCCTGCCAATGCAGGAGCCACAGAAGATATGGGTTCGATTCCTGGGTCAGAAAGATTCCCTGGAGGAGGGAATGGCCACCCACTCCAGTACTGTTGCCTGAAAAATTCCATGGACAGAGGAGCCTGGCAGGCTACAGTCCATGGGGTTGCAAAGAGCTGGACACGACTGAGCGACTGAGCACAAAGGCACAGAGTTGCTTTACAATGTTGTGTTAGTTTCTGCCGTGCAGCAAAGAGAATCAGCTGTAAGTATACATATAATCCCCTCTTTCTTGGATTTCCCTCCCATTTAGGTCACTATTATTTTTTCAATGATAGTGAACTTTCTGTGATTTGGTTCCCGTTCTCCACTGTTCTTCATTCTAAACAACATTGCTGATGTCTGGGTTTTACACACTGAGAAATGGGAAACTCACTACTAGGAAGGAAGGGAGGGCGTGTCTGCAGTGTTAAGGTGCAAAGAGGGGCCGTTTCCTCATGAGGGTCGAGGCAGAAAGCAGAGGCCAGGCTGGTTACCTCAGAACAGGGGTCGGGTACCGTGTGCCCCTTCAGACCCCCTGAGATGGGCAGGTTGAGGTCACTATGAAGGCTCCTTTGGCTGAAAGAAACAGAAACCCACTCAGCCTAGACCAAGGAAAAGGGGAGGCTGCTGAAAGATGAAAGGGAATCCTGCTGAGCCCCAGGAAAGCAGTCCAGCCAGGCCTTACGGGGACCAGCCTAGGACCCTGATACCACAACCAGGGCTGTTCCCAGTTCTCAAGCCACTGGGCATTTCATCTCCATTCTTTTTTTTTTTTATATTTAAAATTTTAATAAATTGATGATTTAGTTTTTAAAAGTTCTCCTTAAATTCTATTTAAAAAGTTATCCTTTTCAGATTGAGGGGGTTTTAAATAGGTGACTCCTTTTGTCATTGGTTCCTCATTTTTTTTTTTTTTTGGCCACATCTCTTAGCATGTGGAACTTCTCTGACCAGGAATCAAACCCACATCCCCTGCAGTGGAAGCGTGGAGTCTTAATCTTACTGGACTGCCAGGGAAGCCCCAGTTCCTTATTTTTTAAAATTAAAGTACAATTGATTCACAATATTATGATAGCTTCAGGTGAACAGAAAGGTGATTGAGTTATACATATATAATTTTTTCAGGTTATTTTCCATTATAGGTTCTTACAAGATATTGAATAGTATTCCCTGTTATATAGTAAATCCTTGACGCTTATCTATTTTATATATAGTAATGTGCATCTGTTAATCCCAAACTCCGAGTTTACCCCCACCCACCTCTTTCCCCTTTGGTAACCATAAGTTTGTTTTTGATGTCTGTGAGTCTATTTCTGTTTTGTAAACAGATTCATTTGTATTATTTGTTAGATTCCACATATAAGTTACATCATAGGTCATCCAATTCTGAATCCTCCTGTCTCTGTCTCTCTGCGTGTCTACTTCTCTCTGCCTCTGTGTCTCTGTGTGTCTGTCTCTGCTTCACTCTCGTGTCTGCTCTTACTCCCTGGCTCATCGTGCATTTCCCTGGGAGCTGCATCTCTCCCCTCCTCTCTGCCCCTGCTGCCTTCCTTCCCTTTTCTGTGCAGGAGAACCTGCTCCTAGGCCAGACATGCGTGTCTGTTTTCGGTGGCAGGAGGAGTACTGGGGGGGGGGGGCCACAGAAGGGCGATGAGGAGGCAGGTTTCCTAGAAGGAGATGTGGCTGGTCCAGCTGCTTTGACACACGCTGTGACCAGCACGCACTGATACCTGTGGGGGATCAAACATAGTCCTCCCAGGAGAAAAGGCAAGACCTCTGCCTGGTGAAACGGCCAAAGGAACATCTAAGGAGTATAAGGGTTGAAATATTCTAAGCCACAGTGCAAATACAATCTAAAGTGGGTATGTGTAGGCTGGGCAGGGAATGGTATGTTCTTAAGCCTAAATTTATGTATGAAAGCTGCTACGTTCCCACACTTTTCAGGAAGGACTGGACTGGGTGTGGATGGATGGTGGAGGGGGACAGGGCTGTCTCTCTTCTGTGGATGTCCCTCCCCCACACTCCCCACAGCAGCTGCTTCAAACATTCGCTGTTCTTCTCAAACTTGGGGCTCGACTGCCATCCCCCAAATGCTCATACCCAACTGTACTGAAAACACCAGGGAACCACTTCTGTCTGCACTTCAAAACCTTTCTTCCATCACCTCTGCTGCCTTTCTAGCCCTGCCCTCCCCCAAGGTCAACCCAAGTATTCTGACTTTTGCTTGTTTTATTGTAAGACTTGTTATTTGACCAGTTTTTCTGGACTTCATCAAAAGTCTCTCTCTAGGGGCTTTTCTTCTCCAGTCAACACATATATTCCTTAGTTTCTCATTGAGAACAATGAGACACGACTTTCACTCTGTTCTCCCCATCAGTCTCCTCTCCTTCCACCCAATGCCCAGGGACGTGGCTTTCACCCTCAGTGCACGCTGCCCTTGGAAATGTCAACTGACGACTGCATAATCTGCAAACCCTGTGACCCTCGCTCGCCTTCACCCCTCCAGCCCTTCACAATGGGGTGCACTGTTCCCCACCCCCGCCAGCAGCCCTCCCTGCTGGCGGTGGCGGTCCTGCCCTCTGCTCTCTGCAGAGTCGCAGGCCTTTGCTCTACGAGTGCTTTCTTTTCCTCCTACTTCTGAGGAGAGATCCTGAAGGCTCAGCACAGTTGCCTCTGCCTGTTCCTGACTCTCTCCTGACTTGTCGCCCTTGCTGCAGCCTCACAGTTACCTTCCTGTCCTGCCGGGGACTCTGCTAAGCTCCATGCCTTTTCAGCACCTTGACCTGGATGCCCACCAGGCACTAAAACCATCACTACCTTCTCTCCCACTTGACAAAGACCTACTCCCCCCAACACCCAGGTGTGATTCCGGGTTGTCAAAATTGTTTTCCCTTTCTACTCTTCTGCACATTCATTCAAGGGACTGCCCCATCTTCCCTTATCAATGTTTCTAGCATTGTCTTTTCCTTCCATTCTGCCTCCACCCTACATGATCTTATACCATCCCTGCCTTCAACTATCACAAAAGTCTCCTAACTTCCCTGTGCTCTAGCCTCATCCCTTTCCTGCCTCATCTATTGATGATTCTCAAATTCTGCTTTGACCATGACCTTACCCTACCTGGAAACTTTCAATGGATCCACCACTTCCAAAATTAATAAAGGAGGCAACAAATCAGAGACCAACGTAGACTCAAACTACAGCTCCACTTATGAGAGGTGAAGTTCAGCGCTTTAGGATTTACAAAGTTCTGGTACACACATTATTTCACGTAGTAATCTGTGTGTGCTATACTCAGTCACTCAGTCATGTCTGACTCTTTGCGACCCCAAGGACTGTAGCCCGTCAGGCTGCTCTGTCCAAGGGATTTTCCCGGCAAGAATACTGAAGCACTGGAGAAGTGATTCTCCAGAATGAAGAAGATGTGGTACATATATATGATGGGATATTACTCAGCCATAGAAAAGAACGAAATGAGGCCATCTGCAACAACACGGATGGACCTGGAGATTATCATACTGAGTGAAGTTAAGTCAGACATAGATAAATATATGATACAGCTTTTATGTGGAATCTAAAAAATAAAATAAATGAATGACTATAACAAAACAGAAACAGACTCAAGATACACAGAACGAACTAGTGGTTTCCAGTAGAGACAGGGAAGGGGGGAGCGGCAAAATAAGGGTAGGAGATTAAGAGGTATAATTGCTAGGTATAAAACAAATAAGTACAAGGATATAAGATACAGCATAGGGAATATAGATTATATTGCATAATAACTTCAAGTGGAGTATCACTATGTTGTACATTGAAACTAATTTAACACTGTAAATCAACTATACTTCAATTTTTAAAAAAAGGAGGAAAAAATGCAATTTGCAAGCATTCTGTGACAAGGAGCATATTTATGGATCCAGCCTATGGTGGTAAAGAGCCCTCTGTTAATCGGTGCCTATGTTGGCCCTTCTGCTTCACCACACTGTTAACTTGAAACTGCTGCAGGCTTTCTGTATAAAACGCTGTCAACAATGACTGGAGGAGGAAATAGCAAACCACGTCAGTATTCGTGCCTTGAGAACCCTATGAACAGTATGAAAAGGCAACAATGATAAGACAACCGCTTTCCTGACTTTCCAAACGAAACTGAGTGCTAAGTCATTTCCATTGGAAACATGTGCTTACTTTGAACCATGTGTGCATGTGTGCCTGTATGTGCACACGCGCGCGTGTGTGTGAGAGAGAGAGCAAGAGAGACAGAGAGAGAGAAAGCAATCTCCATAGTTCCACCTGGTCTGATGAGAACGGTTTTAGGGTGTATGTGGTCTGAATTTAGATACCTACCTACAGATAGGAAAACAAGTGAGCGTCAGCAGTCTTTTTATTGTTCAAGGAAAATGCTCATTAACCATGAGCTTATTCTATTTTATTTGGTTGTAAACATTTCAAAACAAAACTTCACCTGAAGCATTAAATCTTGCTAATGAGAACACCTCTGCTTCTCTCATCTCCATCTCTCAGCCAGTGGCCTTCATTCTTTCAAATCTTTTGCTCTAGTGTCACATAAAACCAAACAACGGGGCATCACCCCAAACTATGCACACAATACGTGTGAGGCTCTGTCACCAAACTGTCATCTCACCATCTCCCCCTTCCTCTGGGGGAGTCTGACACATAACATCTAGGCAACACAAAAATTCAAATGGCTGACAGCACTTACATTTCTGACTGGCAAGAGTTTATTTTTTTGCTTCTCTGACTCCATTTAAAAAATAAAGAAATGCACCTACACTTGACTAGTTTGAGAATAAAAATTTGAATATAACATTTAGAAATTCAGTTTATATTGGTTTTTCAGAACAGAACTGCAAAGACCAAAAATGATCTACATAAGGTTCTCCTTCCAGCTGGTAAGAAAACAAGAAACAAGATCACCTAGTGTTATCCTGCTACGTCTGTACTCTACTGAGACAAGGAAAGGTACAACTAGTACAACTCAAAAAGTTAGGTGAACTTAAACATTAACAAAGTGTAGACAATCTTTACGGAGAAGGCAATGGCACCCCACTCCAGTACTCTTGCCTGGAAAGTCCCATGGACGGAGGAGCCTGGTGGGCTGCAGTCCATGGGGTCTCAGAGTCAGACACGACTGAGCAACTTCACTTTCACTTTTCACTTTCATGCATTGGAGAAGGAAATGGCAACCCACTCCAGTGATCTTGCCTGGAGAATCCCAGGGACGGGGGAGCCTGGTGGGCTGCCGTCTATGGGGTCGCACAGAGTTGGACACGACTGAAGTGACTTAGCAGACAATTTTTAAAAGCTGGAATGCAAATGAGAAAGGGAAAGGGAGAAATAAATGGTTCTCAGTTTCTGGTTACATAAAAGAGGGAAGTGATACAGCAGACTGAACAAATTAATCATAACAAAAACTACCTGGATGTCTTACATCCCTAGGCTTATAATACGACCAAACTTCTTGCTCCTTAGAGAGACAGAGAGAGCAATTCTAATACTCTGGCTGTGTGTCTGTGTGCATGTGGGAACCGATGAACTGTCCTCCTCTTAGCAGCCATGACAAAGCAAATAATTAACTGTAGCATGAGCGATCTATACAGGAAGTACAAAAAGCAGTGGGATCTGGATGGATTTTTAAATATTCATTTACTCAACCTTTCAGTGAACTGCTCATTGTATACCGATACTAAAGTGGGCATGGGGCCACGCCCTGGGAGTGTTAAGGTGAACATGACCCCTTCCTCACTCTTCAGGTTTTTCAGTTTTGTCTGGGAGCTAAGACGATACTGCCAGATATGGCAGGAAGGGTGGTTTTGTGATAAGATACAGAACCCTCAGCTGGAGGGCTGTTTTAATTCTCCTTCCTGGTTACTGATAAGGAATGAAGGGGGCATAAGGGAGGCAGGGATGGGTGGAATCCAAGGTTGGAGCCAGAAGGTGTGGAAGGCACATGGATGCCTAGTTCTGGGCTTAGGGAAGCTCTGGGACCATGTGGCAGGGGTTGGTGGATTTCACTTGAATGCTGTGCCATTAACAAGACTCCATGAATCCCCAGTCTGCTTCTTTCTGCTACAGCCAGCCCCCTTTTCGGATTCATACTTTCTGTTCCCTTTGAATCTGGGCTTGTAGGTGGCCTGGTATGATCACAGATCTGCTGCATCTCATGATTCTATCATTAGCTAAGATCCTCACCTCTTCTGGGTTCTTGGTTCAATTCTAGGAAAAGGAAGAGAGAAGAACTTGGGTTGGGGAGATCTACTGGAGAAGGAAATGGCAACCCACTTCAGTGTTTTTGCCTGGAAAAATCCCATGGACAGAGGTGCCTGGCGGGGTTGCAAAGAGTTGGACATGACTGAGCAACTAAGCATAGACACATGGGCTTGAATACTTGCCCACGAAAGAGTGGGAGATCTCTAGTCTACTCTAGGAGATCAAACCAGTCAATCCTAAAGGAAATCAACCCTGAATATTCATTGGAAGGACTGATGCTGAAGCTGAAGCTCCAATACTTTGGCCACCTGATGCAAAGAGCTGACTCACTGGAAAAGACTGTGATGCTGGGAAAGACTGAAGGCAGGAGGAGAAGGGGATGACAAAGGATGAGCTAGTTGGATGGTATCAGTGACTCAATGGATATATGAGTTTGAGCAAACTCTGGGAAATGATGAAGGACAGGGAAGCCTGGCGTGCTGCAGCCCATAGCTTCACAAAGAGTCAGAACACACCTGGCAACCGAACAACAACACAGAATGGGAGAAAACAGTGGTGTGGGGGTTAGAGGGGATGAAATAGCAATCTTGGAGAGTCGGAAAACAAGTAACTCCTCCAGCCGCATGTTCTGCTGTGGCCATGAGTGGCTGAGTCACCCAGGGTCAGAAGTTATTTATTCAGGCAAAGATGGCAGTATTACTCACAAAAGCCAAGACACGGAAACAATGGAAGTGTCCACTGATGGATGAATGGATACGGAAAGTGTATGTATGTGTATATATGTATATGTATACACACACACACATATATGCAGTGGAACATTATTCAGCCATAAAAAGGAAGGAAATTCTGCCATTTGGGTCAACGTGGATAGACCCTGAGGACATTATGTTAGACATTATGACTGAAATAAATCAGTCAGAGAAATCAGCCAGAGAAAGACAATAAATCAGTCAGAGAAAGACAATATTGTATGATTTCACCTATAAGTGGAATTAGAATGGTTGCCAAAGGCAGGAGGCAGGGGGTGAGAAGAACAGATAAAGGTGGTCAAAGGCACAAACCTCCAGTTATAAGATGAATATGTTCTGGGGATGTAATACATGGCCTGGTGTCTGCAGCAGACTTGGGTATGGTATAAGCTTGGAGGAGGAGGTCACCATTAACCCCACCATAGAGCTGCCAGAACTTACACAGGACTGGGGAAACAGACTCTTGGTGGGCACAAACAGAATCTGTGTGTACCAGGACCCAGGAGAAAGGAGCAGTGACCCCACAAGAGACTGACCCAGACTTGCCTGTGAGTGTCCGGGAGTCTCTGGTGGAGGCATGGGTTGGTGGTGGCCTGCTGCAGGGTTGGGGGCACCGAGTGTAGCAATGCATGCATGGGACCTTTTGAAGGAAGTCGCCATTATTTTCACTACCTCCACCATAGTATGGCCCCAGGTAAATAACAGGTCAAGTCAGTCTTGGGAAGCATCACTATGAACAAAGCTAGTGGAGGTGATGGAATTCCAATTGAGCTATTTCAAATCCTAAAAGATGATGCTGTGAAAGTGCTGTACTCAATATGCCAGCAAATTTGGAAAACTCAGCAGTGGCCACAGGACTGGAAAAGGTCCGTTTTCATTCCAATCCCAAAGAAAGGCAATGCCAAAGAATGCTCAAACTACTGCACAACTGCACTCATCTCACACGCTAGTAAAGTAATGCTCAAAATTCTCCAAGCCAGGTTTCAGCAATATGTGAACTGTGAACTTCCAGATGTTCAAGCTGGTTTTAGAAAAGGCAGAGGAACCAGAGATCAAACTGCCTACATCTGCTGGATCATCGAAAAAGCAAGAAGAGTTCCATAAAAAATCTACTTCTGCTTTATTGACTATGCCAAAGCCTTTGACTGTGTGGATCACAATAAACTGTGGAAAATTCTGAAAGAGATGGGAATACCAGACCACCTAACCTGCCTCTTGAGTAAACCTATATGCAGGTCAGGAAGCAACAGTTAGAACTGGACATGGAACAACAGACTGGTTCCAAATAGGAAAAGGAGTACGTCAAGGCTGTATATTGTCACTCTGCTTATTTAACTTATATGCAGGGTACATCATGAGAAATGCTGGGCTGGATGAAGCACAAGCTGGAATCAAGATTGCCGGGAGAAATGTCAATAACCTCAGATATGCAGATGATACCATCCTTATGGCATAAAGTGAAGAAAAACTAAAGAGCCTCTTGATGAAAGTGAAAGAGGAGAGTGAAAAAGTTGGTTTAAAGCTCAACATTCAAAAAACTAAGATCACGGCAACCGGTCCCATCACTTCATGGCAAATAGATGGGGAAACGGTGGAAATGGTCAGACTTTATTTTTTGGGGCTCCAAAATCACTGCGTATTGTGATTGCAGACATGAAATTAAAAAACGGTTACTCCTTGGAAGGAAAGTTTTGACTAGACAGTATATTAAAAAGCAGAGATTTTACTTTGCCAAAAAGGTCCATCTTGTCAGTTCAGTTCAGTTCAGTCGCGTCCAACTCCTTGTGACCCCATGAACTGCAGCACGCCAGGGCTCCCTGTCCATCACCAACTCCCGGAGTTCACCCAAACTCATGTCCATTGAGTCAGTGATGCCACCCAACCGTCTCATCCTTTGTCGTCCCCTTCTCCTCCTGCCCTCAAATCTTTCTCAGCATCAGGGTCTTTTCAAATGAGTCAGCTCTTTGCATCAAGTGGCCAAAGTACTAGAGTTTCAGCTTCAAGGCTATGGTTTTTCCAGTAGTCATGTATGGATTTGAGAGTTGGACTATAAAGACAGCTGAGCGCCAAAGAATTGATGCTTTTGGCTTGGCGTGCTGTGGTTCATGGGGTCGCAAAGAGTCAGACGTGACTGAGTGGCTGAACTGAACTGAACTGATTGTATATTTGACAGATGCTGAGAGAGTAGATCTTAAAAGTTCTCATCACAAGAAAAAACTGTGTGATAATGGATGTTAAGTAGACTTATGGTGGTGATCACTGTATAATATATACACATATCAAATCATTGAAGATATATGTCTTAGTTCAGTCGCTCAGTCGTGTCTGACTCTTTGCGACCCCATGAACTGCAGCATGCCATGCCTCCCTGTCCATCACCAACTCCCGGAGTTCACTCAAACTCACATCCATCGAGTTGGTGATGCCATCCAGCCATCTCATCCTCTGTCGCCCCCTTCTCCTCCTGCCCCAATCCCTCCCAGCATCAGAGTCTTTTCCAATGAGTCAACTCTTCGCATGAGGTGGCCAAAGTACTGGAGTTTCAGCTTTAGTATCATTCCTTCCAAAGAACACTCAGGGCTGATCTCCTTTAGAATGGACTGGTTGGATCTTCTTGCAGTCCAAGGGACTCGCAAGAGTCTTCTCCAATATCACAGTTCAAAAGCATCAATTCTTCGGCGCTCAGCTTTCTTCATAGTCCAACTCTCACATCCACACGTGACCACAGGAAAAACCATAGCCTTGACTAGACGGACCTTTGTTGGCAAAGTAATGTTTCTGCTTTTGAATATGCTATCTAGGTTGGTCATAACTTTCCTTCCAAGGAGTAAGCGTCTTTTAATTTCATGGCTGCAATCACAATATGCAGTGATTTTGGAGCCCCCCAAAATAAAGTCTGACACTGTTTCCACTGTTTTCCCATCTATTTCTCATGAAGTGATGGGACCAGATGCCATGATCTTCATTTTCTGAATGTTGAGCTTTAAGTCAACTTTTTCACTCTCCTCTTTCACTTTCATCAAGAGGCTTTTGAGTTCCTCTTCACTTTCTGCCATAAGGGTGGTATCATCTGCATATCTGAGGTTATTGATATTTCTCCCAGCAATCTGATTCCAGCTTGTGCTTCCTCCAGCCCAGCGTTTCTCATGATGTACTCTGCATATAAGTTAAATAAGCAGGGTGACAGTATACAGCCTTGACGTACTCCTTTTCCTATTTGGAACCAGTCTGTTGTTCCATATCCAGTTCTAACTGTTGCTTCCTGACCTGCATATAGGTTTCTCAAGAGGCTGGTTAGGTGGTCTGGTATTCCCATCTCTTTCAGAATTTTCCACTTTACTGTGATCCACACAGTCAAAGGCTTTGGCATAGTCAATAAAGCAGAAATAGATGTTCTTCTGGAACTCTCTTGCTTTTTCAATGATCCAGCGGATTTTGGCAATCTGGTTTCTCTGCCTTTTCTAAAACCAGCTTGAACATCTGGAAGTTCACAGTTCACATATTGCTGAAGCCTGGCTTTGAGAATTTTGAGCATTACTTTACTAGCGTGTGAGATGAGTGCAATTGTGCGGTAGTTTGAGCATTCTTTGGCATAAGACTGGAGGTGGGGAACCATTATACTTCAGTTGTGAAACAACAATGGAAAAGGTAATTAAGGAGAAACTGGAGGTCCCAAGCCCAACAGCCCCCACTGTGGTCCTGATGTGAAAGGATGCTGAGGACTCAGGCCTAGTTCTGCTGTCTCTTAGGAGAAAAGCAGGAGATGACTTAGGGCTCACTGCAGATGACATTAAAATCTATATATCTATTCCTGTTATCTCTCCCAAACTCAGTTCACATATGCTCCCAGACATTTCTCCTTATTTCTCTTTACACACATCATCTAAGAGCAGCATGTTAACCTCCTTGTTTGTTCCCACAGCTATGCAATAAAAAAAGGAATAAAGTCACCTCACTTGGAGGTGGCACATGGATGTGGTTAGGCAGAGAATGATTGGTGTAAATAGTATTAAAATAAAGGAGTAAACAAAACAAAGAAAAACAGGGGGCTCCCCAGGTGGCACTAGTGGTAAAGAACCCACTTGCCAATACAGGAGATTGGGAGACTGGGTTCAATCCCTGGGTCGGGAAGATCCCCTGGAGGAGGGCATGGCAACCCACTCCAGTATTCTTCCCTGGGGAATCCCAAGGACACAAGAGCCTGGTGGGCTACAGTCCATGGGGTTGCAGAGTCGGATACGACTGATGCAACTTAGCACAAATAAAAATGGTTTTTCCAGTAGTTATGTATGGATGTGAGAGTTGAACCATAAAGAAGGCTGAGCACCAAAGAACTGATGCTTTTGAACTGTGGTGCTGGAGAAGACTCTTGAGAGTCCCTTGGACTGCAAGGAGATCAAACCAGTCTATTCTAAAGGAAATCAACTCTGAATATTCATTAGAAGGACTGATACTGAAGCTGAAGCTCCAATATTTGGGCCACCTGATGTGAGGAGCCTATTCACTAGAAAAGACCCTGATGCTAGAAAGGACTGAGGGCAAGAGGAGAAGAGGGTGACAGAGGATGAGATGGTTGGATGGCATCACTGAATCAATGGACATGAGTTTGAGCAAGCTCCAGGAGATAGTAAAGGGCAGGGAAGCCTGGTGTTATGCAGTCCATGGGGTCACAAAGAGTTGGACATGACTTAAGGACTGAACAACAACAAAAAGTAAACAAAAAAAAGAATCTGATGAAACATTAAAAGACAGGAAATATCATTCTCAGGCCCGTGGCTAAGATGGAAGAAACCAATCATCTCAGCAAAAAAAAGGTTTGACACAAGTCTGATTCCCAGTTCCAATGCCAGCCCCAAACAAAGTGCAAATTCCACAAACCTTCTCTACCAGATTTTCTGGAAGAGAGGTTAGAGGGGTGAGGTCACATTTACACCACTGCACATGAGATGGGCTAAAAACACAAGGGGATAAGAGATAGAAAAAGGCCACACTTGAATGCCTGGGAATTTTTTGTTTCCTTTTTTGGGTGGGAGGAGAAGTTTTTTTTATTGTAAAAAACACCTAATATTAAATTACTGTCTTAACCAGGTTTTTTTTGCGGGGGAGGGGCGTGCTACGTGGGATCTTAGTTTCCCAAACAGATCAAATCTATGTCCCCTGCATTGGGAGCATAGAGTCTTAACCCCACTGGACTGCCAGGCAAGTCCCCATTTAACCAGTTTTATGTGTCCAGTGCACCAATGTGAAGTATATTTGCACTGTTGTGCAACAGATCTCTAGAACTGTCCTGTTTTGCAAAACTGAAACTCTAGGGAGTTTCCTGGGGGTCTAGTGGTTAGGACTTGCATTTCCACTGCAGGGGGTGTGGGTTCAACCCCTGGTCAGGCAACTAAGATCTCACAAGCCACAAGGCCTAGCCAAAAAAACTAAAAACAAACAAACAAACAAAATCCCCTGAAACTCTATATACTCAAATGCTTATGAAACTTTTCAGAGTGACCCTATCCATTGGTCACTGAGTCCCAGGCAGGGTCTGGATTCTGACTCTGGGATGAATTTTCTCACCTTTGGAGAAGAGAGGGACATGGTGTGAAAGAGGGCGGAGTCTCTTCTTACTCCTCTGCACTTCAAGGCTGGGCTGATAACAAACAAGGCCACAGCCAACAGTTTCACCGAAATGCCAATGTGTCCATGCACTTGTAGGGACTAGAGCCATTATGTCCAGCTGTGGACATGCTCGTGGCCATCACTACCTGACTACCCATTCCTCACATTTTAACAGTTGGCCCCAAAGTTACCATCGCTCCTCTTTTTAAGTATCAGACATACCTTGGAATCCTGAGACTATCTGGACAACATCTTCATACACCATCAGGGTAGCGGATCGTTCTGGAAGCAGGCCCAGGCTTAGTGAAGAAAATACTGCGGAAACAAAGATGGATATGAGGAAATTCTGATTTCTAAATCAAAGTGCCCATGCCAATTTTTTAAGTACTCTGCATTCTTTGGATTCTCTGGGTTCAAGTCAATCAACAGCACTGATTTTTTAGTAATGTGACATAATAATAAATATATATCTTTTCTCTACCTCTGGTTCCTGGCTCAAATTCCTGAGTCACCAGAGTATCTTTCTGATATGATGAGGAGACTCAGGGTGGCCTCCTGTAGGCGGACTGGTCACCAAAAAGATCAAACCATGATAAGAATCTTGGAACTTTCAGGCTCACTTCCCATCATCCAGAGAGAATAGATGGGGTGGAAAGCTCAGTTCATGATTGATCACACCTGCCATAATTGATGAAGCTGCCATGAGAGTCCCAAAGGTATAGGCTTTGGGGAACTTCAAGCTGGTGAGTACATTTATGTACTAGGAGGTTGGTGCACCTCAGCTCCACAGGGATAGAAGCTCCCATAGCGAGGACCCTTCTGAATCTCACCTGTTGCACCTCTTCATGTAGCTGTTCATCTGCATCCATTATGATACTTGTT
Organism: Bos javanicus; assembly: GCF_032452875.1. Taxonomy (NCBI): domain Eukaryota; kingdom Metazoa; phylum Chordata; class Mammalia; order Artiodactyla; family Bovidae; genus Bos; species Bos javanicus. Next base: position 29,906,963 of record NC_083880.1, read on the forward strand.
ATAAACCAGCAAATGTAAGTCATTGCTTTTCTGAGTTCTGGGAGTCATTACAGTGAAAGAAAGGGAGGGGCGCATGGGAACCTCTGATTTATAGCTGATTGGTCAGAAGTACAGATGACCACTTAGGGCTTGTGTCTGAATTAGAGGACAGTCTCATGGGACTGAGCCCTTAATCGGTAGCATTTGGGCTAATTTTGGACAGCTATTGTCAGACCCTGATGTTGGGAAAGATTGAAGGCAAGAGGACAAGGGTATGACAGAGGGCGAGATGGTTGGACGGCATCACCACTCAATGGACATGAGTTTAAGCAAGCTCCAGGAGATGGTGAAAGACAGGGAAGCCTGGCGTGCTAGGGGGTCTCAAAGAGTTGGACACAACTGAGTGACTGAACAACTGTCAGAATGGAAGTGAATTGTAAGACATCCAGTTGGTATCCAGAGAGGAGGAGAACTGGTTGGTTTGAGAAGAAAACCCACTTACTAGGTGTCAGAATTATCATAAACAGAGAGAAAGGAAACAGTTTGTCCTTTAAGTATTGTTAGCAAAAGTCTTTCAAAACTCCATGAGTCCTGCAGTCTCCCATATAACAACTGCTTAGCCTACAACAGTTAACTACATATTTTCTATTCTTTAGAAGTTCTTAGTAAAGTATCTGAACCTCTTCACATTAGGAATCTAATAAAGCTACAATGCACACAGTGTATGTATGTAAAATATTGGATATTAACATTAAAAAAGACTCACAAGTGTGCTTAGGTTAATGGGTACCTCATGATAAAATTTTTTTTTCCTCTGTATTTTGGGAACTAATAAGATGACACTTTCCAGGTGGCACTAATGGTAAAGAATCCACCTGCCAATGCAGGAGATGTAACAGATGCCAGTTCAATCCCTGGGTGGGGAAGATCCCTTGGAGTAGGAATTGGCAACCCACTCCAGTATTCTTGCCTGGAAAATTCCATGGAGAGTTCAAAGGCCTCTTAGACTCCATCCAGGCCTAAGTTCCTATGTTTTTTTGTTGTTGTTGTTGTTGTTGTTGTTGTTGTGTTTAATTTTTTAACTGGAGGATAATTGCTTCACAATATTGTATTGGTTTCTGCCATACATTAACATGAATCAGCCATAGGTATCTGTGTATCCATCATTCACATTGAACAGATGTCATATTTGCTTCAGATTCAAGCCACTTAGTCGTGTCTGATTCTTTGGGACCCCGAGGACTGTAGCGGGCTGCCATTTCCTTCTCCAGGGGATCTTCCTGACCCAGGGATCGAACTCACGTCTCCTGTATTGCAGGCAGATTCTTTATCTGCTGAGCCCATAGGGAAGATTGAATCAGCCATAAGTATACGTATGTTACCTCCCTCTTGAACTTCCCTCCCACCTCCCATCCCATCCCACCTCTCTAGGTTGTCACAGAATACCAGTTTGAGCTCCTTGAGTCATATAGCAAATTTCCACTGGCTATTTACTTTACATATGGTAATGTACATGTTCCCATTGAGAGAGTAGTCTCTACATTTAAAGAGGAAGAAAGTAAGGCCTAGAGAGGTAAAGTAACTTTCAAGGAAAATATTAGGAGCCAGAAATATCAAATGCTAAGTAGTGCAATTATTGGGTTCATTCAGGTTTTTGGTAGGATTCTACAGAAAAACCCAAATTAATTTTTGGCCAATCCAATATTCAGCACAATTGGCTCTGGACAGTGCCAGAGGGGACCAATGAGGGGTTGGCCATGGACATGACCCCTTTTTCTACACAGTCCATTTATTTAGCTGCCATCATGTATAAGGCCCAGAGCTAGATGTGCAGAATAGATCACTGTTGGGGACAGTCTGTGCCCTTAAGGGATCTACATTAGATGGAGGCTAAGACACACAATCAATAGCTACACGACAAGCAGAATGTGACAAAGTGCCCTGACAAAGAAGGACGGACCTTGGTGCTGGGAAAACAATCCAGAGTTCCTCCTAACGTTAAACAAAGAGTCACTGTGTGACCCAGGAACACCACTCCCAGGCACATGCCCAGGAGAACTGAGAATATGTGTTCACACAAACACTTGTACATGAAAGTTCATAGCAACATCAGTCATAATAGCCACAAAGTGGAAACTAAAGGCTGAACATGCTTGGTGTCCCACAGGCAGCTTAAATCCAATCTATGCTATATTCGTCATTGACTATGACCCCAACACTCATGCTTTTCCTTCCCATCTCCTGCACCTCCACCCCCACCTCCACCCACTTTTGTAGGAGCCCCAAGCTTGGGGACAGGGATATACACAGGGAAGGAGTAAGGGATTTCTTTCAGTCAACCTTAGGGAACCACAAGGTGGCCCATCACCCATCTGTTATTCTATCCACTCCATCACCAGTCAGAAATTTGAGATTCAACTCACATTCATTCAACTTTTTTCCCTTGTATCTCTCCCATCCATTCTCCAAGGCTTTCTGAATTCTGCCTGCTAAATATTCCTCAGGTTTATCTCCTTTTCTCTAAAATGTTCCTAAAGGATTTCCTCAATTGTACCTATTTCCAACCCACTTTCCATAGCTCTCAAAGCAGTGGTCCCAAATTACAGTCAACATTTTTATCCATAAATACCTGGGTGATGGGGGTTATTGTGGGGAGTTCAGTTCAGTTCAGTTCAGTCACTCAGTTGTGTCCGACTCTTTGTGACCCCATGAATTGCAGCACGCCAGGCCTCCCTGTCTATCACCAACTCCCAGAGTTCACTCAAACTCATGTCCATCCAGTCGGTGATGCCATCCAGCCATCTCATCCTCTGTCATCCCTTTCTCCTCCTGCCCCCAATCCCTCCCAGCATCAGAGTCTTTTCCAATGAGTCAACTCTTTGCATGAGGTGGCCAAAGTATTGGAGTTTCAGCTTTAGCATCAGTCCTTCCAATGAACACCCAGGACTGATCTCCTTTAGGATGGATTGGTTGGATCTCCTTGCAGTCCAAGGGACTCTCAAGAGTCTTCTCCAACACCACAGTTCAAAAGCATCAATTCTTCAGCACTCAGCTTTCTTCATAGTCCAACTCTCACATCCATACATGACCACTGGAAAAACCATAGCCTTGACTAGAAGGGAGTAGGAACTGTTTATTAAAATCCAGATTCCTTGGTCAATCTGTCCAGTCAAATGGGTGAGTCCTGGAATCTGTATATTTTTACAAGCATCTTCTGATGCTAATATCTATTCATCCTCAAGACTCAGCTGCCCTCTCAGCCTCCCCAGGAAACTCCTTCATTTGCTCATGTAGGCTGGTGGACTTGTCCTCCCCAGCATCCCCATCTGCACATAAATCTATCAGAGTATTGATCCCATTAGGAGGAACTGGCTTCTGTGGCTGACTTCATAACTAATGGATAAACCTCCCAGAAGCAAGTCCTGAGTTTCTAAACTTCTATTCTCAGTGGCCAGGGCAGTGTCTGACATATAGTAGGCACTTGACAGGTTTAACTGAACTAAAGAGAATTTCGTGGATGAGGGTAGGTGCTGGGGCTGGATGAGACAGGCATAGCCACACTTAGCTTCCATGGGCCCCAGAGGCAATGGGAACCATGGTGAGGCGGGTCCCGTGGTGCAGAGGTGAGCACGAATACTGGCCTTGTGCCAGGCACTGTGTTAGGTGCTATGCATTTATTGAGCACCTACCATGTTTTAGACCCTGTAAGTGAGTGCACCTACGTTAAATACTTTTTACTCAGAACTGCTCTACAAGGTGGTATCAGCTCCATTTTGCAGAGACTGGCATCAAAGCCGGAGGGGCTCAAGCATAGATTTGGAGCCAGAACCCAGGTCATCTGGTTTCCAAAGTCCATCCTCCCCCCATTACCCTGGCAACAAATGTGCTGGCAGATAATGTGGTCCAGGCACTAGATGGAGTCTGAAGTAAAGGGACAGAGGGGGCACCATCTGTGCTCCCACCTACCCCATCCCCAGCTGAACTCACGTCAGGCTCCATCCTTGCCCCTGGTGGTAGGCCAACTGCTTTGCAGGGGTGAAAGGTCATGCAATATTGTGATTTATAATATGTAATATATATTTGGTCTGGGTCTCATTTCTGGCTCACAGCTCCTAAAACCCTTGGAATTTTCTAAGTGATACGGGCAATAAAGGAATCTTTTGTTATTCGTATCAAATGAATGGGGCTTTCAATGGGAGTTTCAGTTAATATAATGACTTTTGGGAAAGCTTCATGATAACCTAAGAAGGGGAACTGGTTGCCAGGGGAAACTGTGTGACTAGAGGCTGGAATCTCTCAGTCTCACCGTCCTCTCCCCCTGACCTCCAGGGAGGAGAGAGTGGCTGGAGGTTGAATCAATCACTAATGGCTAATGCTTTAATCAGTTATGCCCACATGATGAAGTTTCCATAAAACCCAAGAGGATGGGGTCGGGTGAGCCTCTTGGTTGGTGAGCACCAGAGGTGCTAGGAGGTGGTACAGCTGGCCAGGGATGGAGGCTCCACGCCTCTTCCCACAGACCTTGGCCTACACATGTCTTCATCTGGCTGGTCCTTTAATAACCTTTACAATAAACTGGTAAGCTAGCAAGTACCAGCTGGGGTTGCAGACTCGGCGACACATTGCTGGATGTGTGGAAACACCATGACACATTTGGTGATTAGACGCGCTAGAAGTGGAATCGAGTACTGAGAGTGGAGGAGCACCAGGAGGGCCTTTCCTGAGCAGGTAAGAAGGTGGCCAGAGAAAGACAGTCTGGCCATCAGGCCCACCTTTTGGCAGCCTTGCTCTCAGATGCTAAAGTGAGATGAGGAAGCCCCATTTCAGAGCACTGTCCCAATGCCACTGGCTGGTTATGACCCATCGTGTACAGAATGGAACAGTGGAGAAATGAGTAGAAAAGGCTTTGGTTCCATTGTACAAATAGCATTGTGGAGCCCAGCCAGCTTCACACCAGATTCCACCTTCCCTGCACATAAGAGGCACCAAAAACTAGGGCAGAGAATGCACATGTATTTTCCTAATTGTCTGACTTAACGCTTACAAAGTCATTTCTGTGTCTGACTCCACCCCTAGCCTGATTATATGCCCTGTTTTAGAGAAAGGTAAAGACCACCTTACCAGGTAACCGGATGGGCTTCCAGGGGGCAGAGTTTGGCACGTAGGCATGCTTTGTGGCCGTGACAATCAGCTGACTGCCCAGCTTATACTGGAATTTGATGAAGGCGACGCCATCTGTCCCCGAGGTACCAGAGGCAATGGAGACCTGGTTGGTGAAAATCTCAATGAGCGCGTCAGGGACAGGCTGATGGGTGCTGGCATCACTGATGTGGACCTTCAGGGTGACCTCTGGAAGAAGGCAGAGCAACAGAGAACGGTTATTAACTGGGGAACTCCAACAGCGATTCTGTAATAACAGCGAAGGGAGGTAGCAAGTATTCATGGGATATGCTTAGATAATCTAGACTGGGGACTTTTCTGGTGGTCCAATGGTTAAGACTTCATGCGTCCAATGGTTAAGACTTCCTGTATCCAATGAAGAGTGCACAAGTTTGATCCCTGGTCGGGGAACTAAGATCCCATATTCTATAAGGTGCAGCCAAAATAATGTTTTTAATTAGAAAAAAAAATTCTAGATCTACATCTAAAATATAAATCGTTTTAACCAGAAACATTCTCTTCTTAGCAATTCTTTTTTACTTTACATGATTCCTTATCTTCTTCAAAACCACTGCCTATAACAAACTCCTTTCCTCCTGGCTCCTCCTGGCGGCCCCCCGCCCCCAACAATAATAATTAAGAGAAATATCTCTATTCCTTTAAGACACTGTGCAACAAATACCACGCTTTCTGATCCTGCCCAGTGTTGCTGGTAAACACAGCCTAAGCAAAGCTCAGGCTGCTACACAAGGACCCTGCAGGCACTAAGGTTTGCAGCAAAATTGTGACCTGCAGCAAAATTGTTCAACAATCTGTGATGAACATGGATGTGTACAGCTCAGGGTCGCTGTGCTGGTAATCATGAAGACATGACTGAAAAGTAGTCCCTGCACACAGTACCACCAGGGGGGTGGGCAGACTATCTAAGCAATGTGTCCTGCCCAGACCATGGACCCGCCCCAGTTGTTACTCCATTTAAGGAACCTCCTCCCTTGGGAGGGAGGAAAAGCACCTATTACTTGGTTTTGTTGGATCCCTCGTGCTGCAGCCTTCCCAAAAAAATCTTGACTGAATTTCTCTTCCTGATTCCTACTGATTAAAGTGTTCAAGGGCTCGGTTGGTATCACACAGTTAATGTGTTTTTTGGCTAGATGACCATAAGGAATAGCTAAAGAACCCTAGACCCAGGAGTTACATGAGGTCTGCACCAAATAAATCTCTCAAAAACCTTGCAGAGAAAAAAAGTGCTACAAAAACTGAACCTGGTTACTCCCTACTATAGGAGGAGAAAACTACTGCCAAAAGAGGGATAAAATCAACATCAAGAAAATCAGGCATATGGCATTACAAAGCATATCTAGTCGATTCCTGCCAATCTTATCAGTGTTATCTTAATGCAGATTCTCAGCACACATTTGCTTTCTTATGGAGCTGGTCTTACTTGCCCCCAGTTATAAATGAATTAATACTCTCATAGCAGAAACCCTCTACAACAGGACAAGTGGGAAGGTGCTTTGTGGTGTTGCACACGGACGATTTACATAATCTTGAAATGCAACATTCACTAGCAACCGGGATTACAAAGTTTCTGCTTTCTCTTCACTGCTGGCTGAGAAGGCAAAAGCAGCGGAAACTTGGAAAAAGTGAAATAATTTCTGAGTAAACACAAGAAAGGAGTTCTCCAAAGGTATGGACACCAAGCAGGGAATAAAGAAGACGTGACGAGTTGAGAGAATGGGACTGACACACGTATACTACTATGCATCAAACAGATCACTAATGAGAACCTAGCAAAGAGGTTATTGCGCAGGGAACTACACTCAGTGCTCTGTGATAACTTAAATGAGAAAGAAATCCAAAAAAGAGGGGATATATGTATGCATATAGCTGATTCACTTTGCTGTAGAGTAGAAATTAACATCTTAAAGCAACTACATTCCAATAAAAATTAAGTAAAAAAAGAGAAGAGTTTTCTTATAATCAATGCCCTGGGTTCTACCACTTTAACATGGGAAACCTAGTATATATTCTGCAATTATATACCTTGAAAAAGATTATTTAGCTACTTCTTTTGGTGTAACAGGATGTGAAAACACATCATTGTGGTTAGGTAATTATTACAGACTACTGGGGTGTCATATGTATTAAAATTTTGCAATTTGTTTTATTTATATGAATAAAGAACAGCAGGAACAGCCCACCCGTTTGGTAGGTCTACATTTAGCTCATATTTTAAAAATTAGACTTTATTTTTAAAAGCAGTTTTAGGTTCACAGCAAAATTGAGTGAAAGTTACAGAAATGTCCCACTGGGGTATCATTTTTATAGAAACACTTATATTATCCATTCAACAGCAAACAAGATTATTCCCATTAAAAGACAACCAAGGGAGTGATCTTATCATGAGGTGGGGCAGTTCAGTTCAGTTGCTCAGTCTTGTCTGAATCTTTGCGACCCTATGGATTGCAGCACACCCAGCTTCCCTGTCCATCACTAATTCCTGGAGTTAGTGATGCTAACTTGCTTAAACTCATGTCCATCAAGTCAGTGATGCCATCCAACTATCTCACCCTCTGAGAAGAGGTGGGGCACTACATACTATTTATTTATCTCATTTTGCAGAGAAAAGGAAGACCCTATAAATGGCCCGAGACCTAAATATGCAGGAAGATCTACTCCTGGGCATTTATCCAGAGAAAATTCTAATTTGAAAATTCTAATTTGAAAATTCTAATTCTATTAATTCTAATACATGCACATCAGTGTTCATAGCAGCACTATTCACAAGCAGGACATGGATGCAGCCTGAATATCCACCAACAGATGGATAAAAAAGATGTGGTACATATATACAGTGGACTGTTACTTAGCCATAAGAAAGAATGAAAAAATGTCATCTACAGCAGCATGAATGAGAGATTATCATATTAAGTGAGGTAAGTCAGAAAAAGAAAGACAAACACCATACAATATCACTTGGAGAAGGAAATGGAGACCCACTCCAATATTCTTGCCTGGAGAATTCCATGGACAGAAGAGCCTGGTGAGCTACAGTCCATGGGGTTGCAAAGAGTCAGACACAACTGAGCAACTAATACACTTTCATCACTTATATGTGGAATCTAAAATATGACACAAACAGAAACAGACTCACAGACAGAGAACAGACTTACAGTTACCAAACGGGAAGGTGTGGGCGAGGGATAACTTAGGAGTTTGGGATTAGCAGATACAAACTACTATATACAAAACAGATAAACAGCAAGGTTCTACTGTATAGTACCCAGAACTATATTCAATATCCTGTAATAAACCATACTGGAAAAGAATATATATACACACACACACACATACACTGAATCATATTGCTATACAACAGAATCTAACACAACATTGTAAATCAGCTATACTTCCATAAAAAACATTATCCTGAGTATGTCTGTAAGGGTGATTTGGAGAAGATGAACATTTAACTGAATAAAGCAGATCACCCTCCTTCATGTGAGTGGGCCTTGTCCAATCAGTTGAAGGCCTGAAGAGAACAAAATGTCCCCCCAGAGTAAAGGGAGACTTCCTCTTGCCTACCAGCCTCTGAACATTGGCATCTCCTGCTTTCAGACTTGAACTGAATGTCAGATCTTCCCTGATCTCAAGTCTACGAGTGTTTGAACTAGAACTATACCATCATCTCTCCTGGACATCTGGCTTGCCGGCTTACCCTTTAGACCTTGGGACTTGTCAGCCTCCATGATCACGTGAGCCAGTTCCTTAGAATAAATCTCTTCCTATAGGCCCATACATCTCATTGGCTCTGTTCTCTGGAGAACCCTGACTACCGCTGCATCCATCATGGGTTCCGATTCTGCAGCGCGTGGTGGGTGGACCCTGGGAGTGTGTGCTCAGACCTCTTCTTGTTTCACACTCTTACTCAGCATTATTTCACGATCAGGAATTCAGTTACCACCTCTACAGCATGCTTCTCAAATTCTCATGGACCAGTGGTAGAATCAAGAAGGAAAAACAAGTGCTCAGGAATTCTTCCTCCCCTATAATTCAGAACTCCTTTACTCTTGGCAGATTTGAAAAGTTTGACTCTGTGGGCACAAACCAAGTCATTTTCAAAGAGCATATCTGCTTGGTGGGTAGAACACTAAACATTATCTTTTAGTCTAGCATGATCTTTTCATCATCCCCTATCTGCCCACAGACTTAGAACTAAAGGAGACAAGCCTGTTTCAAATTGCTGGTTGGAGAGGAGGCACCCACACAGCAAGTTCAGAGCAAAGACCACAGCAGGAGCGAGAGGAAGGAATCGCAGTGCACCCTTCACAGGGGCACAGCACTTAGCAGAACTGCCTTTGGACACCGAGGGGCCATGCCTCCTCTCCTCCCCTTTTATATTCAAATAGTAATTTATGTCTTTAGTTTTTTCCCACAAATGATAGAAGACATTTACTTCATAACTTCTCATGCCAACTCTACAATCGACATTCTTCATCGGTCCTATAGTCACCTGCTGAAGAGTACTGCTCCAGGTCGCAGCCCCTTCTGTGGGTCTCACTGGGAACACAGCTGGGAGGACCATGCTCATCTCAGTCTGAATAGCCACCAGGCCTTGGTTTCACATCTACTGTAAAAAGATCTGACTTATCATGGAAGGAAAAGTGAAATCTATGGGCTCCATCGTTTCTTGGGTTTTTTTTTTTTTTTGGTTTCTTTCTGTGAAGTTTTTGGCTTCCTCTGATCATTTTTCATGCTTTTTTATACTCCCTCAAATTGGCCTTGATGCTGGGATTTTAATATTTTTCTTCCCTTTTGGTGTTTAGAGCTGTTGGTTCCCACAGCAACCCACCTTGCTGGGAACCAAGTGTTTGCTGGGTTGGTCCATCAGGCTCTGTGGGAAGAAAGTCCATTTCCACCAGCAGATCAAGTAAAGGCTTTCAGTCCAAGCTGCCCAAATGCCCTATGCTGCTGACCATCAGGGAGAGCAGCAGAAAAGCGAGTCACTGGACTCAGTCTCCAGCGCTGTGATTAGTTATATTTAACTCAAATTCAGGGGAGTCACAACAGCTTCCCATCTCTTATGTCAAAATATAAAAAGTTAGTCATTTGAAAATATTTTCTAAATGGGAGGTTATTTTTAAAATGTTACCTGACCTTTGCTTGAAGAGATTCTGCTCCATACTACTTGGTGCTAACTTTTAACAATATCTGTATATTTATAGAATTGCCACTTCTTTATACAGCAATTACAGGTATATCCCGAGCTGGCCATGTAAAGGGGGAGTTTTCTATCCACTTACTTTACTTCTTTTAGAAATACGAAAGGTTTATCTTCCTTTGTAAGATATCTGATGAAACAAGAATGCATTTTATTTTACTAGCGTTTTCTTATAATTTATTTTCTCTGGTCTCATAGAGTGCATATGCATCTTACCTTGTTCAATTTTATTTTCTTCTTAAAATTTAGTGAATCGTGTGAATGTGCATTCTCATGTACAATCATGTTAGTTCACCTGTCTGTAAGATTACTGTATTGTAAGATGAAACATGTTTTTTTTCTTTTTTGTTTTTTTATGTATCATTTGTGTGAGAAGTATAATAAATCTATTACAGTAGAGTACTATATAGCCGATTGTGTTAGGTGGGTACCTACAGTAACTCTGGCGGACTTATGAACAAATTTGGCTTATGAATATGCTCTCAGAATGGAACTCATTCGTATGTAGGGGACTCATTATACTTTTCCTTTGTTTTTCAACAGTTTGATTAAAAAAAATTAGTGAATCATATCCTTTAAGCAAATTATATGTTTTCTAAAAGAGACATATCTATAATATTATAGACTGTGTAATATTGCTACTGAAACACAAGCCGGTGTGCCCAATGCACAAAGGCCAAACAATACCAAAACATCAGAGTGTGGGGGAGAAAGGTTTATTTAGGGTTGTGCAAGAAGACAGGTGGCTCATGCCTTAAAAACCGCAAATTCCCTAAAAGCTCTCAGCTAAGCCCTTTTCTAGGAAAGGTGAGGGAGGTGAGGGATGAGTTGTAAATACCATCAGTTCTTTGTGTCTGAGCTTTTGTTCCTGAGGTCAGGTCACAGTCAGCTAACGACATTCCTGTACAACTCCACCACGCCAATGTTACTCTGTTTTGACAAGAAAGGTCCCAAGGTATGACTTTCATCCTTCGAGGTCCAGTCCTGGCTGAAAGGAAGAGGATCTAGGCTGGTGGCTTCCTCAGGCCAGGTCCCAGGCGCTGTCCAGCTGTGATGGCTGAGGGAGCCAGGTGTCCAGGACCCAGCTGGCTTTCAGGCTCCTCAGGCAGCCCAAATGGCGGGGCCTGAGTCCCACAGACTGTGTCCTCTGCAGATGGCCACTGCCATGAAGTCACAGAGGCGGGGATGGGGGAGAGGGTCACTGCAGCCTCAAGGCCTGGGTCTGGTCATTGGGTAGCTTTGGCGAGAGCTCTGGAGCCCTGTAGATGCAGCCCCCAGCCTATTCCCTGGGCCCCTCACTCATCTGCTGGCCCAACGGTGAGTGAGCTGGAGGGCCTCAAGGAGAAGGCTTGGATCTGCTTCTTACCTCATTCTCTGCTTGACAACTACCACTCCATAGACCATTAGCTGAAAATGCCCTCACTAACGGCTGCTCGCTGACAGTTGGCTGCTTGGGGGTAATGGTGCACAGCGTCACCGTGTGCTAAGGGCTGCACTCAGGGCAGTGATGCTCTATTACAATATTAGATATCATCTATAATATCATGCATTATATAATCTATATATTAATATGAATTATATCACTATAGTATGCAAATATATTAAAATATGATACCAATATATCAATATTAGTATATTAATAGTCAATGAATTGTATATTAATTACATAATTGCAATGTGTATTAATATATTACTTGCATTATATAATATTACCATTATATATTATATATTACATAATATATAGTTATATAGATTATATAAATATTATATCACATTCTTACATATTGTCTGTATAATATAATACATAATGCATACATATGTGCTCAGTTGTGTCTGACTGTTTGTGACACCATGGACTGTAGCCCACCAGGTTCCCTTGTGCATGGGATTTTCCAGGCAAGAATACTGGAGTGGGTTGCCACTTCCTTCTCTAGGGCATCCTTCCAATTCAGGGATCAAATCCATGTCTCCTGTGTCTTCTGCATTGGTAGGATTCTTTACCACTGAGCCACCTGGGAAGCCCATAATATATAATAGAGCTCAAAGCATTTGACAATTTTTGTGTGGGTTTCATTCTAAAAATAATATTGAGCTTGGTGTTCTGTGCAGAAGAGAAGGGACAAATGCAGGCATGTGTCAGAGGGACACACAGGCTGGCATGAATGTCTTCTGGCTGCCCTGATGGTCCCCTCAGCATCTGTTCTCTATTAACCACCTTTTGCTCTTGATTGTATCAAGAGGTGCCCTAAAGCCTCTCTATTAACCTGAGGTCACAATATCTGATACAGAATTCCCACCCATGTGAGGCTTTCCTCACAAATGTGTACCTTAATTATCAGTGGAGGACTATGATCTCCAAACTTCCATTTGAACTTCTACTCACTTGAAAAAGCCCATAAGATATGTTTGCTGCTGCAGCCCTGGGAACTCAGGATCCCACTTTGCGCCTTTCTGTGTTTTCCAGTCTCTAGCAACTGACTCCCACCTGAACCTCATGAAAAGATGGCTCAGTGATGACTCCCGGTCACAGCTTGTTTGGAACATGGATGAAAGCCCTGGTGCAGGAAGTGAGTAAGTGCCGGTCCCAGGCACCCTCCTGCTGGCCACCCATGCTCTGCAGGGCAAATGCTTTGAGCTTACTCCCCATCACATCTCCACAGGCTCTGCACACAGAATATTCTCTCACCTCAACCCCTTGTGTCTGTCCCTCTCATACCTGAACTTATGTCTTGGCAGGGCTGCCAGGATCTCTGGTGCCATAAACCAATGGATTCTTCTCCCTTCCCACAAGAGATATATAAAGAGGATGGAACTGCAGATCATTTCATTAATTACACTTTCTAAGCAACAACACCAAATTGCCAAGAACGTAGAAATACATGATAAACATTCACATTAGTACAGCAATTAAAGAAGCTATGGTAATGTACATAGAATACATGATATATACATGTATGACATATCTTTTTTTCAAGTGACAGGATGCCTTCTCTCCCTGTACTTGAAGCACTGTATAATGGAAATAGAAAATGCAATACTCAAATACCAACAACCTGCTATGACTTTTTGAATGAAGATGCTGTTAAGTCTGTCTATTCGCCAATAAGTTAAATGGCAGAAGTCATTCTCTGCTATTATACCTGGTACAAAATGAGGCTTTCTGAGGCTGCTTCCACACACAGGTTATGCTATAAAAGTAACCATAAAGTGATTATACTCTTGCAACTCATCAAGGGTTTATTTAGGGTATATACCCCAGAATAAACCAAAAACTACTGCTGGATTTACCTGATTCAACTGTACAACTTACATATATAAACAAGTGCTCCCAAGCGAAATAGTTTAACTGGGTTTCTACGATCACACCTAAAAGTTATCTAAAAGCAAATGACACTGATACAATCCCACTCTTTTAAAATGACAGCAGAAATCATGTTGATGTAGCTTTAAAAGTACTATATTAAAATATAATTGCTTATCTTGGGGGAAACTTTTCTGAAAAAAATCAAACCAATTTAAAATAAAAGAATGCTTTAACTCTTCAAAAGAAATCAGAATTGAAGCAGTTATTGAATACCAAAATGATGCTAAATATATCGAAAAGAAAAAGCCTCAGTTCCAGTTGTTAAGAACTTTCCCATAAAAATCGATGCATATATATATAAACCTAACAGAGCATCCTTGTTTTCCTCAGATATGAAAGAGAAAGTGTTAGTCATTCAGTTGTGTCTGACTCTTTGCAACCCCATGGACTGTAACCCAAAGGCAATGCCAAAGAATGCTCAAACTACCCCACAATTGCACTCATCTCACATGCTAGTAAAGTAATGCTTAAAATTCTCCAAGCCAGGCTTCAGCAATACATGAACCATGAACTTCCAGATGTTTAAGCTGGTTTTAGAAAAGGCAGAGGAACCAGAGATCAAATTGCCAACATCCGCTGGATCATCGAAAAAGCAAGAGAGTTCCAGAAAAACATCTATTTCTGCTTTATTGACTATGCTAAAGCCTTTGACTGTGTGGATCACAATAAACTGTGGGAATTCTGAAGAGATGGGAATACCAGACCACCTGACCTGCCTTGTGAGAAACCTGTATGCAGGTCAGGAAACAACAGTTAGAACTGGACATGGAACAACAGACTGGTTCCAAATAGGAAAAGGAGTACGTCAAGGCTGTATATTGTCACTCTGCTTATTTAACTTATATGCAGAGTACATCATGAGAAACACCGGGCTGGAGGAAGCACAAGCTGGAATCAAGATTGCTGGGAGAAATATCTATAACCTCAGATATGCAGGTGACACCACCCTTATGGCAGAAAGTGAAGAGGAACTAAAAAGCCTCTTGATGAAAGTGAAAGAGGAGAGTGAAAAAGTTGGCTTAAAGCTCAACATTCAGAAAACAAAGATCATGGCATCCGGTCCCATCACTTCATGGCAAATAGATGGGAAAACAGTGGAAACAGTGGCTGACTTTATTTTTCTGGGCTCCAAAATCACTGGAGATGGTGATTGCAGCCATGAAATTAGAAGACGTGTACTCTTGGAAGGAAAGTTATGACCAACCTAGACAGCATATTAAAAAGCAGAGACATTACTTAGCCAACAAAGGTCCGTCTAGTCAAGGCTATGGTTTTTCCAGTGGTCATGTATGGATGTGAGAGTTGGACTGTAAAGAAAGCTGAGTGCTGAAGAATTGATGCTTTTGAACTGTGGTGTTGGAGAAGACTCTTTCGAGTCCCTTGGACTGCAAGGAGATCTAACCAGTCCATTCTAAAGGAGATCAGTCCTGGGTGTTCATTGGAAGGACTGATGATGCCACATGATGAGAAGAGATGACTCATTTGAAAATACCCTGATGCTGGGAAAGATTGAGGGCA
The DNA here is from genome assembly GCF_032452875.1 of Bos javanicus. Lineage (NCBI taxonomy): Eukaryota > Metazoa > Chordata > Mammalia > Artiodactyla > Bovidae > Bos > Bos javanicus. Next base: position 29,922,205 of record NC_083880.1, read on the forward strand.
GGAGGAGAAGGGGACGACAGAGGATGAGATGGATGGATGGCATCACCGACTCGATGGACATGGGTTTGGGTGGACTCCGGGAGTTGGTGATGGACAGGCAGCCCTGGCATGCTGCGATTCATGGGGTAGCAAAGAGTCAGACACGACTGAGCGACTGAACTGAACTGGACTATAGCCCACCAGGCTCCTCTGTCCATGGGATTTCCCAGGCAGGAATACTGGAGTGGGTTGCCATTCCTGTCTCCAGAGGGATTTTCCTGACCCAGGAATTGAGCCGAGGTCTCCTGCATTGCTGGCGGATTCTTTACCATCTGAGCCACTATGGGAAAGCATGTTATGACTACAACAGCGAAGTGTAAATACGGTAACTTTTTCTCTAAGCTTCATACAATCTCCTTCACAGTTAAAGAAACGAACAGTGATGATGCAACACTGCAGTGACAAGAGAAGCCGGAGGGATTTGTAAGGAAATCACTATAAGAAACCACTTGAAGAAGACTTCGGTTTTATTGGTATTTTAAGCTTTTCACAAAGGTACAAAGTCCCCTTAAGAGAATTTGGAAGAATCTGCAAACTGTGAAGTTAATGAGCAGCATTAAGCATGTCTATAAAATTAACATACACACCACAGCCAAGCTTTAAAGATGTGTTGGAAGATGTTCATGGAATGGTTGCCAAGGGAACCTGGTGGAGGAAAAATTCTCTCTCTGCATGTGTATGTCTTTCCAGATCACCTTATATCTAAAGATATGCAATAAGACAAACATTTAAATGAATTTTAAAATATATTCTAAAGAAAATTTTGAACTCAAAAAAAAAAAAAAGATATGCACTTTTAATAGTTTGTCCAGGTCGCAGTCAAGAGCAAAATTACATGGCATTTCTTTTGAATAAGAAGCTTTCAGATGTTTATTATTAAAAAAAATTTTAGCAAGTCATTTCTCTCTCTAGGAAGAGATCAGTTAGAAAGTGCTAAATGGTGAGAGTTGTGGGGAAGCTGACATTAATTACTTTTAGAATTTTTAAAAAGGGGCAAAAAAGGCAAACCAAAGAGACTTGCTGGAAGGTTGTGAATAGTCCAAGTGTGTGAGGCTCGCTGGCACTTGAAATGTCACTGCATGAAAGATAAAGATACAAGATCAAAACATGAGGCAAAGGTCCTGGAAGCAGCTGTGGTCAGAGCAGTGGTTAAATTACACACATGTGCTTCTCTTTCCAAAGAAGCAGAATTACTTAACAAGCAAGCTGCTGCTGCTGCTGCTAAGTCACTTCAGTCGTGTCCGACTCTGTGCGACCCCAGAGATGGCAGCCCACCAGGCTCCCCCATCCCTGGGATTCTCCAGGCAAGAACACTGGAGTGGGTTGCCATTTCCTTCTCCAATGCATGAAAGTGAAAAGTGAAAGTAAAGTCGCTCAGTCGTGTCCGACCCTTAGCGACCCCATGGATCGCAGCCTTCCAGGCTCCTCCGTCCACAGGATTCTCCAGGCAGGAGTACTAGAGTGGGGTACCATTGCCTTCTCCAACAAGCAAGCTAGAGTGGACCTATTATTAAAATTTTCTTTTCAGAACTGTAATGGAAAGTAACCTTTAAAAATTGTATAAAAATGAAAAATAAATAAATAAAATTCTTAAAAATTCTATATACCCATAAAATTTTTTCTTTTCTGTTTTAGATGAAGCTTAATCACTAGGGTGCTTTAGGGTCTTTGATATGAACTTCGGCGCGGGGGGGGTGTGGCGCGGTACTCGGAGGGCAGGAGGTGCGGGGGGGCATGTACAGAACATGTTTCACAGCCAAATCATCTGGGGTCAGCTTCCGGGCTCCTCATTTCAGAATTAGGTGGTCTCAGTCAAGTCCGTCAGCCTCTTTGAGTCTCCATTCCTTTTTTTGTTTACTTTGATTAAATCTAAGTAAACAAGCAAATAAATTCCAGAATCTGAGAAACATAAAGGCAGAGAGAAACATGTTTGTTTTCATAGTCTCTATGAAACTAAGTACTATGCTCCTAGAATAGTTGTTCTGGGAAATCTCTATAGGTTGCCATATCCCAGGACTCAGGTGAGGAGGTTAATGAAAAGTGGTCACGGGTCCAATTTTGCAGCACCCAGATGCGCTCTGAGAAGGGGAAAATTGGAGGCATGGCATCCCAAAGTACCAAAGCTAATCAGCATGAGGGAAGTCAGAAAAGGAAGGAGCTGGCAAGACTTTAGCTCTCATGAGTCTCCATTTCTTCATCCATATAACAGGGGTTCCAGATGCCTTGAAAACATTGTAGGATTCACAGGAGAAGAAAGGGGATGATGTATGTAAGGTGTCTGTGGGCACAAGATCATTCCCGATTTTGCCCCCTTGCCAGTGTTCCTCTAACTTTACCTGGTGAAACAAACCACTCCTCACACCTCTTCCTTCTCCAAAAGCCTCTCAATGGAAGAAAAATGAAAAAGGAAAGACGTTTTGCAGTGCGTTTTGCAGAGCACAGGGCTTGGGGCTCTGACCTCCTGGATTTGTTTCTCTTCTCTCCACTTACTGCTCTGTGCTCTTAACCCGAGTTTTCCCATCTGTAAAAAATGCAGGTGATGCCCCCTATAACTGTCTCTGAGGGCTGCCATGAGATGCCAAGTATAAGGGGCTGGCATGCAGCTCAGCACATGGTGAGGGTTTAATGAGCTTCCTCTTTCCCAACATCTGACTCTGAAACAAGGACTGTCAAAGGTTTTCAGGAAGTTTATGAATGCCTTCCTAAAAAGGTTCATGCAGGGAGCTGACTACGGCTGACTGTGGTTTGTGGAAGATACTCTTTCTCCTTCACACCCATCACTGACAATTCCCAAGGACACAGAGAGCTGGAAGGGTGGCAGAAGTCACTGTTAATGTTCTGCTGAACATGAATTCTCATGGGCTCCTGCATTTCTGCACATTTCATGAGCCAGGCACTGACTACCAGTGGCTGTGGACTGTCTCTTCAAGGATGTTTACTTAAATAGTGGAGACGGTATGGAGAAAAGGGAGCCCTCCTGCACTCTTGGTGGGAATGTAAGTTGGTGCAAGCACTGTGGAGAACAGTATGGAGGTTGTTTGGAAAACTAAAAATAGAATTACCATATGATTTAGCAATCCCACTCCTGGGCATATACTCAGACAAAACTATAATTTGAAAAAGATACACGTACCCTTATGCTCATAGCAGCATTATTCACAGTAGCCAAAACATGGAAACAACCCAAATGTCCATAGACAGATGAATGGATAAGATGCAGTACATATATACAATGGAATACTCCTCAGCCATAAAAAAGAACAAAATAATGCCATTTACAGCAACAAGGATGTACCTGGAGATTATCATACTAAGTGAAGTAAGTCAGAAAGAGAAATACCATATGATATCATTTATAGGTGGAATGTAAAATATGGCACAAATATGCTTCAGACACAACTGAAGCAACTTAGCACAGGCTTCTCTCCTGTAACGTAACCCACCTCATGTACACGTATCACTGGGCCCCCTCTGAATTGCCCTCTAGGAGAAGCATAAGGATGAGATCGCTGATCCTCTGGCACTGCTACTGCTGTGAGTCTTTGATTCCAAAATGTTGTGTCTTCTGCATGTGTGAGTGCTAATTCACCTTAGATGTGTCCAACTCTTTGCAACGCTATGGACTGCAGCCAGCCAGGCTCCTGTCGTGGGATTCTCCAGGCAAAAATACTGGAGTGGATTGCCATGTCCTCCTCCAGGGGTCTTCCCAACTCAGGGATCAAACCTGCGTCTCTTACGTCTCCTGCACTGGCACGCAGGTTCTTTACCATTAGCGCCACCTGGGAAACCCTGTGTCTTCTACCAGCATCTATAAAACCACAGCTGACTAGCTTACTAGCTGACAAGTAGGGCAGACTCTCAGTCTCTTTACAATTTTTTTTAAAAATACTGTAGATATCAATTATATTGTATTTATTTATTTATTTGGCTGCAGGGCATGCAGGATCTTAGTTCTCCTGACCAGCGATTGAACTTGTGCCCCCTACAATGGAAGCACAGTTTTAACCATGGAACCACCAGGGAGTCCCCCTTTTACAGTTCTTGACAGCCACTCAGGAATCCAGGGAAGTCCAGGGAACTGTGAAAGTACTGAGGCTAGGATCCTGGGAGAGGGGGCGGGAGAGTCAGAGAAAAAACAACCGAGACAAGACAGTCCCAGGCTTTGGGTAGTGCCTTTTGGCTTAGGAAGGTTCTTTTTAACCAGCACGTTTTAAAATTCTATCAGAAAGGACCAAGGTTTCCCTTTTCTCTTGGCAAATCCTAATCATTCCCACACCTCTACACCTACTCCCACCTACCCACCACTCTGCTGCACTAAATTTCCAGGGTTATTCCAGTATGTTCTACAATGGCACAGCCTTCCCTGTAGGACAAGAGGGAGAAGCAGAATCTGAGGGGTTTGCCCTCCAAGCATTATGGTGCAATGTGTATCCCTGGGTCAGGAAGATCCCCTGGAGGAGGGCATGGCACCCCACTCTAGTATTCTTGCCTAGAGAAGCCCCATGGACAGAGGAGCCTGGCGGGCTACAGTCCATGGGCTGCAAAAAGTCAGACACGATCGAGCGACTTAGCACAGCACGCCTGTATTTATTTTCAAAGCACTGATCATTTACGCTCCCTTTTAAACTTTAGGAGCTGAAAAGTCCTATTTATGTCATCATAAGCAAAAACTGAGGAGTGCAATGAAAATTCTGTTAATTAGCTGCTATCCATTTAACATTTGAAAATGTACATTTGTTTAGTGAAACACCATTTGTGCTTGTTACATCTATTTGAGTAAATGCTCGTTTAATGAGACAGCACTGTAGACTATGCTCACGCCCACATATTATAAAACCTTATAATGTTCTAATTAACACAAATATTTATGGAATCCAATTTACAGGCGTTTTCTAAGAAATTTAAAAGTTTTCACAACACAATTTAACTTTCCTGCTTGATGTGAAGGGGAAAAAATCGGACTCTTCTGAACAACAGAAGAGCTGGTCCTTGTGATGTTTTTCCACAGTGATGGTCAGCATATAATATTTTCCACTCCATTTACATTTATAGAATTGGTTCTTCATTTGTGCCAAATGGATTAATATTTTGCCTTCTAACTTTTATAGCTCATGTATTGGCATCAACATCAATAAAGGGATTTTATTTTCTGCTCCTGCCTTGAAAATGAGTTCCATACTCCTCTTCACTGCCAACTCAGTTAATAATTCTGCAACATAAGATGGAGATTTATTTTTCCAGGTTGTAGTACAGAAGATCTGCCATGTTTTGACTTATACTTGGAAATCCAGGCTATTTTTAGCTCCACCTTCAGAAGAGCATGGCAACCCAGTCCAGTATTCTTGCCTGGAAAATTCCATGGTCAGAGGAGCCTGGTGGGTTATAGTCCATGACACAAAGAGTCAGACACAACCGAGCAGCTAACACTTTCACTTCACAAAGGCATTATTAAATGTCACCTGTTAAATGGAACATAGGTATAGACTGTACAGAGAATAACCATTTGGCTCAGGCCAAGAACTCAAGGTGGGGCTTCCCTGGTGGCTCACATGTAAGGAATCCCTCTGCCAATGCAGGAGACGTGGGTTTGTTCCCTGGTCGGGGAGATCCCCTGGAAAAGGAAATGGCAACCCACTCCAGTATTCTTGCCTGGGAAATACCATGGACAGAGGAGTCTGGCGGGCTATAGTCCACGGGATTGCAAAAGAGTCAAACATGACTTGTCGACTAAACAACAACAACAACCAGAACTCAAAAGTTCAAAGAGTGCCCCAAAGACAGCCCATTGGCCCAAAGAATTTGGGACACAAAGGTAGGCAGAAAAGTCCACACGTGAAAGAGATTAAAATGAAGTTCCAGGGTGGCCCAGCGAATGGTTTTCCCTGCACATTATCAGGGAGGGAGAGGGTGCCTGTGAGTAAAATGTTCCCTGGGAACCTGGGGATGGGAAGAAGTAGTAGGAAGTGTTGGAGGCTTCACCCCTACAAAGAAGACAGAGTGAGCTCTTGGCTGTGCTATAACCTTGACCCCTTCATTGTACCCGAGGAGCTGGAGCTTTCATTCATGTAGCTTGTTTGTACCTGAGATGGGATCATCAGAGTGGATAGGTGTATTAATCATGTCTTTTTAGGGACTTCCCTGATGGTTCAGTGGTGAAGAATCTGCCTTCCAATGCAGGAGATGAGGGTTTGATCCCTGATCAGGGAACTAAGAGCCCACATGCCTCGAGACAATTAAGCCCTGGCACTGCAACTAGAGAAAGCCTGTGCATGCAACGAAGAGCCCAGGCACTGCAACAAAGACCCAGCACAAAAATTAATAAAAAATAAAATAAGTAATTAATTTAAAAAATTGTCTATTTTGTATTTTGCCACTTTGATCTCTTGGGTCTTTTCTGACGCAGGAGGGACTGCATTTCCTAAGGCTAGTTGATTCCATGAGATGGTAAATTATCACCTTGGAGGGCTCACCTGTGAGCCTGCCTTCAGCTGCAAGCTAACCCATCCAGAGCCCACACCCCAACCATCTCCTTTATGGAGTTCGAATTCCAGCCCCAGATTGCTATCCACCTGCTGTAATCTTCCCAGGGCTAGATATCAGACAACTGCACACAGCCCCCATGCTCCAGAGCCTGCTGAAATTATTCAAACTAGCCAATCCTAACCCTGCTTGGCCTGCTTATCCTGCTCGACACATTCTTTTACAAGAAATCCACAATAAAGGCTTTTGTCTATGTTCTCCTCTCAGGCCCTTTGCCTCCTGGCTGGCCCTGGTGCTTCCCTGTGTGTCCCCCTGGAGTGATGTACCCCTTCCTCTTGGGAAAAATGAGCATAACAAATGATCTCCTCCATGGCAGTCATCTCCTGGTCTGTTGACCTCCCCATACCTGAATAATAATACAATCCAGGAGTTCCCTGGTGGTTCAGGGGTTGGGAATCCACCTGCCAACACAGGCGACACAGGTTCCACCTCTGCTCTGGAAGACCCCACATGCTGCCAAGCAACTAAGCCCGTGTGCCACAACTGCTGAGCCCACTCGCCTCGTGTCCGAGTTCCACAAGAGAAGCCACCGCAATGAGAAGCCCGGACAGCACAACTAGAGTAGCCCCTGCTTGCTGAGAAACCCCAAGCACAGCAACAAAGACCCAACACAGCCATATATATATACATATATATATGATCTATATTTTAAAACAGTGGGTGATTCCAGGTTTTCCCAGCTGAGGATAAGCCACGACCAGAGAATTGGTGCAGAATTAGTTAGGATTACACTTGTGATGAAGAAGAACTTTCTAAAAGTGCTGGCTGCATGGATAAACAGTATGTTCCATATCACAGAAAATACTTAAGAAGTGAGAAGAAATGGCTCATCAGGCAGGCACAATGGAGCACTTCGATCAGACCTGATGAACCTCTAAGTTACCATCCAGATTCTGTGACAGTCATAGAAGGACTTGGTGTATCAGGAAGTGAGTGAGAAATTGCAGACCCTCGATAGCAGAGGGTCACTGAAGATTTTTGAGCAGGAGGGTGAAGCAATTCATCTTTTAAAAATAGGCAAAATGGACCAAAACAGAGGAAGACTATTGGTGGAAGAATTAATGGAGGGATTCCTGTTGAAGTCCAGTCCCAAGACGACAGAGAATGGCTTTCTGGTGCATATGTGGGGTGCATAATGGTGTGGACAGAAACAGGAGGAAGGGTAAACCTTCCTGACCCCGCCTTCTCAACACAGGTGAGGAGAGAGACTTGGGCAGAGGCTCCAAGTGGAACAGATGTCAAAATATTATGAGGGCAGGGTCTGAGAGCATTGGACACTGACCTACAAAGGACCCACCCAAGCAGTTCATGCTTATTACAATCAACACATCACAGCTTTCACATTTGGGTACAACTTGACTGTATATTTCTTGCCAGGTCCACCCCATCTTCACACTCAGAAGCACATTTATCCAAATCAGTTGATGCAAAAAGATTTTAAGTTATGGATTTAAGTTCAGGTCTTTCACTGAGGCTAGGACAGGTAATGTATCTTTTGGTTCTCCTTTGACAAAGTCACATTCAAGTATTATAATTGTGCAAAGGAAAGATGTTTAAATCATTTTGTCATTGATATCAGCAAATTTAGTCATGTGCTTAACTTTTTTAGGATGAGATGTTCTTTTGAAATTGATGGTCATGATCATCCATTTGGGGGTGAAGATTCTTAAGGATGACCCCAAAAATAGAAATAAGGACAATGGCAGAAAACTGCATCCTGGACACAACAATCTTCACACAAAGAACCAGCAATTACTTTGGGATTCCCGTTTTTCTGCTCAATTAGGTCACATCTACCTTCTTTCTTATCAGAACTAAATTTAGCAAACACCCACCACAGTGATCACTTCCTAGAACAAGGCTTTCCATCAGCCCACAGTGATTCTAGCAAGACCTGATGATCCTTTCCAGGGCTCCAGATTATGACATTTCGTGAGTGCAGATGCATGCTTAGATCTAATGTACTGTGAGATGGTCTTTGTTGAGTGATCTTATTTCATGCTCCCATGTGCTAACCCAGGCATGGATGACACCACCCACACATCCTCAGTGGGCCAAATGCTGACTTGTTTTTCAGGAAGCTGTGAATCGACACAAATCTTATAACTTCCCACTCACTTACCTGGAGCAGTTGGATACCCATAGGCCATATGGGGACTGAATCCATGACCCTCACGGAACATCCATGGGGTTTTAAAAAGCTTGAGCTAACAAGCCACACACAGGATTAAACAGTTATGATTTTATCCTAAAATAGGAAGGAACTCGAGGAAGACTCCCAAACAATCACATTGACCACACAAAAATGTAAATATGTTCTTCCAGCATTGTGATGTTTCCTTTCCAATCAATCAGCTAGTTGAATATTTAGTGCTTATTTGGGAACAGGGAGGCAATGTGGGAAAATGAAGACTTTTACCATTGTTTTTTTTTTTTGGTTGCACCTTTGGCCTGTGGGATCTCAGTTCCCCGATGAGGGATCAAACCCACGCCCCCTGCAGTGGAAGCACAGAGGCTTAACCACTGGACCACCAGGGAAGTCCCAAGATTTTTACTTTTAATTTTTAGAAAGGATTAAATATTTTTATCATTTTCAAGCTGTCCATATTCACGCTTTAATCTTTCAAAATCAGTGGCTGCTGTGCACACGACCCAAGTGAAATATGTTCTACTCCATGTCCAAGTACACACAGAGGGTTTTCTTAGGAAGGGTGTGTACTGTAATTAGGCAGAAAGCAAAACTGTTACCTCATTGTGAAAGTTAATAAATGTTTGAAGAGAAAGTCTTATAAATAGGCAAACATCTGCTAACGTTTAGTTTTTAAAAGCAGAAAGTTAGTTTTTAAAGATACGGAACAGCTTAGACACATTACTTCGACAAAGCCTATTTCAATCAATATTTCCATAAATAGCTGTCCTAGTTTTTCAACTTTAGAAAAAACAAATACAGTCTTAACACAAACAGCTATTTCTTGGTGTAAACGTGGTCCTGCTTTAAACTTTGCACATTCTGCTTTCTTGCTCATTCCTTATTACCATGTAATTTGTGAATAATAAATTAATGAATGCAGAAAACTTAAACATGAATATAATACATACTAGGGGTAAGCAGAAACCAAATTATCTTATTTTTCAATGTACATATTTACTGAAATAACTGATATTCAAGGAACTCTCTATAACTCACACTTTTAAAAATCACATAAAACAAGCCCCAGTATTACTTTACGGTGAAATACTCTATAGCATGTAAATTTTTTAACGTGGAATTTCCTATTTTACTTAAAATTTTGTAAAAAATTGGAATATAATCGCTTTACAATGTTGTGTTAGTTTCTCCTGTACAACAACAGGAATCAGCTATATGTATACATATGTCTCCTCCCTCTTGGACTACCCCCGCCGTCTTGGACCACCTCTAGGTCGTCAGAGAGCATTGAGCTGGGCTCCCTGTGCTATAGAGCAGCTTCCCACTGGCTATTTATTTTACACATAGTGGTGTATATATTTCAGTGCTATTCTCCCAACTCGTCCCACCCTGTCCTTCCCCCCACCCCTGTGCCCCCACTCGGCACCGTCCACAAGTCCTTTCTTTACATCTGTGTCTCTATTCCTGCCCTGCAAATAGGTTCATCGTACCATTTTTTCTAGATTCCATACGTATAGCATGTGAATTTAAATCTACGAAGAAAAAAACTCTTTGGAAGTGAAGAATCTAACTTCTAAATGTTTGCTTCAAGACCTAAAAGAAATCTGCATTTTCTTGCTTTGATTAATGAAAACCATGGGAAAGATACTAACATTTTAATATAGAAAGTGTTTAGTAATTATTAAATTACTTTTGCTTAATGATAGGGTAAACCTTCAGTTTGGAGCAAAGAAGAGTGTAAAAGGTATGTTTAATTTCTAAATTCTGATCTCTAACTTTGATAGTTCTCAGAGATTTATGGGTGTTTTTTTTTGGCTGCACCACGTCTTAGTTGCAGCATATGGGATCTACTTCCCTGACCAGGGACTGAACCCAGGCCCCCTGCATTAGGAGCATGGACTCTTAGCCACTGGACCACCAGGGAAATCCCTGGGGCTTATTCTTAAGCACTAGAAACAAGCTGCCTTTGGGGTCTAGGGCCAGCCATTCTAGCCATAAGAGAAAGCTGAGCTTCATCAGCCAATTACATTTGATAGTTACAGTTTTCTTTCTAGTCTTGAATGACCAAATATGTAAGAGAATGGCCTGCTTCCACTTTCTCCTGCCACGATTGTATGAGGGTGGGTATGGATCTAGGGAGTGAGTTTGGTGAGGGAAGAAATGGGTGGCAAACAGAACCATAAATATGATTTTTTTAAAAAAACCGTATATATGCGTGGGGTATTAAAGCTTCCAAAGAACTATCACATGGGTTCTATTATTTGATCTTGGTAATAATCTCAGGATCCAGAGCAGGTCATGTCCCCTTAAAGGCAAATGTGACCTAAAAAGCTTCAAAGTGAAAGTGTTAGTCGCTCAGTCGTGTCTGACTCTTTGTGACCCCACAGACTATAGCCTGCCAGGCTCCTCTGTTCGTGGAATTCTCCAGGCAAGCATACTGGAGTGGGTTGCCATGCCCTTCTCCAGGGGATTTTCCTGACCCAGGGATCGAACTTGGGTCTCCCTCATTGTAGGCAGATTATTTAACATCTGAGCCACTCCGAGGCCCAGCCGTGCAGTAGCCTGTGATTGGCCCTGGCTGGCTCTGTAGGGGAGCAGCAGCTGGGAGCCAGCCCCCTCTCAGCTACAACCCTATACTAAAAGCTATGTAAAAGCACTCTCCACCTGGTCTGTTTTTTTTTTTTTTTTAATTTAATTTACCTTGCTTTATTTATTTATTTGACTATAAGCATGTGGGATCTAGTTCCCTGACCAGGAATTGAACCCACAGCCCCTGCACTGGAAGCACAGAGTCTTAACCACCAAGAAAGTCCCTGGCCTGTCTTTAAAATGAAAGGTTCTTCTTAGAGAAAGATCTGTTAGGTCTCAGCTTCTAGCCTCCAGAAATCTTCTCTCTGTCTCTCCACCTCCCAGAGTTGGAAAGCGGCTCTATGACAGAATGGACCTTAGCCACTGGGAAAGATGGTGAGGGGTGGGGCGGGAAGGGAGAAGACCCAGGAGGAACAGAGCCCAGGGAGCAGTGGGCGGAGGGAACCCGAGGGATTCAGGATGGAGAGCTCTGAGCATCACCTGCTTTGTCTGCAGTTACAGCCCACATGGTCCTTTTCAGTCCCCCAGGCAATACACATTTACAACCCTTGCCTTCCTTTTCAAAAATGGGCCACCAATTTTAAATTCCAAGTCTAAGCACTCCTATTTGAAGGCTGAGCAGGCTTTTGTATGTTTACAAGCACTGTGTGGGACAAGCTATCTGCCAACACATGTATAACATCAACATATCATTTCAAAAATTTCCATTCGCATTTAATGTTTCAATCAGTTAGAATGGAGGGAGGGGGCTTTGCTGGTGGCTCAGCGGATAAGGCTGGTGCACTGGGATTGGCCCAGAGGGATGGGATGGGGAGGGAGGAGGGAGGGGGGTCCAGGATGGGGAACACACGTACACCCATGGCTGATTCATGTCAATGTATGGCAAAACCACTACAATATTGTAAAGTAATTAGCCTCCAATTAAAATAAATAAATTAAAAAAAATAAAAAATAAGATTAAAAAGAATCCACCTGCCAATGGAGGGTGCAGGGGACATGGGTTCTATCCCTGGTCTGGGAAGATCCCACATGCTGTGGGACACTAAGCTGGGATGCTGCAATTACTGAAGCCCAAGCGCTTGGAAATCATGCTCCACAATTAGAGAAGCCACTGCAAAGAGAAGACCATGCACTGCAACTGGAGAGTAGCCCCTGCTTGCTGCAAGTGGAGAAGACCTGTGAACAGCAATGAAGATCCAGTGCAGCCATAAATAAATAAATTAAATTAATCTTAGAAAAAGAAAAGAGTGGAGGGAGGAGATGGAAAAAAATTAAACCCAGATTCCCTTTCCATTACTTTTGACCCATTTGCTGCAAAAGTGGGGAATGGCATTTGAAGGCTCCAGTCTGCGTGAAGTGACCTTCTCTGTGCAAATGCTTTTTTTCCTCCTTTAAACAGATGCCATCTCCCTCTTGTCATTAAAAATGAATAGTCAATAAGGCGGGATGATCACCAGTCATCCTGAGACTCCCCTTAAACAAGCTCTAAAATGCTGATTTGGGGGCTTTGACTGAAATTTCAGCTCACATCTGCTGGGTCTAGAGCACCTCCTCTCTGTTTTCAAAATAGCTTTGATATTTTAAAACTCTATTGAATTTGCTACAATATTGCTTCCGGTTTTTTATGTTCTGATCTTTTGGCCGCAAGACATGTAGGATCTTAGCTCACTGACCTGGGATCGAACCTGTACCCCCTGCACTGGAAGGCAAAGTCTTGACCACTGGACTGCCAGGGAAGACCCTGGTACACTCTCTATTTCCCCAAAGTTGCCTGCCATCCAAGCCCCAGGCACTGCCTTTCAAATCTGACCAGATCAGAAGGTCACCAAAAAAGGAGCTAAAGAGTCCCCTGCATATAATAGAGCTCTGGAAAGAACCACAGGGGAGAATGTTCAGGGTCCAAAGAAGTAAGGTTAGGCACGGAGGTGACACTCCTACTGACCCGTCATCCTCACCCCCAGCCCCGGTGCCACGTTGCTGCTGAGCTAAGGAAGTGAGCCTCCGCTTATGCAGGGAGGTTTCCAACATTACTTGGCCTTGGAGCCCCTTCCTGAAAACAGATGGAAGCTGAAGGAGCTTGGAGGTGGCTCTGGCTGGAACCAGTGAGGTGAGGCTGGAGACAGCAGGGTGCCCTGGAGCATCACCTGCTATGAGCCCCTCACCTGTCTCCCCACACCTGGAGGGCTGGGCCACTTGGAGAGCCACAGAAGTGCTCTCTGCAAATTAAACTGTGACTTAAAAAAAAAAAAAAAATCTGGCACCAGAACATCAACCAACTATTGAGTTCAGCACTTCTTGCTTTTTGAGCAAGACGTTCTTGATGAAGTAAGCAGAGTGCTGAGTTCATTCTGGCAGGAGCTCTGTACCTCCCTGGATGCCAGCCACAGAGCACGGGGCTGGGGAACCAGCTCCAGAGAGTCCTGGAATCAAACAGCCCTTGATGAGAACGCGTTTCCTCCACCATGGAAACACATCTGGAAATCCTACTCGGAACAACACGAGCTGCTTGGCAGCCACGGAACTTCTCTCTGTTCTAGGAATCAGCAGCTGGAGAAGGGGAATCAGGGAGATACAGCAGCCTTGGGAGGGAGAATTCCACCACCAGTGGCCGAAAGGCCCCCGGACCCCTTGCCCCAGGCACAGCCTATTCCACGGCCCAACAGCTTTGTATATTAGAAAATCTTTCGTTTTCCCAACCTGACATTTTCCCCTCTGTAACTTGTCTCCTTGCTACTCTAACTGGGGCTTTGAGAGTCAAAAATTAATACTTAGTTTCCCTCCTAAAGACCCAGCCCAGCAAGAATTTGGAGACAGTATCTAAAGCATAGGTGGGCTGGGGGAAAGGATGAAGAAGGAAGGGATAGTCAGGGAGTTTGGGATGGACATGTACACACTACTAAATTTTAAATGGATAACCAACAAGGACCTACTGTATAGCACATGGAACTCTGCTCAATGTTATGCGGCAGCCTGGATGGGAGGGGAGTTTAAGGGAGAATGGATACGTGTATATGTATGGCTGAGTTTCTCTGCTGTGGCCTGAAACTATCACATTGTTAATCGGCTATACTCCAATATAAAATAAAAAGTTAAAAAAAAAAAAGTAGGTTGCCTCTATACCAATCAGATAAACTTTCACAAGCCAACTTTACAATAAATGAGGAACTGACCATTTTTAAAACACAGGAGACCTGGGTGCATGTAGATTTTAATTGGTGCTTTTGCATATTTCCAAATCTTTTATAATAAAGTACATCCAAACTAAAAGGAAGATTAAGAGACATAAATACACATTCCACGGGTAAAGAAGAGGATAGCCCTGCCGGGTGGGTAACTCCATTCACTCTGCACAGTGCCATCCTGAATTTGGGGAAAAAATGAAAAAACAATGCATTTATGGATTTGCAGGCATGTGTGATCTCAGGAGGGCAAGTCTCCTCTGTTCCTGAAGGAGAGGAGTTCATTTCCTGCCAGAACTGAGCAGAGCTTCGTGGAGTCCACACTCTGAGCAAGTAGGAACTGCCCCTGCCCTGTCCTTGACCTACAGGACTCAACACAAGGACCCGCAGAGATCTGGCCTCTCCTCCCAGGATCTTGCCTGAAGTTGCCTCTGTCTCGCTGACAGATATTTCCTGTTGACAATACGCTTCCCTGATCAGAACCAGAGACGCCAACTCCACTGCCAAAAGCCGATGATGTGCAGGGGTGACATGCCGAGTCTGATCATACGGTCTTGGGTAGGATAAACCACCACCCTGTCATTGGAAAGGACTTCAAATGGGAGGCCACATACAATGGTATAAAAACACAGGCCTGAGAGCACATCATCATCTTCACTGAGATCTTGTCATTATTGGGAAAAAAAAAGAGCGAGAGAGAGAAGAAAAACCCATTTGGCATGTTTGAGAATTCTTTAATTTAGCTGATTAACCGAACGCTCATTGTTAAAAACACAGCAGACTTGCACACTTGCAGACGTGAACTTTTGTAACATTGCCTATTTGCAAGTCTTTTTAAGGCCAGCAATGTGTAGAAAAGCATAATTTGGGGCATGAACCACGTTCACCGTAGAAGGAAGACAGTTACTGGGTCTGTCTGGCCAGCTACCCAACACCACAGGCTGAACGTGGCAGGGAGGTCCCTGTTAGTATCATGTGATTTTCGGGAAAAGAGTTCAAGGAACTCCACCCCATCCCCCAACGCTGGTGGCAGACCAAGGCATTTCATCTCAACTCTACAGAGGGGAAGCATGACCCCCACATGGCCCACCTTCCCGCTGTGCCTGGGGGAAAGGTCAGGGTGATGGGGCACCCTGATCCCCATCCCCCTCTCTGGATTGCCCCCAAGGCACAGAGCCTGCAAGGCCAGAGCAGCAGGAAAGGGGCTGAACCAGCTCCACCTAGGCCATCTCACTCTCCTCTTCTGGAGTCAGGAGGTATGCTGTGGATGAGCCTAGCCTGTCCTCATATCGCAGCAGTAAATTCTCAGATACCAGCTGGAATTAGGGAAAGAGGGCACCTCCAAGCCTTTCTCAAACAACTAACCTGATCGAGGTATAATTTAGATGCAATCAAGTCCACCCATCCTAAGTGTGCAGTTGGATGAATTGTTACAAATGTGCACAGTCACATAATCACCACCACAATGCATATGAATAGAGAAGTTGCCATCACCTCCCAAAGTTTCTTGTCCCCTGATCTGTTTAGACCTGAGATCCATCTGATAAAGGAAGGCAGGCTGGGTTCTACTTTGGTACTATGTAGCTCTGCCACTTACGAGCTGCATGACTGGATTCAGTTATCCAATCTCTCTCTTGGGTTTTCCATATTAAAAATTGGGAGCAGTAATAACATTTAACACATCATATACTTTGTGTGTGAATTATATATTAAGTGCATAACATCTAGAGTTGTGCCTGGTGTGTAGCTAGCCTTCCAGGTATGTCAGGTGGCACTGCTGTCATCATTGTCATCATCACAACATCATCATATCACCACCTTCATCACCATCATCATCACCACCATCATCACCATCATCATATCACCATCATCACCACCATCCTCACCATCACCACTATCCTCCTCACCATCATCACCATCATCATCATCACCCTCACCCTCACCATCCTCACCATCATCACCCTCACCATCATCATCACCCTCACCACCATCATCACCATCATCATCACCCTCACCACCATCATCACCATCATCATCATCACCCTCACCCTCACCACCATCATCACCCTCACCATCATCACCCTCACCACCATCATCACCATCATCATCACCCTCACCATCATCATCACCATTATCACCCTCACCATCACCATTACCCTCACCATCGTCACCTTCACCATCATCACCATCACCCTCACCATCACCCTCACCACCATCACCATCCTCACCATCATCCTCACCATCCTCACCATCCTCACCATCACAAGGTAAGGCTGGGCTTCCTTCTCTGTGGCTGGATTTCTCTCCTATGGAGGGTGCTTGTGACAGGGTCCTGGGAAAATCACCTTTTAGTACCGCATCATCCCATAACTCTAAACCTCTTAGTGCCTTTGCCTTATGGGTTTATTCACTGAGGTCTCAGTAACACTCTCCTCAATTAAAGAGTTTACTACTCTCTAACATGCCAAGCTTGCTGAGACCCTGACCACATTGGCAACCCCTCTCTGTTCCTCTGGGACCAGCCTGATGTCCCCTCAGTCCCAAGCTCAGGCCTTACAACAGCCCGATATCCTTTTCATTGAAGATAAGGAGGGGCTAGGAGGAACTGAGATTTTTACCTTTTTCTCCCCTGACCACCAGTATAAGGTAGGAAATTAATACAGAAAAATATAGCAGAAAGAAAAAAAATCCCACACACACAACCCCATCTCCCAGAGACAACTAAATCTAACATTCTGGCATACTTCCTCTCAGAGGTGGTTTTTTTTTTTTTCTTTTGGTTTATTGCCATTTTTCATTCCATAGTAAAAGGTTATATTTTACATATACATTTTTACATTCTAACTTAAATTTAGCATATACAGATTTCCCCTTGTTACTAAAGATGTGCATTGAAGATTATGTAACATTCCATCTTACGGATATGTCATCTGAGTATCCTTTATTCTGGACTTGTAGGTTGTCTCCAGCTTTGCATTACTACAAATAATGCTACGAGTGCCCTTGTGTATAATTTCCGGGTTTGGAATGACAGGCATTCCTGGGTTTGTTGAGAAGCTGTATTTTCTGTTTAGACTGTCTGGGCTGCTTCTGGGAATGCGCAGACATCACCGCAGAGTGTGGCTGCCTTCCTCACCAAACCATTTACTCTCCATGTGTTGGAAGGACGTGCTTTGGTGTTTGTCCAAACTGCCAAGTTAGTATTTGCTAAGTAAAGAGCTTCTTAGGGCCCTATTCTTCCAATGAGAAACGATCCAGTGAACTTGGTTCTTGACATCTAGGAAGCCATTCTAGCATTTAGGACCAGTTTTCCAGATGCTGACATAGTGATGAGGCAAGATGGACACCTCCATCCAAAGGGATCTTTTTACCTCTTAAGACACCATCACTTTCTTCTCTAATCCTCAACAAGTGTGAAGCTTTAAGCAGAATTACAAAGAAGGCTATATCTGCGAGACACCATTTTTCACTCATCTGATAGGCAAAATTGAAAAGCTGGATGGTACACTGTGTTGGCATAACTGTGTCAAAGCGGGCACTCCACATTCCCTCCTGGTGGGAACACACATCAGCACAGACCCTCTGGAGGGCAATGTGGCAGCATACATCAAAGTCACGGATGCACATGTGCTTTGACAAGCAAGTCTCCTTTTATGAATTTATTCCACAGTCAGACTCATGCATTCTCTGACACAAGGTAAAAAAGAAATGTCATTCAGCTCACCAGGAGTCCTGAAGCAGGTCTGGGTGACACAGGGAGGAAAGAGTCAAGTGACATTTGGGATCCTCAGTATCTAACAGGGGAGCTGTCTACGCAGATACCTTCTGGGGGAAGCTGATGAAAGATGACACGTGCCGACAGCTGTGTGGGGGTTGGGGAAGGTAGACTTTTAAGTTTAAGGGAGCAGGAGAAAGGCAGGTCATGCCAGACAAAGCGAGGAACGTGTAGGAAGAAAGGCACTTTTGAAATGGGGAGGTCTGAGGACAGAAGGGGCCAGTGAGACCTGGACCGAGGCTGCATGGCTGTCTGCAGACAGAGAGCAAGCAAACCGGTATAGTCATGGAGCTGGTGTTGTGGTCAGCAGCAGATGAGTCGGATGCCATTAAAAAGATCTGGATTGACCCTGTCAGCTCATCACTAAACCGAAGCATGGGACTCACTTATATATATTTATCTGCCGTGTGCTAAGATGTAAGAGGTCTGGGTTAGACTCCTGGGTCAGGAAGATACCCTGGAGGCGGGCATGGCAACCTACTCCATTATTCTTGCCTGGAGAATCCCATGGACAGAGTAGCCTGGTGGGCTACGGCCCATAGGGTCACACAGAGTTGGACACGATTGAAGTGACTTAGCACACATGCAAGCCAAGAGGGGTTAAGATGAATGAGCTCAATGATGGGGAACCTGGAACTTTCTTAGCAGGAAAAGTGACATAATGACATCCACTGTTATGAGAACACCGGGTGCTCGAAGATCCCCCATTTAATTCTCAGGGGGAATGAAGCCGGAGGAGAAGAGAGATCAGGGATTCCTTCTAGGTGGACCTGAGCTCCAGCTCGGCCCCTCTGGGATGGGAACAGCTACTCAGATCAAAGACCAAATCCCACCACCACACAGAGAGGGGCCACGAGCCTGGATGCACATCTGCAGGCAGCACATTGAACAGAAAGTCTGCAGTTACCTCCACCCTCCTGCAGGGAAAGCCATTCACCCAAGACAGTCCCCTTCGGACCTTGGAGGAAAGGCATCTTGAGCTAAATGCCCTCAGATCAGATCAGTCACTCAGTCGTGTCCGACTCTTTGCGACCCCATGAATCGCAGCACGCCAGGCCTCCCTGTCCATCACCAACTCCCGGAGTTCACTCAGACTCACGTCCATCGAGTCAGTGATACCATCCAGCCATCTCATCCTCTGTCGTCCCCTTCTCCTCTTGCCCCCAATCCCTCCCAGCATCAGAGTCTTTTCCAATGAGTCAACTCTTCGCATCAGGTGGCCAAAGTACTGGAGTTTCAGCTTCAGTATCATTCCTTCCAAAGAAATCCCAGGGCTGATCTCCTTCAGAATGGACTGGTTGGATCTCCTTGCAGTCCAAGGGACTCTCAAGAGTCTTCTCCAACACCACAGTTCAAAAGCATCAATTCTTCGGCACTCAGCCTTCTTCACAGTCCAACTCTCACATCCATACATGACCACAGGAAAAACCATAGCCTTGACTAGACGAACCTTTGTTGGCAAAGTTATGTCTCTGCTTTTGAATATGCTATCTAGGCTGGTCATAACTTTTCTTCCAAGGAGTAAGCGTATTTTAATTTCATGGCTGCAGTCACCATCTGCAGTGATTTTGGAGCCCAGAAAAATAAAGTCTGACACTCTTTCCACCGTTTCCCCATCTATTTCCCATGAAGTGATAGGACCTGATGCCATGATCTGCGTTTTCTGAATGTTGAGCTTTAAGCCAGCTTTTTCACTCTCCACTTTCACCTTCATCAAGAGGCTTTTTAGTTCCTCTTCACTTTCTGCCATAAGGGTGGTGTCATCTGCATATCTGAGGTTATTGATATTTCTCCTGGCAATCTTGATTCCAGCTTGTGTTTCTTTCAGTCCAGTGTTTCTCATGATGTACTCTGTATATAAGTTAAATAAACAGGGTGACAATATACAGCCTTGACGTACTCCTTTTCCTATTTGGAACCAGTCTGTTGTTCCATGTCCAGTTCTAACTGTTGCTTCCTGACCTGCATACACATTTCTCAAGAGGCAGGTCAGGTGGTCTGGTATTCCCATCTCTTTCAGAATTTTCCACAGTTTATTGTAACCAAGCGCAGGCGGCTGTGATGGGCGCTCTAAAGTGCGGCCGAGAGGAGCTACCCCACGTCCAAGGTCAGGGGCAGAAGCTGGGAGGACCCCATGCCCGAAGGGCGGTGGCCAAGAGGAGTTACCCCATGTCCGAGTTCAAGGGCAGCGGCTGAGAGTGCCAGGCTGCAACGGCGCAGGAATGGCCGAGAGGAGCTACCCCACATCCGAGGTCAGGGGCGGCAACGAGAGGAGATATCCCACGCCCTTAAGCCCGAGGCCAGGGGAGGCGGGTGGGAGGAGCTACCCCACGTCCAAGGAGCCATGGCTGCACAGGCACAGGAGGGCCTAGAGGAGCTATCCCACGTTGAAGGTCAGGAAGGGCGCTGGTGAGGAGATACCCCTCGTCCAAGGTAAGGAGCATTGGCTGCGCTTTGCTGGAGCAGCCGTGAAGAGATACCCAACGCCCAAGGTAAGAGAAACCCAAGATGGTAGGTGTTGCAAGAGGGCATCAGAGGGCAGACACACTGCAACCATACTCACAGAAAACCAGTCAATCTAATCACACTAGGACCACAGCCTTGTCTAACTCAATGAAACTAAGCCATGCCCGTGGGGCGACCCAAGAGGGGCGGGTCATGGTAGAGAGTCTGACAGAATGTGGTCCACTGGAGAAGGGAATGGCAAACCACTTCAGTATTCTTGCCTTGAGAACCCCATGAACAGTGTGAAAAGGCAAAATGATAGGATACTGAAAGAGAAACTCCCCAGGTCAGTAGGTGCCCAATATGCTACTGGAGATCAGTGGAGAAATAACTCCAGAAAGAATGAAGGGATGGAGCCAAAGCAAAAAGAATACCCAGCTGTGGATGTGACTGGTGATAGAAGCAAGGTCCGATGCTGTAAAGAGCAATATTGCATAGGAACCTGGAATGTCAGGTCCATGAATCAAGGCAAATTGGAAGTGGTCAAACAAGAGATGGCAAGGGTGAATGTCGACATTCTAGGAATCAGCGAACTGAAATGGACTGGAATGGGTGAATTTAACTCAGATGACCATTATATCTACTACTTCGGGCAGGAATCCCTCAGAAGAAATGGAGTAGCCATCATGATCAACAAAAGAGTCTGAAATGCAGTACTTGGATGCCATCTCAAAAACGACAGAATGATCTCTGTTCGTTTCCAAGGCAAACCTTTCAATATCACAGTAATCCAAGTCTATGCCCCAACAAGTAATGCTGAAGAAGCTGAAGTTGAACAGTTCTATGAAGACCTACAAGACCTTTTAGAACTAACACCCCAAAAAGATGTCCTTTTCATTATAGGGGAGTGGAATGCAAAAGTAGGAAGTCAAGAAACACCTGGAGTAACAGGCAAATTTGGCCTTGGAATACAGAATGAAGCTGCGCAAAGACTAATAGAGTTTTGCCAAGAAAATACACTGGTCATAACAAACACCCTCTTCCAACAACACAAGAGAAGACTATACATGGACATCACCAGATGGTCAACACCGAAATCAGATTGATTATATTCTAAATGCCCTAACAGGGGCTAAAACTGGTTCCTCTCAAGTGGTTCAGAAAATATCAACTTTTTGGTTATTTTTTAGTAGTTGTGAAGTATATGCAGTCTTAGTTTTCCTCTGTTGTTCAGTGTTAGTTGCTTAGTTGTGTCTGACTCTTTGCAACCCCGTGGACTGTAGCCCACCAAGCTCCTCTGTCCGTGGGATTCTCCAGGCAAGGATACTGGTGTGGGCTGCCATTTCCTACTCCAGGGGCTCTTTCCAACCTAGGGATCGAACCCGCATCTCCTGCATTGCAGGCGGATGCTTTACCGTCTGAGCCACCAGTGAAGCCCTTTCTTCTGTTGATGCTGCTGCTGCTGCTAAGTCACTTCAATCCTGTCCGACTCTGTGCGACCCCATAGATGGAAGCCCACTAGGCTCCCCCACCCTGGGATTCTCCAGGCAAGAACACCGGAGTGGGTTGCCATTTCCTTCTCCAATGCATGAAACTGAAAAGTGAAAGTGAAGTCGCTCAGTCGTGTCCGACCCTCAGCGACCCCATGGACTGCAGTCTACCAGGCTCCTCCATCCATGGGGTTTTCTAGGCAAGAATACTGGAGTGGGGTGCCATTGCCTTCTCCGCTTTCCTCTGTTAGCGTACACATAATTCCTTTTCTTTATATCCTTCAAAGTGTGCTTAATACTCTAAATCTCTTCCCTTAGCTTGGAAACTTCCTACGTGTCTCCTCGCGACCACCGTGGGAGCACAGTGCCCTGGCCCATACCCCGTGGGTGCAGTGATCCTTCCTATTCGGGAACCGAGCTTGTACCCTGTCTCTTGCTAAAAGCAAACAATGAAGCAGTCCCACGCTGTGCCTGGGAAAGCAGTGACATTTGACAGCCACAAGAGGAAAATTCAGAGGTCTCTTGATGGATTATGAGAAATAAGTGGCCTCAGAGGGAGCTGAAGGAAGAAAAGAGAAGAAAAACCATGAAGTCGCCAATGGGATGCCCATCCCCCACCCCTTGTTTCAGTATAAAGCTCATCAAGGTGTTCAGAGAACAAGCAAGGAGATTGGTGTGTGGGTAGCTACATAGGGGAGATATTCAGCCTCAAAAGGAAGCACAGGACACATGCCCATTTCCATAGTCAAGCCTGCGGATGGCATGACTACTTAAAACCGAGCAAGATCCCAGGGGCCTTCCTAGGACTGACCACCCGCCTCTGATGTCCTCCACCTGCCTTTGTCTGTAGAAAACCTTCAGTAAAAGAATGAATTTAGTCAGAGAAGTGAGAAGATGCAGAAGCAGAGAAAAGCAGTCAAACGGGGCAAAATAATAATAGTTTCGTCATCCAACAGAGTCAAGGACCTTTAGTTCCTTCTCAAGGGCTACAGATAATATTCTGAGCCATATCCTGTAAGCTGTCTTGTAAGTACTGAAACCCCCACCGGGTGGAAGAAGTTAACTGTAGGATGACCAAATAGTAGCCATGATATAAGGTACCACAATTCTGAGAAGTAGCCTCAAAGAAATGGAAACAAACCAACTCTGGAACTGAAGATTAACTGTACTTAAAACAATCAAGACGGCACCAATCAGACCACAGAGGACCAATTTCAAGATGATCATCAGGACTGACAGCACTGTTCTGCACGTAGCCCCCTCCTTCCACTTATGCACTGACTCCCGTTTAAAAACTCTCTCCGCTGGTTGACAAGCGGGAGTTGGCCTTTGGAGATGAGGCTGCCTTCTCCCCAGGTCGCCAGGCTCCTGAATAAAGCAGCCTTTCCTTTCAACCAACACTCGTCTCTCAAATATTGGCTTTCGAGCAGCTGGATCTGAGTTTACTAACGCTTAACTGAGTCACAGAAATTTGGCCCCTCTTTTCTGTCACTTGTTCCTTCCAGTAGAAAGCACATGTTTGCCATAAAAGAAAAAATACATCTCCCGTCAATTAAAAAATCAGACATGGCCAAGGATTTTTGAACACATATGGGGAAGACTCTAAAAAGTGGAGTGGGAATGGGGAAACCAACAAACGCGAAAAAATCCTCAATCCAAGAAAGGCATAGAATATATACAAAAATACTTTTATAACATTCTTCACCATCTGGAGCCCTTTTAATTAAAGAGATTAAAAACAGCAGGTAAAACTACTTAAGCTTTTATATTAAATAGATCATTTAAAACTATATGGCAATCATGCTCTTAGGAAATTGTCTTCTCCTTGTTCTACCTATATAGTTAGAGTAATGTTGTGCAGTGAATGTGTTGAAAATTATCAGTGAAAGGCATAGAAGAATTTAGGTAATTCAGCTGACTTTTAATCGCTCTCAAATGGTTTCTAAAAAACAAATTTGAAAAGAGAGTCTAATGGTGATGGAATGTGGGCAGATTGTGTGTTGACCTTGGCACTTAAATTCACATCACTGTCACAAGCACACTGGTTATCTTATATTTAATCATTTTGTGGCCTGACTCAAGAAGGCCACCATATAAAAGAATTTCCTTCTACATTCAAGTTTGCTACTGGAGAAAGGTAATTCAGGTGATATACTACTCTTTTAAAAATTTTATTTATTTATTTTAGTTTTGGCGGTGCTGGGACCTCACTGCTGTGCTGGCTTTTCTACAGTTGTGGGGAGCGGGGGCTACTCTCTAGCTGTGGGGCATGGGCTTCCCATTGCAGTGGCTTCTCTTGCTGCGGAGCATGGGCTCTAGGGCGTGAGGGCTTCGGTAGTTGTGTCTCCCAGCCTCTGGAGCACAGGCTCAGTAGTTGTAATGCACAGGCTTAGTTGCCCTGTGGCACGTGGGATCTTCTTGGACCAGGGATCGAACCCATGTCTCCTGCATTGGCAGGTGGATTCTTTACCATTAAGCTGCCAGGGAAGACCCTTTGTTATGCTTTAGAATACTCAAAATAATAAATGCTTTAAGTAAGCAATAAGGTAGCTCATGAGATTTCCCTGGAGGGAATCAGCTTTGAATCTTAGAAGCCACCCAAGAGGTTTGTTTTACATTTTTTTTTCACTAAAACTATGACCCAGTGTCACAGTCAAATAACCAATTTACACTCGGGTACAACTTTGACTGAAATAAAACTTTTCTGCCAACCATTCAACCACAAAGAAGAACTGAAACACAAACAATTTTAATAGTTTCTAAGTCTCAAATTTTGATATATTCAAACACTAGCCTTCCCTATCAGAAATCTAAACCCTTTAATAAAAACAGAGAGAAAAAAAATGTATGCTCCAAAATCAGAATGGCTTGTGCCTCAGACGCAAAAGAAAGACTATGCTGACTGCATTTCATATCATCATAAGCTCATAAAACTGCAGAGACTCAGCCTGTCTATAAGATGAAATGTTTAGAAGAGAAATTGACCTGACAGTCATTTCCAGCTCTGTAGTTATGCAAAGAATACATACAGCTCTGACTTCTATCTTACATTATGTATTATGCAGTTGAGAAACAAATAGTAGATACTGTTGCTGACTGCGAGCTAAAACATCTATTAATACATATTATGGTGTGCCATAGTGCAAAATTTTGCAAGAAATAAAACTCTAGTGGTTATGATTCATTTCACATGAACACTTATTGGGTGCCTCTTTATGTTTAAGTAGTAACTTCAGGCCTGATACAAGTGTGGGTTATCAGATCTTTCAAAATCTTTACAGAGATTAGAAGGCTGTAGAAAAAGACTACTGGGGTTAAAAACAGCTTTCCAAAATTGTTCAAAATGGACAAATAATGCTTTGCTTTCTTTGACAGCTGTTCAATAACTGAATACAGCTGGGGAAGAGAGACAGCTGCCAAGAGATTTCTATTTGGTTTGCCCCAGGTTTTCTTTTCCAGGATGCTTTCCAACATTCAAACAAATCTTATCCTGAGCACATTAAAAAAAGAAGACTCTTATTTGAATTTTTTTCCATCATGCTCCATCCTGTTAGATAATGTGAACTGTGAGTTTAAAGAAGACAGCCTAAAGGCTAAGGCAATTCCACTTACCTAAACTTTTTTTTTTGGAATATAGTTGCTTTACAATGTTGTGTTAGTTTCTGCTGTACAATGAAGTGAATCAGCTATACATATACATATATCCTTTCCCTCTTGGGGTGGAGGTATGATTGATTGCCTTGAAGTTATCTTCCACTGGATACTGTACTCATTCAAGGACAATGATCCGTAGCTGACACTATTAGTCACTATTACCAGAACACTTAATGGTCACTATGCCATAGACCATATAGTCAAACCAGTAGTTGTGTATGGATGTGAGAGTTTGACCATAAAGAAGGTTGAGTGCTGAACAATTAGTGCTTTTGAACTGTGGTGCTGGAGGAGACTCTTGGACCAGCAAGGAGATCAAACCAGTCAATCCTAAAGGAAATCAACCCTGCATATTCATTGAAACGACTGATACTGAAGCTGAAGCACCAATACTTTGGCCATCTTATGCAAAGAGCCGACTCTACTGGAAAAGATCCTGATCTTGAGAAAGATTGAAGACAAAAGGAGAAGAGGGTGGCAGAGGATGGGAGGGTCAGACAGCATCACCGACTCAACAGGCATGAATGTGAGCAAACTCCAGGAGATAGTGAAGGATAGGGAAGCCTGGTGTGCTGCAGTCCATGCGGTCGCAAAGAGTTGGACACAACTTAGTGACTGAACAACAAAATTCATGTTCAAATGAAAAGCATGAGGATGGTAGAGCTCTTCCAGAAACAGCAAGTAAGCTGTCCATCAAGTGGTCCCTTGGAGTGGGGATATGCTGGGAAGTTCATCTCAGTGTCCAGGTCTGGTCTTCATCCCTGATGGAGATCTTGCCCCTAGATGGACTTACCTCTACCAGGCTGAAGGAGACTGATGTATGAAAACAAAACGCCAGCGTCTTAATCTGCAATGAAAAATACACCTCCCCTTAAGGTGGCAGTACTTTTCACCAGATAACTGGTACTTTCTCTCCCTTAAAAGTTGATCAACCCATGAAGCCAACTTATAATCAGAAATTTACTTGGTGGATCACTTAGAATTAGAAAAGGGAGAGCTAACTATAGGATTTGAGCACATAGCATCAGCGTAAAATAAACCAGTGCATACATCTCCACAATCAGAAAGGTCTTGTGTAAAGGACCATGATAACTCCTACCCTTGTGTTATGGTTTTACTTAAAGTAAGTGGGAGGGAATACAGTTGGGAGAAAAGAACAGGGTATTAAGACTTCAATGTGATATAGCACCTAGGTTAGTTTCACAATTAAAAACAATCCTTAAACACAGCACAAACACTTCCAAAGTTACAGCCATCCATCTGCCAGAAAAAGCTTCGACTTTCAGTACTACTGAAAATATAATGGTGACAAAGTCCACATAGAGCACACACTATTTCAAAATGGAGTATCCACAATGGGAAGGCTGGTGGGTAATCAATTTTGCCAGAGTGCTACCACCTAACTTTTAGCTCGAATTCTTGAAATGCATACACAGATAGCAAGCGAAGTGAATGACAGCAAGATAAATATGAGTCTCAGTCTCCTCCCCAAAATGTGTAAGGCTGAAGACGGAAACTGACATGGATAAAGTGTGACTTGAAAATTCAACACATAGGCATCTACCTGTCACAACAACTTGTCATCTGTCCAACTGAGACCCAACTTTCTTTACTTCCATCTTTTCCTCAGAGACCATGAAGTTATTGAAGCAGAGAAGCCCATGCCCAGCAGGGTAGGAATGGAAGGCCAGCCCAGTACAACGCAGATCCTTCTCCAGTCCTCCAGTCTCCATACTCTAAGAGCTCCATCCTCTTTCCTCTTTGAGGGAAACATTCTTTATATCTTGAAACCAGATATATTTTATTCCCATAGCATAACATACTGTTAATGCTCCAAGTTTTAATCACTGTCTCCTGGCAATCTCTGCATTGCCCAAAAGCACTTCTGAGGGCATTAACCCCAGTCAACCCCTGGCCTCAGTTACTATCCATCTATAACACACCCCCATCTGAGATTGACTATTTGTTTGACTCACATCACACACATCTACCCAAGGAATGGTTAAGAGGTTTCCCATCGACAGTCTTAAAATCCACTTAACCACCAGTGTCTATTAAATGCTTAGATGTAAGGTTGGGGGTGGGAGGGGGGAAGAGTCCATTAAAAAGGCAAAAAACCAAACCAGCCCATCCATATCCTTGCTGTCAGGGGAGGAACCACAATTTAGTCATGGATCTAATAACAAATCTCAGGCAGACCAACCCCGACTAAATAAAGGCCTTTACACTTCTAATCACTCTCTGAGTGAAAACATCTGGAGGCAGTCATCTAACCGACACCGGTTCCCTCACAGCCTGGGACTTAGAGCAAAACGGAGAAGCAGAGGAAGTGACAAGACTTGAGACGAGCTAGAGGCACATCGCATGACACATCTGTCTAATCAACAACTAAAAGGAATGAACCAGTTAGAGAAAAAAATAGTAAGATATGATCTGCACTTCCTACCTCCTTCTCCAAGAGTGGTGGAGTACCAGGTCACCTTTCTGGCAAAATCTCCACACACAAAGCACTGTCTACAATTTCCAGTTACTCTTTAAGTGGAGAGAGAACTTTAAAAAAATTTCTTTTTCCTTTAATTTTCAGCTCTACTTCTTCTATCACAGATTCTTTTATTTGTCTTATTATTATTATTATTGGCCATGCTGCACAGCTTGTGGGACATTAGTTCCCCAATCAGGGATCGAACCTGGGCCCTTGGCAGTGAACGCGCTGAGTCCTAACTACTGGACTGCCAGGAAGTCCCGAGAGAGAACTTTTAAAAACCCTTGAGAAACAACCTGCTCCAGAATCTTTCTAGCTTTTAATGTCGTCCTCTTCCTCATTTTTTTCATGGTTGTTATAACCCAAACCTTTTTGGCAGTGGCTGGGCCAGTCATACCAGGGACACTCAGGGAACCTGAAATGGAGGTGGGGAGGGGAGTGCCCAGAGAGGGGACGAGGCTGGTGGGGCCTCATCCACAAGCCAAAAGAAATCAGTTGAGACTTAGAGCTCTTGGCAAGCTTGGCATGCTTATGGCACTGCAATCCACCACCAGGAAAAAGGAGGATGGTGTCTGCTTTATAAGGTAAAGTGAAAAGTGAAAGTCACTCAGACTCTTTGCGACCCCAATGGACTATACAGTCCATGGAATTCTCCAGGCCAGCACACTGGAGTGGGTAGCTGTTCCCTTCTCCAGGGGATCCTCCCAACCCAGGGATCGAAAGCAGGTCTCCTGCATTGCAGGCGGATTCTTTACCAGCTGAGCCACAAGGGAAGCCCTTATTATGAGGTGAAACTCCTCTTAATTATTGATACTTCAAGAGCTCCCACCAGATCACCTTTCTGCTCAACACCACACAGCCATTAACTGATTTTTGGCACTGAGTCTAAACTGATTTCCTTGGCCTGTGGACCCTACAGACTCGGGCCCGGCCAGCCTTATCCCCAACTCTGGGCGCTCCCCTTCTCCACCTCCATTTCAGGCTCTCCTGGTGTGGCTGGGTCTGGGCTCTGGCCCTCCCCCGGCCCTTCCTCTCCAGTCCATCCAACCAAACCCCACTGCCCTTCTAGGACGGGCTCAGTTCCACCTTCTCTTGCCCCACGTTCAGTGTACCCCAACACCGTGTAGCCCAAATACATGCGTCTTGTCTATGGCAGGGTATTTTATGTCCTGCTGCAACTTAGGAGTTTCAAAGGCTTACTGTGTTACATGGGAGCCCTCGAGGAGAATTAAGCTCTACAGCTGGCTACATCCCACAACGTGCACCCCTTTCTTCTTCTCTTCTCCAAATGACACCCTTGTCTTCACTCCTAGCAGGACTTGGCTTCCAGGTCCAATCAAGCCAGGAAATGAGAGACGGGTGGACATTGAGAGTGGACACTGGTAAGCAAAGGCCATTTGACTCTGACCTGGGTGAGGACGCGTCCTAAAGGGTCAAGAGAAACTGGTTTTCTCCATCCCATCATTTTATCTTCTATTCATTTTTCAACAAATATCATTTCAGACTCCTTACTTGTGAACTATGTTTTTAAATAAACATTCTTTTAAAATAATCTTTATTTATTTGGCTACACTGGGTCTTAGTTATGGCACTCGGGATCTAGTTCCTTGACCAGGGATTGAACCTGGTCCCCCTGCATTGGGAGTGTGGAATCTTAGCCACTGGATTACTGGGGAAGTCCTATACATTACACTCTTGACTTCAACCTAGTACTGATGAAATGTATCTAGGGCAAGCTAGATAGTTAGTTGCTTAGTCGTGTCTGACTCTTTGCGACCCCATGGACTCTAGCCCACCAGGCTCCTCTGTCCATGGAGTTCTCCCGGCAAGAATACTAGAGTGGGTTGCCATGTCCTCCTCCAGGGGATCTAGGGCAAAGCACATTCTAAACACTCCAAGGATGCACAAGATTAGGATATTTATGATGAACTGTACAGAAAAAGAATCATTTTTCCATGGCAGCTAATCACTCCTTAATTTATGTGTTGGGTAAGTTTAGATTCTTCTGTGTTATGTTCTATTAATAACTCATACAAGAGTCAACTGGACTCAATTTCTCCCTCCCACCCCTTTGCTCCCGTAACCCACAAGTTCATTCACAGTGGGTCTGTCGATGCAGATTCAGTAAGTAATTAAAAATGTCTCAATTGGCTGCCTCAAGTGGGAGTAAGAGCTTCCTGTTACCTTTGGTTTTTTTGGTCAGGAGGACACAGCCACACATGGTGGTTTTTGGCCACTCAATTGTGGCCACAATGTATGCGAAATGATTCACCATCTCTTTCTTCCCTCAAGTACCCATCATAAATCAACATATTCTCTAGCTTACAAAACTAGATAGCTGAAAAGACATCTAAAATTGTATTGACTGCTTACTCAGAGGTAGGCACTGTGCTAAATCTACTTATACAGATCAAATGATATAAAATATACACTTATATTTGACATTTAAAATCAATAAATGTAATTGGAGTACAGTCTGTAAAAATACTGAATCACTGTACTCTACACCTGAAACTAATATAATATTGCAATTCAACTATACTTCAATAAACAAATGCAAAAGTAAAAAGGAAATAAATATACACTCTAGGTTTTAGAGGAAGCATTCACTTAAAAATTTGAGATCAAATCACCATAAGACAGTACAGGATGGCAGCTGAAAGCTCTGAGACCAGAACGCCTGGGGTCAATCCTAGCTTCGTCCCTCGTGCTGAGTAACCTAGAGCAAGGGGCCTACCTTTCCCAGTCTTGGCCCTCATGGGATGTTAGGGAAGGAGTAAGTCAGCACATCCACGGTGCTTAGAACAGTGCCTGGCTGGGGATCCCCTAGTGGTCCAGTGGTTACGACTCTGCACTTTCACTTCTGAGGGTGCAGATTCAGTCCCTGGTCATGGAACTAAGATCCCATGCGCCATGCAGCGCTGGGGGAAAAGAGTCAGAACAGTGCCTGGCTAAGAGCTTACCAGGTCTTAGCTACTACTGTTATCTCTACCAGGATAGCAAAGACGACCTAGTTGGCCATTCTCTCTACCTCCTAGCTTGCCTCAGAACAGTCTAGACAGGGATAACTATGTAGACGCTTCATAAATCTACCAGTGCTTTTGCACCCTTTAAGAAACATATATATATGTATACTTAAGCTTTTTATTTTGTATTGGAGTACAGCTGGCTAACAGTATTGGAATAGTTTCTGGTGGACAGCAAAGGGACTCAGCCATATTATATGCACATGTATCTACTCTCCCCCAAACCCCACTCTCATCCAGGCTGCCACATAACATTAAGCAGAGTTCCCTTTGCTATACAGAAGGATCTGTTGGTTATCCATTTTAAATATAACAGTGTGTACTTGTCCATCCCAAATGTCCTAACTATCCCTTCCCCCCAGCAAGCGTAAGTTGGAAGAAACATTTTTTTAGATGCTATTAACTAAATATCCTGTAGAATTAACAGTGGTAGTTGGACTTGGTGAGTACTTAGCCAGGCACTGTTCTGATTTTTCCCCCCATACTGTATGGCTCTCAGGATCCCCTCTTCAATCCTAGGGGACCAGGGATTGAACCCATGCCCTGAGCAGGGAAAGCAAGAAGTCCTAACCACTGGACCGAATAATAAGAACCTACTGTATAGCACAGGGAACTCTAGTTAGTGCATTGTGGTGATCTGAATGGGAAAGAAATCCAAAAGGGAGGGGATATGGCTGATTCACTTTGCTGTTCAGTAGAAACTAACATAACATTGTAAAGCAACTAAACGCCAGTAAAAATTAATTTTAAAAAGAAATATCTTTTTAAAAACAAACATTACACTATTGGGTTTTCATCAGAAGCTAGGCTATTCTGAATGAGAACTGACAGGTAACAGGTAACTTGGCATCTAACCCTCTAAGTACACGAACATTGGTGCCCCGAAGAACTCGGTCTTTCTGTACATCACTTGCTGTGGAACAGAATGAACCCACGCGTGGGTGTCTTGCACTGAAGTTATGCAGGAGTCTGGCTACTTCCATTTGAGCAAGGTCATCCCTTTTCCTTCACTGAAGTGAAGTGAAGTTGCTCAGTCGTGTCCGACTCTGCGACCCATGGACTACAGCCTCCCAGGCTCCTCTGTCAATGGGATTTTCCAGGCAAGAGTACTGGAATGGGTTGTCATTTCCTTCTCCAAAAGTGATGATTTCCTCACTGATTTTTGTCTCTAGTCCCTGTCTAGCCCCAGGGACTTGGAAACCTAGTTTCCAAACAGTTCAAGCCTTGGCAGCATCTCCACTCCAAGTTCTAGTACCTGGTGACTGCAAGCAACGCCAGGGCACCAGCAGCAGACTTGGCTGCTGACTATCACGGTTGAGACGGGAAACCACACATTCATGGCTGAGCTGCTCCTTGGGATGGATAACATCGCCTTGGAAAATACTTCAAACAACCCTGTGGAGTGGGTAAATTACACAAAGAACCTGTGGCTCAGGGCCAAACTAATTCATCCTTGCTCATGCAACACCTAAGGAGAACTGGCAAAGTCACGGCTGAAGTGAGTCACCATGACCAAGATTCCGAAGGTTCCAGGTGGAAGGAAGCCCCCAGGTGCAGTGATGACGGCAGAATGAGAGATGGTAGATGCTGGGGTGCAAAGAAACTCGAAAAGACAGGGGGACATATATTTGGACAGATCTTCATTTTTGAGTTTAAAATATACTGGGATTTCCCTGGTGGTCCAGTGGTTAAGAATCCGCCTTGCAATGCAGAGGCTGCAAGTTCAATCCCTGGTTGGGGAACTAAGATCCCACATGCTGGGTAGTGACTATGCCTACACACTGCAACTACTGGGCCCTCACATCACAGCTAGAGAGTCCATGTGCTTGCTGCAAGGAAAGCTCCCGCGTGACAAAACGAAGATCCCGTGTGCTGCAACTAAGACCCCAAACAGCCAAATTCATTAATTAGTTAAAAAAATAGTCATATATACTTGAACTAATAACTAAAAGTTTATCAACAGGACTGCTGACCAACTGGCCAGAATGAACAGATGGGGTCCGAGAGTCCCTGATTTCCAATGCAGGTTCCATTTGGCTCTGGAGGTGACACCCACGATCTGGACTGAGCAATAAGTATAGCTTGTTCCTCTTTACCACTGTGATTTCTGTCCTGGACACATGACCAGAGCAGATCCACAAAAAAAGGAATAGTAGAGTTCTTTCTGGGGCTGCTGGGAACAGGGGTGCATATGGCCCTATGACCCACTGAAAGCCATTTGAGGATCTCAAGGGGAGATCCTCAGGATAAAGCTGACATCAAGGAAAGAGAAACAGAAAAAAAGAAATCAGGACTCCTTAGTGAATGTGCTGAGCTGTATCAAAATCTGCCTGATGTTAGCATCATGCCTTTTGGCTTTTCAGTTTCATAAACCAATACACCCTTTGCTGTTTGAGTCAGCCTCGTTTAAAAAAAAAAAATATTTGGCTTCGAACCATGGTGCTGGAGAAGACTTCTGAGAATCCTTTGGACAGCAAGGGAATCAAACCAGTCAATCCTACTGGAAATCAACCCGAATATTCATTGAAAGGACTGATGATGAAGCTGAAGCTCCAAAATTTTGGCCACCTGAGGTGAAGAGCTGATTCACTGGAAAAGACCCTGATGCTGGGAAAGACTGAAGGCAGGAGGAGAAGGGGATGAGATGGTTGGATGGCATCACCGACTCGACATGAGTTTGAGCAAACTCCAGGAGGTAGTAAAGGACAGAGAAGCCTGGTGTGCTGCAGTCTATGGGGTCACAAAGAGTCACACATGACTGAGCGAGTGAACAACAACACTAACAAAATTAATTTGGCTGTGTCAGGTCTTAGTTGGGGCACACAGGACCTTCCGTTGCAGCTTGAGGTCTTTCTAGGTGTGGCTCATGGGCTTAATTGCTCTGCAGCATGTGGGATCTTAGTCCCTCCACCAGGGATTGAACCCGAATCCCCTGCATTGCAAGGTGGATTCTTAACCACTGGACCACCAGGGAAGCCCCCTAAACCAGCCTTGTGTTGCGTTTCTTTTACTTGCCATCTCAAGAGTCCTGTTGCAACATGCATTTAAGATAAACACTTGACTGCAAAGCGTGGCAGTGCGACTTGCTGAACACTGTGAGTTTAATTCACTTGGTAAATATTTTTCTCTCTTGAGACGGTTGGTATAAACAGTAAGCTTCAGTCTATTTCGGACTGAATTATTTTACTATACTGTCAAAATCATGATTCCCTACTATTTTTTAAAGCCATTTCTTTGGGAGCCAAGAAGAGAGCAAACAGAAGTGAAAGACAAAGCAGAAAAGCTTCTGAGTCCAGGGAAGAGAGATGAGAGCCAACCGGATTTCACAGACTGGTGCAGAAACTTATTCTGGTCATTATTAATAAGATCACCTAATAATAAAACAAGAGCAATGCACCAATCAATCAAAAGCACTGCAGTTAACTCCTGGCACAAATGTAAATACCACCCACAGGTAGTCTTATCAACCTTCTCCACTGTTGCCTGAGAAATGCTCCCTGTAGCACGTTTCCACCCCCTGTAAGGACATTCCTGCAGCATAAGGACATTCCTGTGGGCTGAGGTTTGCAAAAGCTGCGGACTTCGCTCAGGTTCACAGGACTACAAAGTGGGCGGAACCAGGCATTGGTAGACCCAGGTCTTCTGACTCAAATCCGGAGCATGTTGTGTCTCCCCAGTGGTTTGGTAGGTACCTCATGTCTAGGAAAGTCAGGAGGCTGACACCAAAGAGGTCTTCCTCAGACCTCCTATAAGAGCAAAACATTAAGAAATGAGCATGCTGGACAGTCTAAAAAAGAAAATGACCAACATCTGAATTTTAAAAGTTACCCCTAGAAACACACCCCTCCTTTACCACACTTCCATTCCTAATCCCCACTGGGCACAAAGCTTTGGCTGGTACTTGAAAGACCTAACACTCAAAAGTTAGATATAGGCTGATGACAGCACTGATTTTATATTTTTCAAAAAATACAATTGAGATTCAGGAGCTCAAGTACTAACATCTAGAATACCTAAAAATTTGTACTAGCATTTTTGAGGCATTTGCATTTTTTCTGAGAGTTCAGAAATCAATCTATTTTATGTATGTATGTATGAATGCATGTATGTGTATACTTTTTATTAAAGTATAGTTGATTTACAATGTTGTGTTAATTTCTTCTGTACAGTAAAGTCATTCAGATTTATATACATACTTTTCAGATTCTTTTCTATTATTGGTTATTATAAGATATTGAATATAGTTCTCTGTGCTGTACTTGTTGTTTATCTATTTTATTAATATATATAATAGTGTTAATTCCAAACTCTTAATTTATCCCTCCCCTATCCCCTTATCTCTATGGTAACCATAGGTTTGTTTTCCATGTCTGTGTGTCTGTTTCTTTTGTAACAAAGTTCATCTTTATCTTTTTTTTAGATTCCACATATAAGTGATTTCATATGATATTTGTTCTTCTCTGTCTGAATTACTTCACTTAGTATGATGATCTCTAGATTCATCCATGTGGCTGCAAATGGCATTATTTCATTCTTTTTTATGATGAATCATAGTCCACTGTGGGCTTCCCAGGTGGTACAGTGGTAAAGAACCTGCCTGCCAATGCAGGAGTCGTAAGATATGTGGGTTCGATCTCTGGGTCGGGAAGACCCCCTGGATCCCCCACTCCAGTATTCTTGCCTGGAGAATCCCATGGACAGAGGAGCCTAGAGGGCTACAGTCCATAGGGTTGCAAAGAGTCAGACATGACCGAAGCAACTTGCCCACATTCATGTAGTCTATTGTACATATATACCACATCTTCTTTAGTGATGCTGTTTTTATAAAAAACAATTCAGGCCTGTGTTTCAAGGAGTCTGAGTAGGAATAATTGGAGGATCAACTCCTAAGGAAGAATTATAAAGAGATGATATTTTACCCATGGCTTCACGCTAGAACCTCAAGTTTTTCTGATAATTCCTAAATTATATAATTCATAGTAACTTTGAACATTTTTGGGGGGCTTCAACTGAACAGGGTATCCAAAGGGCATCTTTAGTTTAAATATACAAAAGGCCTTTGAAAAATAGTGGGGAGGGAATTCCACAGCACTTTAACTAGCAGTAGGGAAAAAAATCCTCTTTCAAGACTGTTACGGCTCACTTATCATGGTTTTAATAAACTTTCACTTAAGAAAAAAACACTCTTCTTAGCAGATATATCATGTAAACAGTCCAAAAAATTAAATATCTTCACTGAAATACTGACTTTGGAATTCATCCTGATGTATGATTCAGATGCGTGTGACATTTTCAGAGCTATAGAAAATCAGTGCTCACCTGGATCTCACCTATTCAAAAAATAAATTTAGTACAAGGGAGATCTTAATAGTTCTCTATTTAAAGCTGGTATATCTCCAAGCACAAGCAGAATTTCATCTTGTTGTAATTTAGACCTGGAACAGTTGAGGGGAAAGTCACTATATTGGATGCACCTTCACAATAGATATAAGAATGAACAATACTTATGATGTGTATGTCACTAAAATGAACACCAATTAATAAAGGTTAAGGATAATTAACAAAGTCATTAATTATGGCACTGCTTTTGCTTCTGTTGTCATGACTAACAATCTGTTTTCACATTTTTTGCCTTCATTACACTTGTTAATAGCCATAAATAAATAAATTCACAGGAGAGACATACTATTAGATATACATTTTACCTGAAATAAAAAATAAAGGAGACCAATGACATTTGTGAAGAATATATTCTGACAGTCTTAAGAGCCTCAAATTTGAATATGGCATATATTTTCTCTTATAAAACTTGTGTTTTTAGTTAAAAAGCATCACTTTGTAAAACCTCTTGCCTTCCATGCTAAACCAACAGTTAACTTCCTTCTTGAGATTATTTTATTTTTTAGAAAAAGCTTTCAATTTGAGAACAGTTTTAGATTCACATAAAAATTGCAAAGATGGTACACAGTGTTCCCATATATCTCTAATCAGTTCCTCCTATTACTAACATCTTATATTAAATTGGCACATTTGTTACAATTAATGAACCAGTATCAATAGACATCAAAATTGTCAGGTGGCAGAACACCTAGAAGTTATGATGAACACCTAGAAATCTGCACTGATACCTACATTTATCAAACTTAAAATAAGTTTCCAATTTGGAATAGAAGAGAATCCATTTTGCAAGAGGTTCTAGTAGAGATAAGCAGCATGGATAATAAAAACTTACTGAAGGAAAAATTTGTTTAAAATCCCATCTCATTTATCTAAGGGTTTATCTAATAATTTCTAGAACAAACTGGGGAAAGTTCCCAAATATTCCATTTTTGGTATCAAAACACCTCTGTTTAGCTCATAAAAAAGCCCTACTTGAGAACTCCTGGTTTCTGTCACTAATTTATGTAACAAATCCTATTTTCAGTTGACTGAAGGATATGCTCTAGAGATAATTCCCTAAATCACTACAAAATTCAAATTAGCAAAAAATCAAAGAGGTAAAAGTTTACAATTTGATTCAAGAGTTTCCTTGTCTTTTTTTTCAATTGCTGGCAAAAATCATTGTCCTAACTTTAGCTTTACTGTTCATTAATGAAGATTTGCAATAAGATCCTTGGCATTGCTTATCAATTAAATGTGGAAGACTCCGCTCACAGTTTTTTTCAAAAATCTGCATTCGAAACAATTGGAAGAAAGGATCAGAGATGGAAAAGGGATACATTTCAGCAAAGCAGAAAGACAAGCTGTCCTCAAGTTATCAGCCACTATGCAGAGCTGGAAACAACCTCGGGAGGTACCTAGCACTTCTGAAGATGCCCATGGAATCCTGACTCTTCTGCAGAGGTGAAGAAGTCAGATACCACTGCCCCAAACAGAGGGAGGTCCACAGAAATAATTTTTCTTAATGATAATAATAAAGGAGGAGGAGGAGGAGAAGGTTGGCCTCTACTCCCATCTGATTTCAGAGTCTGCTACCTTCAAAATGCAGTTTAGACTAAGCCCTTGACCTCAGCACGAGAATCACAAGTGTCCTTTACTGGATTGGAGGCCCCTCCCCCCAGAGATCCTCGTTCCCTAGCTCTGAGGCAAGGCCCAGGAAACTGTATAATTCACGAGCATCTCAGGATTCAGATATACATCCTTGATGACACTTGGAGACACTGACTTGGGGCTACAAGCCACAGGTGACCTGCGGGCCAAACCAGCTCTCTCTACCCAGGGACTTGCCCCGAAGGACTTGTAGCCATAGGACAAATGTGTCAACCTAATTACATGTCACAATGTTCGGGAGTGCTGCCGTGACAGGCTTCTCTCAGCCAGTCCTAACCCTGAATTACATTCAATTCCACACGTGGTAACTCTCTCAGGTTAACTCCCCTCAGGTCACATCAACCAGCTGCACAGCACGAAGGACTAATGACAAATGGAAAGTGAACATGAATTCTGCTCCCATAAAACCTTAGCTCCAATCTGAGGCTCTCTGGTATTCCCAGCCAGAGCCTCCTCACTCCCACTTAGCAGTGATCTCAGAAACGGAGTAAGTATCGTGCCGCTACTGAAAGAGCCTGGAAGCCTCCCCTTTGAGTCACGGCTCAGAAGGACACCTGCCGTGTGCTCCCTCCACAAGCAAGGTTCTGCCACGTGCTGTTCCTCCTCCGCACCAGAGCTCAGAGAATCCTTCATGACCACGCACGATGCTGAAACACAGCCGGTCTCAACTCTGGCTGAATCCCGGGGCGGGAGGGCATTGGAAGGTGTTCAGGCCCCACCAGAGCCCTGACTCCAAATTTCTGGTTGCCTCCCGGGCCTCAGCATTGCTTTAAAAGGCTCACAGGTACTGATAACGTCCACCCAGGGGTGAGACCCACCAGGAACGCTTTTGTTCTTCACAAGATGCACATCCTGCAAGTGGACACAGTTTTCTGTGCTCTGCCTCACAAATGGAATAATCAATTACTGCTGAACAAAACTGAGTGTACTTACGTACCAGACAGCTTCCACTGCCGTAACAGCTAAGCAACCCCAGGGATGAAGACGGACCGTGGGACGCCGTAACACCTGCTGTCACGTCCCCTCCAGGGTGAAGGCGGTTCAGGGAAGGATCGAGCTGCCTTCTCACTGTGCCTCTAGCTCTGGGTTGAGACATGTTCTAAAAGTTCTCACAGTTGGCAAAGCCAGCGGCTTTCACCAAATCCTGGGACGTCTTGCTGAAAAGTCACCATGATCAAAAATAAGAGCCAAAAAACAGCTAATTCCAGCAACTAACTACCTTCTGCCAGTCATAAGGGTGGCCAGATTTGGCAAATAAAAACGCAGCACACTTGGTCAATTTGAATTTCAGATGAACAAATGATTTTTTCAAAGTGTGATTACATCCAGTGCAATATTTGGGCACACTTAACACTAAAAATGGAGAGGGCAATGGCACCCCACTCCAGTACTCTTGCCTGGAAAATCCCATGGATAGAGGAGCCTGGTGGGCTGCAGTCCATGAGGTCGCTAAGAGTCAGATACAACTAAGCGACTTCACTTTCACTTTTCACTTTCATGCATTGGAGAAGGAAATGGCAACCCACTCCAGTGTTCTTGCCTGGAGAATCCCAGGGACCGGGGAGCCTGGTGGGCTTCCGTCTATGGGGTCGCACAGAGTCGGACACGACTGAAGTGACTTAGCAGCAGCAGCAACACTAAAAAATTTATTCACTGTTTAACTGAAACACCTCTTGACCGAGTGTCTTGTGTTTTATCTGGCACCTGTACCAGTACCGGCCCCAGAAGAGTCCATTTGTCACCTTTTGCTGCTTTGTTTCAGGAGAAAGAGATGATGGTATTACAAGGCTTAAAAAAACATTTGAAAACCCTCTGTTTGCTCCCCAACAAAACACTTCGGTCTTCATGGTATAGAAATTACCCAGAACAGAATATCAACAGAATATCCCTCTCTTCTTTTCAAAGAACTGAGTTCTTTAGCTCTGAACAAAGCACAAGAAGGAGGAGAAACTTTTGTTGCTGGCTGCAGCTGAGCAAATTGATCAAACAAAGGAAGCATTCAGCTCACACTTTGCATCTCACATACACACACAGACTTCAGCAAACCCTATGGAAAAAGCAGAAATGGTGAGGAAATTTCATCTGGCTAATCTCGTAATTACGAAGTTTGATTTCCGGTTTCTGCTCCTATAGAGAGATGGAGAGAAGACGCCAGGAGAGAAGGAGAGAGAGGAGAAGGTAGAAAATCTGCATAATCGGATTTACTCTTTCAGCAAATCCTGAGCACCAGAGGACCGAGGAGAGACAGATGGATGGCGGACACACACGGCAGGGTGGTGAGTGTCAGGATGGAGTTTTCTGCTGAATCCTTGGCATCTGGAGCTGTGCCTGTAACATGGAAGCATTCAACCATTCATGTTCAGTCTCAAAGTCGTGTCTGACTCTTTGCAACCCCATGGACAGTAGCCCACCAAGTTCTTCTGTCCATGGGATTTCCCACCTGGAAAATACTGGAGTGGGTTGCCATTTCCTTTTCCAGGGGACCTTGCCAACTCAGGGACTGAACCCACATCTCCTGCATCTCCTGCATTGCAGGTGAAATCTTTACCGCTGAGCCATCGGTGATTCAACCATTCATATTCATGTTCAGTATTTGTGGAGTAAAGAGCAAAGGTATGTGTACAGACCTGGAGAAGGGAAAGAGGAAATCAGAGATGGCTCCCCGAGGGTATGATGCCTGATGCTCTAGGAAGAGTGAAAATGAGTTGGTCAGGCAAAAGCATTCTGGCCAGGAGGAAAGGCTGCTGCAAAGACATGGCAAAGCCCGAGCTCTGGGCTCCTGTGAGTGAAGAGATCCGCCCACTGAACAGCGAGAGCACAGGTGGGAGGTCTGGAAAGAGGCTGGATGGGATGGAGATCAGTCAGTCCATTGGGAAGATGACCGGAAATGGAAGCCCCAGAGGAGAGAGGATGCTCCAGAGTCCAGAGGGGAAAGTGGAAGAAAGGAGGGACCCAAAGGAGACTAAGGAAGGGGACCCTCGCATGAGGAGAGGAGCCAGGAGAAGCCACAGTCACAGAAGCCCAGACAGCGTGTCCCAGAGATGGAGGGGCTGGTGTCAGAAGACAGAGAAAAAAGAGGGTTAATGATGATTAACCAGAGGGATGATTCTGGGGCTTCCCAGGTGGCTCAGAGGTAATGAACCTGCCTGCAGTGCAGGAGATTC
Source organism: Bos javanicus (assembly GCF_032452875.1). Classification (NCBI taxonomy): domain Eukaryota; kingdom Metazoa; phylum Chordata; class Mammalia; order Artiodactyla; family Bovidae; genus Bos; species Bos javanicus. Next base: position 29,963,787 of record NC_083880.1, read on the forward strand.
GGGTTCGAGCCCTGGGTTGGGAAGATCCCCTGGAGAAGGAAATGACAACTGACTCCAATATTCTTGCCTGGATTATCCCACAGACAGAGGAGTCTGGCAGGCTACAGTCCGTGGACTTGCAGAGTCAGACTCAAGTGAGTGACTAAATCACCACCACCAAGGGATGACTTGGGGGTGACAAGTGGAGAAATTGGGCGCAGACAACAGCATTTGTGGCAGTGGGGTGGGAGAAGTGGATAGTCTGAGGGGCAATGGGGCCACAGAGGTGCTGTTTCACAGGTGTGCCCTTAGGGTGAGAGGGGCCTCAAGATATGCTGAGATGCAGAGATGGAGCCCCAGGCAGGAAGACACTGATCACACAGCTCAGGGATGAAAGCAAGCTGGGATTCAGTGAACCAAGACAGTGGTGGGAGGGCTTTTTTAAAATTCCTTTCCCTTGTGTCCCTTCTGGAAGCCCCTGATGCCCTATGGTATGAACTAGCCATGGCCCAGCCCAGTCCTAAGCATCCTGGCTCTTACCAGATGAGTGGCAAGAAGATGAACATTGCAAAAGGTCGTTGACTAGGGGATGCAACTCCACCCCATCCATTTAGAAACACAAAACAAAACCACAAAACCCCATGAGCTGGAAAGAGGAAGGCTCATACAGATCAGTCCTGCTGCTGGCTCCTCTAATGTCTCCGAGACTCTTTGGGCAGCCAAGAATCTCCATGGAGATAAATTACGAAAAGGTCACCCAGGAATTCTGTTGCCTCAGCAGTGACTGAACCAACTTCTGTGCAGGGACAATGAAGAACATGCAGCCGGGGCAGCTGGCTGCTGTGGCACTGTGTTATCTAGGAGTGGTGCAAAACCCATGTCTTTTGCATAAAACAACTCAAAGATCTAGTCAGTCTTTACTCTTTAAAAAAAATTATGGAAACGAAATCGGGCACTCTACATCTCTGCCTAACAACAGTCAACTATTATTTCTTTAAATGAGCCCCAAACAGCTGGCAATAAATGACTTATTCAAGATGCCATTTGCACAAGCCTAAAAACCGCACGAACATAACATGGATTAAAAACTTCTAAGCTTCACGGTTTGTAAGAGTCTCACTCTGCTGAAAAAGAAACAGTATAAAAAGGCAGTTCAGTATCAAGTGCAAACTGGAACCAGACCAACCACCAACTTCTGTTCCTCCTTGAAATTGTTTTTGTCAGGTCATAAACACACACAGTCCGGCTGGAGATGGTCTAAAGACAGAATAAAGATAATGGAACTTGAAGTCCACAATCAGGGTCACCAGGGGCTATGGAGAGGTTTTTTTTATTATGCACATAACAAGTACATAATAAGCATTTTAACTGTATGGATGTATAAGGGAGTGACTACTTACACAGAAAACGTAGTGCAGTCCCTTCCAAGACATCTGTGTCCATCCCAACAACCGAATGGATGACACCGACTACCTACATTGAAACTATGCTTTGAATAAGGTGAGAGTAAATTTTCTAGGTAGCTTTACTTTATCATCCTTTCATTATCATCTTTTATCATCCCTTCAATTGAGATGTTGAAAATCTAAGGAAAAAGAAGTAGCTCATATACCTGGTGGCAGACACAGTGGCTGAAGAACAGGCCATACGAGAGCAGCCAGACCCAATGGACTGCGTCCTGGTTCTGCCTCTGTCTGTCTCTAAACATTAGGATCTGAAGGGCAGTGGCAGAATTACTATCTCAAGTGTGATCCCTTGGCCAGCAGCACGGTAAAAGCCACAGCATCTTAGGGACCACACCAAACCCACTAGGTCAGGATGCACATTAACCAGACCCGCCAGGGGGGCTCATCCAAGTTGGAGTTTGGGAAGCAGTGATCAGAGGAGCAAGACTGCCTGGCTTTCAGTCTGGTTACCTCGTACCTAAGTGTTAGTCACTCAGTCATGTCTGACCCTTTGCGAACCCATGGACTATAGCCCGCCAGGCTCCTCTGTCTATGGAATTTTTCAGGCAAGAATACTGGAATGGGTTGCCATTTCCTTCTCCAGGGGAATCTTCCCAACCCAGAGATTGAACCCAGGTCTCCCACATTGCAGGCAGATTCTTTACCATCTGAGCCACCAGGGAAGCCCTACCGCACACCTGAAGATAATACTAATATGGAGACCAGGCACATCGCCTCAGGAAGTTATCAAGTGCTACTTTCATTACATTTCATTGTATAACATTTCCAATTTTACTGACCTTTCTCTAAAGTAACAGAGTCTTCTCTTTCTTTATCCAGAGGCCTTAAGTTTTCGAAGCAGTTTGGCTTCATGCTACCATCTAAGGTCATGCCAGCTTTATATCATGTTCAGTAATAGGGTGGGGTGAAATAGAAAACATTTTTTTCAAGTTCAATTTTAGATATGATTATATATTTTTTTCTTTTTATTTTTTTGGGGGGACAATTGTTAACTGACTCATTAGCAAACCAGGTGTTTTCCCAGCAAGCTAGGAAGTTGTTTGGAGCATTATCCAAAAAAGTGACATGTAATCAGAACCACACAGAAGAGGCCAGGGCCGGTGCCATGAAAAGCACGGAACACAGAATTCCCTGCTGGTCCAGTGGATAAGCATCCGCCTACCAATGCGGAGGACACAGGTTCCTTCCCTCGTAGGGAAGGTCCCACGTGCCTTGGAGCAACTAAGCCTGTGCACCACAACTATTGCGCCCGTGTGCCAGAGCCTGTGCTCTGCAACAAGAGAAGCCCCCGCAATGAGAAGCCCGCACATGGCAACCAAGAGCTGCCCCGGCTCGCTGTAACTAGAGAAAGCCCGCAAGCACCAACGAAGACACAGTGAACTAAAAATAAATAAATAATTTAAAAAAATTTTTTTTAAAGCACAGAACAGAGCTGTGTGTACAGGTGTTCACAGCAGATCTACGCATACGCATCTCCATCTGGAGCAGCAGTCCTGCTAACTGAAGAGCTCACTGCATCCAGGATACTGTAAACTCTGGCACAGTGGGAATCGCGAATCTATTTTATTCTGTCTGACAAAGTGTAGGAGGGGCTTAACAAATATCCATGAATGAGTCAGTGAATAAATAGCACTAACTCCAGGTTCTCCCTACAGCACTCTGCACCTTATCTTTCAATTCCCCGCAAAGGTGAGAGAATTCAAGGGCCCCCACGCCACTCCAGATTGCCCATCAGCCACTCCCCACACTGAGATGTTTCTTCTGAGGCTCCCATGATGGCCACTGGAGGGGCCTTCTCCTCTGGGAACAAAATCACTCCCACCCCATCACTACAATAGTTACCATCAGCTCCCTTGTCTCCTTCACTTTAGGGCTTGGAAAGATAAACACAGCAACTTTAATAACCCTTATGTACAAGAAGATCTGGGCATAGGTGGCTATTTTCAACAACATGGCTTAATCTCCAAAATATACAAACAGCTCATGCCTCTCAACAACAAAAAAAGCAAACAACCCAATCCAAAAATGGGCAGAAGATCTAAATAGACATTTCTCCAAAGACATACAGATGGCCAATAAGAACATGAAAAGATGTTCAACATTGCTAATTATTAGAGAAATGCAAATCAAGAACACAATGAGATATCACACTAGTAAGAAGGGCCATCATTAAAAAGTCTACAAATAATAAATGCTGGAGAGGGTGTGGAGAAAAGGGAACCCTCCTACACTGTTGGTGGGAATGTATGTTGGTGCACCAATGTGAAGAACAGTATGGAGTTTCCTCAGAAAACTAAAAATAGAGTTACCATTTGATCCAGCAATCCCACTTCTAGGTACATATCCGGAGAAAACCGTAATCCAAAAAGATACATGCATCCCAATGTTCATTGTAGCTCTATTCACAATAGCCAGGAGATGGAAGAAACCTAAGTGTCCATCAACAGATGAAAAGCATAAAGAAAATGTGGTACATATATACAACGGAATGTTACTCAGCCACAAACAAGAATGAAATAGTGCCATTTGCAGCAACATGGACGGACCTAGAGAATATCATAGCAAGTAAGACAGAGAAAGACAAATATGTTATTGTTTATATGTGCAATCTTAAAAAAGGTACAAATGAACATATCTACAAAACAGAAATAGAATAACAGATGTAGAAAACAAACATGATTACCAGTGGGTAGGCAGGCAGTGGGGGGATAAGTTGGGAGATTGGGACTGACACATACATACTGCTATATATAAAATAGATGATCAACAAGGACCTACTATATGGCACAGGGAACTCTACTCAATACTCAATAATAACCTATGTGGAAAAAGAATCTGAAAAAGAGTAGATAGATACATATACATAACTAACTTACTTTTCTGTACACCTGAAACTAACGCAACATTGTAAATCAACTACAGTCCAACATAAAATAAAAATTAAACAACAAAACATCAAAGTCTCCTCCTTCTGCTGCTGAAACTGATGTTAAGGAGGCTGGCCTTTCTGTACCCTTTTGGCTGCTGTGATGTAGACTGCTTTCTCTTAACTCAACTGAAAAAGCAAGAACAAGAATAGGGAAAGAAAGGAGAGGAGATTGGGAACAAAGAGGGTAACTGCCTTCTCAATCAATTACACACGATTAGCAGAAGAGGCTCAGGTTGCAGACAGTTACACTAGAAAGGCCTTTGATATTGGACTATCTGGTTAAAGATTTACCAACCAAGCAGAATAGATGGGAAAAGAGGATTGATAATAATCAGGAAGAGGAAGCCAGAGCAGACATGGCAACCAGTTCACAGACTTAGAATCACACCCACTACTCATTATGCTCCAATGGGATAAGAGATGAGTTTATTAGCAAGCTCAGCAACTCCAACGATTATTTTTCTTAAAGAGGAAAAAAAAAAAAACAAAAAACCCAGCTCTTTTTCTAATGCTCTTTTTCTAATGCTTTATAAACTCAGAAGGCTTGGGTGCAGGTGATATTATTCTCATGTCCCTGAAAAATCTACCATTCACATGGATGAGTGTGTGGCCCGAGGACTGCCCCCCCCCCCACCACTTTTCTCTACATAATTAATTATTAGCCTTCAAATCCTGGCTCCAAAGCCACTTCCCTGGGAAGCCTCTCTGACAGCTATCTCCTCCTCTGCATCCCTGAATGCTTTGCTGTTTGCTTATCGATGCTTCCTTCAAGGGGGCTTGAGTTCCTGAAAAGAGGGGCTGGATCTTAATAATTGCTGAAAATTATCTCTAAACAGTGAGTGTGAATCCCTGGAACGAACAACTGAGAGATGCTGAGAGAAGTGCAGTAGGGTGCAGGTGGGATGGCCACTTCTAGGCGGTACTGACATACGACTGTAAGCTATATTATCTTTCACGTATAAAAAGGAATAATCTCTCTCCCAAATACCTTTTGGGATTGTGGGAAACAAAATGAACCTGAAAGCACTTGAAACTCTAAAGGAATTTATAAATGTAACATCAACATTTTGGTGGTAAAAGCTAAGGAAAGCAGATTCTTTATTGGATGGATCAATGGATGGATGGGTGGATGAGTGGATGGATGGATGAATGGATGGGTGGGTAGGTGGGTGGGTGGATGGACGGATGAATGGGTGGATGGATGGATGAATAAGTGGGAGGGCAGGCAGATGAATGGTTGGATAGGTGGCTTGTTGGGTGGATAAAGAGTAGTTAACCAGCCACGAAGCAGCTAACAGGAAGATAAAGGGAGGAAGCATATAATTTCAAGTCTTTCCAGACCATCCTCGCAGGGAAACATCTCCCCAAGGATTCTGAATTTAGCAATGGGAAGATGGGAGAAGGGAATAGCCCCACCTAATTAACAAAATGTTATCTAATGAGTACACATAAACAACAGCCCTGGTCTAAAAGCTAGTAACTCCTCTCTCATATTTACTTAGCATTTATGTAGTATTTTAACATGTATTGATTTAGAATGTATAAGTTTAATATTTAATGTGACATAAATAGATTGCCATCAAGGTTCTCAAAGAACCATCATTAGAGGCAAGGATTCTATTTTTAAATTTAAAAAAAAGGCAAATGAGTTTCAACAACAGTTTAAAAAACTAGTTCAAAAATAGGGGAGAAAGTTCATAATAGGAGAGTGTTTAATCAGTTTTAACTTTAACTGAAAATGTAAGTTGCAGCACAAGAATGAGGTCTAAAGAAAACACAAAGTGTGCATTAAAAATTATTTGAACAGTTTTCTCTGTCTAGAGGTGAATGAACTAAAAAAGATCCCTTTCTGAGTTTAATTTCACTAGGCAGTCTTTAGGTTTACAGTAAAGGAAAAGTATATCCATAAACTGTGTGCTGAGTATCTGCCAAGGGAGGTTGTTTAGGAAGGAGACTTAATTCTGCTTCGGCCATACAGAGTCCTGCAGGGACTCTGCCTGGGGAGCAGAGCCACATTTTAAAAGGGCTCCCTGTGCTCCAGCAGATGGACTGCAAACTTGACCAGACTGCAGACACCATGTCCTCCACCCTCACCAGTTGAATGCATTAACTTCTCTATCCCCTTCCCATATGCTTTTTCGCACAGTCACAAACACGTCCAGCAGATGGTAGGTAAAAAAGAAAGAAATCCATCAGCCGAGCAAAAAGTGAAAAACCTTTTTCTAAAGGAGGCATCCAATCTCCTCCAACCTCTGATTAGATGGGAATATTTTAAATAATCAAATGGCACGAAACACAAGTAATGTCTTTCACGCCATCCTCAAGAAGCACTGCCCTTTTGTATTACAATATGTGGGATAATAACTTCATGGATCTAATGCTAGTCTGTTTTCCTAACTCGGAATAATCACAGATTTTCTCAATATCAAAAAATACTGACACAATAATAGGGCCACCAGCAGTTCCCAGCAGGTGATTTTTCTCCACATTAAACAACAAACAAATGCCAGGGTCAGCATTTCAGGAATCAGACTGAACAATCCCATCTCATGAGCATCGTGGGAAGAAAATGTTCTAAGTTCAGGAAAAAAAAATCCTCTCCTTTCATGAAATCTCTATTTTAATCTAAACAACAGAAAGGCTATTTATGCTACTAAATCTGTAGGTCTGGGTAGAAGCCAGACAAAGGACTTGGGAGAAGCACCTCCACTAAAAGGCAACAGTATACACAGCAGGGAAATCGGACACAGGTGTCACTGTTCTTTGCATGGATACAGTTTCTTAAAAAAAAAAAAAGAGGCTGCTCTGAGTGAGTGAGTGAGCGTCACTCAGTCGTGTCCGACTCCTTGCGACCCTATGGACTATATGTAGCCTTCCAGGCTCTTCTGTCCATGGAATTCTCCAGACAAGAATACTGAAGTGGGTTGCCATTTCCTTCTCTAGAGGCTGCTCTGAAGTAGAATAAAAGTTAGGAAAGGCCATATGAGGGGAGAAATAGAACTGAAAAAAGAGGACCTGACTCACCTTTTCCCCCGTCCCAGATGTGGCTCTCTGGAGCAGCTTGGTTCTGTGAAATCCACATGCAGACATGCACATGCAGCTGAAGACGCCCAGTGTATACTTTTACAGGTTAACAGCACCAGCAGAGGAAATAAGCAGACAACCCTATGTGCGTGTGTGCTCAGTTGTGTCTGACTCTTTGCGACCCGGAGGACTGTAGCCCACTAGGCTCCTCTGTCCATGGAATTTTTCAGGCAAGAATTCTGGAACAAGTTGCTATTTCCTCCTCCAGGGAATCTTCCCAACCCAGGGACTGAACCGGCATCTCTTATGTCTTCTGCATTGGCAGGCAGATTCTTTACCCCTGCGTCACCTGATCCTATCTGGTCTCAATTTCCAAATGATAGACTCAGTCTTTAGGGGAGTATTTTAAATCTCAAGGAATTCCACTTATTACAGTAGATCATCTCTTGGTATGCCTGGCTCTGAATCAAAATGTCTTACTTCTGTGAATAGATACGTTTAGAACTTTATTGTTTATCTTAAGTTTAAAAAAAGGCTATTAGAATACTTTGAGGAATTGAATCAATACATTTATGACTCAAAAGGGATAGTGATGTACCGCCAGTAATTTCTAGAAGCTGCTTGGTCATTAAGAGATCCTAGCACTTTTTGGAATGTATTGACTCTTGCACCTTCCAACTGGTACATATGTTGAGGTTTCTTTTAAAGAGGAGAACAGGCATAGAAACAGTCCTACAGAACTTCTAGCTTTGCATTAGTAGGATGCAAATAATAGACTCTGGAAAGGTTGTTTTTATTTTCTTTTTCTCTTCTATTCCTTTTCCACTCTGACACACACACACACACCATGGCTTATCTGGTTGATATGTGATAAAATAGTTCTACATGATCAGATGGGATGGATATTCACTGGGGAGGTAATGTGGTCATGTGACAGTCTTCAATAAAATATCAAAGAAAAATAAAAGTATGCATGAAAATACTGTTGAAAATAAACATAATGGTGAAATTTTAATTTTAATTTTTAAAAGTGCTCCAAGACTCTTCAAAAACTAAAGCCATTTACAGCTGAAAAATGAAACGTATGCACTATATTATCTATTTGGGCATCTATGTATCTGTCTATTTGGTACATATAAATCTGCCCACTAAAAAGCCTAAAATTAAAAAGTCTAGTGCCACCAAAAGTTGGTGAGAATATGGAACATCAGAAATTCTCACATATATTCTATTTATGTATAGAAAGATACAACTAATTTAGAAAAAGGTCTAGTGGTACCTTATGAAACTACACATTTTGCTGGGTTATAGGGTATGTATTTTACTAAGAGCAATGAAAGCATATAAAAACATATATATATGTTTAACTGTATAAAATGTTCACAACTGTATAAAATGTTCACAGCAACTCTATTTACAACAGCCCCAAACCAGAAACAACTTGTTTCTATAGGAGAATGGATATACATACTGCAGAACATTCCTCCAGTGGAATATTATTCAGCAATAAAAATAAGTGATCCATTGTTTCAAGAAACACATGGATAGACCTCAAAAAAAATTATGGTAAACAAAAGAAGCCAGGGTCCATACTGCATGATTCCAGTTATAGGAAGTTCTAGCACAGGCAAGAAAGTAATCCAAGGTGGACAAAATTAGAACAGTGGTTTCCCCTAAGAGGCAGGGGCAGAAACTTACTGAGGGGGCATAAGGGAAATTTCTGGAATGATATTCCATACCATAATGGGATTTAGGGTTGCACAGGTGAATGCATACGTCAACACTTAAGATGCGTGTATTTCCTTGTATGTAAATTTTCCTATGAGAGAGAAATCAAACACATATTGAATGCTAATTAATGATATTCATGCTGCAGCATTTGGAAGAAGGGGCACAGTAATTTGATACATATTTTAAAATTCATGGGAAAAGGAGATGGATTAATTAATGCACAGAAGGATGAATGAATTGAGAGATAAGTAACAAAGCAGGTATGTGCTTGTGTGCTAAGTCGCTTCAGTCGTGTTCCATTCTTTGCAACCCTATGGACTGTAGCCTGCAAGGCTCCTCTGTCCATGTGATTTTCCAGGCAAGAATACCGGAGTGGGTTGCCATGCCCTCCTCCAGGGGATCTTCCTAACCCAGGGATCGAAACTACATCTCTTATGTCTTCTGCATTGGCAGACGGGTTCTTTCTGGCTGCTGCTGCTGCTAAGTCACTTGAGTTGTGTCCGACTCTGTGCGACCCCATATACGGCAGCCCACCAGGCTCCCCGTCCCTGGGATTCTTAAGGCAAGAACATGAGAGTGGGTTGCCATTTCCTTCTCCAATGCATAAAAGTGAAAAGTGAAAGTGAAGTCGCTCAGTTGTCTCTGACTCTTCACGACCCAATGGACGGCAGGCTACCAGGCTCCTCCATCCATTGGATTTTCCAGGCTAGCACCACCAATAAGGCAAGTATAGTAAAATGTTAATTAGAGAATCCCAGTGGTTAGTATGGGGTATTCCCTGTAAATTTCTTTTAATTTTTTTAGTGGACAAATATTTTCATGAATATTGGAAGTAAGTTGGAAAAAAATTTATTATAGTCCCATAATGGTATCATTTAGAAATTTATTTTCACGATCATTGTATAAGCAAAGAGGAACTAAGAAGCCTTTTTTTTTTTTGAGAGTGAAAAAGATTAAACTTTTGCAAGTAGATTTAAATGCCAAATAAACACTGTATTTCACACCTACTTTGGAGTGAATAAAGCCCCCACTTGATGCCCAAAGAGGACAAGGGCATATTTACAATCCAAATATACCTGAAGGGCTGTTTTGCAAATAACCACATACTTTCCTACCCATGACTCTCCAGTTGCTGGGTTCTAACAGGTCCCTCTTGTTACAAAAAACTGCTTGCCAAATACTAATGGGCTTTGAACACAAACTAGAAGGTTCCAGCCAGGCTAGGTGTAACTCCAAAATCCCACCTTGCTCGAGTGGACCTCCCTCAGGAGCTCAAGAGAATTCCTGGTGAGAGCCCCTTATGTCTTCTACACATCTGCATTCCCCATAACATCAAGCCCAGGAGATGCTCTTAGGATGCTCAGAAGTAACTGTTCAGGGTGGCTTTCTGAGGCTCAAAGGCCAACAAGGTTCACACAGCGGATATTTTTGTCTTTCTTTATAAAAACAAACGGGTCCATCCAGAGCCCCCTTATTTATACTGGTAAAATGCCAAGAGGGTCAAAACTGTGGGAAGTTCTACTTTAATCCTCCAATTCATAAAGCAGCCCAGTGTGAGAGTGAAGGCTGCCTGGTGTTGCATGGTGGACTCTGTCACTTACTGTGTGATTTTTTGGGGTAAATGGTTTAACTTCTTTATGCCTCACATTCCTCTTCTATAAAACGAAGCTGGTATTTACAGCTTTTGTAGGATTGATGTGCAGATTAAATTAAGATAATCCATCAAGGTGCTCAGCATCATGCCTGGCAAGTAATCAGCACCTAGTACCTGTTAGTTAATCATCCTGATGACTTTTTTATGTTTAAGTGAGTGAAGCTGAGACTGCCTGTCACTGTTATACTGATGTAACAGGAATTATAAGAGACAATGCAAATACTTACTGTTCAAAGAATTTGGTAAACTATAATTATGGAAAGAAACTTCACTTCCACGTTCTCAGGGTCAATGTGACAAAACTCAGGACCACTTTAAATAAAGAATTTGGGATAGCCAAAAAAATTAATGCTTTTAAATTGTGGTGCTGAAGAAGACTCTTGAGAGTCCTTTGGATTGCAAGGAGATCAAACCAGTCAATCCTAAAGGAAATCAACCCTAAACAGTCATCAGAAGGACTGATGCTGAAGCTTAGGCTCCAATAATTTGGCCACCTGAGGTGAAGAGCTGACTCATTGTTAAAGACTCTGACGCTGAGAAAGATTGAGGGCGGGAGGAGAAGGGGACGACAGAGGACGAGATGGTTGGATGGTATCACTGACTCAATGTATATGAGTTTGAGCAAGCTGTGGGAGTTGGTGATGGATAGGGAAGCCTGGCGTGCTGCAGTCCATGGGGTCACAGAGTCGGTCATGACTGAGCAACTGAACAAAGCTGCCTTAGGTTTTCCTCACATGTGCCTCCAGAGTTTAGAGCTTAGTCCATAGAGTTTAGGGTCCTACAGCCTCAGGGCAGGAAGGGACAGAGAAGACTCCCTGACAACAGTCCTTCTTGAGACTCTTGGAAAGAAAACCCTTGGGTTGTCTTCTTCCCTGCTCTTCTCAGCATCTCCAGCAGCAGGGAAACCTGCCTGCAGCCTCTCCGTCCACTGGAGATGCCATGATCCCTCTTTACACTGTGGCTATGTGGGCAGGACGAGATGCCCAAAGCTGTCCCACCCTCACGGTAGCACTTTCTAATGTCACGTGGAATGGCAAAAAGAACTACAGCAGAGGCGAGGAAGGCCACGACTCAAAGACAGGGAGGTTGTCCTAAATTGTCTTGTGGGCCCAACAAGAATCTGCCTGCAATGTGGGAGACCTGGGTTCGATCTCTGGGTCGGTAAGATCCCCTGGAGAAGGGAATGGCAACCCACTCCAGTATTCTTGCCTGAAGAATTCCATGGACGAAGGAGCCTGGCAGGCTCATAGTCCATAGTGTGGCAAAGAGTCGGACACGACTGAGCCACCAACACTTTCACTTTCAGCCTAACCACATGAACCCTTAAAAGCTGAGAACTTTCTCTGGTCATGGTCAGAGAGACAGGGCAGAAGGAGAAATCAGAAAGATATGACATGTGAACAGGACTCCGCATTCTGCTGCTGGTTTGGCAGTGGGAGGGGCAAGGTGACAAAGGATACAGGTGGCCTTAAGGAGTGAAGACAGGCTCGCGGCTGTCAGCCAGCAAAGAAACAGGGACCGTTGCTTGCTTTCTGTGAGGAACTCAATTCTGATGACAACTTGGATGAGAGTTTGGAAGCGAACTCTAACCTGGAGCCTCCAAGAAGGTCCCTGCCCTACTGGTGCTTTGATTTTGGCCTTGTGATGCCCTGAGCAGAGCCTCAGCTGAGCGGTGCCCATACCTCCCACCCAGAGAAACTGTGGGGTCATATCCGTGCTGCTTCATGTCACTGATTTGGGCTAATCTGTGAAGCAGCCGTAGAAAATGAATGTAATAGCCCTTAAAATACCTGAGTTTCCCAGCAGGTCTTCTGGTATCTTTATTTATTTATTTCGTTTAGAGCAAACACTCTCTGGGACTGGATCATCTTTCACAAACAAGGCTTTGAGGCTGCTCACTTAGCTGCCCTGCTTTTAAGAACAACAATGAGATGCCCCCAACTTCTTCCATCTGATGAACTCGGTTCAGCTATTCTGGGGCTGAACCTGTGATGACCAGTCAGGACGAGGTTCTACTGGAGGACTGTGCGAATGTTGGGGCCCTGGGTCCAGCCCTGTGCTTGCTAACATTATGGACGTGAAATGGAAAGCACAGCATACAAAGTCAAGAGACCCAGATTCAAGTTCTCCTTGGAATATGTTCTTCAGGGTAAACAGCAAGCTTAAATTTGGCCTCCTATGACCAAATATAATTCTCCAAGTGTGGTGAGAGCAGCACATGACACAGCAGGTTTATGTCTGAATCTGCTCTAGAAACCACAAATTCAAGGCAGTCCAAAATCCATCCTGCCATAGATGGAATGTCTGTGTCCCCCTCAGAATGAATATGTTGAAACCTAATCTCCAATGTGATGGTATCTGAAGATGGGGCTTTTGGGAGGAGATAACGTCATGAGGGTGGGAATCTCATGAATGGGATTAGTGCCCTGATAAGTAAGAGACCTCAGAGAGCTCCCTCTCCCATTCTGCTATGTGAGGACATCTGCAAAGCAGAAGTGGGCTCCTACCATACACCACATGTGCCAATTCCTTGATCTTGGATTTCTCAACCTCCCAAACTGTGAAAAATAAATTTCTGCTGCTTATTAGCCCACCAGTCTATGGCAATCTGTTACAGCAGCTTGAACGGACTAAGATATCCACTGTCCACCTTTATTTAATAAGAAAGTATGATCACTCTCCCAACAAAGTAGTCATTCAAATCACTAATAAAATAGTATTAGAAATCATCTATAAATTATAAATAAACTAAGAACAAGCAAATGAATAGAATGCTGTTAATAATAAAATATTAAGACCCAAGTCACACATGCTTTAATTTTCTCTGTTAAGACAGATTTCCATTTTAAAAATGCTTCTTGTTGACCCTTCTCTCTGAGAGGAAAGATCTCAGCTCTAATTGTGGTGCAAAGGAAACAAACCACAACCACATTCGACTATGATCAGAACAAAGTCATTCATGAGACTCTGCTACTAATTACTGGTTTGAAATCAGAGGTCTTACTAATATGACTCACCTTATGGACTGAGCTAGCTTTCATCAATGTTTAGTCTTAGTTCGGCTCTGTCAAAGTGACAGTAAATTCTTTCCTTCAATATGAATTCAGCAATTTTTCTATTCAAATTCCGAGCTCAGAAAAGTACGTCTAGGCACATGAAATGTTCATTTGACTTGGACATGGTTGTCTCTTCTCATTACACTCATGTTGTCTCTATCCCTATGGGGTACAGCTCAAAACAAAACAAATGAGAAACAAACCAGTCTTTTATAGGTTCAGTACTCACTTCTCTTAAGCTAGCTTTTTCAAAACCCTTTTCTACTTTCCACAATCTCAAAAAATCTTGCCTGTTCTCATATTTGAGTATGTTTATGTATTTCATAGAAAACTCAGGGTTTGAACTATTTGAACATATTAAATCTGTATTTGATCATACTATCACCAATGTAAGCACTATGAGTTTTACCTAATTGTTAATGAAAATTACTATTCACAGCTTCAACTGATATTGGAAATCACCACAGCATCAATATTGTCCAATCAATGCTGTCCCTGCTTAAATATTTGATCACCAAAAGGCCACCTCTTTCCTAACTTACAACTTTTAGAAGCAATAAGTGGTGTTCTGCGTGCTTGCTGCTGCTGCTGCTAAGTCGATTCAGTCATGTCCGACTCTGCGACCCCATAGATGGCAGCCCACCAGGCTCCTCCATCCCTGGGATTCTCCAGGCAAGAACACTGGAGTGTGCCATTTCCTTCTCCAATGCATGAAAGTGAAAAGTGAAAGTGAAGTCACTCAGTCGTGTCCGACTCCTAGCGACCCCATGAACTGCAGCCCACCAGGCTCCTCCGTCCATGGGATTTTCCAGGCAAGAGTACTGGAGTGGGGTGCCATTGCCTTCTCTGTTCTGCGTGCTTATGTTCTCTCAAATACAACTTCCTGTGTCCTACTGTGGACAAATCCTTGAAATATCTAGAAATAAATATCATAGAGAACTTAGAGCTGGATTTTAGTCATGCAAGTGTTAATAGGTTTCATCATACTCAAGAGACTCTTGTCTAATTACATTAAAGTACCTTGGTTAGGTCCTTCCTAATTTATTTTTCTATTTCTGTTCTGATTGGATTGTAAAATATGAGAGGGTAAGCACCCCTAAGTAACCAAGCTTACCCCAAAATATACTGTCCCTTCCACATCACCCTTTTTTGCATAACAAGTGTTTAGCACAGGGTCTTCATACAGAGGGGCTTCCCTGGTGGCTCAGTGGTAAAGAATCCCCAGCCAAGCAGGAGTCACAGCTTCAACCCCTGGGTAGGGAAGATACCCTGGAGAAGGAAATGGCAACCCACTCCAGTATTCTTGCCCAGGAAGTCCCACAGACAGAGGAGCCTGGTGGGCTACAGTCCATGGGGTTACAAAGAGTTGGACATGACTTAGCAACTGAGCACACACACTTCATACAGTAGACGCTCAACATTTAGGATTTTAAGGACAAAAAAGAGAAGCATGGAGTGAAGAAAGTGAAGATATACAACCAGCACCCAGGGGATGACAATGGAACAGTCTAGCTGGAGGCGATGATTTAACCTGGCGAAGAACAGGAGATAAAGTTGGAACAGACATGTGAGGAAAGGCCAGATGTCATAATTTAGACTCCATACTTTGGGCAACCGAAGGAGTCAAGTTTTTCTGTGGGAGAGAAACATGAGTAAAATGGTGTTTGTAGAGGGTCACATGGAGAGAGCTTGAGTTGAAAGAATGGACTACAACAGAAAGACACACTGAAAGTGAAAGTGAAGTTGCTCAGTCGTGTCAGACTCTGCAACCTCATGAACTGTAGCCTACCAGGCTCCTCTGTCCATGGGATTTTCCAGGCAAGAACACCGGAGTGGGGTGCCATTGCCTTCTCCAGAAAGACACACTACTTTGCACAAGTATCTATGAGGGCAAAAAGAGGCCTGGGAGGGAGAACGCAGAGAGGTGACTGAATGACTGCTGATGAGATGAGAAGGGAAGGCAAGAATGATGCCTGAACACGAGGCAAGATCTTGCTAACAAACAAAAGTCATAGTCCACTGAGCTCCTTCGGAAAAATGTGAGTGATTTTGGTGGTAGTGGTGGTGGTGGTGGTGGTGGTGAGGCCCTTAAGATTTCCCCCAATGATCCCCAACAATGTTCCAATTTGGTATAATCTTGTTAAATAGATGCAAAAAAAAGTCCAGACCCGTCTCCAAATGTTATCAGCAGCAGCTTGATCCCCCAAAGTGGTCCACACTGAACAATTACCCTGGGTGTATGGGTGCATCTCTTCTCATAGTCCTTGGGGTCGATGCCTGAATTGGTTTTCTTTATTTTTATTTTAATATTTATTTATTTGGCTGTGCCAGGTCTCAGTTGGGACACACAAGACTCTTAGTTACGGCGTGTGGGATCTAGTTCCCCAACCAGGGATGGAACCTCGGCCCCCTGCATTGGGAGCACAGAATCTTAGCCACTGGACCACCAGGCAAGTACTGTATTGGTTTTCTATTATACCACTTTAGCAAGGGACCACAACTCAGCAGCTTAAAACAACATGAATTTACCATCTATAGTTCTGGAGGTCAGAAGCCCCAGATTAGCATCACTGAGCGAAAGTGAAGATGACAGCAAGGCAGCATTCCTTCTGGGAGCCAGATGGGAGAATCCATTTCCTCATCTTTTCCCTTGTCCAGAGGCTGCCTGCATTACTTGGCACTTGGCCCTTCCTGTCTTCCTTCATAGCCGTGAAGCATCTTCATTGTCTCTCTGACCCTCTGCCTCTGTTGTCACATGTCCCTCCCTGACTCTGACCTTCCTGCCTCCCTCTTATAAGCACCATCCAGAGTCATCTTCCCATCTGAAGATCCTTAACTGCATTATCTCTGCCAAGTCCCTCCTGCAATGTAAAGTACTATGGTATTCACAGGTTTCAGGGAGCAGGATGTGGACATCTTTGGGGGCCATGACTCCATCTTCCACAGGGTCTGTGTGGCTAGAGAACATCATTATCTGAGGGTCCCTTCACTTTCAGACTGGGTTTCCTCCTCTTCAGAAGAAGAATATAAACTTAACCTCAAAGATCCTTCTGACACTGTATAAACCCATCTACCAGGATCTAAAGACATCTATATAATTGTGCTCTATAGATGCACCCTTATGATTACCAACTGAACAGCTTCTAAAGTAGAGAAAGGATCTAAGGGCACATCCAGATTTTAGTCCAGTTAATAGATAAGCTGCTAAGTTAAGGTAAGGTGAATTGGAGAAGGAGGCTGGCGGTTGAGTTTGTCAACACCATGTGCTGATTAGAGATGTCCAGTAGCTTGCTGGACAGAAAGAAATAGAGCAAAGACACCAGGTCAAGGCAAGAGAGAGAAAATCTGGAATCATCCACAAATAGGTTTTAATTAGTGGAATCTCTATGGGTTAATAGATCCTTCAAGGGGTAAAGGAAAGAAGAAAGAGCAAACATTTGGAGCTTCACTTTTACTGAGAAGAGGAGGAGCTGGCAAATCATTTCAAACCGAGGCTTGATCAGAGGAAGGTGGAGTCATCTTAAATATGCAGACTGAACTGTTAACTTTAAGGGAACTCACTATGAAACCCTTTCTAAAGTGGGTGGTTTTGGGTCACACTGCAGAATTTAAGAACGATTAATTTCATATAATCAGATCAGATCAAATCAGTCGCTCAGTCGTGTCCGACTCTTTGCAACCCCATGAATCGCAGCACGCCAGGCCTCCCTGTCCATCAACAACTCCCAGAGTTCACCCAGACTCACGTCCATCGAGTCAGTGATGCCATCCAGCCATCTCATCCTCTGTCGTCCCCTTCTCCTCTTGCCCCCAATCCCTCCCAGCATCAGAGTCTTTTCCAATGAGTCAACTCTTCGCATGAGATGGCCAAAGTACTGGAGTTTCAGCTTTAGCATCATTCCTTCCAAAGAAATCCCAGGGCTGATCTCCTTCAGAATGGACTGGTTGGATCTCCTTGCAGTCCAAGGGACTCTCAAGAGTCTTCTCCAACACCACAGTTCAAAAGCATCAATTCTTCAGCACTCAGCCTTCTTCACAGTCCAACTCTCACGTCCATACATGACCATAGGAAAAACCATAGCCTTGACTAGACGAACCTTTGTTGGCAAAGTAATGTCTCTGCTTTAGAATATGCTATCTAGGTTGGTCTATTTAGGATGCTGAAGCTTAATTTTAAAAATACTTTTAAAGTACATTCATTTCCATATTTGTTGGAGCTGAATACTTCAGCCAGGGCTGTGGTCTTTCAAAGTCCTGAAGTAGGAACTTCCCTGATAGTAGAGTGGGCAGGAATACACCTGCCAATGCAGGGGACACAGGTTCGATCTATGGTCCAGAGGATTCCACATGCAGCGGGGCGACTAAGCCCATGCACCAGGACTACTGAGCCCGAGTGCCTAGAGCCCATGCCCTGGAGCAAGAGAAGCCACACCAACGAGAAGCCTGCGCATGGCAACTGGAGAGTAGTCCCTGCTCTCTACTACTAGAGAAACCCCACACGTGGCAACAAAGACCCAGCTCAACCAGAAATAAAATAAATAAAAAGTCCTGAAGTCATATCTGGTGAAATCAAATAAAAATGACTTGTTTACAATATTACTCTATAACTGGATCAAACTATAAAAGCATTATTGAAGTATATGTGTTATCACAGGACAAATTCTTCCAATTAGACTTCTGAAATCTAATGGATGAAAACATTTACATACAATTCTCCCTCCACATACAGTATTATATATGTCTGTTGTCTGTTTAACTTATTTCCCTGTGCTTTTTTAGTAAGTAGCATTTACTAAAATTACTAAATTAGCAGGTCTTCCCTGGTGGCTTAGCTGGTAAAGAATCCATCTGCAATTCAGGAGACTCCGATTCGATTCCTGGGTCAGAAAGTTCCCCTGGAGGAGCGATAGGCTACGCACTCCAGTATTCTTGCCTAGAGAATTCCCACGGACAGAGGAGCCTGGCGGGCTACGGTCCATGGGGTTGCAAAGAACTGGATACAATTGAGTGACTAAGCACAGCACAGTGTTTGCCAAAAATAGTAAAGATAAACTGTTAGATTTACAGAGATATCAGTAATTTGTTTAAAAATGAAGGCTTGATTAAAACTTAGAAAGTACTTTCATTTGCAAGCTATTAGTTCAGGAATTCATCCAATGGTTTCTTTCTCTCGGTTAGATTTTTTAAGTTAACAAGTTGTAAGTTACCAAGTACAAACAGGATACCAAAAGAATTCTTAAAGTCATTTCAAAGACTTCGCCAGAAATTCTTGACAGTGCAGTTGCTTCTGCACAGCATTCCCACACCTGGCTTGCAAGGAAGCCCAGCAGTCTTGGCAAGTTCAAGTCCCACAGTTTCCCAGGATGTGAGCCTATTTAGATGTGAGTTTTATTTAGATGTTATGCTCTTAATATACTGTCAGCATAAGTCATGCTTGTTGGATGAACCTCCTGATAGTTTTCATCCCTTCGTGATCTGATCATGATGTTCTAACAACAGAAATTTAAATTTGGCTAAGAACAGATCTCTCACAGAGAAGAGAGAGAGGCAACCATTCATCTCAGTTGTTATGACAGATTGTAGCTTTTCTGAGATGAACAAAAAGTTCGCACATCATTACAAAATACCTTACTGTTAGACAGTGAACGGCAACCTAGCTCTGATTTTTCTTTTGTCATATAAAGAGAATTTTCTGGGTTTTGTGTGTGCCTGCGTGCGCTCAGTTGTGTCCAACTCTTTACAGCCCCTTGGACTATAGTCCACCAAGCTCCTCTGTCCATGAAATCTTCCAGGCAAGAATACTGAGGTGCGGTGCCATTTGCCCCTCCAGGAGATCTTTCTGACCCAGGGAGTGAACCTGCCACTCTTATCCCTTCTGCATTGGCAGGTGGATTCTTTACCACTAGCACCACCTGGGAAATCCCATAAAGAGAGTGTTGGGGTTCACAAATACATCTCTGTGGGCCATGTCTGCACAGCTTATGGTTCTTCAAGTGGCCTGACCCTGAGCCCCCTGCCCCCATCAAGCCAGTCTCAGTGTACAGTTGTGTAAGAGGAGGGAGAAAGTCCGAATGAGTGGATGCTTGTGAATAATCATTTCTGTAAAATTCCCAGAAAAAAATTAGATACTGTAAACACTTTAGGGCAACTTAGATGAAAACACTTCATAAAAACATGCAATCATATGCTGGAGCTAGTTCAAATACATAATCAGCAAAGCCAAGCCTCATGGTGACAGCGAACCATTGCCTTTGAAGCCCCTTTGCTGACTCAAAGCAGCTACAGTAGGAAGAGCCAAACCTTAAATTTTATCTTGAATATATAAAGAGCGAAGTTATGCCAAGAAATTCTGCAGATGTTAGTTTCCTCAGATGACAGAACAGAGGTTCATTTAATAAAGAAGGTGTCATTTAGCCCCAGGACTATAATGGGAATACTCTGGTCTATGATTTGTGTGCTCAAGATCTCTAGTTTTTCCTAATCTAAACTTGGTTGGTACGTAACATCTGTGTGAACACAATGCAAGTTCAAAGCATGATTCACAGGGACTTCCCTGGCGGTCCAGTGGTCAGGACTCTGAGCTTCCACTGCCAAGGACATGGGTTCAATCCCTAGTTGGGAACTAAGATACTGCAAGCCTGGCTTTCGAAGACAAAACAAACAAACAAAATCCCCAAGTATGATTCATGTCATAGTTTCCATTACAGTAAAAGCAAAACTCTTACAAATTAGGTTTCCAGGAAAGTAAATATTGAAGGTGTTTTTTTCCTTAAAATGCATGCATGGTGCCCTATAGTACATGTATTGGGTTGGCCAAAAACTTAATTTGGGTCTTTCATAAGATGGAATGGAAACACCTTAGTGAACTCTTTGGCCAACGCGGTGCTAGCCATCTTCAATTTTTTACCCTTTCGACGCCAGCTCTGTGCTAAACCATTTACAACCTGCTGTGGAAAATGCAAAGTGAAATCAGAGGGATTATTCGTTTTCATTGTGTATGTGGCCCCAGAGAGCAGAGAAGACATGAATTTTAAAACTATGTTACAAGATGTAAGTGTCAAGACCATCTGAAGAACTCAGCTGGATGAAGGTGCCCTTCTAATATCAAAGGAGCAATTGTCCTGTTGCCTGAAAAATGCTATGAGCTCAAAATCCAGATGCCAGCTAGTGAGACCCTGTGTCATGGCTGAGCTCCTGGGCTCAACGTTTTAAAAAACCATCCTACACAGTCAAGGAAGTAATCCTGGGGAAAAATATTCCAAGATTCTTGGATCTCCCACTTCAACCATACCACATACTAAGGCACTCCTTAGTACCTTAGTTATTGTTGTTTAGAAGCTAAATCATGTCCAACTCTTTGTAACCCCATTGACTATAGCCCACCAGGCTCCTCTGTCCAGAATTCCCCAGGCAAGAATACTGCAGTGGGTTGCCAGTTCCTTCTCCAGGGGATCTTCCCAACCCAGGGATCAAACACGCATCTCTTTATGTTTCCCGTATTGGCAGATGGGTTCTTCACTACCTGTGCCACTTGGATGCCCAAGGTACTCCTGCTGCTGCTGCTGCTGCTGCTGCTAAGGTTGAGCATTTCTCACCCACTGCACAGAATATTCCATTTTTGAGACTTCAGTTACTAGGTAAGATTTTCAGCAGCAATATCTCTGCAAAATGTGGTCTTAGACCTAAACCTAGTAGATCTGTTTTGTTCCAGTTAAGGCTATACCTTCCCCTATTTTATATGTACATGAACTTACTATTTCCATATTCCTATTTCAAGTGCAAAACAAAAAAATTCCACCCATTCCTTGGAATTAATGGCCTTGTTGAAACACAAATATCATATTCATTGAAATAGCTGATTCAAACATCAGTAGGGTATTAATGAAGAAGGCTGCAATTCAACACTGATGAGCTAATGTCCTAAACATTTATTTCCTACACGAAGAGATACATGAGTCTTTTCTGTACCTTGTCAATGTCCCCCTTCCCTGACATGCATGACTAAATTTATACACAATTCAGAATGGTCCTATTCCAGCACAGCTATAGAAAAAGCAGTTCATGAAAGAGATGCCAGCGAATAATGTCTCAGGCGATGAATAGGAAAACCTTTAACTCAACAAACTAAACCCAGCGGACTGTGGGGGGCACCTACTTTCCCTATCGGAACATCAGAGGTGGAAATCCACCAGGGTTCTCTGCTCCCAGGCACTCCTGGGCTCGGAAAATTCGTCAGAAGGGAAGACGGTGAGCGGTGGTCAAGAAGGAAAGAGGGAAAGGTAAGGTCCAGCAGGAGGATGGACCGCTCGCGGTGCATTCAGTCTGCAAGGCAGACTTCACAGAACACACACCTTCCTGGAGGAAAGGACACCTCGAGGCGAGGAGTCTGGGAGTCGGGGCGAGGGTGGGGGGCTACAGAGCTGCAGGGAAATCCTCCAGGTGGACCTGAGAGGCCCGGCGAGGCCCAGCATCGGTGTCCTGGGGGTATGCCAGGCGTTTACCTGGGGCGGCCTCATTCGCCGTTTTGAAAAGCCAGACAACAGAGAAGCATTCAATTTAGACCCCACAAACGGGTGCAAAAGAAGCTTTAGGCGTCCCCCACAAATACATTCTTATTTTGAAAACAAAAGACAGGCTTGTGGCCATTCTCAGAGGCGATCACGTTCCTCCCAGGGCTGGAAAGCAGATTGGCAAAGGCCAAAGATGAGACAAAAGGCATGAGCCCTGGAAATGATTTAAAATAACAACAACAACAACAAAATTGATTAGGGCCTCCCAGTTCCAATTCTGTCTCCCCTTCCGGGGATGATTCCTGGGCTATCCAGCAAATCCCTTAAGGCCTGGGATAAGGAAGGGGAGGAGACCCCGAAACTTTCCCAAACTGCGGCAGGCTGTAGGCGGGCAGTGACCGCGGACCTCGGGGGTCCGGGGCGCAGGGGGCACCCCAGGGGCGGCGGCCACCCCGTCAGCCGCCGCAACAAAAGGGCCGAGCGCAGCCTTCGTGACCGGGCTTCGAGCACCCGAGCCCCGAGGTGGGGAGCGGGCGATGGCTACCGGGGGGCGACGGCTCTAGCCCGGGCGAAGGAGGAGATGGAGCCGCGTGTCCGCGTCGTGCATAAAGGATCCTCGGCTGCATCCAAACCTGCCACCCGAGGAGCCTGCAGCGGATGCCACCCGCACTCCCGGCGGCCCACGGCCCCTCGGGAGCATCTGCCCGGGCATCGCGGCTTCCCCGGGCGGCGGCGCCCCCGTCGGGAGCGCGGCACTGGGCTGCGGGCCCGGTGGCGGCGGCTCGGGTTCGGGTTTCGGCCGCCGCGGGGACACAATGCGGCCCGGGAGCCCCGCCGCCTCTGCCGCAGGCCCGCGGCCGACACAAAGCCCGCCGCCGCCGCCGGCCCTCGAGCCTCTCGGGCCCCGCTGCCTACCGACCTTGGGCTCCGGCGCCAGGCTCCCGCAGCGTCTTGGTCACCGCCTTCCAGACGTGGCAGCCCAGCAGGCAGAGCAGGAGCGCCGCCGACCTGCTCATCTCCGCGCCGCAGGGCCCCGGGCGGCGCGGGCTGGCCGATCACCGGCTCGGAGCGGCGCGTCACGGGCGGTCGGCCGCCGCGCCTCCCTCCATGTCGCCTGGCTCCGCGCGCGCCGGGCCCCGCCGCCCGATTGGCCGCGCCCCCGCCCGGCGCGGCGCCGGGCCCCGCAGCCCACGGCCGCTCCCGCCTCCGCGCGCCCCGGTGGGTTTCCCCGAAGAGAGCCGCCACCGCGCCGCCGCTGCCGCCGCCTTAACCCCTTCGCGCCCCCGCCCGCCGAGGCGCCCCGGCCCGGGGCCATGGTGCCACCTGGCGGCCGCGCGCCCACCCGCTCGCCCGCGTCGCCACCCGCTCGGGTCCACCCTGCGCTCCCGCCGACCTCGGGGGGCCGTGGACGAGACCTTGGCGCCCACAGCGCCCGGCCGCTTGGGAGTAACTACACCCGCCTTTCAGGCCCATACCCTCGCACTTGGTTAGCTGATGGCCCTCCGGAGGCACTGGGGGCTCCCCATGTGACTTAGCTTGGTTTCTGCAGGATCGCGCCTCTGTGCAGCTCTTCCTGTCTCAATCCACCCGGGAACTTTAGGGGAGATTCCACACCCAACGTCCAAGGTCCGCGGGCACAGAAAGCCCCAGGCCATGTGTGCAGCAGGCGGCCCTCAGCGCCTAAGCGTTGACCGTGAACATCTCCAGGTTGAAGGATAGGGTGGGGAGGAAATTTACATTTATTAAGTGCTTTTTGCTTCCCATTTTTGTCTTCATAATATATGATCTCAGAGGTAGGTAGTGTAGACCCCATTTACAGATGGGAAAAATCGAGCCTAAGGAGATTTAAGGAATTTGTCCTTAGCACATAGCTCCAACGTTCCAATAAGACAGTCATTCTGGCCCTGGGTTGACGCTCTCCACAAAAAGTTCGGGAGGTACTCCCACCTCCCATCCCAAGTTCCTTTCCAGAACTTGCTCTTGTCTGGGTGCCTTCCTCCATACAACCCTCATGTCCCCTGACCCTCTCCACCCCATCTTCCAACCAGCACTGTGGGGACCCTGGGGCCTCTGTCCGGTACCTCCGGTTTGGGGAGTTCCACACAGGCTCACCAGAGGCCCAGTGCTGCCTCCAGAACAGTAGGCCAGAGGAGGGTTATTACTGTAATTTTATTAATTGGGCATTAAGGCATGGCAGGCACTGTACCAAAAACAGAATGAAGGATGGCGCTTGCCCAGTTGGCTTATTATAGACAATCCTTGTGAGATACAATAAAACCCGGAGGAGGGGAAGCCCTTGTGTGTGTTATTCGCACCGGAGGACCAATGCCTCAATTAGTGCAAACTGGGCACCTGCACAGGGTTGGGGGTAGTCAAGAAGGCAGAAAAGAAAATCCACAATTAGGGACTGCCTGATGCCTCCTCCTCCTGACTTCCAGTGTCAAAGCCTTAGGGTAATTCCAGAGTCCACATCAGAGCCAGGAGAGAGGAGCATGTGAGAGGACCCTCGGGATAAGTCTGTCCTCAAGTCCAGCGTGGGTTCCTGCCCACAGGAGTACAGAGTCCAGGCCCCCGAGCTTGCTGGGTGGAGGATGGCTGTTGCAGTTGGGCAGTCTCAAAGTTTTCAAGTCACTTTCTTGGGCTGGGGGGGCTGCTTCTAAGAAAAGAGACATTAAGTCCATCCCAGAGCTGAAATTTCTCCCTTCATATCTTTTGAGGATATGCCTTTGTCCGGGATGTTGGTTTTAAGAGACAAGACTAGCCTGAGCAAAAGAATAATAGAGAACTAGGTAGTTTTACTTTACCTGGGACTCCTACAACATCCTGTGAGCAAAGTGTCAGGTCTCCTGAGGGAACTGAGGATACAATTATATTTGGAGTTCCTAGTATATGCCACCCTCAAATTGGAGATATCTTCTCGTAACAACTTACTTGGGTGGTATTATTATTCCTATTTTATGGATGAACAAACTGAGGCTCAGTGACAAATAATTTGCCCATAATATCTGGGTCTGATGGCCGCAAACTCAAATTCCCTATATCAGGTTACCTCCAAGAAAAAATTTCTTGCCAATGATTCAGGTTACCTCTAGCTATGTTCACATTGTTTTACAAACGGGGATTCGAATCCCAGTAAGGTCTGAATGTTGTTAATAGTTTCTGATGAATGGTATTGTGCCAATGTCAATTTCCTGGTTTTGATAGTGTGCTTTAATTATATACGATATTACACTTGGGAGAAGCTGTGAGGAGCTGGGTGCAGGGTGTTAGGGACCTCTCTGCAGGTCTTTTATAACTTCTTGTGAGTCTGTCATTATTCAAAAAAAAAAAACCAACCTTCTTCTATACTGTTTTTCTCCTAAGATTTATTGTTCACCCAAAACACCGGTATTTGGGATCCTGAGTGAGTGATAGTTGCTCAGTCATGCCTGACTCTTTGCAACCCCATGGACTGTAGCCTGCCAGACTCTTCTGGAATTCTCCAGGCAAGAGTGGGTTGCCATTTCCTTCTCCATTTGGGATCCTATATCTATGCTAATATAGAGTTCTAGAACTCTTAAGAGTGGGAGAAGCCTATGTAAAGACATTGATTAGTTTAATCAAGTTTGGGTCACAGTCAGGACTTGTAGATGGTCAAGATAATAGTTGTTATTACTGTGTGTGTAACGAAATTTCTGTGGATGACATGGCACTTTAGGAGCAGTTTATATATCTTGATAGCACCATTGAGGCTTGTATAAATAGCTTCAGAACCACCAGCCCCATTCCATTTTGCAGATGAAACAGAAAGAGGTTAAATACCTTGCATAAGAGGTTAAATACCCATCTCAAAGCCAAGGAGAGAGCCGAGGCCCCTGTAAACATTGTGCCCTCACATGGATGTTTTCCAGCTACTTGGGTGGGAGGCTAAGAACACACAAATTCTGCAAAATCACACCAGCAACTGCACTTTGCATATTATCTGCCCGGCATTACATAAGAATTAAATAATCATCCTTCTCCACTACCAGAATAAAAGAATATGGTTTACCTTTTCTCCTGTTTCAGAAACCAGACTCCCACTTAGTAACCGTGGGGTTGGGGGTGGGGGAGTCACTGCTTGGGAGGGAGTGTTTGCAGAACAATGGAAATCAGAAGTGTTCTTTCCTTCTAGAACTTTTCCTGTTGCTCTTATTAAAATCTCACATTGTTTGACTAAAGATGAATTATGACTGTACTTACTTGAAATTGCTTAGAAGTTGCCTGACTGCATTTCATTTCAATTTTCGAGTTCTCTGCCAAAAGCAGTGATGCCATATACAGAACTTTCCTGGCTGAGTTTTTCCAGAGACCTTGACTTCAGAGGCTGTGTCAAGGTGTCTTAGTCTAAGATTATTTCTCCTGTTGAAATCTTTCCTGATGTTGGTGCCCGTGAGGTGGAATTTTAATTGTCTGAATTTATTTCAAGAGGTGTGTCTTTCCTTCTCCCCTTTCTCCTCCTGACCCCATGCTCCCCCTGGTCTGCTCCTGAGTGAGAAACAGCCTGTGAACAACAAACTCAGTATGAGATCTGTACAGATCAGGAAGTGTGTCATGGCCATTCCAACTCCTGTTTGCTGATGCTTTTATTAAAGTTAGATAAAATGTAGCCAGAGGTGGAAATTGGAAGGGCTCAGCAATTTTTTTCAAAATGTCTTGGCCGTCCATTTGGAAAAGACAATGATGAAAGGTGAAGAAATTACTGAAAAGGAGCTGATGTTCCTAATGCTTGCACATTCCCCTCTATTGGTGAGTCATACCCATGTCAGTCCATGAGCCTTTCCAATAGGATCTTCTTTCAGCTTCCTGAGAGAAGTTGCAAATGTGTATTAACCTACAACAGTGACTCCCTGGGGTAGGGGATTCAGGTCCCCTGTATAATTGTTCTTCTGTATGCCTCTGCATCCCTAGAGGAGTCTGGGATGCAGCAGTAGGTCTTGGCTGTTGAAGAGGCTATTCAGAGGCTGGCAGATACCTGAGAACCTGGTTGCCTGTTCCATTAGCTCAAACCTTTGCTGGTGATTGAATGACAGTCCTGTAGTCCAGTGGGGCTCAAGGAAAGTAGAAACCTCAGCTTCTGTGGATGAGGAATGTCATCTGTCAAATCAGTAAACAAAGGATGTTGCAGCCATCAAGGCTTCAGTCTCTGCAGCCAGCCCCCTCACCCTCACTGTGCACCCTGATGGGATTTAGGATGGAGAAAAGCAGGCTCCTGGCCCCCAGAATAGTTAAGGTGCATAACAAAGGAATGATTTCAGTAAGTCCAGTCTCTTGCATCTTTCCACACACAGAAATGAGCTAAATTCATTAACTGGTTCTGTTTGGTGTTTCTTTAATTAGCAGTAATCTTTTCATGTTCCAACTGCTTACTTTGGGGGGTTATTTGTTTGTTTGCTTGTTTGTGTTTTTTTTTCCCCCCAAATTTCGGTATTTCCTGGCTCCTCGCTTGCCTTTTTGGGACAGTCCTTCAGAGCTATCTGAGAGGCTGTCTCCTGGGCTTAAGTCCCCAGTATGTCCACCAAATAAAATATAATTCTCTACTTTTAGGCTGCACAAAAACATAGTTAGGGAAAAGACAGGAAGCTAATGGTGAAAATGGAGAAGGTAATTAACAGTAATTGAGCTCATGTTTTGTGGCTCATTCTGTACCCCCAACAGGGAGGAAAGCTTCACTGTGCTGTAGGCTCCAGTCAGTTTCAGGTTAACTCAATCTGAGTGGTATTTATTTTTATTTTTTTAGGTCACACACTATCACATGTGGGATCCTAGTTCCCTGCCCAGGGATGGAATCCATGCCCCCTGCATTGGGACTACAGAGTCTTAATCACTAAACCGCCAGGGAAGTCCCTGAGTGGTACTTGCTTACCCTTTTCCTTTATCGTCATTTCCTCTTTGCTTAATATTGAGGCTCTTGACCCAAAGCTACCTGCTGCCAGGTCATTTCTCCTAATGCCCTGTGCTGTGTGCTAAGTTGCTTCAGTCATGTCCAACTCTTTGTGACCCCCATGGACTCTAGCCAGCCAGTCTCCTCTGTCCGTGGGATTCCCCAGGCAAGAATACTGGAGTGGGTTTCCATGGCCTCCTTCAGGAGATCTCCCAGATCCAGGGACTGAATCCATATCTCTTTAGTCTCCTGCATTGGCAGGCGCGTTCTTTACCTGGGAAGTCCTCCTAATGCCCTGCTGCTGCTGCTAAGTCGCTTCAGTCGTGTCCGACTCTGTGCGACCCCATAGACGGCAGCCCACCAGGCTCCCTTGTCCCTGGGATTCTCCAGGCAAGAACACTGGAGTGGGCTGCCGTTTCCTTCTCCAATGCATGAAAGTGAAAAGTGAAAGTGAAGTCGCTCAGTCGTGTCTGACTTGTAGCAACCCCATGAACTGCAGCCTACCAGGCTCCTCCATCCATGGGATTTTCCAGGCAGGAGTACTGGAGTGGGTTGCCATTTTCCTGTTTAATTATTAAACAAAAGCTCTCTTCCTCCGACAGTGACCTTCATGACAGGCCCCATAAACATGGACGTGGGGTCGAAGAGGTGATTTGCCAGCTCAAACAACACAATGGGTTTAGACATTAATTATTATAATATTAATTTAGTCATTCAGCCACTCATTAAAAATCTAAGCTCTACTGAGAACAGAGCATCTGTCTAACTCGTCGCCATATTCCCAGCATCTAGAAAAAATATCTGGCACAAAGTAGATGCTCAGTAATGCTAGCTGGGATTTCCCTGGTGGTCCAGTAGCTAAGACCCAGGTCCCCAGTGCAGGGCGCCCAGGTCTGGTCCCTGGTAGGGAGCTAGATCTCACATGCTGCAGTGAAGATAGAAGGTCCTATGTGCCACAACTAAGACCCAGCACAGCCAAGTAAATAAATACGTATTACAAAACCAAGTACTGAATTGAAGAGGCCTGATCCTCACTCGGCACACACTGACAGGTGACTGCCAGGAGCCCTGAGTGGGAAAGTATAGGAGAGGAGAATAAGAAGTCACATTGTTTTAGAAATGTTTAAAATGTATTTATTTTGGCTGTTGGTGGGTCTTCATCGCTGCCAGAGGGCTTTCTCTAGTTGCCCTGAGTGGTTGTGGTTCTCGGGCTTCTCATTTTGGTGGCTTGGGCTCTAGAGCGCTGGCTCAGTAATTGTGGCACAGGGGTTATTTGCCCCGCAGCAGGTAGGATCTTAGTTCCCAGACCAGGGATCAAACCCATGTCCCCTGCTTTGGCAGGTGGATTCTTAATCACTAGATCACCAGGGAAGTCCCAAAAGGAACATTCTTAAGCTGACAAAAAGCATCAAACAAATGGACTGAGGAATGCCACAACCTAGAGGTTTCCTTTTCACCCACTCCCAAATCAATGCCTTGCTAAGAATAGGATTCCTTTGCAGGGAGCCTTCTTTGGAAGGCTTCAGTGTCTTCCCGTGTACAGTAAACCCTCTGTACACGGAGGCAAATTTGCTGACTCCAGGCTGGCCAGGCTTAGATTTCAGCTTTGTGACTCTTAAGACAGTCACTTCATTGTTCATTGTCTTGGTTTGCTCCTTTGTGAGTGGGGACAAAAAGAGTGGTACCTCTGTCCAAGGGCTGTCATGTAGATTTGGTGAGATAGTGGACAGAGCCTGGCTGTGGTAGCAGCTGTGGTATGCAAAGTAGTCATTTCTCCCTGCAGAAAGAGGGTGGTTCTGAAGCTGAAAGGTTCTTGGGCAGCGGTGGGGACCACTGGCTTGGCCTTAAGCCTGCCCTGTGTGGTGCTGCTGGCTTTGACTCTTCAGATGAAGTGGAGATGCTTTCAAGCTGTTTCTTCCAGGACAGACACTCATGTGACTTTGAACTTTCTTGTTCACAATCCATTCTGCTGGGCTGTGGACCCTGCACAGACCCCCAGATGCAAGGAATGAAGGAAGCAGATGCCTCCTGGACTAAGACAGATGCTTCATGGAGGAGAGTGGAAATCAGCAGTCCCTGGGCTCCCTTCCATGGCCTGTCACATTGTCTTATCTCGTTCAAGGGAGAGCCAGGTAAGCATAACAGGGTGGGAGAATGGCCAGGCCGTCTTTAGCAGTGTGCAGGCTAGGACCAGCTGAGGAAGTCAGGGAGGAGAAAGACATTTGCCCCCAAACAACAATAAACAAATGGGACCTAATTTAACTTAAAAGCTTTTGCACAGCAAAGAAAACCATAACGAGATGAAACGAAAACCTTCAGAATGAGAGAAAGCATTTGCAAATGAAGCAACTGACAAGGGATTAATCTCCAAAATATACTTCAAGTATACTTTGCAAATATGCAACTCAATTTTTAAAAACCCAATCAAAAAATGGATAGAAGACCTAAATATACTCTTCTCCAAAGAAGACAGACAGATGGCCAGGAGGACATGAGAAGATGCTCAACATTAGCAAGTGTTACATAAATGCA
Organism: Bos javanicus; assembly: GCF_032452875.1. Classification (NCBI taxonomy): domain Eukaryota; kingdom Metazoa; phylum Chordata; class Mammalia; order Artiodactyla; family Bovidae; genus Bos; species Bos javanicus. Next base: position 29,994,570 of record NC_083880.1, read on the forward strand.
GATCAAAACTACAATGAGGTATCACGTCACACTGGTCAGAATGGCCATCATCTAAAAATCTACAGGTAATAAATGTTGGAGAGGATATGGAGAAAAGGGACCCTTTTGCACTTTTGGTGGGAATGTAAATTGATACAACCGCTATGGAGAACTGTATGGCGGTTCCTTAAAAACTAAAAATAGAACTACCATATGACCTCGCAATCCCATTCCTGGGCATATAGGCTGAGAAAACCATAATTCAAAAAGACACATGTACCCAAATGGTCACTGCAGCACTAATTACAATAGTCAGGACATGGACGCAATCTGAGGTCTTTAATGTTAATTTACTTACCAGTTCACATAAAAAAAAATAACCAAGTTGTCAAAGTATGAAGATGCTTTTCCTCTTAACAAAGCCACAAAGCGTGAAACATAATCTGGAATTGATTCTTTTATAAGTATCATTACACAAAATGTTTGCAAGTTAAAACTGGAATACAGGAGAGAAAATAGAGCATTTTGTTTTACTGGTGTCCTTGGAAATTTATGTTCTAAACTGAGAGCCAAATCAAGAGCAGGTAGGTACTTGTGGCTGACAGAGCTTGAATGTGATTCTGACAGTGTATCTAACTTTGAACTTAGAAATCATTTCCTTCAACTTTTGCCCTCAAACACACCCACACACCAAAAATTATGGTCTACTTTTTTTAAAGCTTGCATAAGAATAAAAGGCTTCCCAGGTGGTGTAGTGGTAAAGAATTCACCTGCAGGAGATATTTGACATACACATCTGTGGTGGGGATTAGCCACAATGTTAGAAGCACACAGGGGTTCCCTGGTGGTTCAGATAGTAGAGAATCTGCCTGCAATGTGGGAGTCCTGGGTTCGATCCCTGGGTTGGGAAGATCCCTTGGAGTAGGAAATGGCAACCCACTCCTGTGTTCTTGCTTGGAATATTCCATGGACAGAGAGGCCTGGTAGGCTATAGTCCATGGGGTCAAAAAGAGTCAGACACTGAGTGCATAAAAATAAAAGATTTTAAAACCTGGGAGAGATGGTGATCTACTGCCCACTGACATGAAAGGAAATAGCAATTGCAAGTGAAAATTATACATGAGTTAGAATTATACGAAAATGGACACAGCCATCCAGGAAAGAAGTGGGGGAAGATGGTAGTTGGATGAATTGAATAGAATCTACCTTAGAAGATTCTAGAAAAGGGAGGTGGGAGGCAGGCTTTAGAGGGATGATCCATATGTACACATACAGCTGATTCACTTTGTTGTACAGCAGAAACTAACACAACATTGTAAAACAATTGTAGTAGACTGAAGCGACTTGGCAGCAGCAGCAGCAGCAGCAGTAGTCACTCAGTCGTGTCTGACTCTTTGCGACCCCACAGACTATAGCCCACCAGGCTCCTCTGTCCATGGGATTCTCCAGGCAAGGATACTGGAATGGGTTGCCATTCCATTCTCCAGAGGATCTTCCCGACCCAGGGATTGAACCCGGGTCCCCTGCATTGAAGGCAGATTCTTTACGATATGAGCTATAGAGAAAACAATTATACTACAATAGTAAAATTACAGGGGGAAAAAAAAACAGTTCTAGAAAAAAGCTGTATTCATTAAACTTCTCCAGAGGCAGCTGCAGCTATGACTTGATCTCAGTGCACATTCACTGTTTTGCTTGCAGGGCATCCAGACTCCCTGCATTTGGTAATGAAACTGATACTTATCTAAAGCATCTACCCTCACTTTCCTCTCAGTCCAGGTTCCAAGGGGTGACATGTGATCCAGGTTTGGCCAGTCAGCATGGAAACCCTCACCCCCACATCTAGCCAGTTCAGAGGTGGAATCATGATTCAGTCAGTTCAAATTAGAATCAATTCCAAAACACTTTTAGAATTTGAAACTCTTGAGAGAGAGGAGAGCTTTTCCAGCTGGAATTAACGAGAGCAGATGATAAAAGATGGCAATGTCTGGCAGCCATCTTGCACCAAGAGGTAAGAACCTCAGAATGGAGCCAAAACAAAGCAAAGCAGGAGTAAGAGGTAGAGTAATACAAATCCAGCCAGCATCTTCCAGGGACTTTCACTTGGTGAGTGAATAAACTCCATTTCTTTTTCTTTTAGCCATTTTGAATTGGGCTTTCTATGCTCAACCCAAAGAATCTGGCTTATGCGGTTGGAGAAGAGAGATGGGGAGTGCCCACAGTCTACTGGTTTTTACTGCTTCCCTCAGGAGGAAGTGGCATTTACCTAACTCCCCGATGCTCACTGACTGTGGCTGTTATCACAGTGAAGAAAACCTTCCAGAAGACTGAACTTTTTCAGGATGGCACTTTTAGGATATTTTCCATGTGGATAAGTGTACGAGAGACATACGACGGCAAAATCAGAAACTCTGGACTTGCCAGTTAATTCCCTCTTTAGCTTTTCTTTACACCAGGGGAAGAAAGACCCTAAAAGCATGGTAATTCTTTGTGTTTTAGACCCTAAATTTTTATTACGCTTTGAAATTTAACCTACAATCATTCTCTCTTTTTGTCGCACATACATCTGCATCAGACACCAACAGTGACCAGATCTGCCTTTGACCTCCCTAACGGGAACTTAATTGTCTTTTATGCCCAAGTGGTCACCATACACCACCACCTGTGATGCCTCCCAGGCAGGAGGAGAGGACAGTCTTTTTTTCATGTGTGTGGAGTAAATCACACAAGCCAGTCAGTATACAGATTGACTTCTATATACTGTAGAATATAACCATCGCCGAAAACTGAATTCTTGAATATGAGTGTTATCCTGGCCAATAAAAATAGAAATCACCATAGAGGAGTTAATTAAACATAATAAACAGTTCAGGCGGAACAGGAAACTGCTATTTTTCCTGTCTCCAAAGCTTCTATTACAGGGGAAGGAAGAGCTTATCAGCAAAGAAGCAGGAACGGGAGAAGAACGGGAGCCTCACAGCAAGGACTGAGTGTTGGGTGCTGAAGAAAAGCAAAGTCACAGGTTTCATCCCTGGTCCAGTTTCAGTCCATGCCTGGGAGGAAGGGAGGGAGGTACAAAACCGTTTGTGCAGATCAGTTATCTATAGAGAGTACCATGTAAAACAGCGAGGATTATAGTTACAACATCACACTGGGATTTGCAGGTAGAGGTACCAAAACAGTTTTTGGTGACAAGGTAATACATGTCAAGGAGACTGAGGAGACTGAAAAAAGTAAGTGCAGAGAAGATGCTCTGTAGAGAAAGGGGAGGGTGAGCAGAGGGAGAAAAGCAGTTGTAGGAACACGTATGATGAAGGGAAGTCCTTCTCTGCTTGAACTGTGGAGACTCAAAGAAACTCATTAAGAAACCAAATAGAAAAAAAAAAATATAAAAAAACAGAAAACACACTGCACTGCAAATATGTCAGTAGGACTGAGCCTCGCAATAACTTGAAAAGCAACCTAAATGTCTGTTGACCGATGAATGGGTAAAGAAGATGTGGTACATATATACAATGGACTATGACTGAGTCATAAAAAAAAGAAATATTGCCATTTGCAGCAACGATTATCATACAAAGTGAAGTAAGTCAGAAAGAGAAAGACAAATGCCATATGATATCATTTTTATGTGGAATCTAAAAAATATACAAATGGATGTATTTAAAAAACAGAAGTAGACTCACAGAGAAAACAAACTTATGGTTACCAAAGTAGGGGGAGGAGAGATAAATTAGGAGTTTGGGATGAACAGATATACTGACTGCTATATGAATTGATTATGATCAGTATGATTACTGATGAACAGATGAACAGATTACTATATATAAAATAAACAAGGATCTACCGTATACCACAAGGAACTATACTCAATATCTTGTAATAACCTCTAATGGAAAAGAAATTGAAAAAGAATATACATATATATTTATGCACACACACAACTGAATCACTTTACTGTACAGCTGAAATTATCACAACATTGTAATTAACTGTACTTTGATGAAAAAAGTCTCAGCGTGAAAGTGGACAGAAGATTTCCATGGGATTTCAGAAAGATCCAAGGTCTTTCTCTTCCATACAGAATCTTACAAAGTTAACAATGGATGAGATGGCCCATAAAACGAGGAAACCACCTCTTTCCATGATGTTCTAGAATTGCGCATATCACCTGGCGTTGTGAGAACAGGATCAGCCTTTGCTAGATGCGGGGCCTCTGGGACTTGAAAACAGATCATTTTCCCTTTCTGGGAGCTCAGGCCTCCTGTCTCTCCCCCACAACCTGAAGATAGCTGCTCACATCTGCTCGGTTCCTCCCCCACTGAGAGCGCCATCTGTCCTGGTGAAAGATGAGGGAGGTTCAGACCTGAGGAGCTGCTGCAGACATAACCCCACCACAGACACTGCGGTCCAGCTGCTGAGGAGTAAAGCCCAGGAAAACTCCTCACGCTAAGTTGGTCAATGTAAAAAGTACAGTGGAGGGAAGATGATGGATAAAGATAAGTTCTTCTAGTGTTTCAACTTGTCCCTAAGGTAACCATTTGTGCTGAGGTCCTGAGAGCTGAAAGGTGGCCAATTATAAAGAGACAGGGGCTGGGGAATTCCCTGGTGGTCCAGTGGTTAAGACTCTGGCTCTCAAGGCAGGGGGCATGGGTTCAATCCCTTGTTTGAGAACTAAGATCCTGCATGCCATATGGGGTGGCAAAAAAAAAAAAGCGGGGGGGGGGGCTGGAGGAAACTCTGAAGAGGAACAAGGACAGAATGAACAAGGACAGAGTGAGATTTTTTACCACTTTAATATAGGTACATTTATTTACTTCAGTGCCAGAAATGCAGAAAGACGAGGGTAAGCTGAAGAGAATCTGAGAGGCACTAGGACCATTTAAGAGGAAATGGAACATCAATTTTCTATGACTGACCAGTGAGCAGTCAAATTTATGAAGAGGATTGAAGATGAAGATATATACCTCATTATGGTAAAAGAATAAGTGAGATAAGAAATGAGAATATTTAAGCAAATTTTCAAGATGGCAGTAATTCAAAGACCCAAATAAATGAAACTGAGATGAGAAATGTAGATTTGAATCTCTCCCAACCAAATTAAAAAAATAGCCCAAACTCAACTGGCTAGTTTATTCATTGGATTATTAATTTCCAAGGAAGCAATTATAGTACTCAGTTTGGATTTTCTACAAGTTCAAGAACTTCTCCCTTTTGGGGACAATTGGGGCAGAGACCCTGATTGCATGATTTTTGCCAAGTTTTCTCTTTCAGACTTATATTCTGCATTTCTGAACAATGGGATGAAAATAGAGTTTGTGGAGGTGACAAAATAAGACTAAACATGAAATGAAAGCACTCAGCAATCTGAAAGCTCTAAACACATAATAATAGTGACTATAAACTCCTTACTATTTCAAATTTCCTTTGTCTTCCTTTCCAAGTCACATCCATGGAAGTCATGACTTTCACAGTAAATTTAGGGATTAGATGCCCTCTTTAGATGACCCTAAACATTGGCCATTGGGAGATTAGAGATACCAGCACCCTGGAGTAGACATCTGGAAAACCTGAAATTAAAAATCACCATGAGTTGTATTTAGGTGGTTGTCCCAATAAACCCAGGGAAGATCCCCTTGGAGGAGGAAATGGCAACCCACTCCAGTATTCTTGCCTGGAAAATCCCATGGACAGAGGTGTCTGGCAGGCTGTAGTCCATGGGGTCCCAGAGTTGGACACAACTGAGTGACTGAGCACACACACACACGTAAATCACTATGTCTGACTCCAACTAACAATACTTCTATATGAGCTTTAAATAAGCACTGAAGCATAGTGTGGTCAAACCAAAGGAGATACCATCAAAAGATGAGTGGCAATCATCATGAGTGGTAAAGGAAAAGGGTGGGGACCAGCCTCTCTTCTATCACTCAGACTAAAAACAAATGAGTCCCTTTTAAAAATTTATGTGCTTAATTTATTTGACTGCTTCAGGACTTAGTTGTGGCATGCAGGATCTTCGTTGCATCACGAGGGATCTTTTGTTGTGGCACATGGACTCTCTAGTTGTGGCACATGGGCTTAGCTGCTCCAGGGCATGTGGGATCTCAGCTCCCTGACCAGATCAAACCTGTGTCCCCTGCATGGCAAGGACCACCAGGGAGGTCCCTAATGAGCAGCTTTTTGATGCTAGCAATTCTGATCAGTGTGAGGTGATACCTCACTGCAGTTTTGATTTGCATTTCTCTAATAATTAGTGATGCTGAGCATCTTTACATGTGCATTTTAACCATCTGAATGTCTTCTTTGGAGATATGTCTATTTAGAGCATCTGCCCATTTTTTGATTGGGTTGTGTTTTTTGACATTGAGCTACATAAGCTGTTTTTATATTTTGGAGATTAATCCCTTGTCAGTTGCTTCATTTGCAAATATTTTCTCCCATTGTGAGGGTAAAAGAACAAAATAATGCCATTTTGCAGCAACATGTCTAGACCTAGAGGTTGTCATACTGAGTGAAATGTCAGACACAAAAAGACAAATACCATATGATATCGCTTATCTGTGGAATCTTTTTTTAAAAGGCTACAAATGAACTTATTTGCAAAACAGAAATAGAGTTACAGATGTAGAAAATAAATTTATGGTTCCTGGTGGGCAAGGAGGAGGAGAGGGACAAATCAGAAGATTGGGATCACCACATATACACTATATGCAAAATACAATAGATAAGTAATAAGGACCTATTGTGTAGCAAAGGGGATTCTATTCAATACTCTGTAATGACCTATATGGGGAAAGAGGCTTAAAAAGTGGATACATGTGTATGTATAACTGACTCACTTTGCTGTACACTTGAAACTAACACAACATGGTAAATACTCCAATAAAAAATTTAAAAACAAAAACAAACAAAAAACCAGTGAGTTGTAGGGAGGGGAGTTAGTGTTTAATGCGTAAACACTTGCAGTTTTGCAAGATGAAAAGAGTTCCAAGGATGGATGGTGATGACAGGACCACAACAACGCGAATGGATTTCATGTAGGTGATCTGCACACTGAAAAACGGTTAAGATGGTAAATTTTATGTATGTGTGGCCACAGTTTAAAAACTTATGAAGAAAACTTATGAGTCACCTTTGATTCCTACATTCATTCTTTAATTAGATGAGCTAACCTGAGGAGAGATTTTGAGAGGGTAGGAGATGAGATTCAGAAGTCAATGAATGTTGATGTAACACTTCTCACTCCCAGCTGGCTGCCTGGAAGCAGAGATATTTCTCTACCAAGCGATGCTTCTGACACCAGCTCTGACCATCACCAACACAGGAGCTTGTCACCAGCTCTTCTATACCACTTCAGGTAATCAGACCTCTGGCCCAGAGTGAGTAGGCTCACTTCTCTTCCCTCAGACCAGCTCCATGTGAGAGGAGGAGTAGGAAACAGATGGGAAAGGCGCTTTGAAATCTAAAACAAAAAAGCAAACAATCCAGCATGAGTTTCCACAACAGAATGATGTAACTTGGAGTGACTTTCCGTGCCTTTCTGGATAACAGGAAGACTCATTATGATTTCATAAAGACTCTGATGGCTCATATATTGGATATCCTGCCCCTTGGTGGTTTCACTGTGAAACAGAAGCAAAAATAAGCAAGTGAGTGCTCTGGGAGCAGGATTAAGGACTTCAGCCAGAAATAATTTTCCAAGTTTTGTGTCAACAGGTGATGTATAACACAATATTCTCATCCTGGCAAGTCCAAAGCAAAAAATGTAAACAAAATAAACCAAAGTAACAGTAGACCAGGAAACCAGTACAAAGATTCTTCTACTTTATTTTTTGGAAGCTGCTTTTTAGAGAGGAGCTATGATTTTCCAGCCTGATGCCTGTCCCTAACCGGAGAAGGCAATGGCACCCCACTCCAGTACTCTTGCCTGGAAAATCCCATGGATGGAGGAGCCTGGTAGGCTGCAGTCCATGTGGTCATGAAGAGTCAGACACGACTGAGTGACTTCCCTTTCACTTTTCACTTTCATGCATTGGAGAAGGAAATGGCATCCCACTCCAGTGTTCTTGCCTGGAGAATCCCAGGGACGGGAGAGCCTGGTGGGCTGCCGTCTCTGGGGTCGCACAGAGTTGGGACACGACTGAAGCGACTTAGCAGCAGCAGCAGCAAGGAGCCTTGTTAGGCCTTCCCAGGTGTCTTCCCAGGAGAGTAGTAAAGGGCCTGCCTGCCAATGCAGGAGATGTAAGAGACCCAAGTTCAATCCCTGGGTCAGGAAGATCCCCTGCATAAGGAAATGGAAACCCACTCCATTATTCTTGCCTAAAGAATTTCATGGACAAAGGAGCCTGGCAGGCTACAGTCCACAGTGTCGCAAAGAGTAGGACACGACTAAAGCGACTAGGCGCACAAGAAGCCTTGTTAAGACATCTTTTCCAGATTACTCCTGCCATGAAATTTTAATGCCACAGACATATCTGTTTATGCACTTTATGTACATCTGGTTTATACATTTAAAAAGTATGATCTTTTTGTCCCTCAAGAAGCAATCCTGCCCTCTACTTTGGGCTAATATTGTTAAGAATTACGTTCTAAAAAGACAACAAAAGAGTATGTGTGCAGAAGTTCACTTAGTTTACTTAGAAATTTACTTAGAAACTTACTAAGTCATTCTAAACATACTGCTTCCTTTTTAATTTCTTCTTTTACGTGATTTATTTTTTTTACAGGAACTTCAATGCATAGCTTTTCTTTTTTTCAATTATGATTTTTATTGGAGAATAATTGCTTTACAATATTGTGTTGGCCTCTGTACCTGATTTATTTTATTCTGTATATACATGTCAGCTAGCACCTCAAAGTATTCTGCTGTCCAAATTCTCTTCAGCCTCCAAATTTCCTGAGAGGCTGAGGGTTATAGCCTGAGTCCAGTAGACTCATACATTCTGTCCAATCTTGCTCCCGTTTCCTTCCTAATAGGTGTTATGTACAGTTACAGCCCCAATGCAATTTCTGCATTCTAACCTCCATCTGAGTCAGCTTCTGGAGGAGAGCTGAAATCCACAGGGCAGGAGATCCAGAAGAACAGGGTGGGACCCTCCGGCATATGCTGAAGCTCTCTCCACAGGCAAACTTTCTTCTTTAAAGAAGCTTCAGTTCTGTTCTTGTAGCCTTTCAACTCAGTAAATCAGGCCCACTCAAATAATCAAGGATAACCTCCCTTAAAGTCAAATGATTATGGATCTTGGTCACAACCTCAAATACCTTCACAGCAACACCTAGTTTCATGTTTGAATAACTGGGATTGTAGCCTAACCAAGCCAACACATAAAACTGATAATCACAGTCTATTCTTTGTCTACTGAACACCCATAGTTGGTGAGAAAGTTAAGTTGCTCAGTCGTATCCGACTCTTTACGACCAGGTGGACTGTAGCCCACCAGGCTCCTCCGTCCGTTGGATTCTCCAGGCAAGAATACTGGAGTGGGTTGCATTCTTTGTCTACCGAACATCCATAACCATCCCCTTAAACCATAAAGACAATGACAAGGTCATGCTTCCACCCAAATCTATACAATTATCCTGTATACAACCCAAATGAAATGCAGCAGCACCCTGGGGCCCCTACCCTGTGGCCTTCGTCTGTCTTTTGTCTGCAGAGAAACTTTAGCCAGACAAAAAGTTTAATCAGAGAAGGGAGAAAATGCATAAGCAAATAAGAGCAGTCAAACAGGACAAAACAATAATAATTGAGTCAAGTAAGCAAAGTCAAGGACCTTTAGTTCCTCCTCAAAGGCTACTGGAGAAGGCAATGGCACCCCACTCCAGTACTCTTGCCTGGAAAATCCCATGGATGGAGGAGACTGGTGGGCTGCAGTCCATGGGGTCGCGAAGAGTCGGACACGACTGAGCAACTTCACTTTCATTTTTCACTTTCATGCATTGGAGAAGGAAATGGCATCCCACTCCAGTGTTCTTGCCTGGAGAATCCCAGGGATGGGGGAGCCTGGTGGGCTGCTGTCTATGGGGTCGCACAGAGTCGGACACGACTGAAGTGACTTAGCAGCAGCAAGGGCTACAGGTAATATTCTGAGCCATATCTTTTGAGCTGTTTTACAGATACTGAAAGCCCCACCAGCTGGAAGAAGTTAACCACATGATGAGCAGACTGTAGCCATGACATCTGTGTGCTCAATCACTCAGTCGTGTCCGACTTTTTAGATCATAGCCCACAAGTCTCCTCCGTCCTTGGAATTTTTCAGGCAAGAATATTGGAGTGGGTTGCCATTTCCTATTCCATCACATAAGCTGACACAGTTCTGAGAACTGGCCTCAAGGAAATGGGAACAAACCAACCCTGGAACTGAACATTAACTGTACTGAAGACAATCAAGATGATGCTGGTCAGGCCACCAATGACCAATTTCAAGATGACTGTCAGAGCTGACTGTGCTGTTATGCATGTAGCTTGCCCCTCACCCCCACCCGTCTATCAAAGCTCTTGCCCACTAGCTGCCATTTGTCGGGGGCAGTGGAAGTTGGCCTATGGACAGAAGCTGCTTGCCCCCCAGGTTGCTGGCCTCTGAAAGAAAGCAACTTTTCACCAAACTTGCCTCTTTATTGGGCTTCCCTTGTGGCTCAGCTGGTAAAGAATCCACCTGCAATGGGAGACCTGGATTCAATCCCTGGGTTGGGAAGATCCCCTGGAGAAGGGAAAAGCAACCCACTCCAGTATCCTGGCCTGGAGAATTCCATGGACTGTATAGTCCTCGGGGTTGCTAAGAGTCAGACATGACTGCCTCTTTATTGGCTCTTTATTGGCTTGTGAGTGGCAAGCAGCTGGACCCACTTTGTTTTAAAATGATGTTTATACTTCAGAACTTCTACGTTGTTGGGGTTTTTTGTTTTTTGTTTTTTTTTGACTGTACCAGGTCTTAGTTGCAGCACGCGGCATCTTCATTGCCACATGTGGGATCTTTGGTGAGGCACGCAGGATCTTTAGTTGCAGCAAGTGGGATCTAGTTCCTCGACCAGGGATCAAACCCCCTGCATTGGGAGTCTTAGCCACTGGACCACCAGGGAAGTCCTTGGACCCACCATTGCTTACAGTTTTTGGCTCCCAGTGTGGGGCTGCTGGGCTCTTGCGATATCTGGCTCCTGGGGGGTTTTCACTGAGCAGAGCCACCAGGACGACACCCCAGGATGGCTGTGAGGAGCTGCTGCTTGAGGTTACCTGGCCTGAGAGAGGGGCTTGGGGGGATGTTCCTGGCAGCTGCCAAAACCATCTCTTTTGGGGATCCTCCCTGTTTCTCCATTGCTTGGCAGTGACTGTCAATGTACACTTTTCCTTCGTGGAACGGAAACATGCATCTGGACGAGCTGACAAGTTCCAACACCAGGTAAGTCCACCAGTATGCACCCAGGCTGCCTGCTCTTCTGAGCACCAAGTGCTCTTTGGGCATTTTGCCAATTGTTGCTGATGTGTGTCTACCACTGGGAACCGTTTGTGTGCACTCACTGCTATTTGGGCATTTTGTCCTTTGGTTCTGACGTGTGTCTGGGGGCCCCCACCTGTCACGTGTTTATGGAGCAAGATAGTGGACTAGGTTCCTCTTCCTCTCGTTCCAGTCCTGTAAGCTAAAGTCCTCTAGCGATGACACACAGGCTGTACCCAAGCACATCATTGCCACTGACTCACATGGGGCCCCCAAAGCCCCTTCCACACTTCTCTGTCAAGGCCTTTCGCAGAGACAGATGCTGTTGAGTACCATTCTCCTTCATCTGCTCAAAACATGTTACAGAGGATGCCTCTATTCCTTAAGAGTGAAAAGGGGGGTGGGGTGAAAAGCAAAGTATAAAATCACTAGTATAACAAAATCATAACCACGTACAAAAACAATACATTTTCTGAGTTCAGGTTTCCGATAAAAACAAAGGAAATAGGCATAAATCATGCCACCTGTTTTCCTTGGCTCCTTTCTTTCTTATAGGTAAAAACATTTAAAATAAGACATTAATGATGTAACTTCATTTTCAGAATACTGATTATAAATAGATCTGGATCTGTGTGTGGATGTAAAAGAATTGTGGATCCCCAGATAGATATCAAAATATTTGGCAAAACTAATACAATATTGTAAAGTTTAAAAATAAAATAAAATTAAAAAAAAGAAAAAAAAAACTTGAATGCAAAATGATGATTGCTACTGGTGATTCTTCTAGACTGCAAGGATTAAGAACATCTATTCCAACTTGGTGTCCAGTTGCCTATAGGGGCTGTGTTTTTCTAGGAGACCTAAGATGTTCAACCATAGCCAAATGAGGTCTGTCATGGTTCAGGCCACACAGCAAGACTATTTCAATGAGTTGACCTGCTTTTAAAATAAAATCTCAGATTGTGGTCTCTTAGGTGTCAAAATGGGCTGAAGGTTCCACCCTGCTGAGAGAAATTACACTTGCTTCTGCTGGTGCATTTCTAGAAGAAAGTTCCTGGCTTATGGTTTTCTAGGCTGCAAAGGCAGTGAAGTTATGTCCCACCTTTGTGCAAGGTTTTCTGTGGCCACAATGACAGGCAGCCATCCACCCCTTTATGTCCTTCACAATCCTCCTGCCAGGGCAATGCCTTTTCTCACTGACACCTTCCCTGAGACTTTAGCACTGCACAACCAATGAGCAGGGATGGGGAAGGTTGTGACCTGACTTCCTATTTTGCAAGAGCTCCCAGCTTTGTCATTTACCTTCCCTGCTCTATTGCTGTTGTTCAGTCATTCAATCATGTCCGACTCTTTGAGACTCCATGGACTGCAGCATGCCAGGCTCCTCTGTCCTCCACTATCTCCCAGAGTTCACTCAAATTCATGTCCATTGAGTCAGTGACACTGTCTAATCATCTCATCCTCTAGGGCTCTCTTCTCCTCCTGCCTTCAACCTTTCCCAGCTTTCTAATGAGTTGGCTCTTTGCATCAGGTGGCCAAAGTACAGAGATTCAGCTTCAGCATCAGTCCTTCAAATGAATATTCAAGGTTGATTTCCTTTAGGATTGACTGGTTTGATCTCCTTGCAGTCCAGGGCACTTTCAAGAGTCTTCTCCAACACCAGAATTCAAAATCATCAATTCTGCGGCACTCAGCCTTCTTTATGGTCCATCTCTCACATCCATACGTGACTACTGGAAAACCCACAGATTTGACTATAGGGACATTTGCTGGCAAACTGATGTCTCTTTTTAATACACTGTCTGGGTTTGTCATAGCTTTCCTTCCAAGGAGCAAGTGTCTTTTAATTTCGTGGCTGCAGTCAGGCCCAAAGGTAACAGGTGGCCTCAGTGTCCACCTGCCCTAAATGGATTTGTATTTCTTCTTTGTTCCTGGTCTTAGAAATTCACCTCATTATCTTCTGATTTGATTTTTGCACACAAAAGGGTGATTTTTATATTTGACCTAGCATTTTTACATTGAAAGTTTCAGGCTATCTTGTCTATATCATCTTTCCAGAAACTGAAGTCTGATTCTGTGGATCCATTTTTTAAAAATTCTGATGTTTGCTTGGTGACGAGCACTATGGACTTCTTAAAGGCTGACCTAGGAATTGAGGAAATAAACAAGGAGGGCAGTTGGACTAGAAAGGGTCAGGCACAAGGGGGTGGAAACAGGAAACAGAGTCTGTGGTTACTAGGCGGTTGGGATAGTTGGGTGGTGGCCATGCAGTGTGTGTGTGCATGGGAGTGATACAGCAGGAGGGGGAGATGTGTGCAGCAGGAGCAGATAGTAGATGTCAAGTTCTTAGAACTGGCAATTGTCCCTGTTCCATACAAGGCAGTGACCGGGCTTGCAATAGAACCTACTATAACCTCAGCAACAAGGACAAGGGACTGGATGACTCACGTTAGAAAAAGATGAGGAAATGTGTTTGGAAAGAAGCAATAGAGCATCTAGCAATGGAGAGACAGAGGCGTGTCACGGAAATCATACCGAATTAAATATATAAACAGCTGAATTCAAGCCCTGGATCTGTAACTAGTGAGACTCTATTATTATTTAAAATTTTATGGAGTATAGTTGATTTACAGTATTGTGTTAATTTCTGCTGTACAGCAAAGGGCATCAGATATACATAAATACACATTTTCATACTTTTCCTCATTATAGTTTAGCACAGTATATTGAATGCAGTTCCCTGTGCTATACAGTGGAACCTTGTGGTTTATTCATTCTATATATAATAGTTTGCATCACTGATTCCAAACTCCCAATCCATCTCTTCCCCAACCCCCTCCCTCTTGGCAACCATAAGCTGTTCTCTATGTCTGTGAGAGACTCTTGTTACTTTTATAAAATTGATCAATTTGTGCTCCAGATGTCAATAAACTACTAAGGATACAGAGTAATTGAGGATGGTGATAGAGAACATGGGTTTAACTTTGGAAAACAGCATGAAGTTTCCTCAAAAAGTTAAAAATAGCACTACTATATGATCCAGCAAGCCCACTTCTGGTATTCATCCAAAGGAAATGAAATCAGGAGTCTGAAGAGATATCTGCACCCTCATATTCACTGCAGCATTTTTCAGAATAGCTAAGATATGAAAACAACCCAAATGTCCATCAATGGATGAACGGATAAAGAAGATGTTATATAGACAGACAGACAGATATTCTGTAGCCATGAGAAAGAAGTAAGTGCTGCCATTTGTGACAACATGGATGGAACTTGAGGGCATTGTGTTAACTGAGACAAGTCAGGCGGGAAAAGACACATACTGTGTATCACTTACATGTGAAATCTAAAAAACCTGAATTCATAGAAGCAGGAAAAAACCCTCAAAAGCTGAAACTCATAGAAGCAGAGATCCCCTGGAGAAGGAAATGGCAACCCACTCCAGCATTCTTGCCTGGAAAATCCCATGGTCAGAGGAGCCTGGCAGGCTACAGTCCACGGGGTTGCAGAAGAGTTGGACACGACTTAGCAATTAAATAACAGCAATACCATAGAAGCAGAATGGTGGCTACCATGGGGTAGGGATGCGGGGGAAGAAGAGAGATGTTGGTAAACCTTAAAACTGGTAGATAAATCAGTCCTGGAGAGCTAATGCACAGGGTAGAGATGATAGTCAACAATGCTGTACTATAAACTTCCAAAGTTGCTAAGAAAGCAAATCTTAATTGTTCCCACCACAAAAAAGAAATGATAATTATGTTACATGTTAGAGGTATTAGCTAGAACTAAGGTGGTAATCATATTGCAATATACAAATGTATCAAATCAACGCACCTTAAACTACATTTTTTGCACCTAAATGCACATTATTATATATAATTATATCTCAGTTAAAAAATAAAGATGAACATAGGTTTTGGAGTCAGGCAGACCTGAACTTCAAGTTGCTCATCTATAAAACTGGATTAATGATATTTCCCTCTTAGGGTATTATGAGGACTAACATGACAAATGCCAAACCGTTAATAACCTTTAAGAACGATTTGTTATTATCTTTTACAAGTTGATGGAAATTCAGGAATCCTTGAAGACAATGCAAGTTTTTGGGGTCAAGGTGGCAGCTAGAGCAAGATTATCATCACCTTAATTATATGTCCCTTTTGTCACTGCTTATCTTGACCATTTGTTTTGAACTTAGCATTTACACTGCTTTTTCTGATTTGGTTTATGTTGTCTCCTAATACTAAAACTTGTAAAGTTTGGACTGTATATTGATGCACATAATTCAGTCCTTATTAGTATTATTCTATTGGTCTTTTGCGTTTCTGCTGACCCCAGAATATCTATTTTAGATTTGAAATTTTTACTGGACAGAGGTAAGACATGCAAGCTTAGTCTATGTATTGTCATCCCATCACCTTTTTTGGATTTTATTTTTCAGTGTCCCTGAGTCACAATTTCTTTAACCAGATTCTCTGCAGGGGGATAGTGTTGTAATTTCTAATAAAAGGGAATCTAAAGAACTATTTATTGACCATTCATTCATTTAAAAAGTAGTTATTGAACTCTTATTATGCTACACTGAGAGGAGGAAGACAAGTAAGGCAGGTTCCTTTTCCTCAAGATGTTTGCTGTCAAGTAGAGCAAAGGAATAAAGGGACAGGCAAAAGAAGCTTCTCAGTTGGATCAAAGAAAAAGTACAAGGAAGGAAGTGAAGTCGCTCAGTCGTGTCCAACTCTTTGAGACCCCATGGACTGTAGCCTACCAGGCTCCTCCGTCCATGGGATTCTCCAGGCAAGAGTACTATTAGTTTCTGTTCTTTCCTAATGAAACTGTAGCTTTCAAAATACCATTTGACTTAATGTAATTTAATTAAACAAATACATCTCTATGACCTACTAAGCTGAGTCCTTGTGAATGAATAAGACAACACCCTGATTCTCAAGGAGTCTGGAGGACTGGTGCTATAGATTTAGATTTCCTTGTATACCCACCTGGACCCCTGCCCCATCGTTAAGTGAGACAAAATTGAAGGAATTTATCATGGCACACACAGGATCATTAAGTTCTCCAGAAATTCCCCTTATGCTATTCTCTATAAAACAGAATACTTAAAAGAGTTGCTTCACTTCACATGTCTTGATAAATAATTATTGAGGTAAGATGTGTTTCTCTGAAATGGAAAACACTGTAAGTTTCCTGCTGGAATTGACTGAGAGTAGTTTCAGTAGCTGTTCAAATTCTTGCCGATTTCTCCTGAATGGATCCTTTTGTTTTGATGGCTTTCCTTATGTAAACCACCTTTATTTTCTTTGGAGAAGACTCGCCAAAGCAAAATCACTTGTTAATATTAGGATAATTGCTGATTCCCTTCCTTTCTGGCACTGAAGATGTAAGAAAGATCTTACATCTTTCTTACATGTAAGAACAGAGCCTGCCCTGGCATTGTAGAGTTCATCTGTGGAAAACTATACAACACAAAATGTTTCTATTGCCTCAGGGGAATTCAGTGTGTCCTTTAAAACACATTTTTTTTTTTTTTATTACAGGGAATTTCCTGGGTTTTTTTCCTAAATTAAAGCATGTGTTTTCCTTTTAAATCAACATACTGAAGTCTTTTCACTTAATTTACTTATGAAACATTTCTGTTGCTGTTAGATGATTCAATATTTAAGTTCTTTCTATATGAAATCAAAACAACTGTTTTGATTCACTCACACAGATGGTAATTTGTGAATAAAAGAAAGCAAATTAGAAAACAAAGAAAGCAAACCAAATAAATGCACAATTGTTGTTTTGGCAATTTATGCCACCATCCCCCAAACCTGGCTTCTTGAAATTTTCACTTTCTAAACATCACTGAGTTTTCCTAGATGGGACATAAAAAAGGATCAGTACCCAATTATGACATGGGGATTTCCCTGACCACTGTGCACTCTCAGACAACAATTGGGAATCTCAAGGCTGTGCTTCAAGACTGAAGAGATTCCGAAGTCAGCAATAGAGATGTCACTGGTTTAACGGGTGGGGAGGGATCTTACATGTCTGAAGCAAGTTCCTGGAGCAACACCCCACTGTTTAGAGGTGGAAGGTGGGTAGGATGGGTAGGAGAGTGTGAGGAATTATCAGTTACAGGGAAATTGACCTCAGGTGGGATCATTAGTTACCAGGGAAACCAGTTGAGGAACACACCCTTAACCTCGCCTTTGATTAAGAATAATCACCAGCTGGTGAGACCTGGGGCAAGTACCAGGAAGGTCAGTTGTGTGAGTAGGTGTAGGTGAAGCAGGCACTGGTCAGACAGGGGATGTATAGAGAGCAAGAGAGCAATCACATTAACTGACCTGACCACACAGTATTCTATAATTCAACTCTGACACTATCTGCTGAAGAGACAGATCTCACAGGTTAAGGACTCAGTCCTACAAGACTGCCCCATCCCCCAACCCCTATCAGACATCAGTCACAGATCAGGTTATCACCTGTGCTTCTGACTGGCGATAAATTAGAGGTTCCAGTGACCCCTTCCTGGCATTTGATAAATTTGCTAGAGCAGCTTACTGAGCTCAGAGAAGCACTTTACATATTATATCATTGAAAGTGAAAGCTGCTTAGTTGTGTCCAACTCTTTTCGACCTCATGGTCTATACTGTCCGTGGAATTCTTCAGTCCACAATACTGGAGTAGGTAGCCTTTCCCTTCTCCAGGGGATCTTCCCAACCCAGGGATTGATCCGAGGTCTCCTGCATTGTGGGCAGATTCTTTAACAGCTGAGCCACAAGGGAAGCCCAAGAATACTGGAGTGGGTAGCCTATCCCTTCTCCAGAGGGTCTTCCTGACCCAGGAATCAAACTGGGGTCTCCTGCATTGCAGGCGGATTCTTTACCAACTGAGCTATCAGGGAAGCCCTATAATAAACTAGATCACTAGTTTATTATAAAAGGAGAGAACTCAGGAGCGCCAGATAGAAAAGATGCAGATGTGTGGGACAGAGTCTGATGCTTCCTTGCCTTCTCCAGGCTTCACACTCCTCCAGAGCCTCCTCGTGTTCCCACACCTCCACCCAGAAGCTCTCCAAACCGTGTCCTTCTGACACGGGAGGCTTCATTACACGCATGTGTGCATGCTAAGTCACTTCAGTCGTGTCAGACTCTACAACCCTATGGACTGTAGCCTGCCAGGCTCCTCTGTCCATGGGACTCTCCAGGCAAGAATACTGGAGTGGGTTGCTGTTGCTTCCTCCAGGGGATCTTCCTGACCCAGGGATGGAACCAGCGTCTCTTACATCTCTAGCATTGGTAGGCGGCTTCTTGTCCACTAGCACCACCTGGGAAACCCAGTTTCATTACATAAGCATAACCAATTAAGTCATTGGCCACAGGTGATTGATTCAACTTCCAGCTACTCTCCCCTCCTCAGAAATCAGAGAGTGGGGGCTTAAGTTCCAACCTTCTATCCATCATTGGTTCCCTTGGCAACCAGCCTCCATCTTTAGGTGCTTTCCAAAAATCACTACATTAACATAAACTCTAGTATGGTTGAAATAACATATGTTAGAAATAACAAAAGACACATTAAATATATTCACATATGAGTTAGAGTTTCTTTATATTATCCCAGCTTTGAAGGAGAAAGGATTTAAGGATTGCATGGATTCACTAATGAGTTTTTTTATGCTAATAGCAAGACAGGTAGAGAGGATTGGGAGAAGTCTAAGTGAGGGAAAGTGAAGTCACTCAGTTGTGTTCCACTCTCTGCAACCCCGTTGACTGTAGCCCACCAGGCTGCTCCATCCATGGGATTTTCCAAGCAAGAGTACTGGAGTGGGTTGCCATTTCCTTCTCCAGGGAGAGGTCTAGAGAAGTTTCAATTTAGATATATAAGGAAATGTATTTAATCTTGGTAAGATTAAAATATCTTAGAAGAGCTTGGAGGAGCTTTTCATTTTTTATTTTGAAGGAGGAAGAGGAGGAATGGAGAGATGATAAGCAGTTGCTATGAGATGTGGAATTTTAGGGAAAGCAGTGGCTTAACACAAGTTTTAGGAAGTTTTCCTGTGTGTTGTACAACGTAATTTCTCCTTTTGTGTCTCCTCAGGAGACATTCTAGAAAGACTTACCTTACTTTCTGAGGCTTTTTGGAGCTACAGACATTCCTTCTCACTGTGTCATCCTGCTAAAACCAGTTTCAAGGTAGCCTGGGGGCCCCCTTGTGTATTAGTCTGCTGAGGCTGCCATAACTAAATACCCTGGGTGGGGTAGATAAACAACAGAAATTTATTTCCTCTATTTTCTAGAGTTAGAAGTCCAAGATCAAGGTGCCAGAGGGGTTGGGTTCCACTGAGGTCTCTCTATTTGGCTTGCATACGGCCATCCTCCTGCTGTTTATGCATCCCGGAGCATGCCTCTGGTGTCTCCCTATAAATTCTGATCTCTACTTCTTATGAGGACACCTATCAGACTGGATTAGGGCTCACCGTAACAGCCTCATTTTAACTTCATTACCTCTTTTAGATACTTTCTCCAAAAACAGTCACATTCTGAGGTACTAGAGGGTTAGAACTTCAACACACAAATTTTGGGGAAACATAGTTCCATCGATAACATTATCCATGGATAATGCTATCCATAGAGCTTCATAGAGCTTTCAGATATACTGTGGCTTATTACATCAGGAACATGAACTGTTAGAACTAGAAGAAATGTTAGACTATTTGACCTACTTTCACTGTATTGGTAAGTAGTGTAAAGCAGTAAAAAGTTACAAATTGCCCAAGTTCAGCCTGTTATACCTCTGTGTCCATGCTAGGATTCGGAATATTTATTTTATTCTTCATAATTCAGCTCAGCCATTCTTACTTTCCATGATTCCTTTTTCTGACTAAATCAAAGTTTGTCAGTTTGTACAATCTCTCTAACCATGAGTTCATCTGCACTGAAATTTGAATATACTTGTATTTACTTTTGCAAGTTTTCACAAGCTAAAGGAATATGGATCAAGTCTTTAGGAATTTCTAGACAATCTAAATTATGCACTAAAAAATTAATTAAACTTTTGGATCAGGAACCGGATAGAAAAAAAGGCTTCTTAGTGTAGGTATTATCTACCTTATGGGAAATGCTAATCTCAGGCAGTTTATCACCATGGAGTGGGGGAAATTTTAACTTGATTCCTCAGGAGGGAAAAATATGGGAGAAACCCCTTCCTGTCCCTTCACCTGAGAGAGGAAGTGGTTTATCTGATTAATGAGACTAAAATAAAGAACTGAGTATGTAAAATTGGCTCCTCCTGTTTTTTTTGGCTTATTTGTCCACAGAGAATGTTTATAGATTTCTGCCTCAGTTTTCCATGAGGTAAGTATACATGCTCTACCTTCTAGATTATGGGATCATTTCCCTCTTTCTTACTATTGTGGTTAAATAAGTGTTAGGCTGCAATTCAGAGAAAAGATGCCTGTTCTGCAGATGAAAATTCTCCCTTGGGAAAGTTGTTCTGAAGTCTAGTCTTCAGGTGGATTATTAGAGAGCTGCTTATCATCTTAGTTCTCTTTTTCCTCCACTCTAAACTTATTAGGAATAAAGTTAATATTTTGATCTCATATGTGTGATTATTGTATGCATTTTTAATTACTTCTTGAATTTATATATCAGGGAAATATTTGATTATTACCTTTGAAACCAGAAGAATTTAAAAGAAAGCAAAACAAATTTTAGTTTCCACTAAAGACATCAGGCTCAAGAGGCATTGTGATCGCCACTCAGGGTAAATATAAAGGAAACCATATGTAGGAACAGCATAGTAAAACTGCTGAAAAAAACAAAGCCAAAGGGAAATACCAAAAAGCAGCTGGAGGGTGATAAAACATAACCTCAAAGAAGGAACAATAAGACTGACAGCTGACCCCAAAACAGAAACAATGGAAGCCATAATTCAATGAGCAACATCTTCTTGGTGATGAAAGAAAATAACTGAAAACTTTGAACACTATATGTAATTTAAAATTTCCTTCTAAAATTGTTATGAAATAAAGATATTTTTGTAGAGAACTTGCTATCAGCAGAACTGCACTGAAATAAAGAACAAGACTAATAAAATGTATTAATCTCTAGTAAGCAGATCAAGCAAAAAAAAAAAAAAATGGGAGAGAGAAAGAAAGAGAAGGCACACTAATATGAGAAATAAAATGGAAACCTAACTATAGATCTTATAAATGATAAAAAAGATGCTAGGAGAACATTTTTTTTTATCATTTTTAAGAGCTATAGTTAGGTTTTCTTTTTATTTCTCATATTAGTGTGACTTCCACTTTCTTTCAAGAGAACATTATGAACAACGTTCTGCCAATAAATTCAACAAATAAGATGACATGGACAAATGCCTTGAAAAACAGAACTTACCCAAACTAATGGAATAAGCAATAGAAAAACTTAATAGTATTATATATGTTAAGTGATTTGAATCTATGGAATCTATCATTTAAAACCTTCCAACGAAGAAAAACCCCTGCCAGTTTTACTAGTGACTTCTAAACATTTAAGGAACAGATAATGCTAATCTTACACAAACCCTACCAGAAAACAGAAAAAGCGGAAATGTTTTCCAATTTTTTTTTTTTAAAACACAAGGCTAGTATAAACTTGACACTAAATATGACAAGGATTTTAGAGGCAAGGCAATTACAGACCAATCCCTTTCATGAGCACAGAAGAAAAAAAATCCAAAACAAAACTCTAGCAAATTGAAATCTAATTATAAAAAGAAGGATATAAATCCTGAAGGTCATGGCCAATGCAACTAGGAATATATGAAGTATATTAAAAAAAATGGTATAAAGGTTATAAAGGAAGAAGTAAGCTGCCATTACTCACATATTACATGGTTTCATGTATCAGAAAAATCTACAAGAATGTATAGGCAACTCGTTGGACTTAGATGAATTTAACAAGGTTGTTGGATACAAGTTCAGAATATAAACAGTTGCATTTCTATATGATAGCAATAAGCAGTTAGAAATGATATTAAAATAGGGTTTACACTAACACAAAGTTGTAAAATATATAGGAATAAATCTAAAAGAGTGCAAGATGTCTGCACTGAAAAATACAAAGTACTGCCAAAAGAAATGAAAAAAGATTTAAAGAAATAGAAGAATATGCCATATTCATGGCTCGAAGATTCAGTATGCTATTAGTTCCCCCACCATCTTGGTCCATAGACATGCCGCAGCCCAGTAAAAGTCTAAGCAGAATTTAGTTTTGGTGAGAACTGAAAAGCTGATTCTAAAATTTATATGGAAATGCAAAGAACCTAGGATCTTTGCATTTTTAAAGCCAGACTTTAAAAATAAGTACATAAATGAATACTCATACCACTAGAAACCAACTTATTGTAGGGTTATCATAATATCAAGATGGGGGATGGTACTGGCAGAGGGTACTAGTCAAAGATTAGTGGAAGAGAATAGAGATTCTATGCTGCTGCTGCTATGTCGTTTCAGTCATGTCCAACTCTGTGTGACCCCATAGACAGCAGCCCACTAGGCTCCTCCGTCCATGGGATTCTCCAGGCAAAATTACTGGAGTGGGTTGCCATTGCCTTCTCGGAGAGATTCAATAATCAGACCTAAACACAGCGATTACCTGATTTCTGAAGGATCTCCACTGAAACTCAATAGGAAAAGGACACTCTTAAGGGGGGAAAAAAAAAAAAAGTTCAATCAAGTCTATATCAACATGAAAAAAACCATCATCCCTGTTTTTTACTATCTCAAAATCAATTCCATCAGGATTGTATATCTAAATATGACAGGTTTTAAAAAAAAGCTTTGAGACAACAACATAGGATAATATCTTCATGACCTTTGGAAAAAGAAAGATTTATCAAAAAGGATATGGCAAACAGCAAAAATTAAGAATTTTAATTCTCCCAAACAAATCATTTGAAGGCCAAAAAGCAAACCTGAGGGTAGTATATTTACAACACGTATAGCTGCTGCTGCTAATTCGCTTCAGTCATGTCTGACTCTGTGTGACCCCATAGATGGCAGCCCACCAGGCCCCGCCGTCCCTGGGATTCTCCAGACAAAAACACTGGAGTGGGTTGCCATTTCCTTCTCCAGTGCGTGAAAGTGAAAAGCGAAAGTGAACGAGTGCTATTTATCAAATATATTAAGAACTGCTAGTGAAGTCAAATGAAGTGAAAGTCACTCGGTCATGTCTGACTCTTTGTGATCCTATGGACTGTCAGCCGCCAGGCTTCTCTGTCCTTGAAATGCTCCAGACAAGAATACTGGAGTGGGTTGCCATTTCCTTCTCCAGGGACCCTTTCTGACCCAGGGATTGAACCTGGGTCTCCCACATTGCAGGCAGATTCTTTGAACTGCTACAAATCAGTAAGAAAAATACACATACATACACAACCCAATAGACAAGTTGGTTTGGACAGTCACCTCAAAAAAGGTTATATCCAATAAACACGTGCTCATCTCTTCATTAAACAGGGGAAGTAAAATCAAAACCACAATGTAGTACCATTGTATAAATACCAAAAAGGTCAAAACTTAAAAGACAAATGGTGCCAAATGTTGGTGAGGAAGTGGAGTCATTGCATCTCTCTTATGCTGTTGGTGGGGATGTAAATTCCAACGATCACTTTGGGGAATCGCCAGTGGAAGGTGGCCATTCCCTATGGTCAGGGAGCCTTGTCCTGGTTTTCTGTGAACAGTTTTGACTCATGTATATTTTTTCAGAATGCTTTTAGTTTAGCATTTGTCCTTGACTTTTTCATTTAAACAAAATGTTGTTACTGATTGTTGTACTCAAATAAGTCAGGGAAAGTTTAATGGACTTCTATTTTATTCATCCAGCTTTTGCCTTGTAGCCTGGGACACATATGACTAAAGATAGTTTCTACTGTAACATACTGTTGAATCTTTAAAGCAACCAGAGATAACACACTTCTGAAACACTTAAGTCCCAGGGATAGCTATTATATTTCCAGTTTTAACTTGTAGTGAACGCTCTTGACACTGCTGCCCCTGCTGGCCATTTGGTGTAATATCAGCCTGTTGTGCCAAAACCGTTAAGCACTGGCCTGAAAGAAGCATAGAATCAGAAAGCTGCCAGCTGGTATAGTCAGTGGGAAAGTTCAGAAATTACGTTAGATGTATTTGAAATATATGTAGAAAATAGAGGCTGAGAAAATAGAGTGAATCAAGGGTAGTCTAAATACTCTTACTACAGTGGTTTTACTATGTATTGCTTGATATAAATATACAATTGTCTATTTACTTATGCCATTATTTGGCAATGCTTTATTTCACAGTAAATTTTCTTGGGAGTAGTGGGATCAAATGATGGTAGTGTATGTGTAATAAGAAAAGTACTGCTGCAGTTTCTCAAGGAAAATGATGATATATTATTTTCACAAAATAATTGTTGATATCAACTGTCCATCCTGGGGCAAAGTGACATGACTGACCATGTGAGAACCAAAAGGCACAAACAGACCTAAGAAATGTCTGCACATACATTAAGGCAGTCGTTATCTGAGGAAGTCTGTAAGCAGCCACAAAAGGAGGATTTACATGTCATTTCATAAAGCATGACTTTTCATTAAGATGAAATGATGAATTGCAAATTAATTTTGCTCATTTTAAAATCTCAAGTTATCTTGTGCAGACACAAAATGAAGTGATAGGCTCACTCTATAAGCAGAACAGGAACTTTTCAGTTATTAAATGATAACAGTTTTATAGCAATGCATTGATGTTAAACAGAAAATCACAAGAGCTGAATAGCTGAATTTTCACCTCTACTTGATTGAGTCGGTGTAAAAGTTATAAAATCCATTCCATTAAAGAGAAAAATGTATGACATGGTGATGAATGCTACTATGGATTCACTTAAACAACACTAAAGATAATATTCTGTGGTGATAGTACAAATCTGAATTTTGGTAGAATATTACACTGAGATAAAAACAATATTATTAAATAAAGAAACCTATGGAGTAGAATGAAGAAGGCAATGGCAACCCACTCTAGTACTCTTGCCTGGAAAATCCCATGGACGGAGGAGCCTGGTAGACTGCAGTTCATGGGGTCACACAGAGTCGGACACGACTGAAGTGACTTAGCAGCAGCATGGAGTAGCAATGTATTTGGAATTGGTTGTAGTGCACATACACTTTGCTAATGTGTCAAAAAATGTCCTTTTGTTTATCCAAAGACACTATCAAAAGAGTGAAAAGACAACCCACAGAGAAGGAGAAAATATTTGCAAATCATTTATCTGATAAGGTATTAATATGAAAAATATATAAAGAACTCCTACAACTTAACAATGAGACAAAAAAAAAAAAAAAAAAAACTCAGTTAAAAAATGGACAAGTCTTATATTTCTCCAAAGTGCTCATTCAATCGTATCTGACTCTTTGCTACCTCATGGACCAAAGCCCATCGGACTCCTCTGTCCATGGGATTTTCGAGGCAAGAATACTGGAGTTGGTTGCCAGTTCCTTCTCCAGGAGATCTTCCCAACCCAGGGATCAAACCCAAGTCTCCTGCATTGGTAGATGGGCTCTTTACCACTGAGCCACCTGGGAAACCCACATATATGTATGTGTATATATACATATATATCCTCTATTTGCTACTCATTATTGTTTTAGAAATATATGAGCATTTTAATATTACTTTGTTAATATACCTAATGTCATGCAATGGTATTAGAAGAGGGTCCTTTATATTTTGGTTGAATTTTGTTCACAATATATTGAAAATATTAATCAAAATGTTAAAAGACCCTGCAGCTTTTGAAGGTTTTACCACTTTGAATTATTGAAAACTGAGTTTGTAATGAGAACGGCATTGAAATTTATCCCTAGAAAAGCAATTGGCAGCGGGAGGGGGTGCAAATAAATGAAAAAGTCTCAAATACTGTACCAGATTTTATTTTGAAACTGTATTTTGAACAATATTGACATGTTTGATAGAGTTCTTACTTTTAATTGGACATATTTATATTCTAACCAAAAGTAAATTTAATTGAGAAGGCCTATAATTTTGCTATAAATATATGTGGCAAAACATCTGAAAGAAATTTAGACAGACAATGTATTTCTTAAGTTTTGCTTATAAAGTATTTGCTGAAGGAAAGTTTTTTTTTTTTAATTGGAATATAATTGCTTTACAATGTTGTGTTAGTCTCTGCTGTACAATGAAGTGAACCAGATATGTGCATATATTCCCTCCCACTTGAGTCTCCTGCCCACCCCCACATCCCATCCCTCCACGTCATCACAGAGCACCAAGCTGAGCAGCCTGCGCTATGTAGCAGCTCCCCACTAGCTATCTATTTTAAATACAGTAGTGTGTATATGTTGTTTTGTCCCAATTTGTCCTATCCTCCCCTTACCCCTCTGAGTCCACATGTTCATTCTCTACGTCTTCATCACTATTCCCGCCCTGGACGAAAAGTATTTTAAATAGAGAAAAAAGACAGTATTTATGGAAAATATTAGGCTTTATATTTACACGTTATAAGGTGACAGAAACTAGAATTGAGATGATCTTTCATTAAGCACTTTGCTCTGAGCTTACATAGTACCTATGAGCTTTCTCTCATAGAAAGAGCATTTGTATTAAAATATATATTCTATGGAGAAGAGTCTACTGAAAGTGTCAACCACCAAGTTTATTAGGCATAAAATGCAATATTGATGAAATTTTGCAAAACATATTTGTAAGACTGTATTAAAATATATGTTCTTCAGAAAAAAAGAATACTAGATCTGGCTAAAACTATAATTTACGTATGTGACTATGTACCAAGAAGTTACCCTGTTTTTTAAAAAAAATTCAGATTATGAATATGAATGTTTTTTAGAATTTTACTTTAAGGTACATGGGTACGTGTGCATTTGTGCTAAGTCTCTTCAGTCATGTTTGACTCTTTGTGACCCCCATAAACTATAGCCCACCAGGCTTTTCTGTTCATGGATTCTCTAGGCAAGAATATGGGAATAGGTTGCTGTGCCCTCCTCCAGGGGATCTTCCTGACCCAGGGATTGAACCTGCATCACTTATGTCTTCTGCATTTGCAGGCAGGTTCTCTACCACTAGTGCCACCTGAGGTATATGTTATTTTAATATTTTAGAAGAGATTTTATGTTTGAAAATCAGTTTTGAATCATCTTTGTATAAAGGTCTACCAATTTATTGAATGAATTTGTTGGCTAGTAAATAAATTTTATTTTTTATTCTATATTCTGGCCACACCTTGAAGCTTGCAGGATCTCAGTTCCTCAATCAAGGATTGAACAGAGGCTCCTGGTAGTGGAACCATGGTGTCCTAACCACTGGCCCAATAGGGATTTTTTTTTAATGCCAAGCTATGCAGCATGCATGATCTGAGTTCCCCAACCAGGGACAGGCTCAGTAAATAAAAGGATTAAGACAGTCTTGCAAGGAAGAACTTAAATGTTCCTCACCAAATGACTCCTATTTTCTTTCCTGATTTCGAACATGACTCTTTCCCTCACACTTACTAGTGAAAGAATCACAGCATCAGCATCCTCTCTTGGTCCCCTGGGCAGAGGCGAGGATATTCCCCAATTTGGCTCAGGCACAGAAGAGGAGAGGCTTCAGGGAATTCCTTGTCCTTCCTCCCGGAGGGCTTGAAGAAGTGATGCTGCTGCTCTCAAATCTCCATAAAAAACCTGTTAGTGATGACTTACCATCCTTTTCACAGACTGAAAAATGAATGCGTAGAGAGGTGAAGTGGTAAAGGAGGCCCAAGGCGTCTCCTGGAGCCCGAGCTCCTGTAGCTGCTTCCGCTTCTGGGAGTCTGTCCCTTCCACTTCCGGGAGCGGGCGCGCTCGGCCGGCATCTTGTTGAGTTGAGCTCACAGTCAGGAGCCCTTGGCAAACGGCTCACGTGGGCTCCACACCACCGTAGAAATCTGGAGGACGTCATTTTGCCCCACAATTCTGAAGTAAAATATCTTTGCTTGAGTGTGTACTAAGTCCCTTCAGTCGTGTCCAACTCTTTGCGACATTATGGACTGAAGCCAGGCTCCTCAAAACATGGGATTCTGGAGGCAAGAATACTGGAATGGGTTGCCATGCCCTTCTCCAAGGAATCTTCCTAATCCAGGGATCGAACCCATGTCTCTTATGTCTTCTGAGTTGACAGGTGGGTTCTTTACCACTGACGCTTACTTGGGAAGCCCCAAATATGTTTAAGTCTGTCTTTTTTTGTGAGAAGTGTTATGACAGTATGGTAGTTAATAGGACAGTGTGGTAATTAGACAAATCAAAACAAGACAAAGCTTCACCATCTGATATACATCCTTTACATGTATTGTTGTTACATGATCCATCTTCATATTTTTAACTAAAGAAAAAATAGAATAAAGTAATTGTACAAGTTCTTCTAAGGCATTTTGTTTACACTGTGCTTGACTTCAGCCTACTTTTTGTATACTATAGGACATTTTCCAAGTTGCTGTGTAAAAATATCGAGGGCTCAGTAGATGGCGCTGCTATACTATCCTTTTGGTCAGATTTAAGAATTGTTGCTTTCTGGGATACTAGTCAAAAACAGGAGTTGGGAGGGAAACTCAGATTTCTTAACCTAATTCTAGGCAGATATCAAGATTCTGAGTCTTATTTTTTCCAAACCCTTTAAAATTCTGCACCTTAAACAAATTAGAAATGTTGTGAAAACATTTGTTCCTTGGGTATTTCTCTTAAAAAAAAAAAGTATTGAAGCATAGTTGATTTACAATGTTCTATTAATTTCTGCAGTACAGCAAAGTTTTGAGTATATATTCTTTTCCATTATGGTTTATCACAGGATATTGAATTTAGTTCTCTGGGCTATACAGTAGGACTTTGTTGTTTATCTGTTTCATACATACTAGTTTGCGTCTGCTAATCCCAAACTCCCAATCCTTACCTCCCCCAGCCCCGTCCCCCTTGGCAACCACCAGTCTGTTCTCTGTGTCTGTGTGGAAACTTTGGCTGCTCTTCATCTTCCCTAACACTCTCTGTCAATCTCCTTTTTCTAAAAAACTTTTTTTTTATTGAAAATTTCAAGTGTATACAAAAATAGAATAGAAGAATAAACTTTTATGTTTCATCATTTAAATATTGTTGTTCAGTTGCTAAGTTGTGTCTGACTCTTTGCAACTCCATGAACTGCATGCAGCACACCAGGCTCCCCTGTCCTTCATTGTCTTCCTGAGTTTGGTGAAACTCATGTCCATTGAGTCAGTGATTCCATCCTACCATCTCAGCCTCTATCACCCCCTTCTCCTCTTGCCCTCAGTCTTTCCCAGCATCAGGGTCTTTTCTGATGAGTAGGCTCTTCACATCAGGAGGCCAAACTATTGGAGCTTTACTTTCAGCAAAGAATATTCAGGGTTGACTTCCTTTAGGATTGACTGGTTTGATCTCCTTACTGTCCAAGAGGCTCTCAAGAGCCTTCTTCAGCACCACAGTTCGAAAGCATCAACTCTTTGGCGCCCATTCATGGCCCATCTTGACTGATATATACCCATCCATCTCCCCCAGATTATTTGAAACAACTCTTATCATCCCAGGATGTTACTCTAAAAGATAAGGATTCTTTCTCTTAACCGTAACCTCAATACCATGATCACACTTAAAAATAATCAGTAATTATTCCTTAATCACATAAAATAACTAGTCAAGGTACAAATATTCACAATTGTCCCATCGCATTTTTGCAGTTTGTTTGACTCAGGATTCAAAGTAAAATACATAAAATGCAAACATAGGTGTGTCTCTAAAAAGTCTTTGAATCTATGGATTCTTTCCTCTGTGTCTCCCTCCTGCCCCTTTGATTTTTAAAAAACGGGGCTGCTCATCCTATAGACTTTCCCACAATCTGGATTTTGCCGATTGCGTCCCAGGTTGTTTACTTTGCTCCTTTGTCTCCATATTTTCTGAAAATTGGTGTCATATTTGATAGGATTTAAGTCCAGTTTTTTTGGCCCCAGTTTGCAAAGTGCTCCAGTATATCCTCTTGGTATCTCTTTCCAGTCAAGGAGTTGGGCCTCTCTGCAAGGACTAAAGTCACATTTCAAACAACGAGAGGCAGGAATTCCCAGTTATTCATGTACATGCTATATGTGACTTTTCCCTTCTTTCTACACCTACGTTACATGGCAATCTGGGAGGGGTTCCTTAACTGAAACATTTGCTGCATCCAAATAATAACTTCTTTGCCAAAAATGATTCCTTATATACTTTGGATTCTGCAAGCCCAAGTTTCTTCTCCAATTTATAATCTAATTTTATTTTTCATGCACCCGGGGCTTTCAAGGTTGGAATCCAGAAAACTTAAAAATTATCTTATATTGTTCTATTTAATTATTAAAAAGTAAACCAGATAACCTTCCATCTGTCCAGGCTATTTGGCTGAATTAAGAGAAGGCAAAACAGAGTGAAAGCTAATTGCTCCCCTAAAACCCCAGAGAAAATTAAGTGATATGACATTTTCTCTTATATTCATAAACTTGCTGAATAATATGTTAAAGGGGAGAAAGAAAACAGGTCTACAATATTGTTGAAATTTAACTTCATATTTATCTCTTTTTCTCTTCAAATTCTCAGTTAAGGAACTAAACCAAAGAAAGGAAATAAAACATGAAGGAGAAAAGAGGAGCCTTTTGTTTAAATTGGTAGAAAAATCATAAGCCTAGACTGGGATCTGCCGTTTTCATGCTTCATCTAAGTATCTGTGGAACTTCAAATTATCTCTAAAAACACAAATATAAAAAGGAAGAAAATTCTCTATTATGTTTCTAAACCTTGGGTTGCAGTGGGGGAGATGATAATGCCAGCATCTTTCTTGCTTTTACCATATTATGGCACGTTTTCCTTGATGTAATTTTTTTTTTTTTACAGTGGGACATTATTTAAGTCATTGTTTGTCACGGTGTTTAAAAAATAATCTTTTTTTTGTTGTTGCCTTCCTGGGTCTGGCAGATCTGCTGGAGAAGGGATAGGCTACCCACTCCAGTATTCTTGGGCTTTCTTCGTGGCTCAGCTGGTAAAGAATCTGCCTGCAATGCAGGAGACCTGGGTTTGATCCCTGGGTTGTGAAGATCCCCTAGAGAAGGGAAAGGCTACCCACTCCAGCATTCTGGCCTGGAGAAATCCATGGACTGTATAGAGTCAGACATGACTGAGCGACTTTCACTAGAAAAGGGTTGACATACAATAGTGTGTTAGTTCAGGTGTACACATAGCAATCTGACAATCAAATACATTACCAAATGACCACCAGGACAAGCCCAGTAACCCTCTGTAACCATGCAGTACAGCACTATTGACTATATTCCTTATGCTGTATACTAATTACATCTCCATGACATTTACTTTATAACTGGAAGTTTGTATCTCTTAACCCTTTTCACCTATTCCTCCCAACCCCTACCCCATTTCCTTTAACAAATAATCATTTTTGATCGCCTTTATTCTTGTTTAAATTCACTTCAGTAAAATACTTGTTAAAAATAAAATCTAAATATTGACCGATAGATAATTAGATGGTTGATAGATTAAAAAAAATTTTTTTTTCCTGCGAGACTGTTAAGGGTATCTGTGGACACACAGAGAAAGTATTTTGCAGGATGGAGATGTTAACTAACTTTCTCTATGACTAAATGTTAGGCTTTCTAAAGCTGTGATAGCTATTGAAGAATTTCTTCAATAGTAATTATTCACCATCCTTGAACACAAAGGGTTCACTAACGAGTAAACAATCTATCTTACTCAAAACTGAGAGGTGCAGGAAAATTAGGAGGTCAGGGTCACACTTACTGAAAGGGTCCATTCCCATCAGGTAAAGGAGGAGAAATGCACAGCATGACCCACAGCTCATTAGACGTGGGAGGAAGCCTAGAGTCATTTCATGATGGGAAACCAGGCGTAGAAGGGATAACTGATCATTTCACCATCTCACGCCTTGTTAGAGGCAGAGCAAGAAGTAGATCTAAGAAACCCTGATTTTGAGTCCCTCTCAATACATTCTGGTGCCTTAGTAAGCCTAAAGGGCATCAGGGAAAACCACGTGTTACAACCAGTCCCTGGTGGTTTTATTTATTTTATTTTAATGTGATTTAATTTTTAATAGGGCTTCCCTGGTGGCTCAAATGGTAAAGAATCTCCCTGGATTGCGGGAGATCTGAGCTCAATCCCTGGGTCGGGAAGATCCTCTGGAGAAGGGAATGGCAATCCACTCCAGTATGCTTGCCTGGAGAATTCCAGGGACAGAGGAGCCTTGTGGGCTACAGTCCATCGGGTTGCAAAGAGTCAGACACAACTGAGCAACACACACACACACAATTTTTAATAATAAATGATTGTTTCAAGTCACTCTGTTTTGGAGTGTCTTTTATCTTTAATTTAATTTTAAAAATTTGTCTGTGCCATATGGCATACAGGATCTTAGTCCCCCAACTAGGGATCGAACCCATGTGCCCTTCATTGGAAGCATAGAGTCTTAGGCATGTCCCCAGACAATGGTGTTTTTAAATGAATGCTGTATTGTTTAAGGCCACAGACCAGAACACAGTCTTCAGATCTAAGGTTGTGTTAATACTTTTTTTTCATGTTTTCCAATCACACACTTGAAGATTAACAGTATCTTCAGCAAAGTCATCTTTCAGAGTTGTGGTAAACAATACACAAATGTAGGGACTTCTCTGGAAGCCCACTGGTTACGATTCTTTATTTCTACTGCAGGTGTTGCAGGTTCGATCCCTGGTCAGAGAACTAAGATCCCACATGCTGCGCTGCCCCCTTCCTCTCAAAAGCAACACACAAATACAGTAAAATCCCCCACTTATAAACCTTCAGGTTTCGAACTTTCGAACCTGTGAACATGCATTCCTATGACCAGTCACGTAAGTTAGTTCACATGTCTGGTGTACATTGTCACGTGCATCCATCCTCTACAAATGGTTGTGTTTTTGTGCACTTTACTGTACAGCACTGATAGAATACAGTAGTGCAGTATCTTTATTTCAAGCCCAGGATATTGGGAAGCAAGTAAGTATAAAAGCAGTGGTATTATAGCCAATTGTGTTAGTTGGGTACATAGGCTAACTTTATTGGACTTATAGACAAATTGGACTTACGAACATGCTCTCAGAATGGAACTCAGTTATATGTAGGGGATTTACTGTTTGTGTGTGTATCTATAACAATAGGAATTCTTCTATTTGAGGAGTCAGCCACCAGAGGGTGGCACTGCTAATTCGCTTCAGTCATGTCCGACTCTGTGTGACCCCATAGACGGCAGGCCACAAGGCTCCCCCCTCCCTGGGATTCTCCAGGCAAGAACACTGGAGTGGGTTGCCATTTCCTTCTCCAATGCATGAAAGTGAAAAGTGAAAGTGAAGTCGCTCAGTCGGGTCTGACTCTTAGCGACCCCATGGACTGCAGCCTACCAGGCTCCTCCATCCATGGGATTTTCCAGGCAAGAGTACTGGAGTGGGGTGCCATGGCACACAATCTCTCTTTCTCCACGGAGGGTGAACATTATCTGACCTGCTATTGATATAACTTACTGCAGGAAGGACTGGGCCCCTGTCTGCTTGCTTCCCCTGCCCCTGTGTTACCTCCTGCCCTCATCTGCTGGGGTCTCGGCTGTGTCAGAGCATTCCCTCTGGTTTCCTGGTTTCCAGCCTTCCATGCTGCTGCCAGAGAGGTATTTATGACTACATGGCTTTCTTGTTTAAAATTCTTCATGGGCATTGTCTCTTTAGGGGATTCCATGGCATCTATTTTAGCCATTTATCACAGGAAATTGCAATGGTGTGTTTATGCGCCTGCCTTCTATAAGAGCATCCTCTAAGATGAGATCTTAGCTCCATTCTTTCTTTATTTTTATTTTTGGTAGCCCGAACTCCTAGCCGGATTAAATGAAGGGTCCATCATCAGTGAGAAACTCTACCGTCCCTATATTATTTTGACACACGTAGAAGTTCACTGGCTGTCTTTGCCTTGCCTCTGATTCATATACTAGAAGACCAAGGAGGGGTCTGAAATGCTGCCTTGAAGGGGGCATTCCTCGTTATAGCCACTTGAAGAGGGCTCTGGAGTTCACCATTGCTTGAAACATACACTTATGTACTTAAAAAATTGAACATCTTAAAGGGGATTTGCTCACAGCTGACAGGAGTAAGGCTATGTGGACTAGAGACTGAGGCATGTGACAGGTGGGGTGCCTGGGAGATCAGAAGGGAGCAAGACAGTTGTCCCAGGGGAGGTTTCCAACGAAACGCTTAGGTCTCGCGGTCAAGGGGGAGATGGCCTTGTTCGCACCAGCAGTCCTCTCCTGGATCATTTTGACAGCAGGGCTCTGTTTTGCTAACCCTTGAATTAAATAATGCAGATAAATGGTCAATTAAAAAAGTTTTGGTTCTTTTATACTTGGGAACGCACAGGCACGTGATAAAAAAGAAACTCAAGTAGTACAAAAGGACAAAATAAAATTTGTTTTAAAAAGAGCAAGCAAGAAGCTTTTAGTTTGTCTATTTCGTCTTCCTTACTTTTTATTTTTCCTCATGGAAAATACACTCCTTTCCCCAATGTTTGAAACTATTTTATTTTCAAAAGGATTGGTCAGTTATCATCATAGTTTTATAAGCTTCCTGATCTGAGTTTTAAAGAGGTCCCATCTAAAATGTGGTCATGCAGTTATTCATATTTATACACATTCTTCTCAACTCTGGGTTTACAAAACTCATAACACACTTACCTACATCAGCACTGAGCAGCTGGTATAGGATGTTGGCTAGAAATGAGCATGGTGGGAAAATCAGATGCCTAATTTTTGCACCAATTAGTTGCAAATGAAAGTTGGATTGAAACCCTCAGAATAACTTGAGTTTGTAACCTTTCCCTTCTCACATCTTGCTGGCAAATGATGTACAGCAGGGAAAAAAAATCTGGAGTTGAATAGAGGATTATTCTGTTTTGTCTAGACATAAAATCTATGCCTAGACTTAGAACAATTTAGAAGAATAGGTGAAAACTATTGCTATATCTAAATAAGTCCCAGTGGTAGGAGATCTTGAGACAAAAATATTTTCAAGGAATGTTGATATTTCAAAGATGCAAATGAGACTTCTGTATTTTGGATTTGATGAGTAC
The DNA here is from genome assembly GCF_032452875.1 of Bos javanicus. Classification (NCBI taxonomy): domain Eukaryota; kingdom Metazoa; phylum Chordata; class Mammalia; order Artiodactyla; family Bovidae; genus Bos; species Bos javanicus. The sequence goes on from NC_083880.1 coordinate 30,030,176, forward strand.
TTAATACTGACTCCATTTTGAAGATATAAAATTTTAAAGGGTGTTGACAATTTAAATATTTCTTAATGTGGTCCCTATTGCATCGTTTAAAAAGCTGTGGAAATGAAGAAAAAGATTACAGACTGGAAGCATGCTAAAGCTTTGGGGAAAATCTGGTGTTTCAAAGGCAGGTGATAAAAAGAATCAAGAAAAAATATCTTGAGACACAAAACAAGAGAACCCATTGGAGAAAGGGATTTTTATGACAATTTGAAGGTTCCACAGCCTGTTGACCTATATAGTTGTCATTCAAGATAAAGTGTTTGGTGTGTTGCTATGTGCAGAGAGGCACTCGGTAAAAATTGTTGCTGGTGATGAAAAGTTTATTATGGAGAAAAAAGGAATTTTGTGGATGAAGGAAAGGAAATTTGTAAGACAACACATCCAAATGTCTTAAATGACCTTAGAATATCTTTTAAAATATAGATAACTGGGAGCTTCCTTGGTGGTCCAGTGGTAGGACTCTGTGCTCTGAATGCAGGGGGCACAGGTTTGATACCTGTTCAAGGAACTAAGATCCTGCATGCCACATAGGATGCACAGCCAAAAAAGAGTAAAGTTAACTGAGTCTTGTAATAATGTATAATGTAAAATAATCTGAAAAAGAAAAAAATATGTATGTATAACTGAATTACTTTTCACTATACCTGAAACATTGTAAATCAACTACAATACAAAATTTTAAAAAGGTATATAGATAACTGAGTAAACTATTTTCTTCAAGTATACAATAAGGATTTGAAGTGATTATCTGAGCAAATAAATTAATTCATTCTACGCTAAAACATTTCAGGTAGAAATAAAAATTGAATTTCCATAGCCTTCTGTGCTGTGCTTAGTCACTTAGTCGTTTCCAACTCTTTGCAACCCCATGGACTGCAGTCCACCAGGCTCCTCTGTCCATGGGGATTCTCCAGGCAAGAATACTGGAGTGGGTTGCCATGCTCTCCTCCAGAGTAGCTTCCCAACTCAAGGATTGAATCCAGGTCTCCTGCGTTGCAAGTGGATTCTTTACCAGACTGAGTCACCAGGGAGTGACTGGAGTGGGTAGCCTATCCCTCTTCAGGGGATCTGCCTGACCCAGGAATCAAACTGGGGTCTCCTGCATTGCAGGCAGATTCTTTACCAGATGAGCTACCAGGGAACCCCCAGTAGCCTTCTAATGACATACAGTGTTCAGTGATTCACCTAACCTGGTAAAAGCATGTGTTATAGATAATTGTTCAGATTACGTATTAAGTATTTACTGTGATTTCTGAAGTTCACATGTTGACAAGCTTTGTTTTTTAAAGCCTTAAGTGATTTTTTTACAATATTGCTTCTGTTTGACATTTTTGGTTCTTTGGCTGCAAGGCATGTGGAAATCTTAGCTCCCCAACCAGGGATAGAATCTGCAGCCCCTGCATTGTCTTAACTACAGGACCACCAGGGAAGTCACCATTGGCTTTTTTTTTTTTAACAGATTCCCTTTAAATTTTTTTTTAATTTATTTATTTTTTGTTATGCTGTGTCTTTGTTGCTGTGAGGGCTTTTCTCTAGTTGAGGAGAGGTGGTGGGGGCAAGGAGGGACTACTCTCCATGTGAGGAACTCAGCCTTGGATTTACAGTGGTTTGTCTTGTTGCAGAGCATGGGCTCTAAGGGGTGTGGGCTTTAGTAGCTGTGGCTCCAGAGCTTTAGCGCGCAGGCCCAGTGGTTGTGGTGTATGGTCTTAGTTGCTCTGGGGTTTGTGGGATCTTCCCAGACCAGGAATAGAACCAGTGTCTCCTGCATGGCAGAGGGTTTCCTTACCACTAAGCCAGGAGGAAAGCCCCCCACTGATTATTCTTAAATGAATGTTTTCAAGTTAGATTCCTCTACTAGATTCCCTTCTTCTAGGGAATATCTCCTTTATTCCAATATTTACACAAAGATAATGCCTGGCTGTTTTTTTAAGTGAACAAAGTTTGTTGGAGGGGAGTCCAGAATTAGAAAAACAAAGACAATTTGAAATGCATACTCCTTCATTTGAGGATTTTTCACTGGATTTGCTTTGCTGCCAGGTTCCAGTTGGCCGATCTTTCTTACCCTGTTTTGCCTCCATGATTTTGTTTGGGGTGAAGGAATGGAGAAGACAGTTGACCCTGAGTTGTATCTGAAGTTGGCCGTGGGGTGATGGGGGAACGGAGTATTCTCTCCTGCTCAGGGAAGCTGCCTTTCATTCACCACGGGACATGGAGTCTCCGGGCACATCCTACATGGGGCTGTTTTAATTCTCAGCGAGGTCAGAAGATTTCCTTTCCCTCAGGGTTCACAGTCATTTGCAATCTCCCAATCTTTCCACTACCCGTTAGACAAACTCCCTGCCATAAACTGGACAGAACTTCAAAAGACAAAGTTCGCCACCACACGAGGTGGTGCTGGGATGACAGAACTCCCTTCTGTGGGGAAGGGGGGAAGGGAAACCTGCCACGGGCTGGGACTCAGGTGCCCCGCAATGTGCAGACTCTCTCAGTGACCGTTCCCACCCCAGAAGGTAGACATGTGCCTTTCTCCTTACAGAGAAAGAAGGCAGCCAGGGAAACCCAGCACAGACTCACAGGGTGAGGAGGAACGTCACATAGCAGGAACTCCAAAAAACACGAAAACAAAACTTGTGGCTTTAGACCTTGTAGAAGTGAAAGGAGAAAAAGAGGTAAGAAGGGAGAGGACTCATGCTTCCATGGAGAAAAGCAGTCCTAGCAGAGGTGAGGCTGGGAAGTCAGTCAGTAATAACTTTATTCCCCTAGCAATGACTGAATTAAAAAATAAATATCTCAGGGGCCCCCTTTTGTTGCCAGACAGTGGTTTAGGAGCCAAAACTCCATTAGTGAAAGACCAAGTCTCTCCTATCATGGAATTTATGAATAAATTGAGTAAAGAAGATGTGGCATATATATACAATGGAATAAAAGAATGAAATAGTGCCATTTGCAGCAACAACGATGAACCTAGAGGTTGTCATACTAAGCAAAGTAAGCCAGAAAGAGAGACAAATACCATACATTGTCACTTGTACGTGGAACCTAAAATATGACACAAATGAACTTACCTATGAAACAGAAACAGACTCACAGACAGAGAGAACAGACCTGTGGTTGCCAAGGCGAAGGGAGCTGGGAGAGGGATGGAGTGGGAGGTTGAGGCTAGCAGATATAAGCTATTATGTACGGGGTGGATGAACAACAAGGTCCTGCTGCGTAGCACAGGGAAGTATATTCAATATTCTGTGATAAGCCATAAAGGAAAAGAATAGGAAAAAGAATGTGTATATATATGTATAAGAATGTATATATATGTATATGTATGAGTCATTTTTCTGTAGAGTAGAAATTAATATTGTAAATATAATATTCCAGTACTAGAGATAGATAGGAGAAGGCAATGGCACCCCACTCCAGTACCCTTGCCTGGAAAATCCCATGGACCGAGGAGCCTGGTAGGCTGCAGTCCATGGGGTCGCTAAGCTTCGGACATGACTGAGCGACTTAACTTTCACTTTTCACTTTCATGCATTGGAGAAGGAAATGACAACCCACTCCAGTGTTCTTGCCTGGAGAATCCCACGGATGGGGGAGCCTGATGGGCTTCTGTCTATGGGGTCACACAGAGTTGGAAACGACTGAAGTGACTTAGCAGCAGCAGAGATAGATAATAACCAGGTATCTCATTACACAAATAAATAGACCATGTAAGTTCAACTGGTAATAGGTGCTGGGAAGTAAAATAAACCAGGGACTAAAGAGTAATGTGTTTGTGCTTAATTGATAAGGAATCAGGGAAGGCTTCTGGGAGGAGCTGGTATTTCAACAGAGCACTTCGAATGAGGAGTGAACAAGTCATGTGTGTGATTTATTACTAAAACTAGAGAGTTCTTTTCTTTCCCTCCAGATCAGGAGGGAGGTTGTCCCCAGAAGTGGGACCACAGCCCCACTTCTGGAATCACAAAGAGACCAGGGAATTAGAGATCTTCTGTAGCCATGAGGATGGAGGGGACTAATGTCAGAATTGTGGCTGGGCTACTGGACCTGAGGGGGTAAAGGGGTGGCAATACCCCCAGTTCCTGTGAAGCCGTGACCCACATTTCAAGCTGGGTGACAGGGGGTGGAGGAAAAGGTCTGGTTGGCTCTGGAGGGATAGGACATGAATTCCAGCACTGTCACTCATCAACTGGCTGACCTGGGCAAGGTATTTGACATCTCTGTGCATCCGTTTATTTATCTGGACAATGGGGTTTGAATGGTCCTTCTGTCATAGGGTTATGGCTTAGATTAACTGAGCTAATATGTATGTAGCATCCTTAGAATAGTGCCTGTCACATAATAAATTCTATACATATGTGGCTTTTTTTTTTAATTGGAGTATAATTGCTTTACAATGTTGTGTTAGTTTGTGCTGTACAACGAAGTGGGTTGGCTCTATGTACATATATATCCACTCCCTCTTAAGCCTCCCTCCCCCCATTCCACCTCTCTAGGTCATCACAGAGCATTTAGCTGAGCTCCCTGTGCTATACAGCTGCTTCCCACTAGTTATCTGTTTTATACAGGGTAGTGTATATATGTCAAACCTAATCTCACGATTCATCCCACCTCTCTTTCCCCCAGTCCCCCTCCCTCTCCATATACACATGTCTGTTCTCTACATCTGTATCTCTATTCCTGCTCTGGGAATAAGTTCACCTGTACCATTTTTCTATGTTCCACATATAAGCGATAATTTATGATATTTGTTTTTCTCTTTCTTACTTCACTCTGTATGACAGTCTCTTGTTCCATCCAAGTCTCTACTGATGACCCAATTTCCTTCCTTTTTATGCGGCCCCATGGGATGTAGCCCACCAGGCTCCTCTATCCATGGAATTTTCCAGGCAAGAATACTGGAGTAGGTAGTCCTTCCCCTCATTAGGGGATCTTCTCGACCCAGGGATTGAACCCAGATCTCCTGGATTGCAGATGGGTTCTTCACCATCTGAGCCACCAGGGAAGCCCCCCAAATATGGAATGATTCATGAATTTGCATGTCATCCTTGCTCAAGGGCCATGCTAGTCTTCGCTGCTGCTGCTGCTAAGTCGCTTCAGTTGTGTCCGACTCTGTGTGACCCCATAGACAGCAGCCTGCCAGGCTCCTCCGTCCCTGGGATTCTCCAGACAAGAACACTGGAGTGGGTTGCCATTTCCTTCTCCAATGCATGAAAGTGAAAAGTGAAAGTGAAGTTACTCAGTTGTGTCCGACTCTTCGCCACCCCATGGGCTGCAGCCTACCAGGCTCCTCTGCCCATGGGATTTTCCAGGCAAGAGTACTGGAGTGGGTTGCCATTGCCTTCTCCGCTAGTCTTCTCTATAATGTTCCAATTTTAGTATATGTGCTGCCAAAGCGAGCACTTTTAATGGCTGAGTAGTATTCCGCTGTATATATGTGCCACATCTTCTCTATGTGTTCCTCTGTTGTTGGCCTGTGGCCGTTATTAACACATCACCCTCCTCAGGGGACCCAAAGCTCTCCCCGCTTTTCCTGCACCCCCATTCAAGAGGCTGATTAAACATGGCTGACAATAAGTCATTGTTTTACCCTGTTGAAGCCAGTGTCTTCAGGATGTACGTGGCCCCTGCAGCTTTCCTTACTGAATCCAAACATGAAAAGGCTGAATGTTTTCACCTCCCAAACAGCCCAGTGAAAGGCACAGGGAAGATGCTGTGGCTTCTGGGAGCTTTTGCTGACTCCTGGAGAGGATTGCTTCCATAGCAATGAATACAACTTTCTGGCCTCTTTCTACATAGACCTGAGAGGGGGGAAATTACACATTGAATCTTCCTTCAGAAACCTAGGGACATCTTCGCTGTTGTTGTTCAGTTGCTCAGTTGTGTCCGACTCTTTGCAACCCCATGGACAGCAACACCTTAAGCACTATGTCTTTTAAGTCCCTTTGCAGAGAATTCTACTCTGTAGCTTGAAGGAATATGCAACAGAAATAGAGAACATGGTGATCATTTAAAAAAATGCCCTTCTGATTATGCCACTCCTCTGCCTGAGACATTTAATTTTATTTGCTTATTAAAAAAATTTTTTTTAATTTGTTTATTGAGTTATGCTGAATCTTAGTTGCAGCACACAGGATTCTGGCTCTTCATTGCTGCACACAGGGTTTATAAATGGCATGCAAACTCTTAGTTGTGGCATGTGGGATCTAGTTCCCTGCCCAAGGGTTGCACCCAGGTCCCTGCACTGGGAGTGTGGAGTCTTAGCCACTGGACCACCAGGGAAGTCCCACGTCAAAGACACTTTAATATTAAAACTGGCCTGTTGCTTCCTGGACAAAGTGCAAGCTCCGGCTTGAGAACATTCATGCTCAGCCCCTACTTGCCTTTCCAGCTTCGTTGATCCACTCCCCGCAGGCCTCCCCATGGAACATCTTCCAGTTTTTGCAGCCAGTCAAGCTGTTTCTGGTCTCCACTTTTTTCTTTTTTTTTTTTCTGGCCGTGCCTCACAGCATGTAGGATCTTAGTTCCCCGGTCTGGGATTAAACTCAACGTCCCTTGCAGTGGAAATGTGGAGTCTTAGCCACAGGACCCCAGGGAAGCCTCTGGCCTTCACGTCTGCTGTGTGCTGCTCCTCAGCCTGAAGCATGGCTCCCTACTCCCTAGCCTCTGCTGTCCTTTACCTGACCAACCTAATTCATCCTGAAAGTCTCTGCTTACCATTCTTTCTTCAGGGCAGCCCTCTCGGGTCTTCCAAGTCTGGGTTAGGGGCCCTCTTAGGGGCTGACTTAGCAATTGTCACTTTCCTCATCACTGACAGTATTAAATTGTGACTCAGAGAGGTCTGAGAACCTCCTCAAATGTTCCCCATCCAGCTGGACCTTCGGTGTCAGAGTAGGGATTGATGAGTTTATAGATTGAAGGCATGTTCTTTGCTTTCAGGGGTTTACAGTTTGTTTGATGGGAAGGCTGAAGATTACACTGAACACACATTTCAGTGAGTTTCTCCAGTGAGTGGGTTTCTGGGAAGATTTTGCCCAAAGTCAGATCACAGAAGACTGAGAGCATTGAGAGATGAGGCTGGGGAAGCAAGCAGGGGGCCAATCACAATGCCTTTGTAAGTGAGATGAAAGAGTGTGGAGTCATCGGAGCACAGTAGGTGACAAAGAAGAGTGTTAAGCGAGGGAGATTGGCTTTCCTCAAAGCTGACCACGACAAAACAATTACACACGTCTTATCTGCACAGTCCAGCCCTGATTAGCTTCTTTTCCTCCAGGGAATTGGAAAGCCTCACTTTTGAGACTCACGCCGATGTGTCAAAGTCCAACGCTGCCCCTCATCAGCTGTGCAACCTGATACAAGTGAGTTCAGTCCTCCAAACAGCAGTATCATTATAGAAACCACAGCAGCAATACCAGGACCTACTTATCTGGATTTTGAGAATTAAAGGAGATAATAAAGCAAAGGGACTGGAACAGAAGACAGAAGTAAATCATAACAACAGTGGACAGTAACAGTGACAGTAGAAATAATAATAGGAATCCTACACATGAAAAGATGCTCAAGATTGCTAATTATTAGAAAAGTGCAAATCAAAACTACAAATGAGGTACCACCTCACACCAATCAGAAGGCCATCACCAAAAGGTCTAAAATAATAAATGCTGGAGAGGGTGTGGAGAAAAGGGAACCCTCCTATACTGTTAGTGGGAATATAATTGATACAGCCACTATGGAAAACTATGGAGCTTCTTTACAAAACTGAAAATAGAGTTACCATATGACTCTGCAATCCCACTCCTGGCATATATCCAGAGAAACTCTGATTTGAAAAGATACCTGAACCCCAATGTTCATAGTGGCACTGTTTACAATAGCCAAGAGATGGAAGCAACCTGGATGTCCATCAACCAATGAATGGATAATGAAGATATGGTATAAGGCTTCTGTGGTGATGTGGTGGTTGAGAATCTGCCTGCCAATGCAGGGGACATGGGTTCTATTCCTGCTCTGGGAAGGTCAAACATGCCATGGAGCAACTAAGCCCCTGGACCATAACTACTGAGCCCATGTGCCACAGCTACTGAAACCTGAGCACCCAGAACCCATGCTCTGCAACTAGAGAGTGGCCCCCACTCTCCACAACTAGAGAAAGCCCACACATGGCAGCAAAGACCCAGCACAGCCAAAAATAAATACAATTTTAAAAAAGGAAGATGTGGGACGTATATACAATGGAATACTACTCAACCATTAAAAAGAAGGAAATAATGCCATTTGCAGCAACACGGATGGACACAGAGATTGTCATACTGAGTGAAGCAAGTCAGAGAAAGACAAATATATAATATTACTTATACGTGGAATCTAAAAAATGATACAAATGAACTTATCTATAAAACAGAAATAGATTCACAGACATAGGAAAAATGCTTATGATTACCAAAGGGGAAACGATTAGGGAGGGATAAATTAGGAGCTTGGGATTAATATACGCACAACTACATATAAAATAGATAATCAACAAGGACTTACTGTATAGCAAGGGGTACTATATTCAATATCTTATAATAAACTAAAATGAAAAAGAATCTGAAAAGAAAAAAATATATATATATGTATCTGAATCACTTTGCTGTACATCTGAAACTAATGCAGCATTGTAAATCGGCTATACTTCAACAAAAAATAATAAGAGTGCTACAGGTATTCTTTCAAAGTAACAGCATGCGGCGGCTGTTCACAGGGTTGTTAACTCATATTGTGCAGATGCTGTTTCCTGAGGGCAGCCCCCTGGGAGGTCTCCCTCCCTCACCTCCATCCCCCCTCCCTCGTCTATTGCACAGGATTGACACTGCCCCAGTAGCAGGGAGTCCCTGGAGCTAAAGGACCCCTCACTAAAGCAGAAGAAGTGGAATGCGGAGGGCAGGAGGGGAGAGCGGAAAGGACAGAAGGGTCTGGGTGGGTAAGAATAGTCTGGAAATCTAAGGAGAAAGAGGCTTTTCTTCTGACAGGCAGGGATTAGCCATGCACTGCCCCCTCCCCCCAACACATAGCATGCATGTTTGCTTGTATATATGTGCATGTCCACACACACACACACACACAGTGAAAATGCATGGGGCGGGGAAGCTTGCGGGAGTGGTAGAAAGATATTTATTCTCAGACTTCCCCTTGTGGACTACATAATAGGATAAATGGCTTTAAATTGGGCTAAAAAGACAACTTACAGTGTTTTCCTGTCCCCCGTGTGAGTGTGACAATCTGGGCTAGAGTCACGCCTCCCTCCCTCTCATCAGCACCCCTGGGGTGTTGAGCTCAGGTATGTTATTATTACCACTGCTGTAATTATTTCAACGTGAATCCAAGAATTTCCTCCATTGAAGTCCATGGGAGATCTGGATTTCCTTGGGTGATCAAAGTGTAGACTCAAGGTGTGAAAAATGGAGGTCAATTTAGGGTTAATCTTCCCTGGAAATGTGTTTCTATATCTGAAATTAACCTTATCTAAATAACGATTAGAAAGGCAATCGTTCTTGGGTAGTGAGTCGCATCCCCCCATTCTCAAGGCTCTATCTTCTGTTAAGTCTCCCTCCTCCACCACCATCAGCACCACCACCCCGTCCCCACACTGCTTCAGGCCATTAGTGTCTTACCTCTGCTATGTAGATTTGAATTCCCTTTTTAAAGGGATTCGCACAGAGAAAGATTACTGAAACTAACTGAGCTCCCCTCGCCAACCAGGAAGATGAGAACAAGGTGCTTCAGCCTCTTGTCCACATTGACACCATTCACAACCTACTGCCTGTTCTAAGAGCAAATGTTAGTTGCTCACAAATATCAGGGCAGCAGACTCCACACTCAGCTTTCAGAGACAACTCCCTTCTTTCTGAATCCAGGGCCAACAATCCTGTAACTCTGGAGATGAGCTGCGAACGGGCCAGAAATGAAATCGAAACCCTGGGCAAGGTGTAGCCTGAAATCTGTCTACTGAGAGACTGAAAGGGAGTGAGGGACTCACCTGAGGGCTTTGCTGGGGTGCCCATGATTTCAGTAATAATTGGGGTAATGGTGTCAACATTGAAAAATAAAGGGATTTTACACAAAAAAATGAACATACAATTTAGAATGAGTGCTAATCTCTACTTGAGTTTTGGTATAGCATTCTGTTCCTATTATTCAAATTGTTTCATTTTTCAATATTGATGCTATTTTTTATTATTTTTTTTAAAGAAGTTGAATTTATTTATTTACTTATTTTTAAAATTTTAGCTGCCCTGGGTCTTTGTTTCAATGTACTGGCTTCGTGTAGTGGTGCAGGGGCATCTCTAGTTGCAGTGCAGGGGCTTAGTTACCCCATGGCATGTGGGAACTTATTTCCATGACCAGGGAGGAAACTCACATCCCCTGTATTGGAAGGCGGATTCTCAACCAGTGGACCTCCAGGGAAATCCCTCAGTACTTACTTTAAAGGCTGATGGGTTTGTAGGTTTGGATAATTCTGTGATGAAAATCTTTACTGGGGACTCAGTGATTGCTACAAAGATGGACTCCAGAGGGAGGTCCCAGCCAAAGTTTACTTTCCTATGAGAGCCTCTGGAAACACCTGAGGCTTAATAGAGGAAATTAAACTTTGCTTATAGTATCTTCAGGGAGAGCATCTGAAAGTGCAGAGGCAACATGGTTATGCTGTAACCAGACTGCTCTATAATAAGAGATGCCTTCCGGTTTAATGCATCCTTAGTAAACTATGGAAGGCCCAGAAACAATGGTGTTTGCTCCTTTTTTTTTTCCACACTGTGCAGCAGGTGGGATCTTAGTTCCCTGACTGGGGATTGAACACATGCACGCTGCATTGGGAGCATGGAGTCTTAACCGCTAGACCTCCAGAAAAGTCCTGTTTGCTACATTTTTATGCAGCAGCATTTGAACCAATTCATGGTATCCTTAAAGAATGATTAATTTTCCACCCACCTGAACTAGGCTGCAAGATTTCTCCCACTGTCTATTCAGTCCTTTTTTTCATACTATTGAATTACTGGCCTAGCTGGGGATCTGGTAGCTGGGCGTGGCCATGTGACCAAGACAGGCCATCGGTTTACAAGTGAAGGGAGGTGAACCACTTCCTCCTTTGTACTTCCTGTCCTTAAGGGGCAAGGCCATGACCTGTTTTTGCCTCTGTTCTGCAGGCGAGTAGGTAGTTGTGATAGAGCAACTGGCTTGAACCATGAGATGGAAACTGTTTGGAGGATGATAGAGCACAGGAAAGAATAAACTGGATCTTTGATGATTATATGGCTTCCATTCCAGCCTTGGATTGCCTTCCCAAACTTTCATGTGAAAGAGAAAAAACCGACCAGGCTTTTAAAGCCTTAGTTGTTTTAATCTTTCTCTAACAGCAACCAAACCTGTCCTTACCCATATATTCACATATCAGGCTAGCAGCAGATGCACACTGTGATTATTTGCCTCAAGAGAAGACTGTCCTCTCTCGCCTTTCCTTTTTCAACACATACTCCTTGCGTATTCCTATGGCCATTTCAATACAAATGGTAGGTTTTAATGTCATACTATTGGATTGGCCCAAAAGTTTGTTCTGGTTTTCTGTAAGATGGTTTTCTATGAGAAAAACCCAGATGAACTTTTGGGCCAACCCAATATTTCAGTGTTGATTTCTGTAGTATTTAGGCAGCCACTTACCCATAGAAAGCTATGTTTCTATTCTTCCACGATGAATCAGATGACCCCGTGCATTCATCTTCAGATATTTGTTGAGTGCATGTACTAAGCTAGACTGAGTCTCTGATTTATGACAAACAAACAAATCTCAGATTTATGTGCATCACATGCAAAGAAAATGCTGTTTTGTATTGAGAATTACTTTAGTTGGCCAAGAGGCAATTTCTAGGAGGAAAAGATAAAGTCTCATGCAAGATTTCAAAATTTCTTTCCAAATTCTCAAATTTCCATTTTTTAAAACTCAGCTTACTATAGTTTGGCTTCCCTCATAGCTCAGTTGGTAAAGAATCCGCCTGCAATGCAGGAGACCCTGGTTCAATTCCTGGGCTGGGAAGATCTGCTGGAGAAGGGATAGGCTACCCACTCCAGTATTCTTGGGCTTCCCTTGTGGCTCAGCTGGTAAAGAATCTGCCTGCAATGCAGGAGACCTGGGTTCGATCCCTGGGTTGGGAAGATCCCCTGGAGAAGGGAAAGGCTACCCACTCCAGTATTCTGGTCTGGAGAATTCCATGGACTGTATAGACCATGGGGTCTCAGTCAGATATGACTGAGTGACTTTCACTTCAGTCACTTCATTGTAGTTTAAGCAAGTAAAGAACATAGTCACTCATCAGAAGGATGTTTCATTCAGAATTCCAGCTTTGTGTGTACTTTTAGAAAAAGCACTAGGATTTCTGTGTGTTCACATACCCAGAAGGATTCAAGGGCTTTACATTGGCTAACGTAGTCCTTACAACATGAGGTGGATAGTGCACCTTGCTATTATCTCCATTATGTAGATGACGAAACTAACACTCAGAGAGGCTGAGTGATGTGCAGTGGGACAGTCAAGACTTGAATCCTGATCTGACTACCAGACTCCAAACTCTTAACCCAACTCTATACTGCATGTTTACACACATACTTAAAAACCAGTGGACTTTTTTGTGGTGTTTCTAACAGCTTTTTTCTCTGGCTCAGCTATAATGACCCTATTTTTATGTAGCACTTATAAATGTCTTGTTGTTAATGTAAAGAAGTCACAGGCAAGAAGCTAGGAAAATATTCTAACAGTATAGTGACTACATCCATGTTATCAACATGTAGAAATATTTTTTAAAGTTTTTATTTATTTGGCTTCTCTGGATCTTACTGTCAAGATGTAGAAATATATATATATATATTTAATATTTACTTTTATTCACTTGTTTATCTGGCTGCCCTGGGGCTCAGTTGCAGCACCCTGGATCTAGTTTCCTAGCCAGGGATTGAATCTCAGCCCCCTGCACTGGGAGTGCGGAGTCTCTGCCACTGGACCACGAGGGAAGTCCCAACACATAGAATTATTTGACTTTGGTTGTTTCTGATAGTGGAGGATAACTGGTAGCACTGATAGCATTGAGAGAAGGAATTTAATAGCAACTAGTCTCACTGTCGGAGAAGGCAATGGCACCACACTCCAGAACTCCTGCCTGGAAAATCCCACGGTCGGAGGAGCCTGGTAGGCTGCAGTCCATGGGGTCACTGAGGGTCGGACACGACTGAGCGACTTCACTTTCACTTTTCAGTTTCATGCATTGGAGAAGGAAATGGCAACCCACTCCAGTGTTCTTGCCTGGAGAATCCCAGGGACGGGGGAGCCTGGTGGGTTGCCATCTATGGGGTCACACAGAGTCGGACACGACTGAAGTGACTTAGCAGCAGCAGCAGCAGCAGCCTCACTGTAACTAAAAGACATCATGATACAGCAATGAATTAACTTTTTCTAAACTAATAAATCAAAAAATTAACATTATATTATTACCTCTATGCTCCTACTGAAGAGAACATCTCTAGAACTCTCATTTCTAAATAAAAAGAACCCTTAATGACTACATTAATCAAATATTCTTTGTGGGCCAAATATTGGTCTTTTTAAGGTATCCTTTTGGATCAATAGCATTTAGAAACAAGACTAGTGAGGAAAGTGAGTATATAAGCTAGAGAATTCTATTTTATTCCCTAAGTGAAATATAGTTTTAAAGTAATGAGCCTAATTTTCTTATGTGTGAGTGGTTGTGAGGGTGTAGTTCCATAAAAGTTTTAAGTATGACAGTAACAGTAGAATAATTGTAGAGTTTTTTAAATTTAATTTTTTATATTTTCCCTTCAATGTCCCCCCCTCCACCTTTTAAAAAATTTACAATGGTGTGTTAGTTTCTGGTGCATAGCAGGATGATTTAGTTATATATACAAATACATATTTTTTTCAGATTCTTTTCCCTTGGAGGTTATCATAAAATACTGAGCATAATTCCCAATTGTATAGTTTTAAATTTTTGTTTATTTATTTGGCTGAGCCAGGTCTTAGCTGCAGCATGCAGGCTGTTAGTTGCAGCATGCAGGGTCTAGTTTCCCCACCAGGGATCAAATCCTGGCCCTTTATATCGGGAGCGCAGAGTCTTACCAAAGGAATCATTGGGACACAATGGTCCTTTGGGATGCTTATTTTTCAGTTCAGTTCAGTTCAGTCACTCAGTCGTGTCTGACTCTTTGTGACCCCATGAATCATAGCATGCCAGGCCTCCCTGTCCATCACCAACTCCCTGAGTTCACTCAGACTCACGTCCATCGAGTCAGTGATGCCATCCAGCCATCTCATCCTCTGTCGTCCCCTCTTCCCCCTGCCCCCAATCCCTCCCAGCATCAGAGTCTTTTCCAATGAGTCAACTCTTCACATGAGGTGGCCAAAGTATTGGAGTTTCAGCTTTAGCATCATTCCTTCCAAAGAAATCCCAGGGCTGATCTCCTTCAGAATGGACTGGTTGGATATCCTTGCAGTCCAAGGGACTCTCAAGAGTCTTCTCCAACACCACAGTTCAAAAGCATCAGTTCTTCGGTGCTCAGCTTTCTTCACAGTCCAACTCTCGCATCCATAAATAACCACTGGAAAAACCATACCCTTGACTAGACGGACCTTTGTTGGCAAAGTAATGTCTCTGCTTTTCAATGTGCTATCTAGGTTGGTCATAACTTTTCTTCCAAGGAGTAAGCGTCTTTTAATTTCATGGCTTCAGTCACCATCTGCAGTGATTTTGGAGCCCCCAAAAATGAAGTCTGACACTGTTTCCACTATTTCCCCATCCCATGCTTATTTTTTAAAAGTAACAAATTACAGAAAATGTATTCATTGACAATAAGACTGGAGAAACAGATAGCTTTCTCTCTGGCTAAAATTCTTCTAGCAACCAAATTGCTTACTGTTTTTGCCTCAGCTGGTTGCTGAATAATTGGTGGAAACCTGTCCTTTCTCTACTTCTCTAAGTTAAACTTTAAAAAATCCCAGCAATCTTCCCAGGAATGTTCTGTGCATCCTGAAAAGTTATTGATCTTCCTGTTTAATTCTCCTCTGTTCTAAGAAATACGTGAGATTTAAAACTTAGTGATAAAGAGACGTGACAGGCATCTGAAGAGGTGACAGAAGCTCAGTTTCCAAAGAGCAGTCTGTAAGACTTTTGTTACTTTCATTTCAAATGTGAGACAACAGTGCTCTCTGCCCATGTGAATATCCAAGACCAACAAATGACAGCCCAAGAGAACAGAGTCTGATAAAAATGAAGTTGATTGCCTGGAGCCACCTGCCAGCTGAAATCTGTTGATAAGCGCTCCATAAATTGTAATATGAACAGCTCATCCTCCAGTTTCAGAGGGGAGCCGGCTACACCCACCACACAGATAACAGTCTCAGGTTCTCCAGTCTGGAGGGAAAAGGTTATAAATAAGTCTCTTCTTTCTCCTTAACCCAGCTGCTGTGCAAAGGAAACTGGCAAATTAGTGACATTGGTCACCCACATTGATCCTGATTTCTGCAACCTAAGAGTGGAAGCCAACAGTGCAAACTCTTTCCGAGTCACAGAGCAGTGTCTAATCAGTGTCACGTCGACACCATTAATCACTATTCCTAGGGCCAGAGGATCCTTTGGTTAATGGTGTGACTTCCTGAGCTGGAC
Source organism: Bos javanicus (assembly GCF_032452875.1). Taxonomy (NCBI): domain Eukaryota; kingdom Metazoa; phylum Chordata; class Mammalia; order Artiodactyla; family Bovidae; genus Bos; species Bos javanicus. Next base: position 30,045,916 of record NC_083880.1, read on the forward strand.
TTCTCACTATCAGCAGGATTTATGCCTCATTATTCTCTTGGCTCAAGAGTTCCTCATGTTTCATAAGGTTTTCCTCTTCCCACAGGATGAGGAGGAAGAGGACGACTCCCATTCTGTGTTGTGCTTTGTTTTTTCCTTTGAATTGTGAATGATCTCTGCTCTTCACCCTTGTAAGCCATAGCTGTAATTGATGGGTTCCTAGATTTATTGGTTCAATTAAGGCTCTGTCTACATGACGCTAACTGGTAGGTTTGATCTAGTTCCTGATGGAAGTGGTGAGTTGGGTGATGAAAAGGAATGACCTGATTGCTGCTCAGTTGACTAGAACCTGTCCAAGTGGCCCCTGAACTGTGAGGAAATAACCAGGGAACATTCTGTGACGATGTGATGGAATGGAAATCTGAAGCCTTTCCAAAATATCTCCTTGACAGGGTGTCTTTTGCACCCCCTATTTCTATGGCATAGCAATTCTAGACTTGTTTCTGCCAAGTATAGCTACCTGTCTATTATTTTATGTTAACCAGCTATGTATGTATGCATGCTAAGTCAATTCAGTTACGTCTGACTCTTTGCAACCCTATGGACTATAGCCCACGAGGTTTCTCTGTCCATGGGATTCTCCAGGCAAGAATACTGCAGTGGGTTGCCATGCCATCCTCCAGGGGATCTTCCCAACCCACAGATGGAACCCGTGTCTCTTATGTTTCCTGCATTTGCAGGCAGGTTCTTTACCACTAGCACCACCTGGGAAGCCCATTAACCAGCTATGGGGTGTCAGTAAAATGTGAGTTTTGGGGAGGTCAGTCATAACAACCCCTTTTAATGAATTCCTGGTCCATCGAGTTATTCGGATATGATGTCATAAGCTATCCGACCTGAGGGAAACACTCAGGTTGGAAAAGTGATTTAAAACCAACAGAAATGCTATAGCAGACACTGTAGGTAGCCTACTACTCTCTCATTTCCCTGGACTTCCACACTCACAGAACCCCAGCAGACTGAGATATTCGGGGCCAATGTGCTTGATGGGTCTTCCCAGCCTCAGGAGTGAACATTGATACTGCAAATCCATTTCCCTTGCCTGTTCTAAGAATACACAGATTCAGACATGTGACATAAGGAGTCAAATATCTGGAGAAGGAATTGGCTGGAGGTTTTGAGAAAGTTTTGTGCTCTGTGAAAAGTCAGTATGGGAGAAATAACCATCGTTTACCACCTCTGGACAAGCTTCTGTGATGAGGTGACTTTGGAAGCTTCTGTACTAGTCTTGCCACTTTTGGTGGGAAATGAAGAGTGGGTAAATGAAAAGTGGCAGTTCTAACAAGTTGAGGACGGAAAATGGACAGGAACACATTCACCGAAGGACTAATTATCCTAGAACCACCTTTCCTTGGGTTTTTGGAAAAATTATATGGGATAATGAACCCATTCTTATACCCCTACTACTACTACTACTAAGTCACTTCAGTCGTGTCTGACTGTCTGCAACCCCAAGGACTGCAGCCTACCAGGCTTCTCTGTCCATGGGATTCTCCAGGCAAGAATACTGGAGTGGGTTGCCATTTCCTTCTCCAATGCATGAAAGTGAAAAGTGAAAGTGAAGTTGCTCAGTCGTGTCCGACTCTTAGCGACCCCATGGACTGCAGCCTACCAGGCTCCTCCATTTTTGGGGTTTTCCGGGCAACAGTACTAGAGTGGGGTGCCATTGCCTTCTCCCTCTTATACCCCTAAAACACCCCTAATGTATCATTATTTGAGTTTTCTGCAACTTGCAGCTGAAAAACATTCCAACAGATCTAAGCTTGAAACCAGGGTAATATCACCATTGAAAGCATGATGTCATGCTCTGAAACCTTCAGCAAAACTGATCCTCTCGGCTCTGATACAAGTTGAAGCTCTCTCAAAGAAGCCCTGTCAAAGAAAAAAAAAATTTAAGTTCTAGATTAAATATCAGGAATCAGAGGATACACACATAAATTCAGAGAGGAAGTCAAATCTAGAACTTGATTGTGAGGGCAAAAATGATATTGATTCTTACTGTGAAGACTGAAATATACACATTTTGCTAAGTGAAAGAGGTTAGACACAGAAAGCACATACCGTGACAACTCCTTTATATGAAGTGTCCAGAATAGGCAAGTCCACAGAAACAAAAGCACGTTCGTGTTTGCCAGGGCTGGGAGTCGGGTGGGCTGTGGGAAGGGATTGGGGGCAAAACAGTACCGGATTTCCTTTTTGGATGATGTAAATGTTCTGGAACTGGATAGTGCTGGTGGTTGCATAACACTAAATGCACAGTCACTAAACTATATACTTAAGATTATTACATGGCAAAGTTTATGTTATGTGTGGTTTTACCACAACCAAAACATTTTTTAAAGAAACACGAAATAAGCATAGAGCAACAGCGATGAGATAAAAAGAAGCACCCCTGTTCATGAACTAAATTCATCCAGTCTTTGAAAAAACTTCAATTTAAAAAGTGTTGTTTTCTCCCTTCTTTTAAGATAAATTAAATGGTGGCTGTTGACAAAATACATTGTCAGTTGATTGATTATTTGTCATGTCCTAAGGGCTACCAATCAGCTGTGAAACATTTATTAGGTCCTCGTCTATACCAGGACTGACCTAAGCTCTGAAAATGAGAAGTGAAGTGTTGCTTAAGAAAAACCTTGTCTGAAAACAAAATTTTGATTCTGTTAATTAAGCCTCTTTCATGGACAAAAGCCATGCTTATACAAATAAAAAGAGTTACCAGCTCTCAGTGGAACAGAGTAAAATATTTAACTCTAGTTGAAAGTATGAAATTTTGATTGATGTGACCAAGTTCTAGAGAAAAGTGGGGATCAATGTTGCCAATATTTTATGCAATCTATTAGGGTAAAGCTATAGTTTCAGTTCCAGTTCAATAGGGTTGTCCAATAGAGAAAGAGTCTGAGATACTTAGTTGAAAATAAGCTGTCCTTTCACTGTGTATAACAGCTTCAATGCCATTACTAATATCCCTGTTACTCCAAGTTCTGCAGCTGTCGATTAAACAATTGAATAGGCTCAATTATCATTACTTTAACTGAGACACAAATTACATATTTGAAGCAGTTACTGCTTCTTATTTTTCAATGAGGATGAATAATTTTATTTCCCCAAAACATTTCTTTTGGAACACAACTGACAAAGTAAGTCAATAAGAAGTGGAGAGATTGTTTGGCGAACTGGGCTTCCAGATTGGGCTGGAAGTATGAGTAGGTATACCTTCAAATGTGTACTTGTGTTTTTAACAATCCCTCTTTCAAAGGGTGTGTGTTGTGGCTTCCTAAATGTGGATCCATTCTTGGTGGACATGCATTATCTTTGTTAATTTTTTGGTATATTAATTCTTATCTTTTTTGGTCTCTGTCTCATCATTTCTCTGTCTCTTTCTCAAGATTTGTACAAACTGAAGAAGCCTGGAGGGAAATAAGTGTTGTGCCTTAGATGTATGTGTGTGTGTATGGGTGTGTGCTCAGTCGCATCCAACTCTGTGACCCCACGGTCTGTAGCCCGCCAGGCTCCTCTGTCCGTGGAATTTTCCAGGCAAGAATACTGGAGTGGGTAGCCATTTCTTACTCCAAGGGATATTCCCAACCCAGGGACTGAATCTGCATCTCTTGCATCTCCTGCATTGGCAGACAGATTCTTTACCACTGAGCCACCTGGGAAGCCCTGCCTTAGATGTAGGACAGAGAAAACGATTTAAGGAAAATTTGCCTGTCATGGGTGTATTCTCTTAGCTCTTAAAAGGAAGACACCTGTAATTAGAATTGATCTTGGGATGAAGTCCTTTTATAGAGTGTGAACTCCTATAGTTCAGAGAGTAGTTAAACATAAGATTGGAGATTTCAGTGGCTTTGGGAAAGACTTGAGTGGAGTGGCTTTATTCCTTCTTGCTTTGCTACACTGTATGCTGAAGCGATCCTGTGAGATTGGATTTCTGATTTTTTTTTTTTTTTTGGTTTATCGAAAGGGAACAGGGAGATTTCGAAGTGGGAGATTCACACCCAGTCTTTTAGTAATTTTCCAGCAGGCTACACTGAGCTCTGGTCATAAATCTCAATAGAAGATGGTTTCCTTCGCTCTGCTGGCAACCAGCCTTGTTTCCTCAGACCATTAATCTGTGGAGAGCATCCCCAAACCTTCGCTTCCCCCACTCCTCTGAATCTCGAAGTCTCACGGAGTGGGAGAAAGTACAGCTGACAATCGCTGTTTTCTCTTGCATAGGATGAACCTCCCTTTGATCTTGACTCTTGACTTTATGGCAGCCAGCCACATCCCGGAAGGAAGAAGCAGGACAAGAGTTGGGGCAAGTCATATTTATTTTAGAGGACCCCAAACAGGCAGGAAGAACATTCAAATACGAACAGCTATCCACACCATGGATCAGAGCAGTGCAGAAATCTGCAAAATGTGATTCAAAAAAAGACATTCTTGAAAGGCTTGAAAATCCTAGAATGTCATCTTTCAAGGGACCAGAAACATTATCAGGAAGAATGCACGACCCAGGATCAGTTGCTTTTATGAGATCGTGTGATGGCTAGGGGAAGGGTGGACAGAAATCAAAGGATTTGCCTTTCCTATTGGCATGGTTTCCAGTCCCCGATTTCCCTGCTTGTTGTGATAACTGGACTGGACTCGTGTCTTACTCCTTGCAGAGCCAACACCAACACTGGGAATAGGAATGCATGTTAGGCAGTGCCTTTTCCCAAGCAGCTGCCTCATGTCTTATTTAGAGAGCATCACCTTATATAAATCAACAGGAAAATATCTCTGCCTGTCTCCTGGAGCAAAGGGTAGCCCAGTAACCTCCTTCCCATGAAGTGGAACTGAAATCCTGCACACGTGCACCAAAGGGCCTGGCTCCTGGCCCTCAGCTGGCCATCTGTTTTCTGGAAAACAGGACCACCTTCTCTCTGGGCGGGGCACAGATGGGTAGGCATTTTGCTTTTAGATCAGGCCAGGGCTGTGTGTTTGTTTTCTGTGGGACAGTACTTAAATTACAAACACCCTATTCTAGTTAAGGAAGTCTTTCTCTGGAAAATATTTGCTATCCTGGGAAGGTGATGTGCAGGTTCTATGGCTCCCATTATTCACCTTTGAGTTAAAATTTGGAGTTGTTGTTGTTCAGTCACTCAGTTGGGTCCAACTCTTTGCAACCCCATGGACTGCAGCATGCCAGGCTTCCCTGTCCTTCACCATCTCCCAGAGCTTGCTCAAACTCATGTCCATTGAGTCAGTGATGCCATTCAATCATCTCTTCCTCTGTCGTCCCCTTCTCCTGCTGCCTTCAGTCTTTCCCAGCAGGGTCTTTTCTAATGAGTCAACTCTTTGCAACAGGTGGTCAAAATATTGGAACTTCGGCTTCAGCATCAGTCCTTCCAATAAATATTCAGGATTGATTTCCTTTAGGATTGACTGGTTTGATCTCCTTGCAGTCCAAGGGACTCTCAAGAGTCTTCTCCAACAGCACAGTTCAAAAGCATCAATTCTTCAGCACTCAGCATTTTTAATGGTCCAACTCTCACATCCGTATAAGACTACTGGGTTTGGAGAATCTTCAAAAATCTTGGAAAGTATAAGCTCTCTTTTCTCTTATCTAGTTTGGTTGAGTGATCCTTTTTCTGTATCTGGACCAGCTAACATTGTGAATAGAGCTAAAGGATTTTCCTTCTGTGGCTCTCTGATGAGCCAAATTGATGAGCAAATTGATGAATCTGGAGTAAGGTGGCTTGAGTTGGAACTGAAGGTAAGTAATTCACCTTCAATGACTTATGGAAGTGAATGATTCCTAAAGGGAAGCTCCTTTAAGTGATGCCAAAAGATTATTGATAAATAGGATTATTGTTGTATAGTTTTAAATAATCTCTATGATGTAAATATCCTAATATTGCATTTTTCTTTGAGTACTATACAGAAATGTATCTCTATAAGTACATCTAATATCTAATTTAATAAAATAAATAATATTTAGGTGAAACATAAAGGTGTCCCTTTTCCTTAATCCTTGGTAAGCAGAAAGAAAAAGTCTTATGAACCCGATATTCATTGCATCTTCACTGCAAGCAATTTCTTTGCTTTCATAAAACTATCTGAATATGAAGAAATCACTGTACACAAACACTGGAAAGTTTGATAGATTGCAGGATAAAAGATCATTAGCTTTATAAATGTATTGAATGTGAAGTTAAATTTAGTAGCAAGAGTCACAAGTTTATTTTCTTTTTTATACTGCTATTATACTTATATGTATTTATTCTATCAGTATGTATTCTCTGTAGATCATTTTAAAAATTCAGAAAATAACAAGAATAACAAGAAAAGAATAAATATCCCGGGACTTGCCTGGTGGTTCAGTGGCTGAGACTTTGTACTCCCTATTTAGGGGACCAGGTTTGATCCCTGGTTTCATGAAACTAGATCCCACATGCCACAGCTAAGAGTCCACATTCTACAATTAAAGATCTCACACACTGCAATGAAGATTATCATGTGTGCTGCAACTAACATCTGTCGCCACCAAATAAATACATGTTTTTTAAAGTGAATTTAGGAAGAAAAGAATAAATATCCATAACAATTAAAATTTCCAGAGATTAAACACTAGTAAAATGTTGGAATACTGCCTTCCACTCTTAATATATAGTTTATATGTGTATCATAAATATTATATATTCTATGATACATATATGTATTATACATATATAATGCATATGTGTTGTTGTTGTTGAGTTGCTAAGTCATGTCTGACTCTTTGTGACCCCATGGACTATAACATGCCAGGTTCCTCTGTCTTCCACTATCTCCCAGAGTTTGCTCAAACTCATGTCCATTGAGTCAGTAATGCTATCTAACCATCTCATCTTCTGCTGACCCCCTCTCCTTTTGCCTTCAGCCTTTCCCCAAATCAGGGTGTTTTCCAGTGAGTCAGCTCTTCACATCAGGTGGCCAAATTATTGCAGCTCTAGCTTTAGCAGCAGTCTTTTCAATGAATGCTGCTGCTATTGCTAAGTCACTTCAGTCGTGTCTGACTCTGTGTGACCCCATAGACGGCAGCCCACCAGGCTCCCCCGTCCCTGGGATTCTCCAGGCAAGAACACTGGAGTGGGTTGCCATTGCCTTCTCCAATGCATGAAAGTGAAAAGTGAAAGTGAAGTCGCTCAGTCGTGTCCGACCCTCAGCAACCCCATGGACTGCAGCCTACCAGGCTCCTCCGTCCATGGGATTCTCCAGGCAGGAGTACTGGAGTGGGGTGCCATTGCCTTCTCCGTTTCAATGAATATTCAGGGATAATTTTCATTAGGATTAACTGATTTGGTCTCCTTGCTGTCCAAGGGACTGTCAATAGTCTTGTCCAGCACCACAATTAGAAAGCATTAATTCTTTGGTGCTCAGCTTTCTTTGCGGTCCAAGTCTCACTTCCATACATGACTATTGGAAAAACCATAGCTTTGACAATATGGACCTTTGTTGGCAAAGAGTTTGTTCTGCTTTTTAATACGCTGTCTAGGTTTGTATTGCGTTCCTTCCAAGGAGCAAGTGTCTTTTAATTTCATGGCTGCAGTCACAATCCACAGTGATTTTGGAGCCCAAGAAAAGAAAATTTGTCAGTTTCCACTTTTTCCCCTCATTTTTCCTCCACTTTTTCATGCCTGCCATGAAGTGATGGGACTCAGTGTTGCGTTTCAAGCCAGTTTTTTCACTCTCCTCTTTCACCCTCATCAAGAGGCTATTTCCTGTTTACTTTCTGCCATTAGAGTTTTATCATCTGCATATCTGAGATTATTGATATTTCTCCTGACAATCTTGATTCCAACTTGTGATTCATCCAGCTGGCATTTCACAAGATGTACTCTGCCTATGAATTAAATCAGCAGAGTGACAATATACAGCCTTGTTGTACTCCTTTCCCAATTTTGAACCAGTCTGTTGTTCCATGTCTGGTTCTAACTGTTGCTTTAACTTGAATACAGGTTTCTCAGGAGACAGGAAAGATGGTCTGGTATTCCCATATCTCTAAGAATTTTCCACAGTTTGTTGTGATCCACATAGTCAAAGGCTTTAGTGTAGTTAATGAAGCAGAAGTAGATGTTTTTCTGGAGTTCTCTTGCTTCCTCTATGATCTAACGAACTTTGTCAATTTGGTCTCTGGTTCCTCTGCCTTTTCTATACCCAGCTTGTACATCTGAAAGTTTTCAGTTTGCGTACTGCTGAAGCCTAACTTGAAGGCTTTTGCACATAATCTAGCTAGCATGTGAAATGAGTGCAATTGTATAGTGGTTTGAATATTCTTTGGCATTGTGTTTCTTTGGGATTGAAATGAAAACTGACTTTTTCCAGTGGCCACTGTGGCTACTTCTGAATTTTCCAAATTTGCTGGCATATTGAGTGCAGCTCAGCTGGAATTCCATCACCTCCAGTAGCTTTGTTCATAATAATGGTTACTAAGGCCCACTTGACTTCAGACTCCAGGATGTCCAGCTCTAGATGAATGACCACACCAATGGTTATTTGGGTAATTAAGATCTTTTTTGTATAGTTTTTCCATGTTTATACATATAAGTACAAAATTTAGCCTATACCTTATATATAATTTTGTGTCCTATTATTTTCATAACCTTGTAGTGCTTTTCAATTATTATTTAATTTTCAAGAACATTTTGGTAATTATGGGTTGCATAAAGTCACATGTTGGTTTTTCCAGTGGTCATGTATGGATGTGAGAGTTGGACTGTGAAGAAAGCTGAACGCTGAAGAATTGATGCTTTTGAACTGTGGTGTTGGAGAAGACTCTTGAGAGTCCCTTGGACTGTAAGGAGATCCAACCAGTCCATTCTGAAGGAAATCAGCCCTGGGATTTCTTTGGAAGGAATGATGCTAATGCTGAAACTTCAGTATTTTGGCCACCTCATGTGAAGAGTTGATTCTTTGGAAAAGACTCTGATGCTGGGAGGGATTGGAGGCAGGAGGAAAATGGGATGACAGAGAATGAGTTGGCTGGATGGCATCACTGACTCGATGGACATGAGTCTGAGTGAACTCAGGGAGTTGGTGATGGACAGGGAGGCCTGGTGTGGTGCGATTCATGGGGTCACAAAGAGTTGGACACAATTGAGCGACTGAACTGAACTGAAAGTCATGTGATGGAATACCTATGTTCTAGTAGATTGGTCTATATTTCCTTCTATTGCTTTATAATGTATTATTTAAAGTTAAACTGTGTTTTCCCATCAACTAATCATGCATGTGTGTCAAGATTTCTTCCACCAATGGTATTATTTACTAATCTTTACTCTCCTTGTTCTTGACTCTATAAACCATGGGCTTGTATCAACCACTTTCCAATCCTTAGTAATCTCCAGGAAATCTAGTAAGTGTTTCGAGAGTTCAGTCATTAGTTACTTTCTCTTACCCATATGAGCAACATGGTATTTAGCTTCTGGGTGGTTTGTTTCAGTGCAGTGGAATAGTCTGTAGCTTACTCTGTTATCAGAGCTGTCACCTCTCTAAAGTGTTTCCCAGCTGGGAAAAATCTTCTTTGTCTTTTTTCCTCTAAAAAGACAGCAGAAAACGAAACATTTTATCAAGCTGTTTTATACATTAAACAATTTTTTATATATACATCTCCCTTTTTAGATTGCTTTATTTTAAACAAAGTTAAATTATCTGGATGAAAAATAGAAATTCATTCTACTCTACAGGTTTGGTGCTTTAAAGAGAAATTTTCCAGAAATTTTAAGGTATTTGTGAAATTTGTCTGAATAATTTAAAGAAATAAAAGGGTTGAAGTTTTCATACTTTCTCCCAATGCACTATCATTGTATTGATGTAATTGTTTTCCTTTGTTTTCTTTGTCTTTCATTTTTTAAAAGATATTTTATTGCCATGGAACTTTTGTGGTTACAAAACAGGGATGCTCTAAGAGCATCATTTTCCAGGGTCCAAAGTAGCCTATGCTCTCCTCTCTCACCACTGAGCTCCTGTCTGCTGGCTGGAGCTCTTCAGGGCCTTTTGAGTTCAGGTTGAATCGTATATTGGACGTTTTAAGGGAATTTGACTGTAGACAGACTGAAGCAGTTATTCTGCCATCTGTGGTGTGTGAGTCTAATCATGGCCACTTTCTTGACCAGCCAATCTGGGAATGGCCAGATTGAATGTCTCATGGAGAGAGCTCATCCTAGGAAATGAGGTCTGGCTGGAGCCTTGCCAAACAACTGTCTAAAGGTTAGGAAACTCAACTTACAGTCATGGGTCTGCCATCTGGCTGTGTGGCCTCGGGCCACACTGTGACTCCCCTGAGATTTACTTTTTTCCTCTGTAAAATGGAAGATTGATTCTGTTGTGCCTATTTTCTAGAGTTATGGTGAGAATTCAATGGGAAGATGAATGGAAAGGCACTTTGTAAAGCACACAGTCCTAGACAATTCTGGGGTTAAAGTTATTGTTGTATAAAGTGTGATAGGGTGAAAGTGGCTGTAAGAACATGTGCATGATCAACTAGATCCAACTATGATTCAACTAGACTTCTATTGTGCAAGTTACGATTTATATTCTGTAAGTTATATTTATGTCATTAGAGCATATGCTTTTGAATTGCCTGAATGGTAGTTGTTCATCCAGGTAGACTAAGATATATTGAGATATGCCTGGGTTTGTAAAGACTCATTTCATTTGCAAAGGATGCTTTCAGAAGAAAAACATCTAGAATCCTACTATTGTTCCGAGTATGAACACTTTATTGGTGATGAATCTCAGTTGGAAGATAGACTCAGAAGTCAGGTGGATGTATAGGAAATAATTCCCTTTTGCTGTGGGGGGAGGATTATTGGGAGAAGGTAGCCTGGGATCTGTAGCCTAATGGGATTGCTAAATTTTCATCTGAAATTTGGGGTACTTTACAAGGCTACTGGCACAACTCCAAAACCATAGACCTCCCTCACTAGGTAGACTGCTTCCTCTTAGCAGACAGCAGGTCAGAACATAAGTCTTTAGGAAGAAAACGAAGGACCTGTGGTGGAATGTTGAGTTCCTTCTTCAAAACACACTGGTAAGATACGTCATGCAGGTGAGAAGAGTGAGGGATGAGAGAAGAAAAGAGATAGGATCCTACGTGTTTATGTTCTCTGCCTAGTTGGGAAATGTGGACCAATATTTGTCACACATAACTATGCACCCTTGTCCTCTGGAAAAGAATGAACATAATATGCAGCGAGACCAGGAGTGTTCCCCTGATGGAGGCCCCTCCACACGGAAACATGAAGAGTAGGGAAGAAGAGTTCCATTTAACATAGGGCTCAGCTGGTGCCTCGTATCAAAGCAAGAGTTTGGAATACTCCTTAGGTTATAGTCACAGGCTCAAGGGCAAACCACCAGAGAACCACACACTATTAGGGATGGAAGAACATTTTGAGATTAACTGTGAATTTTCCCTTAGTCCCTTTCCACTCCAATTAAATTGCATTATAAAGTTTGTGATTGACCTCATTAAGGGTGACATTTCCCTATGTTCATTTAACTAAAAAGAATTTTATTTATCATTTCTTAACATACTTTTTATGTCACTTTCCATGTTAACACTGAACAATCCTTCATTTTGTGAGGGATCCTAATGTCAACAGAAGTAAGTCGTGTGAGATCAGATGATAGATTATGTCTGGAGTCCACAAGGCCACTTAGTTTATATTTGTTAAAATCAAGGAAGTTCATAATTCTGTATTTTATAAAGGAAGCCTCCCTAACTGTAATTTCCTTCATCAAGCAATGGTTATGTGGACAGCCAATGCCTTTTCTGTGATTTTATTTCATTTTCCCTAAAAGTCACTTAACCTTTAAATTTGAAGTTCTTAAGAAACTTACTTGAATCTGATGAACTCCTTGCTGCTCTTCTGAAAGATATACTATTGGGTTAGTCAAAAATTTGTGCAGATTTTTATATAAGATGGGAAAACCCAAATGAGATTTTTGGCCAACCCAATATTTAAAATGAAGTCTGTGAAATAATGAACCAATGTCTGAAGTTTCCACACAGTGGTCTGGCCAAAGCCCTGCAATCCTGGTTACCCCTGATTGAAGGAAGACCTCTCCAAGGGCTCCAGGAGCTCATGAAAAGTATTTGAGGAAAAGGCCATGTCTCATAAGACTTCCCCGATGGCTCAGCAGCAAAAATGATGGGTTTGATCCCTGGGTTGGGAAGATCCCCTGGAGGAGGAAATGGCAACCCACTCCAGTATTCTTGCCTAGAGAATCCCATCGACAGAGGAGCCTGGTAAGCTACATACAGTCCATAGGGTCACAAAAAGTCAGACATAACTGAGCATGCAGGAATGTGCATAGAATGATTGAATAGTTTGTTTGGCTAATGGAAGTTAAGGGAATCCTCTGGAGGAAAGGAGGGAGAGGGGGAAATGAACAGAGAAATCAAAGAGAGGAAGATGTGGAGAGGAGAAATGAAACAAAAAGAAAAACTGGGGTGGTTTTGAAATATCTGCATGTCACCCATTGAGGGGTAAGACACTGCCTCTCTCCAGGTTCAGCCTTTTCTGTTTTAGGCTGATCATTTGCAGTTAATGTTTGATGTCTCCTCTTTATGTCTCCTGTAGAGGTGACCAGACTTAGTCTTCCTAAAGCACAACTCTAATTGTTCTCTGGCCCAAACATTCACCCTCTCTCATTATTTCCTGGACCCAGCGAGGGTGGTGCCTTGTAAGCCCAGTTCTTTTGGCATCCACTGCTCCCACAGCAACAACCATGCTATAGCTAAAGGCATGGCTGGGTGAGATATGAATTTAGTTCCCAGATTATAACTGGTGCCACATAACCCAGACAAGTTCTCATGGGCAAGTCATCCTGGGTGTTAAAAAAGGGTGACAGTGGATGTGGGTGAAGCAGTCTCAGCCCCAGGAAATGTCTAATGAAACACATGTCCTCTTAAAAGTGGATTGGCATTTCATTGTACCGAGGTCAGGACAATTTGTGTGTGTCAAAGCCATTTTCCCCAGTGAGTCACCTGGATGGTCAGCCAGGGGCAATGTAGCATAACTGAGACAGGGCATTGCATTATGCTAACACCATAGGTTGGTCAAGGTGGCCTTACCTGAGGCTTAAAGGATGGACTCAGAGACTATAAGTAGTGATTCTAAGACAGCGACTCTGTGACCTTGAAGAAAGGAGGATTTCCTGTTAATCCAGGACTCTGGGCCAAAGCTGACCACCCACTGTCATCAAACTTCCGTGGGGAGAAAAGCAATGTCACCGCTCCCAGCCCTCTGAGCAGCAGCCTGGCCCCTTGGCCTCTGAGCTTCTGCCTGCTGTTCTCAGAATGTTTGAGGAGGAAACAGTTGCCCTGAACTTTGAATATGGCTAATAGCATTCTTATAACTTGCTCACCAGAGGCCGGCCCCATCACCCGCCCTGATTAGTGCTGGAAGTTGGGAGTCTGGATGCTGGCTTCCTGCAGGCGAGGCTGGGAGGCTGAGCTGCAGCCAGCAATTCATGGAGGTCACTAGGCTGGGGTCCTCCTCTGTGTTTTCCTGTCCCCTGAAGCAGCACTTTGAATAAACAGCTCTTTCTTCTCACAAACCAAGACATGAAAAACACTTCTGGGGTCCTACTCACTGCTTGCCAGATTCTGTTTTCTGCACCCCTTTCTTGCATTCTCTCAGATTTCTGCCTTTTTGGGGAGTGTATCACTGAGACTAACAGGAGTTGGGCAAATAGGCCACAAGCTTCATATGATTCCATTTGAGAATGGTCTTAGTTACAGGGATCTCATCTGTGTTTGGAAAAATTGTTTTCTTAAAGGACTTTCCCTTGCAGCAATCAAGATTTAAAAAATTCCACAGAGAAATATTTCCATTCCTGGTCATGCTTGATACCATGCATCACTTAGAACTGAATGAACATAATTAAAACAAGGAGGAGATTCAAACACACGTGGAAATATCAAGACTTTTGAGCGTCAGCACAGGGATATAAAACTGGCATCTCTCATTAGCCTCTGTTCTTTTTTCCCAGTTTTACTGACTCCGTCAAGGACTCTACACGTACATGGGAACAACAGGCATGCGTGTACTCCTCAAACATGCAATTCCCTAACTATAGACAGACCCCCCAGATTTTTGATGATGGTGATTTCTTTAGGACAAACAAACATAAGACACTTGGAGGGAAAAAAATTCCTGAAATGTAAATAACATTTTGAATAACAGTCTGGCTGCTGCATGATTAGAAATCATTCTGTTTTCTTGTTTACTCCATGTTCATCACTTAGAAACCACTGAGTAAGTCATACACTCACCCAGCTTTCTCTTGGAAGGTGATTTAGGTGACTTTTGCTTTTTCACTGTATGTGTGCATCTGGAGGTAAGGGAAATCTGGTATTTTCTCATCCTCTGGTCTCCTGCTTCATGTTTTCTGAACTAAACAGCAATAATTCCATTTTCTTGAGTGTAAAATTTATTTGGATATCCCCACTGTTGTCATCCTCATCTGAGCAAGCTTTGTTTCTTGCCTGAATGAGTAAGAGTCCGTACAACTGGTCTCATTCTGATTCTCTTATCGTCCATTGTCTACATAGTAGCAAGAGAAATACACAAAACAAAACAAATATAAAAACTAACCCACAAAACCGCCAAAAAATTAAACTATGGAGTTCTTTCTTGAAACTGCCCCATGGCTCTCCACCAAACTCCAATTCAAATTCCTTACCATGGCTAACAAGGTCTTACCTGAGTTGACCCCTGCTTTTCCCTCTGATTTACCTGTAAAAGAGTTTTTAAAAAATATTTTGAATTTTAATAAATGTATTATATTTGTGGGCCTCACAGGTGGTGCTGGTGGTAAAGAACCTGCATGCCAATGCAGGAGATGTAAGAGACCTGGGTTCTATCCCTGGGTTGGGAATATTCCCCTGGAGGAGGGCATGGCAACTCACTCCAGTATTATTGCCTGAAGAATCCCATGGACAGAAGAGCCTGGTGGGCTACAGTTTACAGGGTTGTAAAGAGTCGGACATGACTGAAGTGACTTAGCATGCATACGTTATATTTGCAACTCTCATCATAATCCATTTTTAGAACATTTTTATCATGTCAAAAAATTATCATGAGACCATGTATTGTAAATCTCTACTCTTTCCTCCAGTAAAGCACAGATTCTACTTTCTAGCTCTATAAATTTAACTATTCTGGATAGTTTGTATAAATGGAATCATTAAATATGCAGACTTTTGCATCTGGCTTATTTAATTTAGCATCGTGTTTTTGAGCTTCATCTGTGTTATGACACGCTCACTACTTCATTTGTTTTATTGCTGAATGATACCCCTTTGCATGGATGCACCACTTTTTGTTCATCCATTCACCTCTTGTTGGGCACAAAGATTGCTTCCGGTTTCTGACTATTATGAATAATGCTGGTATGAGCAGTTACATACAAGTCTTTCTGTGGCTGCATGTTTTCATTTTTCTTGGTTACATCCCTAAGAGTGTTTCTATGGGAAGCTATTAACTTTTAAAGAAACTACCAAGCTAATTTCCCAAGTGGATGTACCATTTTACACTCCTATCAGCAATGTGTGAGAGTTCCTGTTGCTCCATGTCCTTGCCAGTATTTTATCTATGATTATAGTCATTTTAGTGCTTTTTCTGCACCTCTGAAGAGGATCATGTGAATTTTCTCCTTTGTTAATAATATTATATATTATATTATTTTTGGATGTTAAACAAATTGCATTCCTGGGGTAAATCTCATTTGGTCATGGTGTATAATTCTTCCTATATGTAGCTGGGTTCACTTTGCTAATATTTTGTTAAGGATTTTAGTGTCTCTATTCTTTAAGGATTTTTTTTTCCTTGTGGTATATTTTTGTGGCTTTGGTACCAGGGTAATGCTGACCTTGGGGCTTCCTAGGTGGTTAAGCAGTAAAGAATCTGCCTGCCAATGCAGGAGACACAGGAGTCGAAGATTCGATCCCTGGGTCAGGACAATTCCCTAGAGAAGGGAATAGCAACCCACTCCAGTATTCTTACCTGAGAAATCCAATGGATTTCTGAGGCTGGATCTTCTCTGAGGCTGGCGGGCTACAGTCCATGGTGTTGCAAAGAGTCAGACATGTCTCAGTGACTTAGCACACATGTTGTAGCAACTATCAAGTCTGACTTTCTTTCCTTCTAAAAGCTTTTTTTTTTTCCTTTAGTAACTCACCTGGATTGAATCTGTGAATTCTCTCTCTCCTGCCCTGTGTGGACACTAATTTTTTTCTTGCTTTTATCTTTAAGTCTCTTTTCTGTGGAGTTGCTGCCGTGTGTTTGCATTCATCTGAAGATACATCAGGGGTTGTACTCTAATCCCACCAGGTTGTAAGGCTTCTACTCTCTGCTGATATCTATAGGGCAAGGGGGCTGTGGACAAAAGTCAAACTTCAGGCCGTTTTCAAGTTGGTCTGGGTTCTTTTTTCCCTTCGAGATCCTTTATGTCTTCTTTGTGCTTGGACACAGAATCTGTTGGTTAGGAGTGTGTGAATGAGTTGATCTTGTTCTGGACTCTGCTGTATATACAAACAGATTCCAGCCAACCTGGGATAGCTGGAAAATTCACCAAGCCCCCAGAGCTATGTTTCCTCTTAGAACTGCCTTTTAAATTCCTAGCTGATCTGCCAATCTTTGCTTTATCCAAACAGAACAACAATCTTAGTCTGCTGGAGTGACTGCCTCTTCCTGTCTCTTGCTGTTGCAATGACCACTTTAGCTGGTAATGTTCCAGGTCAAGTAAACCCCCTATGCTGGCAAGAATAAAGCTGTTGGTTTTCATGGTCTAATCTGCCCTGGTTGTATCTAAGGAATTTAGGGATTGGGGAATGAGGAGAGATAGGAACAGCTTCAATGAAGAACTGTTTGCTTTGAGCACATAGTGACCCAGCATGAGGGAAGGAGGGCTCCAGATAGGCTACATGGTGAGTTAAGTCAGCTTATGGTTAAAAAATGTTCATAGATAATATTCTAAAAGAACAATTCCTAGGGATAACTGAATGATGTATGCACTAGCATTTTCTTATGAGATTTCTATGAAGCATACCTTTGCAGAGATGATTTCTCTAAAATTTCCTACACAAATACTGTATATTTTGCCTTTGTTTTGTTTGTCCTAACAAATTGTTATATGTTTAGTCTATTCATTTAGATGAGATTTTACTCACACAGTTAACTTTTAAGATAAGTAATAAAAATAAGGAGTTTAGGGAAGTGTGTTCAGAATAGTCTGGTGAACTCTGATTAAATGAAAAATTATACTCCAAGAGACCTTGGAAGCATTGCAAAATAGCCTTAAGCAGGGACTAAGAATTAGGGGAAATCTGCACTGCCACTGTCTTCCAGTAATTGCTTCTTCTCCATCTCTATTAGTCATCCGACTGCAGTTAAAATAACATTTATTGCTTTCTGGTTAATGTTCTAGAACAAACGATCAGGAAGTCATGAAAACAGAGACAAAGGGTAATCTTGAAATCAGTGAGGTGTCTTAACCAGCCTTTCCTCTCAACTTATTGTAATTGGTTACAGGCAGAGAAGATAGAGCATTAACTGCTTCACCCTTACCCAGAATATGTGAGTGAAGTGGAAGCATAAGATAGAAAGTTAGGACTCTGAAAGGGTCTCCTGTACAGAAAGGTATAGGCGTGGTATGCGTGCATGTGTGCTAAGTCGCTTCAGTTGTGTCTGACTCCTTGTGACCCTATAAACTGTAACCCATCAGGCTCCTCTGTCCATGGGATTTTCTAGACACGAATACTGGAGAGGGTTGGCATGCCCTCCTCCAGGGGATTTTCCCAACCGAGAGATCAAACCCGCATCTCCTGTGGCTCCTGTATTGCAGGTGGATTCTTTACTGCTGAGCCAGTGGGCAAGCTACAGGAGTGGTATGGATTGAGACTGTTAGGGGAGAGGGTGCCATTGTAAATACCAGAGCCTAAGATTCCAGTGAATTTGGGTATGAGGGCTGGATTGGGGAAGGGTAGGAGTATGATAAGACCAGCCATCCTTCTTACTTATGTAACCATTTTTTCCCCCTTGATAAAGGGGCTTTATCACCAATTTGTCGCATTGCTTTTTCCTTAGGAACCAGTGATGTTGCTGATGGGGAAAACCTCAGTGTAGACATTTCGAGGCTTCTGGCTCATATAATAATCTATGCTGTGCCTCATTCCATCTTCTTCTTAATATGTGGTCTTAAAGTTTAAGTTGTCTTCTTTTTAGCAACATGTACTGTGGTCTTTATTCCAAATACTCAGACATTGCCTTTTGAGTTGACAGAGTCCGGGTTCTTCTCTGCATCTACTATCTTCAAAGAACATTTTGGGTAAATTAAGTTACACTTGGTGTCCTCTGATGACTCAGTAGACCCTTGGTGGCAGGCACTCCAGGGGTTGCCTCCCTGGGGATCTGGGTTAGATAGTTAGACACAATGTCCTCAGGAATGTGCCTTTGAACTGTCTCTCTCATTTTTTTCTCCCTTTGGAATATTTCTCTTCTCTTGCCCCCTAAGTTGCCGTAAACACCATGTTTTATCTAGACTCCCATTCCCCAAGCTTGGACTTTGGCATGAGTCTTATTAGCAAGTCAGGCCCAATCCCTGTTTGGAAACTAAGAGGCTCTCTATTTTCTTATTATGAAGTGCACATATCCCTGCCTTGGTCTAGGATCCCTCCTCATCTGAGCTCACACAAGCCCTTCAAAGATGTGTCATATTTTGTCTGCACTTCATCACAGACCCTCTGTTCTTTGCTGTCTCCAGAGCATTTTCTCTGAAACTTGCTTGCTGTCATATTTGATTTTACTTTTATATTTTATTTAAATTTCATTATTTTATTTTATGGCGTGTACTTTTTCTTCAGGCCTCTCTGCTGGCTCAGATGGTAAAGAATCTGCCTGCATTGAAGGAGACATGGGTTTGTTCCCTGGGTTGGGAAGATCCTCTGGAGAATAGAATGGGTACCCACTCCAGTATTCTTATCTGGAGAATTCTGTGGACAGAGAAGCCTGGAGAGCTACAGTCCATGGGGTCACAAAGAGTCAGACACAACTGAGTGACCAACGCTTTATCTTCTCTTCTGCCTGTGCTGTGCTTAGTTGTGTGCAACTCTGTGCAACCTTGGACTGTAGCCCCCCAGGCTCCTCTGTCCATGGGGATTCTCCAGGCAAGAATACTAGACTGGGCTGCCATGCTCTCCTCCAGGGGATCTTCCCAACCCAGGGATTGAACCCAGGTCTCCTGCACTTCAGGCAGGTTCTTTACCATCTGAGCCACCAGGGAAGCCCAAGAATATTGGAGTGAGTAGCCTATCCCTTCTCCAGAGGATCTTCCCAATCCAGGAATCAAACCAGGGTCTCCTGCCTTGCAGGCAGATTCTTTACCAGCTGAACTACCAGGGAGTCTTCAGGACTTTATATTCCAGGAAGCCTCCATGGATGTTTCTGTGTTTACTCTCCTATGAATTTCTCTTGAGCTTCATGACTAACTCTCCAATAACTCAGAAAATTTTGTATTGACTTCTATTACCCACTAATTGTTTCCAAATCTTGATTTTCCGAATTAAAAAAATTTTGTTTAAATGATAATTCTATTACATAATTCTCCAGTGTGTTTAACATGTTCCCAGCAGTCCTAGGATTATAATAATTCCAAATAAGCAATCTTTGCTTGATTGATTCTGCATTGTCACTAATAAAGATGATGGTCAGTTCCACAAACATAGCACTTGTTCTTTTCTTCACAGTTACTCCAAGATAATTTTAACATCCTTTAGGAGACTGTTTGGCATTAAAGGGGTAGCATAAAATGGCTTAAGCTACTCCCCTGGAAACCTTTTCTCATAACACAGTCAGTCATGTGAACAGTGTTCTTATGTTTCCTTTAAATGGCACTAAAATATCTCCCTTACCTATTCCCTGCCTGTTAGGAGTGCTAAGACCTCTCATGTAACAATTCCCACTTTCACTCCGTTCTTCCCCACTGCTATTTCAGGCAAAACATGTACATTGAGTTTAAAAAAAAAATTCCCTTAGATCATTGTCATTATGTGTGGATTCAAGCTAACCATATAAATGTAATACAAGCATTGTGGACTTTGAAACATAAGCACAGCATTCTGGTATCATATGGGTTATCATTCCTAAGGCTGGTGAGAATCTTGGTCCAAACACCCATCATAGTGAATACAGCCCAAGCTTCTGTTGTCCTCAGGTCACTGGAATTTAGTTATTCTATTCTACAGAACTGGAAGTGAAAATTAATCAACTTTTAGGGAGTAGGTTAGTCATCTTTTCTTATAGGGAATGGTGTCATTGATCCCTAAAGAACACTGGCCTTTGGTTTCCCTATTACACAGCAGGAATTCAGTCATGGGTTTCCAACAGCCTCCTCAGATTTCTTTACTCTGCTCCATTCTCACCCTTGCTTTCAGAGGTCTGCATTTTGAGTGATTTTCTGCTGGAAGTAGAATTTTTCTTGAGTTAAAGCTCACATCTGAAGCTCCATTTTGTTTCTCTCCAGGTTTCCTTTACATTTTGTTTATTTTCTCCACTCTTCATCATCCAGGTCATTAACAAAGATGCCCAATGATCAAAAACATCCTCAAATGAGTTTACTATTTATGTGTTACCTACCCAATGTCTCGAGAAAATTGTATGATGTATTTTCTGACCCATTTTTCATTTATCTTCAGTTAAGCTTTTTTTTTTTTTAGTTTGAGCTGTTGACACTAATTTATAGCACTGGATCATCCCATTTTATTATAAAAAATCCAGGTTAAAAATTTAGCTTCACATTAATTTCTCAGGGATGAGTATTGTTTTCTTTGTTCACCTGTAAAACAACAAATCATTTCTGAAATATTCTCCAGAGATGTACATGATTGAGGTAAGTGCAGTTAAGACACCATCCATAATATACAATGTATTCTAAATCCTCAGACTTGGCTAGGAGTGTCTTCTCTCTCTTTCATCATTCTTTTGCTAAATCAAGGACATTTTCATAGTCCCCAAAGCCTGGTCTGTTTCATTATGCTTTTAGCTGCTAACTCTAGAATTTCCCTCCTCTGACACCCACTGTTTGATTTCTTCCATGTTAGGAGATTTGCAGTAGAGTTTAGATTTAGAAAGAATACTTTTGGAAGAAACAGAATTGCATATCCTATCCCCATACCAACGGGGATAGAATTCCTTCCTTCTTAGTGAGATTATTTGTAACATGGGATTAAACTTGATCAGCAACAAGCATTAAAGTTTCAGTTTCAGTTCGCTAAGAAAATCCCAGATCTTGTCTGAATGGTGTGTAGGGAATGTCAGTATTAGCAGGAGATTTATGTCCAGAAATCAGAGTCTCTCTGTTGCAAAGTGGTCTTTTACAAAGGGGAAGAGAGGGAGCTGGTCTGTGTTGTTGAAATGCTCATGGGTGACTGGAGAAACTGAACAGGGTTCAAGAGGTTGACGAGATGGCCTCCTGGGTTCTGCAGGCAGGCATCTTCCCTGCTATCTATGACCACGAATATCCCAGAGCCTCTCTATGCAAGACTGGGTTTCAGTTGTCCAGTTGTTTGTTTTGGAAATGTCACAATAAATAACCGAAGAGAGGATGTTAGGAAAAGTCTCCTTGGGGAAGGCTATGAATTCTTTGGGCACATAAAGCCTCATGCATGTGGCCTCTAAGAAGAGGAAATTGCTTTAGATAATATTTGCTTTTTCTACATTCCCTGAGGACGATAAAACAGAAACAGGAACACAAAGAAGGAGGAAAAAAAGCTTTTATTGGTTCGCTGAGTCAGCCTTCTCTTTGGGTCATTTTGGTCAAACAAGGGAATAGGGACATTTGGTGCTGAGCTGATTGAGTGCTCTGGGACCCTGGAGTTAGATACCTGGTTTGTGAGACGCACTCCCACCTCCAAGACTGGATCAGCTCGTTCTCTGTGTTACTGGTGGGGCTGTCCCGTATTGACTATGTGTCTGTTCCATTTCATCTGCTGCAGTGCATGCTTCTGGTGCAGTATGAGTTTGGAGACAGCTTTGTCATCCTGGCTAAGAGAGAGAAAGGGTCAAAACCAAAGCACCTTTTGTGACAAAAGTACAATCTTGTCTGCGCACGTGCACGGCGCTCTCTCCTCCCTACTCTCTTTGAGTACCAGTCCTGTAAGGGTTTTGCACAGGGACAACAGCTCCAAGAATCCATGAATCAGAGCCAAATCTTACATCACCCAGAAGAGGAAATGCTCCTTATGCAAGGTCCACAGACGTGGGACCCTTGCTCAGGGGACAGAAGGGAGCACTCCCCTAGCCCTCACTCAGAGGAGGAAATGTCTCCCAAGGAGTCTCTGAATTACTCAGAGCCCATCAAAGAAAGGACAGTACTCTCCTGCAGAGTTGCTTATTTTTCCTCCTAATTACCAAGGCATGAGGGTGTCTTTTTTTGCAGTGTTGATTTGGAGATTCTGAATTTAAAGCTGTGCCTCATTTAGCTTGCGAAAGAGATTTTAAACAGCTCAGCAGGAATTCAAAGGATTCCTCGACCTGGGAGAGGTGAGCAGAAGGGTGGGGATACTGACTTGCTGACATTTTCAAAGGAGTGGTTAAGCGGGACAAAGACTGACAAACAACCATGGGAGGCGGAAGCCACTGTATTGAAAATAAAGGACTTTAGGGAGAAAAGTTCCCTTAGCCATCTAAAGGGGGTCACACTGTATGAAAGTGATTAATTATACTCTAAATCTCAGAGGAAGATTCCTCTAATGTTGTGGATGACAGAAATGAAGAATGAACCGTATTATCTGATCTGAAATAGGGAGTTAGAAGTTGCTGAAGAGATACATATGGCTGATAGAGCCGAAGAAACAAGAGAGAGTTTAAAATAAACCCAGGAAAGGCTTATTGAAATATAATTATTTTTTTTTTTGCTGTACAAGCAATAGAACAATGCTCTTTTGGGAGTATAATTGACATTTGTTTTAAAAAGGGAGAAAATGACAGCGACAACAACAAACGAAAGCACACATCAGGCGTGCAGACCGATGAGGAACTGTGCCATCCTGGCAGCCTCCTGTTCCGTCTTTCTATGCACAGGTGTAGTGTGTGGGTCCACCAATAGGCTGGGCTAGTCTGGGTCCTCTGAGTGGTAGATGCCAAGATGAGATTAATGTGCAAAGATGTCTACAGAGGAAACACCTGTGTGAGAAAAAAATGAGAAAGCCAGGAAGGAATGGAGAGCCATCAGACCACAGTGCAAGCCTGACCCTGAGTGAAGGAGACAAGGAAGAAAATTTGGATGGAAATGTGCAAAATGGCTATGCCATTTGAGGAAGTTTCAATAAGACTGTTGGGGAATCCTTGAGCCGAAGACAGGCCCCATGTCTGAGAGGAGTCCATGTCTCCCAGGTGTGCCCAGCTGTGCTCAGTCGTAGGTTGGGAGCAACCTATGGGAAGCATGACCTTGATGCAAACATGATGATAGATTTCAGAGCATGCAGCTGGACGGTGAGGTCAATTACACTTCCTGTAGTTGGAAGTTTTCACCATGGATTCCCATGGCCATCACTGTTACTCAATGGAGTATTCATAATAGCAGTATGATCTTCTGTGGAAATAAAGGGAACCTTGAAGGTCATTGTTCAACCCTCTTGCTTTGCCCAGGACTTGGAGCTGGATGACTGTCAGTATGGGGCACCTAGGGAAGTGGAGCTGATTTTCTTGGAATGTTCTAGTTTTTTTGACTCTCATATTCTCATTCTCATGTTCTTTCCACTGAGTTAGTGTCACTAAAAAGTTGTGGGCTGGATCACAGTTCTTTTTTTAATAATTTTATTTATTTATTTATTTGGGGCTGTGCTGGGTCTTCCTTACTGTGTGGGCTTTTCTCCTGTTGCAGTGAGAGGGGGCTCCTCTCTAGTTGTGGTGCATGGGCTTTTGATTGCAGTGGCTTCTCTTGTTGCAGAGCACGCTCTAGGACACGCAGGCTTCAGTAGTTTCCACCCCCAGGCTCTAAGCACAGGCTCAGTAGTTGTGGTGCTCGGGCTTAGTTGCTCCATTGCACGTGGGATCTTCCCAGATCAAGGATTGAACCTATGTCTCCTGCATTGGCAGGCAGATTCTTTACCACTGAGCCACCAGGGAAGAGCCTCTAGATCACAGTTCTTAAAAATGTATTTCTGATGATAAAATTGTGTATATTCTAGAAAATTTGGAAAATAAACAGAAATAACAAGAACCATATTACTCATAACTTGCCTAACCAAGCCCCACATCTCTTAACCTTTTAGTGTATTATTTCCTTATAGTTTTTCTATGAATTTTTTAATATATTGAAGGTCAGATGGTAGAAAATTTGTATCTTGGTTTTTCCATATGGCATCATGATGCAGGCATTTCCTATGCTGTAAAAACTTCATTAACTTAAGTAACTCATCCATCTTTGATTTAATTGTGAACTATGTGAGAAAACAAAGGAAAATTTAAGAACGTTTAGGTTGAGTATTAACCTTTCAAAAGAAACACTTCTGAATCATATTATTTCAATGTGGGATTTTTATCAGACGGGCAAAATTTACAGTGATCCTAGTTCACTTCTTAGAATATCCTTTCTCTGATGTTTAAAGAAAACTTTCAGTCTGACTTTCTAAACTTCAGAATACTACATTTTTATAAGAAGGACATTTTTTCCTGTTCTCTATTTTGAGATATTTGCTACCTATTCATGCTTTGGAATTTTTGCTTTATTTTGTTTCATTAGCATTTTGAAAGTTGAAAATTGGTTTGCAATTTTCAGACGAATTGACCTGGCATAAGAGCACAGAAGAATTGATGCTTTTGAACTGTGGTGTTGGAGAAGACTCTTGAGAGTTCCTTGGACTGCAAGAAGATTCAACCAGTCCATCCTAAAGGAGATCAATCCTGGGTATTCATTGGAAGGACTGTTGAAGCTGAAACTCCAATACTTTGGCCATCTGATGCGAAGAGCTGACTCATTTGAAAAGACCCTGATGCTGGGAAAGATTGAGGGCAGGAGAAGAAGGGGACGAGAGAGGATAAGATGGTATGATGGCATCACCGACTCAATGGACGTGGGTTTGGGTGGACTCAGGAAGTTGGTGATGGACAGGGAGGCCTGGTGTGCTGTGGTTCATGGGGTCGCAAAGAGTCGGACACGACTGAGCAACTGAACTGAACTGAACTGAACTGATGCTGGGAAAGATTGAGGGAGGGAGGAGAAGGGGACAACAGAGGATGAGATGGTTGGATGGCATCACTGACTCAATGGACATGAGTTTGGGTAGACTCTGGGAGTCGGTGATGGACAGGGAGGCCTGGCGTGCTGCAGTTCATGGGGTCGCAAAGAGTCAGACACAATTGAGCAATTGAACTGAACTGAACTGAACTGAAGAAAATCTTTCCTAGCCAGCCTTTCCTGGTAATTGTAAATATCAGAAGAGGATGAGCAAAAAGTGGTTAAAAACACAAACTTTGGAATTAGACAGATTGGTGTATGAACCTCAGCTTGGTCCTGGTTGTGCAACTTTATATACATTCTTTAATCTCTGTGAGCTTCTGTTTAATGATCTATGAACTGGAAAAAACACATATATCTCACTTGGTTTATGTGAAGATCACAAGGATTAATGCAAAGAAAATCCTTCACAGAGATCTTGTATGTGGATGATGACTAAACAAAATCACCACTATCATTGTCTTAGGCTTTATTTGTTAATGTTTTATTTATTATTAATTTTTAATCTGTTGATGATTTAACCAGAATGGCGTATCTCATTCATCCAGTAAAGCCAGACGTTTCTTTTCCCCATCAATGACATTGACAAAGTAGTTTTTCCAGGACCCATCTCCAATTGAAAGGTTCATTATCAATCAACTGGATACAGTTTATTACTGTAAATACACAGAAATCTTACAGTAAAGCACCAAGCATCCAGTCTATGGCTTATCAATACTTGAATTATTAACTGTGACCAGTGTCTCCTGTAACCAGGGAGCATTTGTTTATAGCTTCATGTATAAAATAGTGTGCCTCAGTCTCAAAGTTGGATTATCAAGCTCCCAGTACAGCTAACAGCAGAAGCCCTAGTTTAACCCATTTCTGGGATCTGCTGCTGCTGCTGCTGAGTCACTTCAGTCATGTCCAACTCTGTGCGACCCCATAGACGGCAGCCCACCAGGCTCCCCCGTCCCTGGGATTCTCCAGGCAAGAACACTGGACTGGGTTGCCATTTCCTTCTCCAATGTATGAAAGTGAAAAGGGAAAGTGAAGTCATTCAGTCGTGACCGACTCTTTGCGACCCCATGGACTGCAGCCCACCAGGCTCCTCCATCCATGGGATTTTCCAGGCAAGAGTACTGGAGCAGGGTGCCACTGCCTTCTCCTTTCTGGGATCCACTCACCTCTTTTCACATGTGTAGGAATGCTGGTGTGTTCACTGGACTCTAGTGGCACACTGAGAAGTCCTGTCCCATCCAATTCTACCTCAGTGTTAGGAGGTCTTGACCATTGGGCAGAAGCTGGCCTTAGCCTATGCTATTAAATCATAGTAGCTTTGGTGCACTGCTCCAGCAGCTAGCGTGGCTGTGAGTGGGGCATCCTGTCCCAGCTGTAGTGAGGTAGGGGGCGTGCCTCAGTGACATATTCAGTGAAAAGTACTTCCATTCAAACTGGCAGGGCTCCATGGCTATACTCTTCTGTTGGTTCATTCATAACTCCCATGTGGCATGAGGTTGGTGCCACAGCTCAAGCACATTTTTTTTTTTAACATTTATTTGTCTGTGTCAGATCTTAGTGGTGTTGTTGGACTATGCGGGGTCTTCTGTTGTGGAGCATGGCCTCCAGAGCTTGTGGACTCGATAGTTGCAGCACATGGGCTTAGTTGCTCTGAGGCACGTAGGATCCTAGTTTCCTGACCAGGGATCGAACCTGCATCCCCTGCATTGCAAGGAAGATTCGTAACCACTGGACCACCAGGGAAGTCCCTCCGGCATTGTTGGTAGGGCCTGCCTCTCCTTTTGTTTAGCTAGACCATATCTTACAGAGGGTTTTTTTTTTTTTTAATCACACAGATTGAAGAATGTCTTTCAGGTGTATGAATATATTTATATTGGTTGGATATAAAATTCTTGGGTCACAACTTTCTCCCACTCAAAACGCAATGGACTATGTTTTTTTGTTATTTGGTATTTAATGTTGCAGAGTCACTGAAGGCCACACTAGTTTTAATTACATTTTTGATAAAACCTTTCCTGCCTTGGTGCTGATAGAATTTTTCTTAATCTACCTGATTAAGAAAATTTCCTCCAATCCCTTAACCCCTTCACAAAGAACTTACTCTATCCTTAGTCCAGGTGGAACAGCTCTGATTAGCCTATGACCCTGCCCTTAGAGGCACAGCTAATTGGCTCATGGGTGACAACTATCCAAAGCTGGGTTGGTTATAGCTTGACTCTCATTGGTATTGTTGTTTGGTTCATTGACCATCCGTAATCTTATCCAGAAACTTGTAAGTGGAGAGCAGAGGCTGAGTTTGTTACCTATAGGAAGTTAAAGGTTTCATTTGGAGGCAGCCATTATGAGCCATGTATAAATGAATACATAAGCAAAGAAGCCAGTTTGTTGAAAAATTTGGATGAAACAGTTATGGAATAAGAGCGAGATGGGGAGAGCAGAAGAGGAGGGAAAAATATCTGATGGTTGCTTTTTCCCACTAAGCCCAGCTATTCCACCATCAACTGATGTCTATAGATTCTCCTGCATCCTCCCCATAGCTACACAGTTAAACTACTTATAGAGATTGTCCTGCCTGTCAACACAACAACTGAGACATTCTTATAATCTACTTTCCCTCAAAGGATATCTAATTGTGGATTTGTTTTAAGTGATTTTGTTTGGAATGTTCTTTTGATATACAGGCTTGGTTCCCTAGCTCCTGGAAATCTGCTTACATTATTGCTTCTATCTCAAATATTCTGGTCTCTTTTTAAAGAATCTACTCTCATTCTTAGGCTGGAACACTGTCACATCTGTCATTATCTCTCCTTTTCAACTTGACTCTGCATTCTGTGATATTATTTTAATTTTCTTCGTTTACTATATTAAATTATTTTTTGAGGTGTTCTTTCTGAAACAATTTCCTTCCCATAGTTCTACGGACTTTCAGGCTTCTTTTGCCTTTTCTTGGTTTTCCATTCTAGAACAATAGCTATAGAGAATGAAGATTGCTCTTGGCTACATTTACTGTCCACTTGAACAGTGGAATACTGTCCACTTGGGCTGCAAGGAGATCTAACCAGTCCATTCTGAAGGAGATCAACCCTGGGATTTCTTTGGAAGGAATGATGCTAAAGCTGAAACTCCAGTACTTTGGCCACCTCATGTGAAGAGTTGACTCATTGGAAAAGACTCTGATGCTGGGAGGGATTGGGGGCAAGAGGAGAAGGGGACGACAGAGGATGAGATGGCTGGATGGCATCACTGACTGGATGGACGCTGGATGGCATCACTGACTGGATGGACGTGAGTCTGACTGAACTCCGGGAGTTGGTGATGGACAGGGAGGCCTGGCGTGCTGGGATTCATGGGGTCGCAAAGAGTCGGACACGACTGAGCGATCGATCTAATCTGATCTGAATGCTGGTTATGGTATATCCTGAGATTTATAGCTGAGGGACTGCTTAATATGTATAACTCTCATCTCTGTTTCCAGGGTTAAGGAGGTACCTATTCATTTATTTGTGTGTGTGTGTGTGTGTGTGTGTGTGTGTGTGTATGGCTGCACTGGTCTTAGTTGCAGCATGAGGGATCTAGTTCCCTGACCAGGGATTGAGCCCTGCTTTGGGAGCATGGTGTCTTAGCCACTGGACCACCAGAGAAGTCCCTATATATAATACATTTTTGTGGTTGAAATAAAATTCACCTAGTGTAAAAATTTTAATTATGCTTCAGAAATTCATGTGTCCTCCTTGTACAGGTACTATGCTAATTGTTTCTGTGTTGTCAGTTTTGAAGTGAGCACAGTACATACTTGTGATTCTGATGAGCTGAGGTGAAGTTATCTCTTGCTTTACTGCCCCGTCTTCTGAAAAACTAACACAGGGAAGGCCGTGCACCATGGCACCTCCTTTGCCTTCACTCTGATCTGCAGGAGAACCACATCCACTCCCCACTTCCTGCCCCACTGTTTCTGGGAATTATGTCTGGTATCTGAATGGACAGAAAGATGGGAAGGCTGTAAGTTAGGGAGAGGTTGGGAGGGAATGAAGAGGAAAGGGAGAATTTATGAAGACTCACCCCGCCCCTCAAAGCAGAATCTACATGTGTAAGAAATGATTGTTCCAGATGCTACAGATCCTGAGTCTCTGAGTCCAGAGGCAGACAGAATGAGTTCCAGCTCTTCTCTCCTGGGAGGTCTAGGTGTCTCTTTCCGTAGCACACATGAGCAGCTGACTGTTTTTCTTCATTTGGTTCTGTAAGACTTAAATTCCTCCCAGGTTCTGGCATTTGACTGTTGTCTGTCTTCGTTTTTCATTTCCTTTTCTTTCTTTTCTCTTCTTGTCTCTCTTTTTCTTTCTTTTTATCTTTCAGTTTTCTTTCTTTTAAAGGCAGTTTGGGAGGGGGTATAGCTTGACTTTCTTTGGTATTGCTCATTCACTAAAAATTATTTAATCAACACTAGATATGCCAGGTACTTGCTGGATTGTGGAGATACCAGTTCAGTTCAGTTCATTCGCTCAGTTGTGTCCGACTTTTGCGACCCCATGGACTGCAGCATGCCAGGCTTCCCTGTCCATCACAACTCCCAGAGCCTGCTCAAACTCATGTCCTTCAAATTGGTGATGCCATCCAACCATCTCATCCTCTGTCTTCCTCTTCTCCTCCTGTCTTCAATCTTGCCCAGCATCAGGGTCTTTTCCAATGAGTCAGTTCTTCGCATCAGGTGGCCAAAGTATTGGAGTTTCAGCTTCAGCACCAGTCCTTTCAATGAACATTCAGGACTGGGATTTTCTTTAGGATTGATTTGTTTGATATAAAGATAAGTAATTTTTGCCTGCAAGATCAGAGGTTGATGGGGAAATTTATATAAATACAGATGATTATAAAAACAAATAGAAATTAACATTAAATATGTAAGCAAGATGGGCTTCCCTGGTGGCTTAGATGGTAAAGAATCCACCTGCAATGTAGATCTGAGTTTGATCCCTGGGTCGGGAAGATCCCCTGGAGAAGGGAATGGCTACCCACTCCAGTATTCTTGCCTAGAGAATTCTATGGACAGAGGAGCCTGGCAGGCTACAGTCCATGGGGTTGTGAAGAGTCAGATACAACTGAGCAACTAACACTTTCACTTTCTCATATAAGCAAGATTTACAAGATACAGAGTCTTTAGGGCCTGCATAGCCTAAGATATTTGCTATTTGGACCTTTACAGATAAAATTTTTGGATTCTTGGCATAGTGTACAAGGACTACAAAGAGTTCAGAATTTCCAGGACAAGCCTGTGAACTTGGGTTGGAGAGTGAAGCAGGGGCCAGATGACTGAGGACATGCTTGTCAGGTAAGGAACCACTGAGTGACTCAAAGCAGCCTCTTCAGGTAAGGAACCAGAGCATGAGACTAGTTCCTTGGTGTCTACTCATCATTCTGAGGAATCTTCCAGCATTAAGTACAAGCCAGATAATTCAGTCATGTGACTGTAATCCACGAGGAGCACTGCTGTCTGAGACACAGAAAGGGATCTTGGGGTTAGTAAGTGTCTTCTCTGTAGCTCCCTTCTTTACTAACTCTTGCAACTCCTGCCAGGCCAGGCCAGGCAGGGTGCCCTGTTTCATCATGCATAGTTCCCAGGGATGCAAGCCTGCTGCTTCCTCTTGGAACCCAAGGCCAGCAGCCTTTCTCAGCAGGAGGGAGCTTTAGAGGGTAAGAAAGTGCCCTTGTCATTCTTCCCCAACCAGCGGGCAGAGGCCCAGCCTTCGCAGTCTCTGCAGAAGACAGAAGGGCTAGTGATCAGAATTTGGATAAAAATGCCTTTTAGGCCAGGAGGGCCTGAGAGTATTGGGTGAAGTTCAAGGTGAGCTGGGGCTGATGGGCAAAGGATGGAAAGTGAGGCTCTCCTACACCTTTCAGGCAGTGTCTTTCCCCACATCCTGGCCCCTAAGTTTGCTGTTTCTTAGAAACCTGTGACCCTGAGAGGTGACTGATCGTAGGACTTGGACACTGGGACAGCAGAGCCCATGGCTGACATTGGCAGGTCAGGAGCATAGTTGGAAAGAGAACCAGGGCTCAGAGGGCCCCATCCAGCCACCGAGGGGCTATGCTCTCACCAACCCCTTCCAGTCCATTCACCCTCCTTCCACATTAAGAGGAAAATATGATCCGTGATGGCATGTGTTAAAAGGCTTGAGGAAAGGATGAGGCCCAGTGAAATCAGAGCCAACGGATCATTCCCTTCCCACTGCGGCTGACGAGCAGATGAGGAGGAACAAAGTCTCCTTGTGGAATGAATCGTCTCCTGGGTTGAGTTAATAAAATGGCACCATGGGAGGCAGGCCCACTGACTCCCTGCCAGGACCAGAAGCTCAGCTGGAGTTTCTGAGTCTGAGAAACCCCAGGGATAAGACTCTGGTTATTGTGGGTGGATATCCCACCTCCACAGAGAGATGCCCTAACCTCTCCAGAGAGTGTTTGAACAATTGCAAACAGAATAGGAAAAGTAAATGGTGTGGCTTGGTGAATGCTCCACTTACCGCGAAACACAGAGTGTTGATGGGAGCTATCTGCCTGGTTATTCAATTTATTATAAAAATGATCTCATAACTGAGGAATCTCAAAGTCATAATAATTATTAAATCTTCATCCCAAATGACTGGCATATTTGTTTTTTTTTTAACTTTTTATTTTATATTGGAGTATAGTCAATTAATAATGTTGTGATAGTTTCAGGGGACAGCAGAGTGACTCAGTCACTCATATACATGTGTCCATTCTCCCCCAAACTCCCCTCTCATCCACGCTGCCACATAACATTGAGCAGACTTCCCTGTACAATATGGGTCCTTGTTATCCATTTTAAATTTAGCAGGTTTTACACATCCATCCCAAACTCCATAACTATCCTTTCTCCCCATCCTTCCCCCACCCTGGCAACCATAAGTTCATTCTCTAAGTCTGTGAGTCTCAAGTGACTGAGAGGAGACTGAAAAGGCATTCACTGTCTTGGGAAATTCAATCAGAGTTAAAAATTAAGCCCAGAAGAGGCTTTCAGCAACAAAGGTAATGATGTCTCTAAATTTTATTTAGTATTGAGAATACTACTTTGGGTTAAATGCCAGTTAGGCTGCTGTCCAAGTGATACATGAACTATTCAGGTGATCTAGACATAGCTTTGGTTTTTTGTCAAGTCACGGAAAATCTATGATGTAGTTCTTCTTGCTTTAATAAAATTTGAGAGGATCAATGGGTTAGTGTTGAAGCTACAACAATAACTAGCATTAATGTTGTTGCGGTGTTGATTTTTTTCCCCCCAAAGAGTTGGATCAAATAGTTTCTGCCTGTATGGTTTTCATTATTTAAGGCTAAATTGAGAATAAGGTCACTTTTGAACAGTAAGACCAGATCTGAGAAAAACAAAATATCCTTAGTTATTTAAATCATTGTCATCACCCTGTGAAGGTGGCCAGGTCCCAAAGACCCAGTCTTCTGCCTGCCCTGCAGATAATGAGATGTGGTACATAGCATCTTCAGGGGCTCCCCTGGTGGTGCAGAGGTAAAGAATCCGCCTGCAATGAAGGAGACGCAGGTTTGATCCCTGGGTCAGGAATATCCCCTGAAGAAGGGAATGGCAACCCACTCCAGTATTCTTGCCTGGGAAATCCCATGGACAGAGGAGCCTGGTGGGCTATAGTCCATGGGGTCACAAGAATGGGACAGGACTGAGTGACTAAACAACAACAACCTCACCCTTTCACCTCTGTGTAAAGGGTGGTAAGGAAAGTAAATTAAATACAAATTAAAAGTGTTTAGGGACTTCCCTGGTGGCTCAGATGGTAAAGACTCTGCCTGCAATGTGGGACTCTTGGGTTCAATCATTGGTTTGGGAAAAGCCCTTGGAGGAGGGGAGGGCATGGCCACCCATTCCAGTAATTCTTGCTGGAGAATCCCCATGGATAGAGGAGCCTGGCGGGCTACAGTCCATAGGGTTGCAAAGAGTCAGACATGACTGACCAACTAAGCTCACACTTGTAGTCCAGGGACTAAGACTTTGTGTGCCCCTAGTCACGGAACTATATCCCACATGCCACAACTGAAAGTTCTACATGCCGCTGTTATAGCTAAAAGATCCTGCAAAGACCCAGCGCAGTCAAAAAAAGAAAAGTGCTTAGTACAACACATGAGGAGATGTAATACACTGCATGACCTCATGTGTGCATGTTCTTTTAGTTTAAAAATGAATCATTCACCTATCATGCTTCAGACATACAGTGTGTTCACCACTAGGTAGGGGATGAAATAGGGAACAAATCTAAGTTTCTGTCCTCCTGAAACTTACATGGAAGGACACAAACAAAGAGCTCATGTAAGCTGAAATCTCATCAAGGCCAGCATGGCCTGGTGGAGATGGCCTTGGTAGGAAATTAAGAAACTTATGCTCTACATTTCCCCTAAAGTCAAGAACAAGACAAGGATGCCCACTCTCACCATTACTATTCAACATAATTTTGGAAGTTTTAGCCACAGCAATCAGAGAAGAAAAAGAAAGTCAGTTCAGTTCAGTCGCTCAAGTCGTGTCTGACTCTTTGTGACCCTATGAATCACAGCACGCTAGGCCTCCCTGTCCATCACCAACTCCCAGAGTTCACCCAGACTCACGTCCATTGAGTCAGTGATGCCATCCAGCCATCTCATCCTCTGTCATTCCCTTCTCCTCCTGCCTTCAATATTTCCCAGGATCAGGGTCTTTTCCAATGAGTCAACTCTTCGCATGAGGTGGCCAACTCTGGAGTTTCAGCTTCAGCATCATTCCTTCCAAAGAAATCCCAGGGCTGATCTCCCTCAGAATGGACTGGTTGGATCTCCTTGCAGTCCAAGGGACTCTCAAGAGTCTTCTCCAACACCACACTTCAAAAGCATCAGTTCTTTGGTGTTCAGCCTTCTTCACAGTCCAACTCTCATATCCATACATGACCACAGGAAAAACCATAGCCTTGACTAGACGGACCTTTATTGGCAAAGTAAAATCTCTGCTTTTCAATATGCTATCTAGGTTGGTCATAACTTTCCTTCCAAGGAGTAAGCATCTTTTAATTTCATGGCTGTAGTCACCATCTGCAGTGATTTTGGAGCCCCCCAAAATAAAGTCTGACACTGTTTCCACTGTTTCCCCATCTATTTTCCATGAAGTGATGGGACCGGATGCCATGATCTTTGTTTTCTGAATGTTGAGCTTTAAGCCAACTTTTTCACTCTCCACTTTCACTTTCATCAAGAGGCTTTTGAGTTCCTCTTCACTTTCTGCCATAAGGGTGGTGTCATCTGCATATCTGAGGTTATTGAGATTTCTCCTGGCAATCTTGATTCCAGCTTGTGTTTCTTCCAGTCCAGCGTTTCTCATGATGTACTCTGCATATAAGTTAAATAAACAAGGTGACAATATACAGCCTTGACGAAGTCCTTTTCCTATTTGGAACCAGTCTGTTGTTCCATGTCCAGTTCTAACTGTTGCTTCTTGACCTGCATACAAATTTCTCAAGAGGCAGATCAGGTGGTCTGGTATTGCCATCTCTTTCTAAATTTTCCACAGTTTATTATGATCCACACAGTCAAAGGCTTTGGCATAGTCAATAAAGCAGAAATAGATGCTTTTCTGGAACTCTCTTGCTTTTTCCATGATCTGGCTAATGTTGGCAATTTGATTTCTGGTTCCTCTGCCTTTTCTAAAACCAGCTTGAACATCAGGAACTTCACAGTCCACGTATTGCGGAAGCCTGGCTTGGAGAATTTTGAGCATTACTTTACTAGCATGTGAGATGAGTGCAATTGTGCGGTAGTTTGAGCATTCTTTGGCATTGCCTTTCTTTGGGATTGGAATGAAAACTGACCTTTTCCAGTCCTGTGGCCACTGCTGAGTTTCCCAAATTTGCTGGCATACTGAGTACAGCACTTTCACAGCATCATCTTTCAGGATTTGAAAGAGCTCAACTGGAATTCCATCACCTCCACTAGCTTTGTTCGTAGTGATGCTTTCTAAGGCCCACTTGACTTCACATTCCAGGATGTCTGGCTCTAGGTCAGTGATCACACCGTCATGATTATCTGGGTCATGAAGATCTTTTTGTACAGTTCTTCTGTGTATTCTTGCCACCTCTTCTTAATATCTTCTGCTTCTGTTAGGTCCATACCATTTCTGTCCTTTATCGAGCCCATCTTTGCATGAAATGTTCCTTTGGTATCTCTAATTTTCTTGAAGAGATCTCTAGTCTTTCCCATTCTGTTGTTTTCCTCTATTTCTTTGCATTGATCACTAAGGAAGGCTTTCTTATCTCTTCTTGCTATTCTTTGGAACTCTGCATTCAGATGCTTATATCTTTCCTTTTCTCCTTTGCTTTTCACTTCTCTTCTTTTCACAGCTATTTGTAAGGCCTCCCCAGACAGCCATTTTGCTTTTTTGCATTTCTTTTCCATGGGGATGGTCTTGATCCCAGTCTCCTGTACAATGTCACGAACCTCATTCCATAGTTCATCAGGCACTCTATCTATCAGATCTAGGCCCTTAAATCTATTTTCCACTTCCACTGTATAATCATAAGGGATTTGATTTAGGTCATACCTCAATGGCCTAGTGGTTTTCCCTACTTTCTTCAGTTTCAGTCTGAATTTGGTAATAAGGAGTTCATGATCTGAGCCACAGTCAGCTCCTGGTCTTTTTTTGCTGACTGTATAGAGCTTCTCCATCTTTGGCTGCAAAGAATATAATCAATCTGATTTTGGTGTTGACCATCTGGTGATGTCCATGTGTAGAGTCTTCTCTTGTGTTGTTGGAAGAGGGTGTTTGCTATGACCAGTGCATTTTCTTGGCAAAACTCTATTAGTTTTTGCCCTGCTTCCTTCCGTATTCCAAGGCCAAATTTGCCTGTTACTCTAGGTGTTCCTTGACTTCCTACTTTTGCATTCCAGTCCCCTATAATTAAAAGGACATCTTTTTTGGGTGTTAGTTCTAGAAGGTCTTGTAGGTCTTCATAGAACCGTTCAACTTCAGCTTCTTCAGCGTTACTGGTTGGGGCATAGACTTGGATTACTGTGATATTGAATGGTTTGCCTTGGAAACGAACAGATATCATTCTGATCAGACTGCATCCAAGTAATACATTTTGGACTCTTTTGTTGACCATGATGGCTACTCCATTTCTTCTGAGGGATTCCTGCCCACAGTAGTAGGTGTAATGGTCATCTGAGTTAAATTCACCCATTCCAGTCCATTTCAGTTCGCTGATTCCTAGAATGTTGACATTCACCCTTGCCATCTCTTGTTTGACCACTTCCAATTTGCCTTGATTCATGGACCTGACATTCCAGGTTCCTATGCAATATTGCTCTTACAGCATCGGACCTTGCTTCTATCACCAGTCACATCCACAACTGGGTGTTGTTTTGCTTTGGCTCCATCCCTTCATTCTTTCTGCAGTTATTTCTCCACTGATCTCCAGTAGCATATTGGGCACCTACCGACCTGGGGAGTTCCTCTTTCAGTATCCTATCATTTTGCCTTTTCATACTGTTCCTGGGGTTCTCAAGGCAAGAATACTGAAGTGGTTTGCCATTCCCTTCTCCAGTGGACCACATTCTGTCAGATCTCTCCACCATGACCTGCCCGTCTTGGGTTGCCCCACGGGCATGGCTTAGTTTCTTTGAGTTAGACAAGGCTGTGGTCCTAGTGTGATTAGATTGACTAGTTTTCTGTGAGTATGTTTCATACTCTCAGCTGCTGCTGCTTACCTTGGACGAGGGGTATCTCCTCACCACCACCCTTCCTGACCTTCAACGTGGGATAGCTCCTCTAGGCCCTCCTGCGCCGGCGCAGCCACTGCTCCTTGGAGGTGAGGTTGGTCCTCCCCGCTGCCACCCCTGACCTCGTTTGCAGGGTAGCTCCTCTTGGTCGTCGCCTCTGACCTCAGATGCAGGGTAGCTCCTCTCGGCCACCACCCCTGACCTCGGACTTGGGTAGCTCTTCTCGGCTTTTCCTGTGTGGTCACAGCCTGGCACTCTCAGCCACTGCCCCTGACCTCGGATGTGGGGTAACTCCTTTGGCCACCGCCCTTCGGGCAGGGTGTCCTCCCAGCTTCAAGGAATCCAAATTGGAAAAGAAGAAGTAAAACTCTCACTGTTTGCAGATGACATGATCCTCTACATAGAAAACCCTAAAGACTCCACCAGAAAATTACTAGAGCTAATCAATGAATATAGTAAAGTTTCAGGATATAAAATTAACACACAGAAATCCCTTGCATTCCTATACACTAATAATGAGAAAACAGAAAGAGAAATTAAGGAAAAAATTCCATTCACCATTGCAACAAAAAGAATAAAATACTTAGGAATAAATTTACCTAAAGACACAAAAGACCTATATATAGAAAACTATAAAACACTGATGAAAGAAATCAAAGAGGACACAAATATATGGAGAAATATACCATGTTAATAGATTGGAAGAATCAATATAGTGAAAATGAGTATACTACCCAAAGCAATCTATAGATTCAATGCAATCCCTATCAAGCTACCATCAGATTTTTTCAGCGAACTAGAACAAATAATTTCACAATTTGTATGGATATACAAAAAGCCTCAAATAGTCAAGGCAATCTTGAGAAAGAAGAATGGAACTGGAGGAATCAACCTACCTGACTTCAGGCTATACTACAAAGCAACAGTCATCAAGACAGTATGGTACTGGCACAAAGACAGAAACATAGATCAATGGAACAAAATAGAAAGCCCAGAGATAAATCCATGCACCTATGGACACCTTACCTTTGACAAAGGAGGCAAGAATATACAATGGAGAAAAGATATTCTCTTTAATAAGTGGCACTGGGAAAACTGGTCAACCACTTGTAAAAGAATAAAACTAGAACACTTTCTAACACCATACACAAAAATAAACTCAAAATGGGTAAAAGATCTAAATGTAAGACCAGAAACTATAACACTCCTAGAGGAAAACATAGGCAAAACACTCGCTGGTGTAAATCACAGCAGGATCCTCTATGACCCACCTCCCAGAATAATGGAAATAAAAGCAAAAATAAACAAATGGGACCTAATTAAACTTAAAATCTTTTGTACAACGAAGGAAACTGAAGCAAGGTGAAAAGATAACCTTCAGAATGGGAGAAAATAATAGCAAATGAAGCAACTGACAAAGAATTAATCTCAAAAATATACAAGCAACTCCTGCAGCTCAATTCCAGAAAAATAAGCTACCCAATCAAAAAATGGACCAAAGAACTAAACAGACATTTCTCCAAAGAAGACATACAGATGGCTAACAAACACATGAAAAAGTGCTCAACATCACTCATTATCAGAGAGATGCAAATCAAAACCCCAATGAGGTACCATTTCACGCTGGTCAGATGGCTGCTATCAAAAGGTCTATATACAATAAATGCTGGAGAGGGTGTGGAGAAAAAATCCCTCTTACACTGTTGGTGGGAATTCAAACCAGTACAGCCACTATGGAGAACAGTGTGGAGATTTCTTAAAAAACTGGAAATGGAACTGCCATATGACCCAGGAACCCCACTTCTGGGCCTACACACTGAGGAAACCAGAATTGAAAGAGACACGTGTACCCCAATGTTCATTGCAGCACTGTTTACAATAGCCAGGACATGAAAGCAACCTAGATGTCCATAGGCAGATGAATGGATAAGAAAGCTGTGGTACATATACACAATGGAGTATTACTCAGCTATTAAAAAGAACACATTTGAATCAGTTCTAATGAGGTGGATGAAACTGGAGCCTATTATACAGAGTGAAGTAAGTCAGAAAGAAAAACACCAATACAGTATATTAATGCA
Organism: Bos javanicus; assembly: GCF_032452875.1. Classification (NCBI taxonomy): domain Eukaryota; kingdom Metazoa; phylum Chordata; class Mammalia; order Artiodactyla; family Bovidae; genus Bos; species Bos javanicus. The sequence goes on from NC_083880.1 coordinate 30,085,056, forward strand.
TATATGTGGAATTTAGAAAGATGGTAACAATGACCCTATATGTGAGACAGCAAAAGAGACACAGATGTAAAGAACAGACTTTTGGACTCTGTGGGAGAAGGCAAGGGTGGGATGATTTGAGAGACTAGCATTGAAACATATATATTATCATATGTGAAATAGATCACCAGTCCAGGTTCGATGCATGAGACAGGGTGCTCAGGGCTGGTGCACTGGGATGACCCTGAGGGATGGAATGGGGAGGAAGGTGGGAGGGAGGGTCAGGATGGGGAACATATGTACACCCATGGCTGATTCATGTCAATGTATGGCACCTTTATTTGTTGGTCCACTGACCAAGGTCATCCGGCACTCCTCTGCTTGGCACTCTGATCCCAGTAGCCCAGGTTATCTCCCTGACACAAAGAGCCTTTGTAGACAATGAATGCTGTGTTTAGTCTCTCAGTCATGTCTGACTCTTTGCAACCCCATGGACTGTAGCCTGCCAGGCTCCTCTGTCCATGGAATTCTCCAGGCCAGAATACTGGAGTGGGTAGCTATTCCTTTCTCCAGGGGATCTTCCTAACCCAGGGATTGAACCCAGGTCTTCTGCATTGCAGGCAGATTCTTTACTGTCTGAGCCACCAGGGAAGCCCAGACAGTAAGTCCACTGCAAATTTAAAATCCCACATAAGTCTTTTAAATATTAATCCAAAGGTGTCTTTTAATTAATTCTTTAGGGGATGATTTCAACCTATTTGCAGGGCAGGAATAGAGATGCAGATAGAATGGATGTGTGGACACAGTGGACAAGAGGGATGCGCATGAATTGGGAGAGTAGGATTGACATATGTACCTATGTACATGAATATGTGTAAAATAGGTAGCTAGGATAGGGAAGCTGCTGGATAGCACAGGGAGCTTAGCCCAGTGCTCCGGGATAACCTAGAGAGGTAGGAAGGAGATCCAAGAGGGAGGGGATATGGGTATACATATAGCTGACTCATGTTGTTGTACAGCAGAAACTAACACAATATTGTAAAACAACTATATACATGCTTAGTCGCTCAGTCATGTCTGACTCTTTGTGACCTTATAGACTATAGCCCGCCAGTCTCCTCTGTCCATGGGGATTCTCTAGGCAAGAATACTGGAGAGGGTTGCCACGCCCTCCTCCAGGGAATCTTCCCAACCCAGGAATTGAACCCAGGTCTCCAATATTGCAGGTGGGTTCTTTACCATCTGAGCCACCAGGGAAGCCCCTATACCCTAATTTGAAAAAAGACACCTTTGGCATGTTTGTGGAAACTTGAATGTGTAGATATGATTAGATAATAAAAAATTATCAATAATTTTCTTAGGAGTAATAATATTGTGATTATGTAAAAAGTATCTTTATTTTTAGGAGTTCATGATAATATATTTAGTGGTAAAATGTCATGATGTCTATAACTTACTTTCAAATGACTTGCAGTATTATCTATGTAGATAAAACAAATATGGCAAAGTGTTAAAATTTTTGGATTCTAGATGACAGTTCTATGTATGATTGTCCTCCTATTCTACTCTATGTTGGAGGATTTTCATAAAAAGCATTGAAAAAAGTGACAGAGTAGATGTGTATGATCTTGGGAATAATTGTGACCCCAAAGTGTTATCTGTTTCAGGCTTTCCTCCCACTAAAACTGCACTTGAACCATAAGTGTTGGAGACTAATCTTCCCTCCAAGAAAGCGTTCCTCCGGTTTCTTTGGCAGTTACCCTGTGTTTTCAAAATCTTTGCTGTCGAGAAGTTCTTCCTTATGTCTGTCTCAAACGGTCTTCATGAAATCAATGACATTCTTGGCTATTTTGGTCTTTTCCGATTTCAAAACTTAGCTGGAGGTTTGGAGCAGGTACTAGATTTCTACTTTTCTTTAGGATTCAGATTCCCAGAGACATTTTGGAATGGCTGGCGAGAAAAGTGTCTTCCCAGTGTGTTCTGATATCTACCTGGAAACTCTGAAGGGAAAGGGGATGCAGGGTCTGGATGTGGAGTCAGCCATGACATCCTGTCCTCTCGCTTCATTCACTGCTCAGAACGGATGTCTTCCTTTCCTGATAGCCTGAGTGAAACAGTACCCCACCACTCTATCCTTGTTCCCTTGATTTTCTTTTTTAAGGAGTGTTGATCACTGCCTGACATTATATCACACATTGTTATTTATTTATGGCTCTTCTCCAGGAGAAGGCATGCTCTGAGAGAGTGGGGTCTGGGCCACACCAGCAGTCCTCCAACTTGATGTGCGTCAGAACCTCCTGGAGGGCTTTTTAAAACATGGAATTCTGGGGCCACCCCCAGAGCTTGTAGTTCAGTAGATCTGAGATGGAGCCTCAGTAAATTTGAATTTCTAACAAGATCCCATGTGATCTTGATGCTTCTGGCTCTGGTACCCCATCTTGGGAACCAAGGGTCTGTTTTCAGCTAACATGTCCCAGCATGTGGAATAGTGAATACTCCGTGAGTACTTGTTGGATGGATGAATGAATGAATGAGAGAGTGCGAGCTGGCTGGCAGATAGGACCACTGGGCTGTGGAAATGGGAGAACTTTGAAAACCAAGTAACTAGGCACTGAGGAAACCAAATTAGTTCCCACACTGAAGGCCTTTGACTTGTGGCCCATGTCCAGATGTGGTTTGCTAAGAAGAGAACTTGCGCACACAAAATCATTGCTTTAAATCATTCTTCCAACACTTACCAGGGAATTTAGGGATGTTTAGGGACATTTTAAACTTTTGAGGATGATGTCATAGAGGGTAAATTCTGTCTAATTCCCTTTAGTACCTTTATCAGAGATCACAGTAGGAGACAACCCAGTGGTTTTTATTGGAACAATCCAGTGGTCTGCATTTGCAGGACCTTTCTTCTGTTTTGGCTCTAGTGTCTTCCTAGCCTGCTTTTCCTTTGTTAGGGATGTTTCCTCCTAGTCAGTTGCATTCTACATGAAAGGCCATTATAAGAGATACTTCATTGAACTTGCACGCTTTGGGCTACGTGGGTGGCCACAAACAGGACATTTGATCTCTACAATCTCACAGAACCAATCAGTGCCCCAAAGACTTTTCCACAAGCTCTATTTGATTATTATTTTTCTGCTGTTAGAAACGAAACACGCTGTCAGCCATGTGGAGAACTGGGTTAGTGAACAAAATGCTGGAGAATAAGAAGAGAACAGTCTTGGACTTCCGTGGTGGTCCAGTGGTTGGGAGATGCCACCGTAATGAGAAGCCCTTGCATTGAAACCAGAGAGTAGTCCCCACTCGCCACAACTACAGAAAGCCTGTGCTCAGCAACAAAGACCCAGCACAGCACCCCTGCCACCAAAAAAAAAGTCTTAAAAGTGAAAGTGAAAGTCACTCAGTCATGTCTGACTCTTTGTGACCCCACGGACTATACAGTCCATGGAATTCTCTGGGCCAGAATACTGGAGTGGGTAGCCTTTCCCTTCTCCAGGGGATCTTCCCAAGCCAGGGATTGAACCCAGGTCTCCCACATTGAGGGAGGATTCTTTACCAGCTGAGCCACAAGAGAAAGCCTGTGCACAGCAACAAAGACCCAGCACAACACCCCCTCTCCCCCCAGGAAAGAACAGAACAGTCTTAGGTATTAGTATTAGCTGCTGCTGCTGTTGCTGCTAAGTCGCTTCAGTCATGTCTGACTCTGTGCGACCGCATAGACGGCAGCCCACCAGGCTCTGCCATCCCTGGGATTCTCCAGGCAAGAACACTGGAGTGGGTTGCCATTTCCTTCTCCAATGCATGAAAGTGAAAAGTGAAGGTGAAGTCACTCAGTCGTGACCGACTCTTTGCGACCCCATGGACTGCAGCCTACCAGGCTCCTCTGTCCATGGGATTTTCCATGCAAGAATACTGGAGTGGGATGCTATTGCCTTCTCCCATTAGTAGTGGCAGTATTTTCTATTTGCCTAAAACAATTGTTTCCAAACTGCACAAATGATCTCATCTCCTTGAAATTATTCTGTGGAGGACAGGTTAGTGTTTAAGGAAATTTGGGCCAGTGGAGTTCTTGAAGATGTACATTCGTTGCCAAGCCTGTGTACCCAATGCCCTACAGTGAAGATGAGTTCTAGCCTGAAAATGTATGTGTGTGTATAGACACACACAAACACACACACTAACTAAATGCATGAGTCTGCATACTGGAATCCAATCTGAAGAAGCAGAACTGCCCCCCTGTGCTCCAACGGCTGGGGGAGTAGGGGTCTGGTACATTTTCAAGGCTCTGTTTTGGTGTCAGATTGAGTGGAGATAGAGCATCCATTAATTTTGCAGAGCATCTGGGATCTTTAAAGCCAGAAAGAGCCACACAATTTATCAATCTTAATTTGCTCACGCTGCAGTTGGACAGAGGAGATCTCTGGGAAACGCTGACAGGACCCAGATGTTCTTCGTCCAGTTGTCACAGTCACCCGCAGAGCCCCACACCCCCGACTTCCTCAGCCTGAAAGCCAAGTCCCCCTCACTTGGCCCACTGACCTAATGCCTACATGGTGTTAAGTCCCCAAAACACACCAAGTTGGTTAGGTATCCTGTGGGCAACTCTTCTTGTAACTAGGAAATTCCAAATTGTCAGCTGTCAGCCCTGGGACCAGGGTGAAACTTTCAATCTGATAAACATTTGAGTTCTTATTAGTGGATTGAGAGAGAATTGGCCAACCCACATACACAGGATATTCTCAAATCTCAGAAATGCTCTCCCATGTCAGCTGTGTTCAAAGTCCAATGAAAGAGTACGATGATCATGTCATTATTTTAGGTTCCTTGAAGATAGGAATCAAATCTTCTATGTCTTTTATTTTCCTACAGTTTCTCCTATAGTGCCATGCTCAATTAATATATAATATATATAATGCAATATATATGTAATAATTATATATAATATATAATGCAATGCTCAATTAATATTGTATTTGTCTGAATGGGACCATTCGCAAAGAATCAGACACGACTGAGCAACTGAAATGAACTGAACTGAATGGGACCATTGGATTTCCACCAACTAACCCATTTTCATATACTCATCTTCTCCTTTTAAATTTCTTCTTTAAAATGGAGTGTTTTGTTCCATTGAGTTAAAAACAATCATATTTCTCTACCTTTTAGTTTCTGATTTCCTGTAGACCCTATCTTGGACCAGACTCTGGTCTGGGCAAACAGAAGGAATAAGACAGATAACATTTTTGCCTCCACCTGCATTAATATCTGGTTTGAGGCAGAGAAATAAACAACTCTTTCAGAGTGATAAATCCTATAGGGTCAAAGTAGGGAAGGTACTGGGTTTGAAATAGACGGGGAAAAAATGGAAACAGTGACAGATTTTATTGTCTTGGGCTCCAAAATCACTGTGGACGGTGACTGCAGCCATGAAATTAAAAGACGCTTGCTCCTTGGAAGGAAAGATACGACAAACCTAGATAGCGTATTAAAAAGTAGAGACATCACTTTGCTGACAAAGATCCATACAGTGAAAGCTATGGCTTTTCCAGTAGTTATGTACAGATGTGAGAGTTGGACCATAAAGAAGGTTGAGCACCAAAGAATTGATGCTTTTGAATTATGGTGCTAGAGAGGACTCTTGAGAGTCCCTTGGACAGCAAAAAGATCAAACTAGTCAATCCTGAAGAAAATCAGTCCTGAATATTCATTGGAAGGACTGCTGCTGAAGCTGGAGCTTCAATTCTCTGGCCACCTGATGTGAAGAGTCAACTCACTGGAAAAGACCCTAACACTGGGAAAGATTCAGGGCTGGAGGAGAAGGGGACAACAGAGGATGAGATGGTTGGATGGCATCACCGACTCAATGGACATAAGTTTGAGCAAACTCTGGAAGATGGTGAAGGACAGGGAAGCTTGGTATGCTGCAGTCCATGGAGCTGCAAAGAGTCAGACACGACTTAATGACTGAACAATAACAACAACAGCCCATTTTGTATCCTAGCCCAGGGGTCAGGAAGGAGGAAACAATTCTGATTTGATTCCTAAACCAGAATCAAATGAGGGGTGAAGGACTTCCCTGGTGGTCCATTGGCTGGGACTCCCCACTCCCAAAACAGAGGGACTGAGTCTGATTCCTGGTCAGAGAACTAGATCCTGCATGCCTCAACTAAGACCCAGCACAGTCAAATAAATAAATTTTTAAAAATATTGAGTCGCCAGTCTAGGTTTGATGCACGATACTGGATGCTTGGGGCTGGTGCACTGGGACGACCCAGAGGGATGGTATGGGGAGGGAGGAGGGTTCAGGATGGGGAACACATGTATACCTGTGGTGGATTCATTTTGATATATGGCAAAACCAATACAATATTGTAAAGTTAAAAAATAAAATAAAAAATAAATAGATGAGGAGTGAATCTTAGCACATGATTCACAAAGGAGTGGTGCCTGATTTTTGTCGTTGCCACAGTTGATTTGATGACTGGGAGAGAAGGAGTCATTTCCTTGCACTTTCCCAGTGGCGCCCTTGCTCATGGAAAGAACAGGCAATTTTTCTTCTATGACATACAGGTGTGAGAGTTTTGGCATTTGCACTGTTCCTTTGAATTTAGCCATTATTTCAGAAGGCCTCAGTAAAAATATAAATGCTCCCTGGGTGTGTGCTTTGTGGCTCCATGTACTGTAGCCCTCCAGTCTCCTCTCTCCATGGGATTATTCCAACGAGAATAGTGGAGTGCGTTGCCATTTCCTATTCCAAGGTATCTTCTGACCCAGGGATCAAACCCAAGTCTCTGGCATCTCCTGCATCGGCAGGCAGATTCTTTACTGCTAGCGCCACCTGGGAAGCCAGGGAGACATAATTACGACATCATTACCCATTAGCAACTTTAGGTGAAATAAATCCTCTCTTAATGTCTTCTCATCAGCTCTCTGGGTTCTGTGGAAATGAGCAAGAAAACTGTCAAAATTTGAAGGGAGGAGGTGAGGTTCAGAAGAAGGAAAACCAGAGATGGGAAGGTCTTGAGGTTCCCAGCTGGGTTGGGGGACATTATTTCCACCTGGGGTTACTAGTCCTAGTTTTACTCCACTCAGAAGGTCCCAGGACCAAGTCAGTTGGGAAAACGCATATATAAAGTGAAAGTTTCTTTATAATAGGACTGTTTAGAGTCTCTGTGATGCCAAGATGCAATGTGATTCTCTGAGAGATGTTGTAACATTAAACAATTCACAACTATATTTGACCATGGAACCCCCTTGGTGGAAAATTTTCTGGGATTAGTGTTCCAGGCAACACACTTTGGGAAATTCTGGTTTGGAGGATGGAGTGAGCAGTGAAAGGAAATGCAACTCCAGGAGGGACCCCATTATATCACTGTGATGATGAAAGCATGACGTTTGTAGAGCATATTGAACTGATTCCTTTTTAGCCAAGGATCAGGTTTCATTCTTGCATGAATATCTGTTTAAGCCTCACCTATGGACTATTTTAGTTCTGTAAAGAATCATCCATTCATTCACTCATTCATTCATCCAAATTTTTTTTATGAGATTAAAGTTTTGCACTGTGCTCTCCAAAATGAGGCAGGCTCATATAGAGTGTCTTTGCTTGCTCATTTGCTTCCTAGCAAAATGAGCAAATTTTGTCTATAAATGTCTCCTGCAATCCATCTTGTCCACTTGACCTCTTTTATCTCATGTCACTTATCAGTTCATCTTGGAAACACACACTTTCACCAAGCTGACCATGACTATTTATATACATTTGGAAGACATTCCACTGAAAAGTACTCTCCAAACGTCCTGTTCAGGAAAGTAAGGAAGTGGTAATAGGACCCTCTTGTTTCATCACTGTGTTTTCCTTATGATAGTTTCCTGCAGTGTTATCAGCCAGTGTAGGATTAAGAAAATCTCCTGCAGGCATTCCAAAAGTTCCTTCCAACTCTTTCGGTTTCTTCTGGAGCAAGAAACATTTAAGCTCTTTCTTTGCTAAAAGCTGAGAAGGCAAAAACTAGAAGAAAGTGGGAGTGCTATTTGTTTTCTTGATTTCACTATTTAAATGTCTGCCACACACAAGTCTGCTGTTCTATGCAAAAAGAATGTGGGAGGGGGTATGTGATATGGCCATGTGGGCCTTGCCGTCAGGAGGCTGGTAAGTGAGGAAAACAAGAAACATGCATAAATTATTAACTATCAGGCAGGCAAATAAAGGCAGATAGGAGATAACAAGATGCCCCAGACTCACACTCCAAGTGGGGTGAAGGAGAGTTTTCTACGATGATTTCATGAGAAAGGAGGTAGCCTTGGAGACAGGCTTTGACGGATGGTTGAGATTTCATCCTGAAGACCTTCTGGGGATGCTGTTTTGTGGGACGGGAAGAATGAGAGCACAGGTGTGAAAATGAGGTGTGTTCAAGATGCAGTAGGCAGTGGTGCTTGGTGATGACCTAGAGTGGTGGGATGGGGGAGGGTGTGAGAGAAGCTCAAGAGGGAGGGGATATATATATATAATATATAATATATATATAATATATAATATATATATATATAGCTGATTCACTTCGTTGTACAGCAGAAACTAACACAACATTATAAGGCAATTATACCTCAATTAAAAATTTTTTTTAAAAGATGCAATAAGCAATTGTCTGGATGTTAGCATTTACCTATATTGTCAGGTAGAAGTCAGGAGTCATTCTTGACTCTTGCTCTGCCTCCTATCACCTTTTACTTGATTGGTCCCAGTTATGGATTTTATCTCCTGAGTATCTTCCAATGCTCTCACCTCCATTCCTGGCTCATCCTTTCCAGCAGCCGAGCCCTGTTTGGTTTCCCTTTTACCTTCTGGGCCACCTCCCATCTCTCTTCACATTGCCTCCAGAACAGACTTCCTGAAAAGCAGACCTAACTCTCCCGCTGAGCTATTTCAAATCCTAAAAGATGATGCTGTTGAAGTATTACACTCAATACACCATTGGAAAACTCAGCAAGAAGCAGCCACAGAACTGGAAAAGGTCAGTTTTCATTCCAATTCCAAAGAAACACAATGCCAAAGAATGTTCAAATTACCATACAATTGCACTCATTTCACATGCTAGTGAGGTAATGCTCAAAATCCTTCAAGCAGAATGCGAACTGAGAAATTCTAGATGTACAAGCTGGATTCAGAAAAAGTAGAGGAGCCAGAGAGCAAATTGCCAATGTATGCTGGATCATAGAAAAAGCAAGGAAGCTCCAAAAAAAGTCTACTTCTGCATCATAGACTATGCTAAAGCGTTTGACTGTGTGAATCACAACAAACTGTGGAAAATTCTTAAAGAGATAGGAATACCAGACCATCTTATCTGTCTCCTAGGAAACATGTATGTAGAATAAGAGGCAACAGTTAGAACCAGACATGGAACAATGGACTGGAACAACAACATCAAAATTGGGAGAGGAGCACATCAAGGTTGTATATTGTCACTCTGCTTATGTAACTTCTATGCAGAGTACATCATGCGAAATGCTGGGATGGATGACCCACAAACTGGAATCAAGATTGCAGCGAGAAATATCAATAACCTCAGATATGCAGATGATACCACTCTAACAGCAGTAAGTGAAGAGGAACTAAAGAGTCTATTGATGAGAGTGAAAAAGGAGAGTGAAAACTCAGCATTCAAATAACTAAGATCATGGCATCTGGTCCCATCACTTTATGGCAAATAGATGGGGGAAAAGTAGACAAATGAGAGATTTTATTTTCTTGGTTTCCAAAATCACTGCAGATGGTGACTGCAGCCACAAAATTAAAAGATGCTTGTTTCTTGGAAGAAAAGCTATAACAAACCTAGACAGGGTATTAAAAAGCAGAGACATCGTTTTGCTGACAAAGGTCCATATAGTGAAAGCTATGGTTTTTCCAGTAGTCATGCACAGATATGAGAGTTGGACCATAAAGAAGACTAAGCATCAAAAAATTGATGCTTTTGAACTGTGGTGTTGGAGAAGACTCTTGAGAGTCCCTTGGACAGCAAGGAGATCAAACCAGTCCTAAAGGAAATTAACTCTGAATATTCACTGGAAGGACTAATGCTGCAGCTGAAGCTCCAATACTTTGGCCACCCGATGTGAAGAGCTGACTCATTGGAAAAGACCCTGGTGCTGGGAAAGATTGAGGGCAGGAGGAAAAGGGGGCAACAGAAGATGAAATGGTTGGATTGCATCACTAACTGGACATGAATTTGAGCAAATTTTGGACGATAACAGAGGACAGAGGAGCCTGGCGTGCTACAGTCCACAGGGTGGCAAAGAGTCGGACGTGACTTAGTGACTGAACAACAAAAACTCTCCCATATGCCTTCCTCAGAGGCCCATGGCCATGGAGATAGAGTCCAAATTCCTGACCATGACCTACACTCCATGGTCACATAAATGTGGGCTCCAATTCTTGCTCTGTCTTTACAAGTTTTGGACCAGCTGTGTTCACCTGAGATGTTGCAACCAAACCTTAGTGTTCTCATCTGGAAAGCAACACCATTAGCAAACCATCATTGCATTCTTGTTAGGGTTGTCCCTCTTGCCAACCTGCATCCTGAGCCTAGCTTCCAGGCACTGCTGTTGTTCCCAACCGCAAGATGTTCTCTCTCAACCTCACCTCTGTCTTCTCTTCCTCTTTTGTGCCTCCTTCCAGCTTGTCCTTCAAGACTCACCTGCAGCATCCCCTTCTCTTGGAAACCTGCCCCCATCCTCTCTGGTCCTGAGGGCCTACTGTGCATCCCTTTTCTGTGCTCTCAGCCCTCCCAACACTAACCTTCCAGGGTGTGTCCCTACCTCTTCCCATACCTAGCTGACTGTTTCTCAGGATAGATTTTCCAAAGTGGGATCACAGGTCAAATGATACTTGTATTTTGAATTTAGATACCAAGGGCCAGATTGTGCTCATGAAAGGAGTATCAGTTTCCACTCCCATAGGACTGTATAAAATGACCTTATTTCCCTCAGCCTCACTAACCCTGGGTAGGACCACTTTTTTTAGTTTAACTAGTCTGATGGGTGAAATTTGATATATCCTTGTTGTTTAATCGGACTTTCTTTGATCACTAACATTTCCTGGTATCGCTAACACTTCCTGGTATCGCTAACACTTCATGGTATCTGTAGTTCTACCTTTGTGAATTGTTTCTTCGCTTTTTGCTCATTTTTCAAGTGGAACAGTCCTCTTTCCCTTGTTGATTTGTAAAAAGAGTTTCTATATTTACCTTTACAAAGATGTATTGCAACTATTTCCCCTCATTTATTATTTACCTATAAACTTACATTGTATGTCTTTTTTTTTTTTTTTTACCATGAGAAAGTTTAAGACCTATCAATCTTTTCCTTTGCTTTTCTGAGGTTTGTTTGTTTTGTACTTAGAAAGACATCCCTCACTGTAGGATTATAAAAAATATTGTATCCAATTTTCTTAGAATATTTTTATGGAATTTTTTTTACAGTCAATCCTTGGCCTATTCACAATTTATTTGGATAGAGGATGTAAGATAGGGATCAATATTTATTTTTCTGAAAAACACATAATTTGTTATTTCAACAGTGTTGGGTATTTTCTCCATGAATTACCAATTTAAGATATTTATATCATGTAACAAATTCATATGTGTGTGTGTGTGTGTGTGTGTGTTCACATCTAGTTCCTGATCTTTTTATTCTTATCTGTTGGTCTGTCTTTCTGTTTCTTTATGAGATTTATACTCTTTCAGTTAATATGGCCTGATAATATATTTTGATACCTGGCAAGTCAACCCTAAGCCAGCTTATTTTCTGTAATTTTCCTATGGCCTTATCATCCTGGAGTGAGGAAAGGACTCCTAACCCTCTTCAGTAGTCCCAGAAGTTGACTGGGACACTGACAACCTCCATAGATCCATGTCCTGGATCAGTGAGTTCTTTTAGAAATCCTCATCACTGGGAGATGGCCTCAGACCTGAGGCCTGAACCTCCAGGAGGGCCTGTGCAAGTTTAGGCTATTTCTGTAACAGTGGAGGTTCTAGAAACTAGGTGTGTATCTTCTGGAGATTGATGATGGTAGAAGGTAAGGAGAGAGGTGAAGGAGGGCCAGAAAAGGAATGATCTGATTTTGAACTCTGTTGTCATTCTGATTTATACTTAGTAACAACATGATCTCTAGAAAAGATTATTTTCTACATTCAGAAATTTGGGACACTGAAGTGGATCTATTACTCTTCAAATAAGAATGTGGGAGAGGATGGATTGCAAGCGTGAACACTGGGGACTAGAACATTGTGTGAAATATTCATTCATGGAAGGAATGAAGTGTTGTTTATTCATACCATGAAGTTCTTTTAATATTTTTAGGGCCAAGACGGGGGAGAGTTTAACCCACTGCCTTATATGGGTTCTGTTCTAACCTTTCCTGAAGGAGGAATTCACCTCTTTCCTGAAAGAGGAATTCACTTGAATTCACCATGGCTTCATTCACATGTTCACGCTTCTGGCCACTGAAACTGTCTTGCTATCTTAACTCAGTCCAGTCCTGCAAAATGCCATCTGCCAGAAACAGCAGGGAAAGCAGCAGGCCAGGTTTGGATTAAGCCTGCCAAGAAGCTCTGCTGTAGAGCAGTTACATGAGGAAGGGAAAGGGTTACACAGGTCAAATTCCACTGAAGCAAGGCTTGGGTTCAATCTTCCGTGGTCTGTGCTTTCCCAGTGATCAATGATTTTCCTTTAAGTAGATTATCCCCGGGGGTATAACAATCTTTTGTTACCCTGCATTTTTGTGGTGACTAGATTTAACGTACAAATAGAAATTGCATGGATATGTTCTTCTGGGAATGAGGAGCAAATCAGCCTTAAGCTCGGCCTTCAGAGGTGACTTGTAAGATTGTGGACGGAGTGTGGTTTCTCTTTCGTTAGAAAACAACATGTTTCGTCGATGTGGTGTCATCAGGAAATGTACAATACATGGGATTTCTCCAAAATGTTGCTACAATGTCAGGATGTCTTCAGGCATCTGGTTTCTGCTCTGAGTTTGCAAAATGAAACCCAGACTTTCCTTCTAGAGATACAGACGGAATTATTCCCATGTACAAGCCTGGCCAGGATGCATAAGAATGACTACTTCCTTAACTCTCAATTGTGTTATATGATTTTCCTTTGTCTGCATTCTTGAATCCTTCAGCCCTCAGAGAGAAAAAAAAAGAAAAGAGAAAGATACTTTCAGTTTTATGTTTCTAGTAAAGGAAAATATTTTGCTTGACAATTAATAGTCCAAAAAAACCCATTCTTCCCAAATTGAAATGCAACTGAATATGCAATGAAGCCATCAATGTACAACTGGGGTTTGTTGATTTGGTTTCAGTTTTGACTGGCAGCTTGTTCTTATTAACTATCTCTGGAAGAAAGGGTACCTCCTTCATGGTGACCACAGGAGGTTACTGAGGGTTAGGCTTGCCAGACACAGAGATGGGCTCTGGTCGTCCACAGGCAAAGGCAAAATTCCTGAGTAAGCGGGTAAATAGAGAGATGAAGACAGAATGACTTTCTGGGATGCTGTGAGAAAACACAGGATTACGGATAGGGATGCAGTTATGTCCTCTCTGACTTGACAGAGAAGTGGGTTTGGGCTAAGGGAAGGAGAGGCCGAGAAGGGTGCTCCAGGCAGGAGGAAGCACCTCACAAAGTCAGGGAGACACAATCAGGAACCCAGCGTGGGGAGAAAGTTGGTGCTTGTGGGAAGTAGGCATGCTGGTGTTGTGAAGGACCTCATGTCCCATTTTCTTGAGAAGTAAGCAGAGCCTCTAAGAAGCAGGCAATGAAGTTGGGGTGACAGGCAGGAGACTCATGATCAGACTGATACTTTGGAATGAACAGTTTGGCCAAAGGGTGGAAGAAGAAGGACAAAAAGGGATTGAAGGTGGTGAAGGCAATTAGCAGGCTGTTGGAGTGATGAATGTGAAAACTAAAGCAGGCCTCGACCAGATAGTGACAGACGATGTAGAGGATGCTTTTGACTCAGCAAGCTTCACTGATGGTGAGGATGGAGAGAGAGTAGGGTCTAGAAAGACTTCTCGGGTGTTTGGGCAGTTCGCATGAAAGCAGAATTGTTGGTTGAGACAGAGAAGAGGGAGTAGGGTAGAGTGGGTCTGCCTTGGGTGCATGGGGTCTAAGTATAAACAACTTCTTTTGTATTTGTGTCTGTAGCTTAGGAATGAACTCTGACCTAGAGAACCCCTCCCTCCCTCTTGCCCCTACTAACCACTGTTCCATTTTCCGTCTCTATGGATTTGACTACTTTAGATATTTCATATTAGTGGAAGCACACAATATTTGTCCTTCTGTCATGTGGCACATATCAGAATTTCCTTCCTTTTTAAGGCAGAATATTTCATTGTATGGATGTACCATTGTGTTTCTCCATCCTTTAGTATCAACATTAAGGACATTCAAGGTTTTCACCTTTTGACTCTTGTGAACACTGCTGCTATGAACATTCATGTGCAAGTATCTGTTTGATCTCCTGCTTTCAATTCTTCTGGGTCTATGTTTAACTGTTTGTGGAACTGCCATACTGTTTTCCAGAGTGACCACACTATTTTACATTTCCATCAACTATGCACAAAGGGTCTAATTTCTCCACATCCTCACCAATACTTATTTTTTGGTTTTTGATTTGATAATAGTTTGGCAACCCTTGGGCTTCCCTAGTGACTCAGATGGTAAAGAATCTGCCTGCAATGCAGGAGACCCTAGTTTGATCCCTGGGTTGGGGAGATCCTTGGAGAATGGAATGGCTATCCACTCCAGTATTCTTGCCTAGAGAGTTTCCATGGACAGAGGAGCCTGGTGGGCTACAGTTCCCATTCCATGGACTCACAAAGAGTTGGACACAACTCAATGATTTTTTTGGTAACTGTTATTTTATAAATAACATAAAGAAGAATGAGCACTGAAGAATTGATGCTTTTGAATTGTGGTGCTGGAGAAGACTCTTGAGAGGCCCTTGGACTGCAAGAAGATCAAAGAAGTCAATCCTAAAGGAAATCAATGCTGTAGCTGAAGCTCCAATACTTTGGCCACCTGATGTGAAGATGTCATTGGAAAAGACCCTGATGATGGGAAAGATTGAAGGCAAAAGGAGAAGAGGGTGGCAGAGGATGAGATGGTTAGATAGTATCACTGACTCCATGGACATGAATTTGAGCAAACTCTGGCAGATAGTGGAGGACAGAGGAGCCAGGCATGCTGCAGTCCATGGGATCACAGAGTTGGAAGCAACTGAGTGACTGAATAACAACAAATTTTAACTTTTCTCTTTTTGGAGCTTGTGGCAGAAATTGTTGGATATTCACCAAACTATTTCTGCCTTCCCCTTTTTCTTTGGGTACATGGCTAGATGATATTTCCAAGCAACACTTGTAAGCAGGGCCTTGTGGCTGACTTCTGGCCAACAGAGTATATCTGCTGCTCCTAGACCTGGCTCATAAAAAATTCTTACTTTTCATATATCATCCATTCAGTTCAGTTCAGTTCAGTCTCTCAGTCATGTCTGACTCTTTGCAACCCCATGAATTGCAGCATGCCAGGCCTCCTTGTCCATCACCAACTCCCAGAGTTCACCCAAACTCATGTGCATCGAGTCGGTGATACCATCCAGCCATCTCATCCTCTGTCATCCCCTTCTCCTCCTGTCCCCAATCCCTCCCAGCACCAGGGTCTTTTCCAATGAGTCAACTCTTTGCATGAGGTGGCCAAAGTATTGGAGTTTCAGCTTTAGCATCAGTCCTTCCAATGAACACCCAGGACTGATCTCCTTTAGAATGGACTGGTTGGATCTCCTTGCAGTCCAAGGGACTCTCAAGAGTCTTCTCCAATACCATAGTTCAAAAGCATCAATTCTTTGGTGCTCAGCTTTCTTCACAGTCCAACTCTCACATCCATACATGACTACTGGAAAAACAATATCCTTGACTAGATGGACTTTTGTTGGCAAAGTAATGTCTCTGCTTTTGAATATGCTATCTAGGTTGGTCATAACTTTCCTTCCAAGGAGTAAGTGTCTTTTAATTTCATGGCTGCAGTCACCATCTGCAGTGATTTTGGAGCCCAGAAAAATAAAGTCTGACACTGTTTCCACTGTTTCCCCATCTATTTCCCATGAAGTGACAGGACCAGATGCCATGATCTTCGTTTTCTGAATGTTGTTTAAGCCAACTTTTTCACTCTCCACTTTCACTTTCATCAAGAGGCTTTTGAGTTCCTCTTCACTTTCTGCCATAAGGGTGGTGTCATCTGCATATCTGAGGTTATTGATATTTCTCCCAGCAAGCTTGATTCCAGCTTGTGCTTCTTCCAGCCCAGTGTTTCTCATTAGCTAAATGGAAAGGACTCCAAGGAGCCATGGGAGGGCAGAGCCACAAGAGAAAAGGAATCTGGTCCTGACCAAGAAATCCCATGGCAGACTTTGCAAGAGCAGGAAAGAAAATTCTATCAAGTCACTAAAATTTGGGGCTATTTGTTACAGTTGTTACCAGACTCTAATGCAGGGCTGCATGGTCTCTCAGTTTTTTCTCGGCTCGGCTGCTTCATTTCCTTGGAGGATTCGCTTTCTTAGCTTCTGCATACCTGAGGCAGAAGACAGCCATCTCTTGGATTTCCCTGGTTGTCCAATGGCTAAGAATTCACCTGCCAATGCAGGGAACATGGGTTCAATCCCTGCTATGGAAAGATTCCACATGCCTCTGGGCAAGTAAGCCCCTTCGCCACAACTACTAAGCCCAAATTCTAGGGCCCAGGATTGCAACTGCTGAGCCCACATGCCACAAATACCGAAGCCCTCACACCCAGAGCCTGTGCTCCACAACAAGAGAAGCTTCCACAGTGAGAAATCCATACACAGCAACCAAGAGTAGCCCCCACTCGCTGCCACTAGAGAAAGCCCACATGCAGCAACAAAGACCCAGAGAAGCCAGAAACAAACAAATAAATAATTTTATAAAAAGAGAGAAGATAATCACCTCTAAGTTTGCATGTCCCTTCATTGCTTCCAGTTTTGTAATTAGTGGAGATTATCAGTATGGCTGAATTCCAAGACCAAGCTCTGGAGACAGAGAATCTGAGAGGTCCCACTTGAGGCAGATACCCTCCCCTGTGCCAGTCTGCTAGGACCACTCACCAGGATCACTGCATACAAGCTGGGGACTGCTGTGGGCCCCCCAGCAGAAAAGGGAGTTGTGGCCTCACATGCACCTCTAAGAGTATCTACCACAACTCTGTTTCTTAAATGTGGTCAAATGATTCCCTGATTCAGTGTCACCTAAGGAATCAGACTCTCAGGGCTGGAGGGGGTGAGGTGACTCCAGAAATCTGCATGTTTGACAATATACCAGGTGATTCTGATGCTCTCTGAAATTGGAGAACCACTGTATTCTAACACTCTCAATGGTGTTTTAATGCCTGATCTTGATGAACATTTATACAAAGATCTTTGTCTCAAAGATTGAGACAAAGAGTTAGAAATCCTCCTGTGAAAGGTCATCAGAAATGGGGCCTGCAAAAGCTCTCTTTGATTTAAAACTGTTACTTCATATTTAACCAAAATTTCTTGAAGTGCTTTCAGTTCCTTTGTGGTTGTGTTCTAAGGATTTAGTTGGGCATTGCAAGCTCCAGTGGTTTGAGGGACTGGGCAGGTACCATAAGCGAAAGCCGCAGACAGATTTAATCAATTAGAAATGATGGGATCCATGAGAAAATGGGGCATGTGTGCTCAGGTAAAGGCTTCCATACTTATAGCTGTGGTCACTGCCGTGGCCAGACAAAAGAACGTGTCTCAAGGCCATATTTAACAACAGAGGCTGTGAGTTTGGAACCTTTGATAAGTAATCTCTTCTTCCATCCAGATAAAATGATTCTAATTCCTTTCCTCTATTCTCATGACCTCTTCACTAGGAGTTGTTTTGCTACTTGTTTTCAGATCCTTCTGTCTCTTAAAGAAGGTAGAGAAGGAAGGTCTCCCGAAGTTCATCTTATAACATGAAAACCATTAGTTCTGTGAAAAGGTGTTTCTTTTTTCTTTTTAAAGTTGTTTTTTTTTTTTTTTTGATGTTGACCATTTTTAAAATCTCTACTGAATGTGTTACAATATTGTTTCTACTTCACGTTTTGTTTTTTTGACCATGAGGCATGTCCGGGTGGTTCAGTGGAAAGAATCTGCCTGCAATGCAGTAGACATGGGTTCGATCCCTGGGTCAGAAAGATCCTCTGGAAAAGGGAATGTTAACCCACTCCAGTATTCTTGTCTAGAAAATCCCATGGACAGAGGAGCCTGGCAGGTTTCAATCTATGGGGTCGCAAAGAGTCAGACATGACTGCGTGACTGAGCATGCATGCACAAGGCATGTGAGATCCTAGCCACCTGACCAGGGATCGAACCCACATCACCTTCATTGGAAGATGAAGTCCTAATCACTGGACCACCAGGAAAGTCCCTCTTTCTTTTTTTCTTTTCAATTGAAGTATAATTGCTTGACTCTTTGTTTTTAAATGTCATCATTTCCATTAATACAGATTATCAATGTGTTTGTTTAGAACCTTGAATACTTAAGTATTTTCATTAAGGTAATATATAAGCCTGAAGGAAAATTTGGGGAAGAGAAAGAAAAAATAAGCAAAATTAATAAATCACTTCTCCATCCAAAAGTTATCACTGTGAACATTTTGATGTATTTTCTTCCAGTTTTTTTTCCCATAGAGAGTTTGAAAAATAATTTACTTTTTAAATTCCATCTTGTTCCAAAAAGGATTAAAGACAACTAAAAAAATCACTTATAAGTGATTGTTTTATTCTTTTTTTTAAATTTAATTTTTTAACTTTACAATATTGTATTGGTTTTGCCATATATCAACATGAATCTGCCACAGGTATACACGTGTTCCCCATCCTGAACCCTCCTCCCTCCTCCATCCCCGTACCATCCCTCTGGGTCGTCCCAGTGCACCAGCCCCAAGCATCCAGTATAGTGCATCGAATACAGATGTTTTATTCGTCTGTATTTATGCATATATATATATAATTGCAATCATATTGTGTGAATACATGAGTGCATGTATATGTGTTTTTTTAAAGCCACATGTCTAACATATCTTTCCATGTTGTCACCTGTAACAGCAATGGGAACATGGATAGAACCCTTGCTATGTATCAGATGCTGCTGTTCTGAGAACTTTGCATGGACCATGGTATTCAATTCTCATGATGAAGTGAGTGCTGTTATGAAGTCCTGTTTTCAAAGACTTTGGGGCACAGAGAAGTTCAGGGCTTGTTGTTCACACAAAGAGGTGTGATTGGAACCAGTATTTGCCAATCTGAATCCAGACTCTGCAAGCTTCACACCACGTGGCTCTGCCTTCCAGGCTTCTAAACTTCGGTAGTGTTACATAGTCTGTAATACATTTTTTTTTCTTTTCTTTTAAGCTAACAATGCTAATTGATATTTAGGTACTTTCCAACATTTTACTATTACAGATAATATTACGGAGATATCTCAGTAGACACACACATATTTCTCTAAAAATGATATCAAACTGTGTACATTGCTGAATCATCAATGAACACACCTTTAGTGTACTGCCATAAAGGCTTCACCAGTTTATATTCCAAATGGGTGAAAAAACCTCATTAAAAGTTTGCATTTGCTTCATTACTAGTACAGGTATGTTTGTTGGTCACTTTAATTTTCTCTTCTGGGAATCGCCTATTAATAGTCTTTTCTGATTTTTCTATGCAGTTTTTTATTTTTTCTCTAATTGATCTCAGGATTCCTTTATGTATTTTGGGTAGAAATTCATCATTCATTTCAGGGCGCATTAAAAAGAATGAGCTAGGGTACAAGTTAAGAACTTGGGCTCTGAATCTAGGCTGGCTGCATTCACAATTTGGATCTGAAGCCAGGCTGGCTGCATTCATAATTTGGATCTACCACTCATTAGCTGTGTGATCACGGCCAAGTTACCCGACTTCTCTGAGCTGTTTCTTTATTTGAAAAATGGGAAAGATAATAATAGTGCCTATCTCACATTGCCATAGGATTCAACAAATTAGAACACAGTAGAATAGTCATATCTGGCATCTAACAAAAAGCTCCATATGAAGCAGTTGTTATTATTGTCTGCTGCAAATATTCTCCTACCTGCTGCTCTTCTTTGACTTTGTGCTGTCTTTCGTGAGGAGCAAATTAAACATTTTTGAATAAAACTCTTCCATCTCTGTAGAGCTTGCATTTCACGTCTTTTCTGAAGGAAGCTTCTCTAGCCTAAGGTTATGAACAAATTCTGTTTATTTTAACATTGATAGAGCATGTATTTTCTCACGAATCCATCTGGAGTTTATGTTTGTGTCTAATGCAAGATAGAAATCTACCCACTGTGTGGAAGAGGCAGTTCATGTGGATCGTCTGCCCTCAGGATGGCCAGTCCCCTTCTTGGGGACTGAGCTGGGTCTCTGCTGTGGGCTGGGGGGGCACCCTGAGTGGTAGGGGAGGGAAAATCAATGTTGGGCCACAGATCATCTCGGGGCCAACAGTTGATGGCACACGTCCTGTCTGTGTTCCAGGATGCTGCTGTCTAAGATTTTCATGGCCCCAGGCTGCTTGCCCTTTTGACTTCCATCTGGGGCTGGCCAATGAGAAATATTGTTGAGAGATCAAAAGACAGATTAAAGAGAGATTGGATTATTTATTTATTCCTCCTCTTCTTCCCCTGTCCAGTCACAGATTTGCCCTCTGTAAGTAATTCTTCACTGAATGTTCCTCAGTTCAATCCTTTGAAAGTTCTGTAAGTGTCCTGCTGGAACTGTGATTAATACAGCGATGGAAATGAAATGAGTGAGAATGTGAAACCACAAAAGAGGAAGGCTTTAAGGCTGACACAGGCAATAGAACTGGTTAGCAAGCCCCTCAAAAATCTGAGCACTATCATTGAGCCCAAAGCCATCCAGCTAAGTTAATTGCCAAGCTTGGACTTAAACTGTGTCCATCCAGCGTCTAAATGATGTTCTTTCT
The DNA here is from genome assembly GCF_032452875.1 of Bos javanicus. Lineage (NCBI taxonomy): Eukaryota > Metazoa > Chordata > Mammalia > Artiodactyla > Bovidae > Bos > Bos javanicus. Next base: position 30,106,085 of record NC_083880.1, read on the forward strand.
TCTCTACATGGTGCCTCATTTCTGCACCCGACTCCACGTATTCCCTTGAAAATGGGCCTTGTCTTTGTGGGAAAAGAGCTTACAGAACAGAAGCTATCATATGATGATTTTCATGCATAAACTATATATGATTTTGTATAAGGTGTGTCTGTGTGTACTGGTATGAATGCACAGATACTCATTCACATCTGAAGTTATTTTTCTTAATATTAAAGGTGATTATTTTTGGCTGATGGAATTTTTACTCCCTTATAATTCTGTGTATTACATTTGAAATATTTTAGCAAACACATGCACTGTCTTGTAATATTAAAAATAAAAGCAAAATGTGAATCCTCATGCTGGGAGGGGGAATCTGAGCACTGTAAGGAAATACACTGAATAAAGTCTACAGCTGATGGCCACTCTTGTGATGATGGTCATTCTGGGCAAAGGTTAACTAACTGTTTCAACAATATGAGGTGCTCAGTTGAGATTTAAAATTTGTGGTCTTGTGTCCTAGCATAAAACTATCTTTCAGGGTGAATATTTGTGTTATGTTTGTTGGGGAAGGAAAGTGAACTAAAAAGGGAGGGAGTAGATAGTGCTGCTGTCAACACATAATTAAAAGGATTTTTTCAAGGTCATGTTTTTTAGGGACCTATGATTCTCATGAGATAACGAGGATGAAACACAGCTTGAGCTATGGAGGCATTGAAAGAATTTTTAGTGATTGTACACAAAACCCTCTGACTTGTGTGCTGAGACTTTCTCTGAGCTTTAAAACTCCTTTAAAAATAACCTCATTATACTGTGTGAAGGATTGCCCCAACTTTACCCACTTCTTATAAATAAGGACAGTACAGCATGGACTTGGTCACCATGATACAGCAAAAGATAAAGCTAAAAACTTAAAGCTCCCTTAAATAAGGAAGTTTAATTAAAAATACTTTCCTCAATACATCCATTATATTCTGATGGAATTAAACCCATCAGAATATAGCAAGGAGCAAAGGAGACAGCAAGGAGATCCAACCAGTCCATCCTAAAGGAAATCAGTCCTGAATATTCACTGGAAGGACTGATGCTGAACCTGAAACTCCAATACTTTGGCCTCCTGACGGGAAGAACTGAGTCATGGAAAACACCCTGATGTTGAGAAAGATTGAAGGCAGGAGGAGAAGAGGACAACAAAGGATGAGACGGTTGGATGGCATCACCGACTCAATGGAGTTGGTTTGAATAAGCTCTGGGAGTTGATTATGGACAGGGAAGCCTGGTGAGCTGCAGTCCATGGGGTCACAAAGAGTCGGACACGACTGAGCGACTGAACTATCTATCTATTAAACCCCAAATACTGTGTTAAAATATCCTACAATTTTCACATGTAATTTACTATGTATATTTATTCATATATATATATTCAAGTACACACTGGTATATTTAAAATGGATAACCAACAAGGACCTACGGTATAGCACAGGGAACTCTGTTCAATATTATGTGGCAGCCTGGATGAGAGGGGAGTTTGGGAGAGAATGGATACATGTACAGAGATGGCTGAGTCCCTTCACTGTTCACTTGAAACTATCACAACGTTGGTTAATCAGCCATATCCCATTACAAAATAAAAAGTTAAAATAATAAAATCAAAACCAACAAAAATGATAAAGATATTTATTTTGTATAATTATTAAATAATCTCACATTCAGGTCTAAAATGTATCAGAGCTTGTATGTCTTGGTTTATTTTGAGATGACAATAAAGCTTAGCTTTATCTATTAATAAAAAAAACTTGAAAGTTCCTGATGTAATGGTATATTAAATATTGGCAGATAATATTTAAAGAGTGGGAATCCATCCTGCCTAATTCTGATTATCTCCTTATTGCTTATTAACTTGACTTACGAAAACTGTCCTCTTTCTCCCCTTTAATTTGTTCTAAGTACTTCCTACTTACTTAACTAACATGATATCAGATGTCAAGTGACTGAAATGTAACTAACCCTTGAACTGCTAGTCTGGCAGAGGTGAGGAGCATGGGTTGGGGAAGTGTTGTCATTTAAAGATGTTATATGGAAACCCATGCACATATGGCCAATTAATCTATAACAAAGGAGACAGGAATACACAATGGAGAAAAGACAGTCTCTTCAATAAGTAGTGCTGGCAAAACTGGATGACTCCATGGAAAAGAATAAAATTAGAACACTTCCTCACACCTCATACAAAAATAAACTCAAAATGGATTAAAGACCTAACTATAAGACCTGAAACCATAAAATTCCTAAAAGAGAACATAGGCAGAACAGTCTTTGACATAAATCATAGCAATAATTTTTGGGATCTGTCTCTTAAGGCAAAAGAAAGAAAAGCATAAATAAACAAATGGGATCTAATAAAACTTAAAAGCTTTCACACAGCAAAGGAAACCATTGACAAAACAAAAAGACAACCTACTGAATGGGAGAAAATATTTGCCAATGACATAATGACTAAGGGGCTAGTAAGAGTCTAGTTAGAAAAACAGAGAGCAGTAGAATCTCTGACATAGCCAGTATTTTCCAAACCACTTTGGAGATTTAAAAAGCCCCCATGGAAATAGATGTATAATAATTACTTAAACATTATTTGTTAGCTTATCTATGGTCTGTTCATCCATGAGACTCATACTCCATTAAGGGAGGAAATATTTGTTTATTATTGTATGGTGGTGGTGGTTTTGTTGCTAATTCATGACCCACTCTTGCAACCCCATGGACTGTAGCCTGCCAGGCTCTGTCCATGGAATTCTCCAGGCAAGAATATTGCAGTGGGCTGCCATTTCCTTCTCCAGGGGATCTTCCCGACTCAGGGATCAGATTTGTGTCTTATCTCTGTATATTCAGTGCCTAAACAATGCTTTGCTTATGGTAGCTACTCAATGCCTGTTTGTTAATTGAATGAGTCAATGAATTCACCAACAGCGGCTTAACAAAAAGGACTCTGAAGAATGAAGAAATCCTGAGCAGATAGTGTAGAGTTAAATCACCTTGAGATCGCCAAAGATAATTCAGTTTGGACTTCAGGATAGATAAAATATCCCCCTCCCTGCAAGGATGTCCATGTTCAAATCCGTGGAAGCTATGAATATACCATGTTACCTGCCAATGGATAATAAGGTTGCAGATGGAACTAAGGATGCTAATTAAGTGATTTTTTTTTTAAAACAGTAATTTCAGTTTAACTTTAATCTTCATTTTCTTGTTCAGTTGGCCATGGGATAATGAAATCACTATTTTAAACAGTCAGATCCAAAGTAAGGAGATAATCCTGGGTTTTCCGAATGGGCCCAAGTGTAATCACAAGTGTCCTTTAAAGTGACAAAGGGAGACAGAAGAGGAGGTCAGAGTCAGAGAGATTTGAATATGCTGTGCTGCTGACTTTAAAGATGAAGAAAGGGGCCATGGTTCAAGGAGCACAGGCCACCTCTACAGTTGGAAAATACAGGGTAACAGGTTTTCCTGTGGAGCTTCCAGAGGAACACAACCCTTTTAACACTGATTTTAACCCAGTGAGACCCCTTTCAGACTTCTGACCTGCAGAACTTGGAGATTTCTTCCTTTATATCAGAGATGAGCATGGGATTCAGACCTGGCCGACTGGACCATTGCATTTGTCTGGTCATCATTATTAGTGAAGGGTGGGACTTATCTGAGTCAATTAAAAGGAAAAGACTTTTTCTGGGACCTCTGGGATAGAGGCATATGGGCTTGAACCCTAGAGATGTGGGGAGCCATCTTATCACCACGGAGAGCCAGAAACTGAAGGCAACATGAGGAGCTTAGAGCCAAGAAATGGAGACAGATTGGATATCCAGGTCAAGCTGCTCCTGACTTTTTCCATTTCCATGAGCCAAGAAATATTTTTTGCGTAAGCCAGAATTGGGTTCTGGCTTTAAATTGGGTTTTCCAATTCTGTTAGTGAGTTTTTAGTAAAAAGACATAGCAAAGTGAGAGAAACAAATTCTAAGTCTTTTATGGTTTTTATACATACTTGCATATATTCTCATCATAGAGTGTATGTTCAGCCAGTCTCAACCAGTCCCTTTTTCATTTTTATAAAGATCTGAGCTTTTTTGTTGTTGTTGTTGTTCAGTTGCTAAGTTACATCTGACTCTTTGTGACCCCATGGACCACATGCCAAGCTCCCCTGTCCTTCACAATCTCCCAGAGTTAGCTCAGATGCATGTCCACTGAATTGGTGATGCTATTTAACCATCTCATCCTCTGCTGTCCCCGTCTCCTTTTGCCTTAAATCTTTCCCAGCATCAGGGCCTTTTCCAATGGGTCAGCTCTTTGCATCAGGTGGTCAAAGTATTGGAGTTTCAGCTTCACCATCGGTCCTTCCAATGAATATTCAGGGTTGATTTCCTTTAGAATTGACTGGTTTGACTTAAAGCACCCCTTTTCCAAGCACCACTGAGTGTAGCTCTTTGTAGACAGGTGGTCAGTCTGAATCTGTGTGACCCTTCGTGTCAAGATTGTATCAGGAAGGCAGGACTCTATCATGGAACTTTGCTGTAACAAATCTTCCATCTTTGTGTGTTCCTCCTGGTGTTATTGATTAGCATAATTAAACTCTTCATTATTTGAAAACATTATCAGGAGGTCATTTTTAAAGTGTAATACTTTTTAAAAAATGATTTGTCTTCACTAAGTAATTTTGTTTGGTTTTCTTATGGTTCATCCATATTTAACTGATATAGCTCTTAAAAACTCGTGAACATGATCTTATACATTGTTGTTAAGTCACTAAGTCGTGTCCAACTCTGTGAGCCCTTGGTGTTTGAAGGGGCCCTGCTGCTAAAGACCAGCTGCTTGTTACTGCAGGATGTAGACTCAGTTGCTGATCTTCTAGCTTTTCAAGAGGCCATAAATCTTGATATTTTTGTGCAGCTCCAAAACTTTGCATATAGGAATCAAATTACAATGTAAAAAAATACTTTATGGGCTGAATCAATCCCCAACAAGAGAAGTCAAGTCCATAGGCTACACTGTGTCTCCCAGACCACAAGCTCGTCCTTCCTGAATACACTGATTGGTCTCCTGCATCAAGAGATGGCATCGGCTTCAGTTTGATCATCAATCCAATTGTGTTCACTGTGCTGATGTTTCATTTTCACACGCTTTGGGACATTATTAACCCTGACATGCCCAATAAGTACAAAGGTTACGACACTGTTAAAAACACTAGTAATTGCTGAAACCCTGGGTAACCATTGTTGTTGTTCAGTCGCTAAGTTGTGTCCAGCTCTTTGTGACTCCATGGACTACAGCATGCCAGTCTTCCCTGTCCCTCACCATCTCCCAGAATTCTTCCAAGTTCATGTCCATTAAATCAGTGATGCCATCCAACCATCTCGTCCTCTGCCACCCTCTTCTCCTTTTGCCTTCAATCTTTCCCAGCACCAGTCTTTTCCAATGAGTCAGCTCTTTGCATCTGGTGGCCAAAGCATAGGAGTTTCAGCTTCAGCTTTAGTCTTTCCAGTGAATATTCAGAGTTTATTTCCTTAGGATTGACTGGTTTGATCTCCTTGCTGTCCAAGGGACTCTCAAGAATCTTCTCCAGCACCAATTCAAAAGCATCAGTTATTCAGCATTCAGCCTTCTTTATGGTCCAACTCTCACACCTGTACATGACTACTGGAAAAACCATAGATTTGACTATACAGACCTTTGTCGGCAAAGTGATGTCTTTGATTTTTAATACACTGTCTAGGTTTGTCATATCCTTCCTTCCAAGAAACAAGCATCTTCTAAATTCATGGCTGCAGTCACCATCTACAGTGATTTTGGAGCCCAAGAAGAGAAAAATCTGTCACTGCTTCCACTTTTCCCCCATTTATTTGCCATGAAGTGATGAGACCAGATGCCATGATCTTGGTTTTTTGAATGTTGAGTTTTAAGCCAGCTTTGTCACTCTCCTCCTTCACCTTCATCAAGAGGCTCTTTAGTTCCTCTTCACTTTCTGCCAGTGGAGTGGTATCATCTGCATATCAGAGATTGTTGATATTTCCCTGGCAGCCTTGATTCCAGCTTGTATCTCATCCAGCCTCGTATTTCACATGATGTCCTCTGGATATAAGTTAAATCAACAGGGTGACAATATACAACCTTGTCATACTTCTGTCCTGATTTTGAACCAGTCAGTTGTTCAATGCAAGGTTCTAACTGTTGCTTCTTGACCCGCATATACATTTCTCAGGAGATGGGTAAGATGGTCTGGTATTCTCATGTCTTAATAATTTCCCACAATTTGTTGTAATCCACACAATCAAACACTTTTGAGTAGTCAATGAAACAGAAGTAGATGTTTTCCTGGAATTCCCATGCTTTTGCTATGATCCAGTGAATGTTGGCAGTTTGATCTCTGGTTCCTCTGCCTTTTCTAAACCCAGGCTGTACATCTGGAAGTTCTTGATTCAAGTACTCCTAAAGCCTAACTTGAAGGATTTTGAGCATAACCTTACTAACAAGGGAAGTGAGTGCAATTGTCTGGCACTTTGAATATTCTTTAGCATGGATAATTGTTAGTCAAATCCATTTTACCTACCTCCAATAATCAAGGTCGTTTAAGATTCCTGTGTCCTCCAAGCAGCATGTAGCCTATACAATAAGGTGTTTGCTTGAGGTGTTGTCTAGAAACTTGGAGTCAGCTGCATATCGTTGGAGCTGAGCTGGTTAATACTGATTGGGACCGCTAACCCTCCACCTGGGCCTGTGTGAGCATCCTTTTGTCCTCAGAGGGCTGAAAACTCCACCCTCAGATCATGCTAAGCACCTCCGTTTTTAAAATTCAAGTATAGCTGGTTTACAGTGTTGTGTTGATTTCTGCTGTGCAAGAGATTCAGTCATATGCATATACACATTCTTTTCATATTCTTTTCCATTACAGTTTGTCACAGGGTACAGAATATAGTTCCCTGTGCCATTTAGTAGATTTTGTTGTTTATCCATCCTGTATATAATAGTTTGCATTTACTAATTGCAAACTCCAGTTTTGAACGTGCAGAGCCCCGTAGCTTAGTTACACCTGCACAGAACCACGATGATGACCACACTTTCTCCCAGTCACCTTTCCCCACATTTCCCACACCTCAGACTTCTATGCTGCCTTATCCGAAGGATACCCTGAACCTCTGGTCTTCGCGGAGGTAGACCTAAGACCTGGTCTTTCTTGACTGCCTTATGAACAAACCCTCAGTGCAAACCTTAGCATCTCAGCATTTTGCTCACTGCAAATCTAGCTGAATGAACCTGGTCCAGTAGTGTTTTTTTTTAATTGATTAATTTATTTTAATTGGAGGATAATTATTTTACAGAGTGAAGTAAGTCAGAAAGACAAATACTGTGTGTGAACACATATAAATGGCATTTAGAAAGATGGTACCAACAATCCTACGTGCAGGGCAGCAAAGGAGACACAGATGTAAAGAACAGACTTTTGGACTCGGTGAGAAGGTGAGGGTGGAATGATTTGAGACAATAGCATTGAAACATATACATTACCACATGTAAAATAGATGACCAGTGTGAGTTCAACACATGAAGCAGAACACCCAAAGCTGGTAATGTTGTCATGGGAGGATGTTAGAGAAAAGACAACACAGGAAATGGGGAGAAAGGGACAAAAATCGCACCTATGTTGTGGGTGAATAATTTGGGAGTAAATATGATTCTGAAGGAGAAAGACTCCTAAACCGTGAAAAGTCTATGATATACAACCTTCAACATTAGCAAAATAAAAAAAGATAAAATAGGAAAAGTTTTGAGTGTTGGCTGTAGGATTCAACCTACAAAATAGTTATCTATTAACCTAAAACTTTCCAGGAGAAGGCTAACAATTTGTTGAACTTAAAGATTATACATAGTAAAAGTCCATTTGTTTTCCTCGAAGCAACCTGGGCAGTAAATTGGATAGTAGATCATGTTTTAGCCCAGTTAACATACTGTTTTATACTCAAGTTGAAACTTTTCCATTTCAAAATGACTTTACATGCCAGAATAATTCTTTATCATTAATCAAACAGTGCAGGTAGACAGATAAGAGAGAAAGAGAAGGGATGACAAGTCCTCTGATGATTCCAGCAAAGATATGGCTATTTGAGGAGCATTAATGCTGGCCACACTCACGGCCATGAGCGACCATCCCTGGATGACCTCAGCTCGGATTATCAGGCTGCTGGTCCCTGAAGTTATTAAAGCGAGAGCAGCACAGGCATCAAAGAGGAACAGACAAAAAGACCAGATGTTTTTGAACCATTTAAAAAAGGCACTCCACAAAATCTTATCAGAAGCTCTAATAGTGTCCAATAGTTAACTGCTCTGCAAGATTTAGTGTCCCCAAGATCTTCCAATTTTAGCTAACAGCATCTTCCTGGTCAATAAATTTAGGGCAAAAAGTTCTAAGAGCATGAATCAGCCGTTGAATTTCCTCTCTGAAAACACCCAGGATTCTTCCTTTCCAAATAAAACCCACACCATCGGAAAACCCACGCATTTTCAAACAGCACAATGGCTGCATGATGCAAGCGGCTATGTTACATAGACCCAGCTGCTTCTCCAGCCACGGAACTTAACTCTCTCCAGATGTAACCCTTCACTCCTTCTCCCTCCTCATAATTTTTGTCTCGACTAAAACACAACTAAAAGAGAATTTTTTTTCCCCTCATGTGACCTCAGAAGCAGGAGACACTGAATTTCAGCTGCAGGGATAGCACATTTATTGAGTGTAGTTTCTCTTCTGCTCCTTGGATAGATACATAAGAGGGAAAAAGAAGTATTAGGAGGGGAAAAGGAGACTTGAAGTCCTCAAAAACACTAGATCAAAAACACTTGTAATAACTCTTATCACAGGAAAATCTTGGTCAACACAAAACACAAGATGTCATTGTGTCTCTTTGTGGAACGTATCTTATAAATAGACATGTTTTTTTGACTGGAGGAGGGTCTGAAGTCCAAAGGAGTTTCTTTTACAATTAACCGAACAACTTCAGTCTTGTAATACTGTTGTTATAGTAACACTTATAGAAACAGTTCTGAAAGAAAGGTCCTCTGAAGATAACAACGTTTTAAAGAATGTGCAAGGTTACTTTTATGCTGAAGGTGAAAGTGAAAGTTGCTTAGTCATGTTCAGCTCTTTGCGACCCTATTGTCTATACAGTCTTTGGAATTCTCTAGGCCAGAATACTAGAGTGGGTAGCTTTTCCCTTCTCCAGGGGATCTTCCCACGCCAGGTATCAGACCCAGTCTCCCACATTGCAGATGGATTCTTTACCAGCTGACCCACAAAGGAAGCCCAAGAATACTGGAGTGGGTAGCCTATCCCTTCTCCAGTGGATCTTCCTGACCCAGGAATTGAACCGGGGTCTCCTGCATTGCAGGTGGATTCTTTACCAACTGAGCTATCAGGGAACCCCACTTTTACGCTAGCTTCCTTGTTTATAGTCCTATTCATATATATTCCTGATACTTGCCCACACAAATTTCAAAAACAAATGCTCAATACATTTATGTGTGTATGCGTATATTCGTGCATGCTCAGTTGCTTCAGTTGTGTCTGACCTTATGGACTGTAGCCTGCCAGTCTCCTCTGCCCATTGGATTCTCTGGGCAAGAATACTGGAAAGGGTTGTCATGCCCTTCTCTAGGGGATCTTCCCCACCCAGGGACTGAATTTGCATTTCCTGCAGCTCCTGCATTGAGGAAGGATTCTTTTACCACTGAGCCACTGGGGAAGCCTGCGTGTGTGTGTGTGCATGTGTGTGTGTGTGTGTGTGTATATATTATATGTAATACTTCATTATACTTAAGTCATATTGTGTAGCCCGAGAGGTATTTTCCCCTCTTCTGCCTGGAACCCTTCTCTAGTATATATGTATATTATGGAGAATTATCCTAGGATTTTCTCCAGATCTGGCACATAACCAGCAGTGGGGGGCGGGGGGCGGGCAGGGAATGAAGAGAATCTTCCCTGCTCTGCCTCCAGGTGACTGCGGCCCCTCCTATCCCAGGGGATTCCTGGCCAGGCCCCCTCTGTGGGACACTGCTCCTTTCTCACAAGCTGTAGTGGGGCTGGGTGTCAGGGCATGTCCCGCCTCTCTTTTGTGGCCCTGCACCTTCATCCTCCAGGGGAACTGCATAGAATCGAGGCTGAGAGCGGACTCTGGTTTCCTGCAAGCTTGTCCTGCTCTCAGATGAGCTACTTACATTATTATATATATATATATATATTACTGGCTTGGCCAAAAATTTCCTTTGAGTCTTTCCATAAGATGTTTATGGGAAACGTCTTATGGCAAAATACTGGTCAACCCAGTATTTCTCATGAATCTACAAGTTTGCAGGAGATAAGTTGATTCACACTGGACTTGGGTGGGGGTGGTTCTGGTCCACTCATCCCTCCCCTCCTCCTGGGATGAGGAGGTTAACCGTGGCATGTCCTTCTCATGGGAATGGCTGAGCTAATGGAGAGCAAATCTTATTATGCATGGGGTACTTTTCAGACCTCTGCTACTTGCCCATCTGGTAACATCCCAGGGACCAAGGCATGTCACATGGTGAACTCAGAATCACACAGAGAGAAGGATAGGGGGCCTTAAAGCTATGTGTCAAAGAGCATAGGTAGAGGGCAGAGTGAAGAACTGGGACCATTCGTGCAGTTTGTCATTGAAGGGCAGGTTAAGTGGATTAAGGCAAGTTCCTTATAGAGATTCCTGTTTCCTTCCTCACTCCCTCATCCTCAGTTCTATCCCAACACAAAGCTTTCCTGTTCTAATCTCCATGTTGCCAGTCTCAGCCACCTCACTGGAACCTTTCTCAGTCACTGGACCTCCCCACGGTGCCCATCCTGCTCCAGAGCACATTTCTCAAGTCTGAGCAACCACAGTGGAAGAATGCACCTCAGGAGGCTGTACAGTACCTTCTGGGTCTCCACATGCAGTTCCCTTCCATGTTGTCTACCAGCATTCATTGTAGATTCTCCTCTGTACACACACACACACACACACACACACACATCCCTTCCTACTCCTAAGGAGAGATACGAATTCTTAAGACAGTGTGATCCAAACACTCAAGGAGGAAGTAAAATACCTTCTGTATCTATTTCTTCTGCAAGAGACGTGGATTTGATCCTTGAATCAGGCAGATCCCCTGGAGGAGGGAATGGCAACCCACTCCAGTGTTCTTGCCTGGAGAATCCCATGGACAGAGGAGCCTGGTGGGCTACAGTACATGGAGCTGCAAGAGTTGGTCATAACAGCACCTAAACCAACACCACCACCAGTCCTTCATTAGCTCTAGTTTCCAAAAGATGAAAACAAAATATCAGATTAGTCTCCCAAGTAGTAAGATCGGTAGACAGCTATCGTTTGAAGCCTTGGGAGAATATTATATGAGGTCACAGTTTTCTGAAATAAAACCAAAAAATCTATTTTTTTGATCTATAAAATTAGTGTCATTTAGGTTTCTAACCAATAGCTTTTTGGTGTGAAGAGAACTATTTAAGATATACTGTTCTCAAACTCTGAAATCCCTTAGACTTTGCAAGTTAGCTTCAATCTTGGCAAATGACCTAAAGAATTAGCTTCTCTATCAACTTATTCTAATAATTAAAATCAGTTAGTCACTCATTAAAACTAGTCACTAGTCATTAAAACTAGTCACTCAGTTGTGTCTGACTCTTTGTGACCCCATGGACTGCAGCACATCAGGCCTCCCTGACCGTCACCAACTCCCGGAGTTTGCTCAAATTCATGTCCATCAGGTCAGTGGTGCCATCGCCATCTCATCCTCTGTCGTCAAATAGCCCGTATATAACTGTAGGGGTTGAAAAATGTTGAGAATATTTCATCACGTGCATGAATCTAAATAGAATTCAGAAAGTAAAAGGGGACAAAAGTTCTGTGGTTCTGATTCCTGTCTCTCTGTAAACTAGATGAATGATTCTGCTTTGTACTTTTATACTGGAAGCCCTCATATTTTCTGGCTCTGAGAGAATCTGAAAGGGATCACCAAGCTTATGGAAAACTATTTTAACTCCATTTTCTTAAATAGTTCCTTCTCTACATTCAACATGGAATAGAGTAGTTACGTTCAACTTCTTGAAAATGGCAGGTTGTACAGTCCTGGCCTCTAGACTCAGGCAGACCTTGGTTTGAATGTCAGTTCTGCCAACAGCTATGGTGTAAACTATCAAACAACTTACTCTGTTGACCTCAATTCATCTATAAAACAGGGATAATCCTAGAATCTGCTCGCATACAGTGGTGGTGAGGATTAAATGAAAATCGCATGTAAAGCACTTAGGTGAGGACTAACACAGTGAATGCTTTCATACATTTCATTTTTATTATAATTATTTATATTATTCCATCCTCAACCCCTTCTACTTCGTCTTCCTCATAATAATCCTTCAGATAGTTACAGTTAGGTAATATGTACCCAAATCCCAGGTCCCTCAACCATTCCTCACACAGAAAGCTGGAGGCACCTATTCTTGTGGGTTTTCTTTCAGTAATGAAATACAGACAGTGCAGCTGATGCCTGGAGGTTGTCAGCTTGGATAAACTCCTGAAGCTGAGTGGGGTGAAAGGCCACCAGCCAAAAGGAAATATTCAATGTCCTCCATCCGGATCAGAAGTCATCCCACTTGTCAAAGGGTGGGATTCCTGGATAAAGACTGGGAAAGATGATGGTGGGAAGAGCAGATATGGTGGAGAGGAAGAAAGAGAGAAGGCTGACTTTCTGGGCTAAATCTCCCTATTGGCCAAGCCTGTGAGACTGATGTCCACTGTGAACACATCATCCATCTGTGTACTGAGGGGCCTTCTTCTGGGGGGTAAACTCCTTCCTACCAGCAAGTGTGTGGTCCAGGGTAGGCTAGTCACCCTTGTTTTATTTTCTTGGTTCTGTCTTCCATTATGGTAGCTGTTTTTCTCAGCTCTGGGTCATTGCATATCTAAGCCACACTTTCCCTGTGCTGAGCAATTTGGGGAGCAAACCTTACAGTCCCAAGATAAGGATTTCCTTCAGCTCCCCACTTACTCAGTGACCAGTGGCCTTTAATTTCCAACTGGTGAGGAATTTCCTCTCTCATATCACAAAATGCACATTTATCCATAGAATCCATGAGAATAAGATGGTTATTTCAAGGGAGAAGAAAAGAGAATGAGAATGTGGGTGCTGGTGGAAAGAAATGGAAGAGTAGAGCAGATAAGTGAATTATGTAAAAATGCAGTTGTTTGACTTCCCTGAAGGTCCAGTAGTTAAAAGTCCACCTGCCAATCCAGGGGACGTGGGTTCAATCTCTGGTCCAGGAATGAACCCCTGGCAACTAAGCCCATGGATCACAACTTAGAAACCATCAGAGTTAGAAGCCCGCGCACCGCAACTAGCGAGTAGCCCCCACTCGCTGCAACTAGAGAAAGCCCATGCATAACACTGAAGACTCAGTGCAGCCAAAAATAAGCAAATAGATAAAATTTTTTAAAATGCGGTTGTCTTCATCTTCTAATATGTGTGTAAAGGCAGTAAGTGAGGGAAAGACATCCAAATATTTATGATTTTATTATATACTCAGCAATACCAGTACATTTCCTGAGTGAGGAGAAATCAAAAGACTGATAGAAAGATACTCTCTTTAAATTCCTCAGGCTTACCCTTAATTCAGATGCACTTCATCATCTTGGGTTCACTTGTCAAACTGTTCTACGCAAGAGAAACTTTTGAAGGAGGATGTGATGGTATCCTCCTTTGAAGACATGATGAGGTTCTAACTTGACTCAGAATGTGACCGGATTGGAGATAGGGTCTTTACAGAGGTTAGCAAGTTAAATGAGGTCTTTAGGTTGGACCCTAATCCAATATGCCTGATGTCCTTATAAGACGGGGATACATGCACAGCAGGGAAAGGAGAGGGTGGGATGAACTGAGAGTCGCACTGACATATATACACTACCACGTGTAAACAGATAGCTGGTGGGAAGCTGCTGTGTACCTCGGGCAGCTCAGCTCGGTGCTCTGTGATGACCTGGAGGGTGAGATGTGGGGGCAGGGGGGCGTGGTGAGAGGGAGGTAGGCTCAACAGGGAGGGATATATATCTATATATGTATATAGATAGATACGTACATATAGATATCTATATATCTATATGTATATATACACTTAAGGCTGATGCTGTGAAAGTGCTGCACTCAATATGCCAGCAAATTTGGAAAACTCAGCAGTGGCCACAGGACTGGAAAAGGTCAGTTTTCATTCCAATCCCAAAGAAAGGCAATGCCAAAGAATGCTCAAACTACTGCCCAATTACACTCATCTCACACGCTAGTAAAGTAATGCTCAAAATTCTCCAAGCCAGGCTTCACCAGTACGTGAACCATGAACTTCCAGATATTCAAGCTGGATTTAGGAAAGGCAGAGGAAGCAGAGATCAAATTGCCAACATCTACTGGATCATGGAAAAAGCAAGAGAGTTCCAAAAAAACATCTACTTCTGCTTTATTGACTATGCCAAAGCCTTTGTGTGGATCACAACAAATTGTGGAAAATTCTTCAAGAGAAGGGAATACCAGACCACTTGACCTGCCTCTTGAGAAATTTGTATGCAGGTCAGGAAGCAACAGTTAGCACTGGACATGGAACAACAGACTGGTTCCAAATAGGAAAAGGAGTTCGTCAAGGCTGTATATTGTCACCCTGTTTATTTAACTTATATGCAGAGTACATCATGAGAAACGCTGGACTGGAAGAAACACAAGTTGGAATCAAGATTGCCAGGAGAAATATCAATAACCTCAGATATGCAGATGACACCACCCTTATGACAGAAAGTGAAGAGGATCTCAAAAGCCTCTTGATGAAAGTGAAAGTGGAGAGTGAAAAAGTTGGCTTAAAGCTCAACATTCAGAAAATGAAGATCATGGCATCCGGTCCCATCACTTCATGGGAAATAGATGGGGAAACAGTGGAAACAGTGTCAGACTTTATTTTTCTGGGCTCCAAAATCACTACAGATGGTGACTGCAGCCATGAAATTAAAAGACGCTTAATCCTTGGAAGGAAAGTTATGACCAACCTAGATAGCATATTCAAAAGCAGAGACATTACTTTGCTAACAAAGGTTCGTCTAGTCAAGGCTATGGTTTTTACTGTGGTCATGTATGGATGTGAGAGTTGGACTGTGAAGAAGGCTGAGAGCCGAAGAATTGATGTTTTTGAACTGTGGTGTTGGAGAAGACTCTTGAGAGTCCCTTGGACTGCAAGGAGATCCAACCAGTCCATTCTGAAGGAGATCAGCCCTGGGATTTCTTTGGAAGGAATGATGCTTAACTAAAGCTGAAACTCCAGTACTTTGGCCACCTCATGCGAAGAGTTGACTCATTGGAAAAGACTCTGATGCTGGGAGGGATTGGGGGCAGGAGGAGAAGGGGACGACAGAGGATGAGACGGCTAGATGGCATCACTGACTCGATGGACGTGAGTCTGAGTGAACTCCGGGAGTTGGTGATGGACAGGGAGGCCTGGCGTGCTGTGATTCATGGGGTCGCAAAGAGTCAGACACAACTGAGCAACTGATCTGATCTGAAGGCTGATTCACATTGTTGTACGGAAGAAAGTAACACAACATTGTAAAGCAAGTATCCTCCAATTTAAAATAAATAAAATAAAAACATATGCATAAAAAAGAATGCTGACTCAGTAGTTGTGCTGTGTGGGCTTATTTGCCCCAAGACATGTGGGATCTTAGGGATTGAACCTGCATCCCCTGCATTGGAAGGTGACTTCTTAACCACTGAACCACCAGAGAAGTCCCTAAACTCATTTTGGAGCTAAGTAAAATCCAAAGGCTGCCCTCCTAGTGATGCTTAGATAGGTCAAATAAAACTAATTTTTATAAAGAAGAAAAAAAAGCATATCAAACTGGTACAGAATACTTGCCTTTATGATGTCTGCATTCTAGCTGGGGGAACATAAAATGTAATAGTGTTCACTATTTTCGAGAAGCTTAAAAATCAGTTTTTTCATTAGAACAAAACATGAAAACAAGAAAAAAGTAGAGGGACACATGGACACAGATGCAGAGGGAAGATGACGCAAGACAGGCAGGAAGGGAGAAGGAATATCAAGTGAGGAGGGAGGAGTAGAGTGATGCCTTCACAAGCCAAGGAGTGCTTGAAATTAGCAGAAGCTACAGGAGAAGCATGAAAGCAATCCCTTCCCTGTCCCCTTAGGAGGGAGCATGGCCCTGCTGACAGCCTGGCTTGGACTTCTGAACTGGAGAACTCTGTGACAACAAATTTCTATTGCTTTTAATCCACCCAGTGTATGGCACTTTATAATTGCAGCCCTAGGAAACTAAGAGGAGACCTATATATTTTCAAAAATTAAAAATTCTTATAGAAATAAAAGGGCTTCCAGGTGGCTCAGTGGGGAAGATAAACCCTGGAGGAGGGCATAGCAATCCACTCCACTATTCTTGCTGGGAAAATCCCATGGACAGAGGGGCTTGGTGGGCTGAGCCAAGAGTCAGACATGACTGACTAAAGTGACTACGCACACAGAAATAAAAATTGTTAAACTTGTTCATATCCTAAAGTTGACTCAGTGAATGAATGCTGTAATCTAAAAACTGAAAACCAGGAAGGTCCATTGTTACTGCTTAAGAAAACATCTGGCCTAAAAGTTAGACAGCAGGACAACCTGCTGAAGACTTGGTTGTTCCTGCAAAATAGTACACAGTCGAAATGAGCGGCAGTGCGGAGATATCAAGAACATTCCTACTGTGTCATGTGGTGGCACATATAGAAGTTAAAGTCAAGACTTTTTAGTGTCAAGAGGTACTAGTATCAGGTTACATTTCCATGTGGATTTTGGCCAACAACCCTAAATAACAGAGAGCTTATAAACAATTCCAAAAGGCAGAGTGTCAGGCAGATGGTATTTGTGGGGTGCATTGAAGGGGAGAGCTTAACATGACAATCAGAATTATGCCACGTGTACTCTGGCCATTCTCAACTTGCCATTGACTTAAGCATCACGAGGAGGGCAGCCTTTGGATTTTACTTAACTCCAAAATGAGTTTAGGGACTTCTCTGGTGGTTCAGTGGTTAAGAAGTTGCCTTCCAATGCAGGGGGTGCAGGTTCAATCCCTGGTCAGAGAACTAAGATCCCACATGTCTCGGGGCAAATAAGCCCACACATCACAACTACTGAGTCAGCATACCACAGCAAAGACCCAGAACAGCCAAAAAAAAAAAAAAAAAAAATCCAGAATTCTTTAAAAACATGTTTAAAAGCAATCAACCTTTTAGTGTCAACAGAGTTCTGAAGGAGAAAACCTGCTATACACGTGGAAAAGAACATTAGATTCTAGAGAGGTGCTGTCTTGGCATTCATGGATAGCAACAGAAAGTTTTCATGTTTGGGCTCTTCCTGAGGTCACCAGGGTGCTGTCTAATAGAAGTAATCTAGGAGTAGGGTGCAACTTTCACAGAGGAAGTGTGCAACTCCAGAGGGACTTCTACTTTGTCTCAGAATTCTACAAGGAGTGATCCTGATCTTATTTTGCCCACTGTAGGTACCCAAATGTCAACTCAACCTTTAGAAAGTATTGATGCAGCTCAGTGTCTACATATAAAATGCTATCAACAGAATTTGGTGCGAAGACTGAGCTCCAGCTGCATACATCCAATTACAAAGCACTTGACTATTCTATAAGACATGGTAAGAGTTCTTTTATTTACCCACTATGAGCATGCACAGGCTGTAACAGGTGGGCTCGCCCATTATAGGTCATTCTGAGTGTGCGCCAGGAGGTCTTGCCCCTCTCAGATAGTTTCTACTAGCAAGATGCATTGATCTTCAGCACCAATGTTCCTAAATCTTAGATTTGGTTTTGTGACTTCTTACCTTGGACACATAAGTGCCTCTGGACCATTCTGAGCTTTTCAATATGTGTAGGCTTTAAAGTGTGAGTAATATATAGTGTGAAGTGAAGGGTTCATCTTACTTCTTTTTTTTGGTGATAAGAAAAGCATCCAGGCACCGGGATTTGTTTCACTGGAATTCATGAATACCAACCAGAGAAGTGGCAAGTATTTAAATATGTAACCAATAAATCGGTCTATATTGAATATTCAATAATATTAGAAATCAAAATTAAGTGTATACATTAAATGTACTGAATTTGACAGAGGACAAGATGGTTGGATGGCATCATTGACTCAATGGACATAAGTTTGAGCAAACTTCAGGAGATGGTGAAGGACAGAGAAGCCTGATGTGCTGTAGTCCATGGAATTGCAAAGAGTTGGACATGACAGGTGACTGATCAACAATGCTGCTGCTGCTAAGCTGCTTCAGTCGTGTCCGACTCTGTGCGACCCCATAGACGGCAGCCCACCAGGCTCCCCTGTCCCTGGGATTCTCCAGGCAAGAACACTGGAGTGGGTTGCCATTTCCTTCTCCAATGCATGAAAGAGAAAAGTGAAAGTGAAGTCGCTCAGTCCTGTCCGACTCTTCGTGACCCCATGGACTGCAGCCTACCAGGCTCCTCCATCCATGGGATTTTCCAGGCAAGAGTCCTGGAGTGGGGTGCCATCGCCTTCTCCACAACAATAACTAGTGAAACACAAATTAAAGTAATACTTGAAAATCATTACCAAAATATTTTAGGATACTGACAGAGTTGTGAAGGAAGTGGTGTATTTAATGCAAATTGATCTAGTCCTCTTAAGAAACAATGTATTATCAAGAAGTACAAAAATCTGCATCTACTTTAACCAAACTACCTTACTGTTGTGAAGTTCATTTATTGAAATAACCGAAAACAAGCCTCATGTATGAAAGTATTCAATTTCATGCTATTCTTAATAAATGAATTTATGAAGAAATATTTCCAATAAGAAGTATTGTTAAATAAATGATGATCTGCTAATTGGATAAAACACTGGGTAACTATTATAACAACATCATATGAACACTACAAATAGGATATAAAAAGGCATGTACCTCCAGTCTTTGTAATAGGAGCAAAGATTACAAAAGCACATATCATGATTATTACTGTGCACATATATTCATTCATTCACTTTGGAATGGTTTTCGAGCACTGACTATGTAACAGATGGTGGTGCTTAATGTAGGGAATACAAAGGTGAAAAGATATTCCTGCTTGCACAGAGGATTGGCCCAGCTGGAAAATAGTCATGAGAACAACTGGAAAAGTGTCGTAATTCACAAAATGCCATTGGAGACTAGGAGCAGCTTTTGACTTGGTCAATGACCCAAAGGAAGGCTTCATTAAAATGTGAAGTTTTCATATGGACACAATTTGGAAGACAATGTAGGGACCACCAATTCCTGGTGGTCCAGTGGTTAAGAATTTGCCTTGCAATGCAGGGGACTTGGGTTTGATCCCTGGCTGGGGAACTAAGATCCCACATGCCACAGAACAACTAATTCCGTGTGTCGCAACCATTGAGCCTACGTGTTCTAGATTACATGCCACACCTAGAGAGTCCTGACTGATGTGACAAAGATCCTGCAAGCTGCAAAAGACTCAACACAGCCAAACAAGTAAATAAAAATTTTAAAAAGGAAAGGAAATGTAAAGGAAAAGATACCAATTATATGAAAGTGTAGGTATCAGAAATGACTCACATTTTTAAACATATGTATTGAGATTTAATTCCCATAAAACTCAACCATTTAATGCATACAGTCCAGTCCTTCTTAGTGTATTCATGCAAACATCACCACGATCTAAATTTAGAACATGTTCGTTATTCCAAAAAGTGTCATGTCCTTGCTCTTTCAAATTTCTTTCAATGTTAAATGTTTTTATGGTAAAGAAGTGTGAAGACCCAAACCTTTGATGTCTGCCATCATGGGAAAGTTTTACATTGCTTGTGAAAAACCCCACAAATATGTCATCAGGTCTTTAGTTTTTAATTTTATTAGTGACAAGGTAAATAGGTACATGAAAATCTTCACAGATTCTACACATATATTTAAATAAAACAAGAAAAGGGCTGAGTTCAAAGAAGTGGGGTTTCAGTGGGCAATTGGTCCATGTTGCTTATTTAATGTATAAAAATCTCCAAGTTTATAAAACTTGATTTGTCCATTTTTTCCCATGTACTGAAAATCAGCTGAAAGTATTTCAAAAGATATATCTGAAATATATAGATAGATTCTAAGAGAAGCAACAGCATATTATAAATGATGAAAGTGATTGGCTTTATATGATGAGAAGCAGATTTGCTCAGTGCATTTTTAGAATATTTTCCATGTGGAGGGGCACTCAAGAACTGAGGCGTGGAGGGTTCACCTGACCTCAGTGTGTATTGATGGCCCTCTGCAAACTGCCTATAGATAGCAGTGCCTGTCCTTCTAGATGGGGATCACTTTGGGCTGAGACTGTGAGGATGCTGTAGTTTGCCTTTGAAGTCCTCACACCTTGCTCTGTTCTGGATCCCAGCCTTGCTCCTGGCAACTCAAGCTTCCTCCAGGTGTCTGTATGACCTGGCTTTGACGGTCCCAGCCCTAAGAGTTCCGAGTTCTTTTATGAAGGTTAGCTTGAAAGACAACAGGTGTGTTTTCTCAGGGCTCTTTTGTGACCCCAAACCTTGAGGAGCTATTCTCTCTTGGCCAAAAGTCAGGCATGATGACAAGAGTTGGGGTGTCACTTTGGAGGTAGAGACTCCTCCTTCCACTCATCTCAGAGACAGCCACTGCCTGTAGAACCACTTCCACCCAGACAACGACCACCTAAGACCCCCTGAGGCTGACATGAGACCCTCAAACTCTTTGAAACATGTGCAGTTCTCACCCCCAAGTCAGCCACACACGCTGGGAGCCAGACTTCAGTTCCTGACAGCCTTGAAACTGCTACCATGGCAGGATTCAATTCACGAGCAGGCAGAGTATGAATTGTTCAGTGTATTCGCCCATGTGCCTTTGATTTGGTTTCCAAAGAAATTCTGCAGCTGGAGCCAGATGGATCGTGTCCAGATTAAGGCATGACCAAAAATTTAGTGTCTGTGAGTTTGGCTCATCTTTCAAATCAAGTGTGATTGTTGAAAGTGGGGCATAAATTTTCCAACTGCTTTGTAAACTGAAGGATTGGGGTCTACTGGTTTTATCATACTTAGTATTCAGGATATTAATTTAAAAAATAACTAATGCCAGTGTAAACATGCTTTTTGATACATAGGTCTATAAAATATTGCACATAAATATAAAATTTGTTCAGCACTTCTTCATAATAATTTTTCATTATCATAAAAAGGATACAAAGTTGTGCAGACTATATAAATTTGGCTGGTCTATTTTACTTAAAACGATACTGTTACATATGATTATGGATTATTTACAAGAGTTTTAAACATCAAGTTTATGTGATGGTTAAATTCAAGATGATGGGAAAATAGCTTAAGTAAAAATTATTTTCCAAAGTCATGTACTATAACGATTAGCAGGAAAAATGAAAAGTAAAGTTGGAACAGGCAGTTCTAAATAAAATCCATAGGAATCTGTTTTCTAGGTTCATCACACATATGCCTAACTTTATGCTTCTTCCTATTTATGTTTAATGTGTCTTTTCTGTGAATGTAAGTTTGACGTATAGTAAAAAGGTATTTAATCCCAAATTAAAATATTGCTATTGCCTCACAGATATTAAAAATAATATGCCTGTCCAAATTATTGAATTGCTTTTTTGTGAATGGACTCTAGAAATTTTACCATTATTTTTAAGTACCACTCAGGATTGAGAGTCCCTTGAAATTTGCATATTGCTAATTAAGTTAATGGAAAGATGATTTTTTTTTTTGTAAAAGTAGATATCAATGCAACTTTTTGCAAGGCTAAATTAAGCAGATGTGAGTCCCTGAAAGCATGAATAAAAGTAATTTCATGTAGAAGTCATGAAAGTAAAACAGTCTTCTAATACCAATTCACTTGTCCTTAACCCTATCTAAATCCTAAGTCCTGTTAAGTTATGTATTCTGCACAAAACAGACATCTTGGAGGGAAATTTGGTGAGTGATTTAAAAAACCAGCAAACCAAATCTTTAATTTCCAGATCCTCTAGAGTGTCAGCCTAGAGTCATGGAAAATAAATAAATAAATCGTTATCCTCGCTCACAAAGATGATCTCTGCCATTTCCAAGGTCCTTTCACAGTCCCAACAGCATAGGCTGGTCTCCCTGAGCTGTAATGTCACTAGAAATGTGTCTTTTCCAGAGGGAGGTGTCAAATATTCCATTGTATACAGTAGTGTTGGAAGGTTTGGTCCAAGTTCACCTTCTAAAGTCCATCCTAACTCAGACACTGCATTTTTCGAGACTTCAGATGGATTTACCTGGAAAGCAACCTCACATTCCCATACCCATTTCAAAGTGTCTGCCAAACACAGAAGGACTCAAGCCAAAGACATCTTCCACGGCTGCCCAGCGTTTCTGCAGTGTTGAGGAGGCTTCCTTTCCCCACAGGATCACCAGGATCCATGGAAACTTCTCCAGAGTACAGTGTAGATGAGGTGATGACATGGCCCTCCCGTCTGAGGACACTGGCAGGCGCAGGACAACCTGGGTTGAACCCTCATGATTCTTCTTTGCTTTGAACTGGAGTAGTATTGAGGTTGTTTTTGTCTTTGGCTTTCCTTTTCATGCCTCAGGGGTTTTCTCATTGGTCAGCTGTTCCCGGTCATTCATATCGTCCTGGGGTGGTCTTGCTCGGTCAAAGAATCCACACTAGGGGAGACAGAAATGGGCCAGCCAGTCAGGTCATCCTGAGAATTCATGAAACCCCTCATTCTAAGAGTGTTCTCTTTGTCAGGACTCCCCTAGTGGTCCAGTGGTAAGACTTCACCTTCCAATGCAAGGGGTGCGGGTTTGATCCCTGGTCAGGGAGCTGAGATTCCACATGCCTCACGGCCAGAAAAAACAAAACATAAAACAGGCAACATTGTAACAAATTCAATAAAGATTTTTAAAATGGTCCACATAAAATATCTTAAAAAAATAACTTTCCTCCTTTTATATGTTGTCTAAGGAATCTGGTGCTCTGAGACTATAATCTGCCCAATTCTCCAGATTAGGAGGTGAGAGCAGTGTGTTGTTTACCTGCACAGAGGAATTCATTGCCTATGCAGAGTGTCCACGTTCTTCCTTCCCTGCCTGTGGGGGTGGGAGAATGTTCTTTCTCTTTGAAAGATTTTTTTTTTTTTTGGATGTAGACCATTTTTTAAAGTCTTTTTTGAATTTATTACAACATTGTTTCTGTCTTATATTTTGGTTTTCTGGCTTCAAGGTATGTGAGATCTTAGCTCCCCAATCAGTGTTCCAGGCTGCACCCCCTGCATTGAAAGGCGAAGTCTTAACCACTAGACCACCAGGGAAGTCCCAAGAATGTTCATTGTGTATAAACCACTTACGGACCTTGTATATTTTTCTGGGCTTACAGCAACCTGGCCCATGGATTTTTTTCTCTGCTTTTCTGCATGTTTCTGGAGCCGGCAGCAATGTGAATTCCTGACCGGGGAAGCAGATTCCTAAAGCGTACTATGGGCTACCTAAGATGGACTAAAGGAAGAGGTGGAGAGATGCTTGTCTCTCTCTCTGCACTTGGTAGAATATCTAGTACATGGAGGACAATTAGATGGGTCCTTTATTTCCATCTCAACAGCTTTGTGAGCTGTCTCAACTTTCCAGAGATCAATCAGCAATTCGGGGAAGAGGTGATTCTTGAATCTTTACTCTCCTGAGTTTCAAATGAGGATTTGGTTTTAGAGAGTACAACTTTCCTTAGAAACCTAGAATTTTAATTCTTATTGTTTCTTAGGTTGGAAGCCCAATTCATTAGCTTTCACTTATAGCCATTGAGTCATCTTTCTCTCGTAGGACTAGTGCATTTCTCTATCAATTGCTACATACCACTGCATCATTTATGGATATAAAGTTACTATGAATAATATACTAACACAGAAGTCTATTTCTAAAGGTAGACCATGCATTAGACCTGTGTGGGCTCAGGATGGCACAAAACTGCTGATGAAGATCAGAAAAGCCATTACTTAACTCAAAGGTTTTCTCAGTTTGTTAAGTATGTCTCATGTTGTTTCAAAATAAAAATACATTATGATTTTGGAGAATGACAACAATAGCACTAAACTAAGATGTAAACTCCGGGAGTTGGTGATGGACAGGGAGGCCTGGTGTGCTACAGTCCATGGGATCGCAAAGAGTCGGACACGACTGAGCAACTGCACTGAACTGAACTGAAGATGTGACTGGATTAATTGCTCTTATGATCATGTCATTGTGACATTGTTTCTATTTTGGAATGGAAAGCTCTGTGAAACTTGGCAGGCCTGTTGGTTTGGGGGCCAGAGATTAATTCCCATTGCAGACTTTCAGCAGAAACTTCAGCGAAACACATGAAAGAGGAAGTTAAGGCTTCCTAATGGAGATGGACGAGTTGGCAAGATAAAAAAAAAAAAAATCCAAGAATATTAGAACATGCATAATCTATGTGGTGTCATTGAAAGCCCATGTATCAACTAATTACTATATTAATTGCATCTGTGTAGTGCTTACAAAACTCTCAAGTATTGCTGATAGGATTGTGTCAACAAAAAGCTTAAGATCCTGATTAATTAAACAAGAAAGAGAAGTCTTCATCATAACATGATCACTCTAAGCATATTGGAAAGAAGATCATAGGTCTTTGTTAATAAATTCTAACTCTATTTTTATTTATAAGAAATTGCAAGATAAAAGCAGCATTAAACACCCTCAATCTTCTTAAATGTCAGTTACACAAGCATATTAAGTTTGCCAAAGCAAACAAGACCCAGCTTTCCCTTCAGGTCCCTGTGTTGGAAATTCCCAGATCATGCCTCTAGCTTTGGCTCTTTGAGATCCTAGGTATATCCTTTCAAATTCTCCCAGTGGCCTCTCTACTCAAAAAGGAAAAGAAAGCAAATACACTTACCTTCCATAAAGCCAAGGTTAAAATGGCCAGAACCAATAATCCAAGAAGTATTGCTAGTATTATTACCCATAATGGAATTGAGAAGGAAACATTTGGGGTGGCCCAAATAACCGATGTTTTAATCTGGAATGGAAAATAAAGGAAATGAGGTCAAATTTAAAATCTATTCAGTGAAATAAAGCAGTTCAGTTCAGTTCAGTTGCTCAGTCATATCTGACACTTTACAATCCCATGAACCGCAGCATGCCAGGCCTCCCTGTCCATCACCAACTCTCAGAGTCCACCCAAACCCATGTCCATCGAGTCGGTGATGCCATCCAACCATCTCATGCTCTGTTGTCCCCTTCTCCTCCTGCCCTCAATCTTTCCCAGCATCAGGGTCTTTTCAAATGAGTCAGCTCTTCACATCAGGTGGCCAAAGTATTGGAGTTTCGGCTAGTATAATAAATACTAGTGTATATATAATATAGTATAATAAAAAATAAAGCAGTAACTACCAAAGAGTACTTTAGCTGAAGTCACCCTGGGGGAAGATTTGAGAGTTTACAGCACTTGAACTTGGAATCTCAACCATTAATACATTCTCAGGCTTCTCAAGTTGGATGCAAGTCCAACTACAGACACTTGGTGGGTGTTTGGTTTACACCAACCCAGAAAGCCTAGAATAGAACTGAGGTGGAGCACGAAGCAACAAGGTGGAAAGGAATG
Source organism: Bos javanicus (assembly GCF_032452875.1). Classification (NCBI taxonomy): domain Eukaryota; kingdom Metazoa; phylum Chordata; class Mammalia; order Artiodactyla; family Bovidae; genus Bos; species Bos javanicus. Next base: position 30,131,817 of record NC_083880.1, read on the forward strand.
ACCTTGAATTGGGACGGACCTTTTTATGGCAAAGTAAACCCAACAAAAAGCCAAGTCCATTCACACATGTTTCTCCACAGAACTAAGCTCACCTCACTGAGAAGTGAACTTGCAAACAACCTGCTGGATATGCAAGTGGGTAGACATCACCTAAGTCCCCATTTTACAGATGAGAAAATTGAGTCCCAGGGGGCTAAGTGATCCACAGATCTAATCAGTGTCACCACCTCTTTAGCCCTAGGCTCTGTCTCTGCGCTCTATCAACAAAGAGCCCATTGTTGCTCTACTAATACAGTCACGTAAGACCAACCATCTCCCATTTCATGAAAGTAACTGTAGTCATTGATGTGAGAATTAATTGTCTCAATGTGCTGGTGCTGCTTTCGGTCTTAAATTCCATTTTCAGTTGCTGTTGGACCTCACTGAATGCCCCACTGTTGCAAGGAAACTTGGAGGAGAAAAGAGACCTTTTGAGCAGGACTGCACATTCTGTATGTGTGAACCACCGCTGCCTCCCATGTAGGCAGGAGAAGCTCTCCCATCACATGCAGGCACAGGCTCGGAGACACCCAAACAAAAAAACAAAACAAGCAGAGACCCAGCCCTGCCGCTCACACCCTCTGTCAAAGAAAAGAGAAGGAAAAATATTCTTGGATCTAAAATGTTATTCACCAAAGCAGGCTTATCTGGTTTTAGAGAGAAGTGAGCATCACCCTTACTTCTGGGGTTTCCCAGTGGCTCAGTGGGTAAAGAATCTGCCTTTAATGCATTAGATGCAGGAGATGCTGGTTCAATCCCTGGGTTGGGAAGATCTCTGGAGGAGGGCACGGCAACTCACTCCAGTATTCTTGCCTGGGAAATCCCATGGACAGAGGAGCCTGACGGGCTATGGTCCATAGGGCTGCAAAGAGTTAGACACGACTGAAGAGACTGAGCATGCACACACGCAAGATCACCTCGGTTAAGCTGGTCCACATGTTCCTTGTTTTAACTGTGCTGGTTGAAAGAATCCTGAGCCCATCCTGACTCCCATACAGAAACTCTGGGCCACGCTTCTCTAACCCACCAGGAGTTGAGGGTGAACTCAGGGTGGCTTGGTGGCTCTGGTGTTCCCCTGGCTGGAAACCTTGGTGCTTTCATAGCCTGTGTCCTAGTGCTGGGTCCTGCCTCTGCTCACATCTTTCCCTCTGCCTTCTTAACTAGATCTGAGCATCCTGCCTGTGCTGTTCTTAACCTGCCAAGGTTTTTATAACTCCTTCATTTTATTCTACGTTCCCTGTGCAGCAGACATCCTGATGACTTAATTCACTTGATCCTCCAGCCCCAAATATCACTTATATCCAGGCTACACAATGACACTGATGTTAGTGAAGCTGTTAGTGGTTTCACGTGGTCAGGAATGCCAGGGACCTGACTGATGCTTTCAGTGAGAGAAAGGCTGGTATAACTACTTGCCCTTTTACCTTCCTCCTTGCTTCCCTCGCTGGCACTGCCCTTATTCGTCCAACATATCGAGAAGAAGTGCAGCATTCCATGACCACGATGGGGTCACACTCTCTGTACTTGCCACAGTTTAAAAACAGAACACATGGTACATACACTGATGAAACGCACTGGAAAGACTCCAAGCATTATCATGCCAGTTGGATTCCGCCGCCTGAAGTGATCCTCTGCACAATATGGCTACACGAGTCAGTGGAGGGCGAGATCACTTCTGGATCATTTCTCTTCACATCTCTCTCCTTTGGTGAATTACACTGGATAACGTGTGAAATCAGTGCTCAATCCTGCATCTCTCAGTGCTCAGAGAAAGAGCATGAAGTGATCATTTAAAACGACCCAAGGGACTTCCCTGGTGGTCCAGTGGCTAGGACTTTGTGCTCCCAATGTAGGGGGCCTGGGTTTGATCCCTGGTCAGGGAACTAGCTCCCACATGCTGCAACTAAGAGCTCTCATGCTGCAACGAAGGCTCGGCACAGCCAAATAAATAAAAATAAAATGACCCGAATGTTACTGGAAGCAGACCAGTACAGTTTTAATAATGAGAATTTCAGAATTTTGGAACTATCAAGGGTAGTAGTGGTCGCGCACTCATAAGCCAGATACAATGACCTAGAAAAGAGAAAATATGAAGCCACGGGCAATTCTGAGGTTTCTTGTATCTGTTTCTTCCCCTTAAGCTCTAAGTTCACTGAAGAAACAACGTAGTTTTGGTCTGTATTTTGTGCATGTGTTAGAGGCCACCAAAATTGACTAATAGGTAATTTAGGAAGACAGACAATACTTTTCCATGTTCCTTCTTCTAGTTGACCTAATTAATATCTGAAGTTACCTCCCTATGTTTTATTATAACATAGGAAACAGTTCTAGTTTTGTAAGTTAAAAAAAAGCTAAACTAAAGGAGTTGAAATAAGGGCCATAGGCCATAGACTGTTCAAATTGTTGGTTAATAAAAAGAAATAGAAGAACAGCTACTGAGTTTTTCCTGGGTTTCTTTGCCACTTGGATATTACAGGTTTGTTTGTTTTTTCCAAACAGGGACAGTTATATCTTCATTTCCAATTTGTGTGCCTTTTAAATTTTTTTAAAAAATGCCCACTTCTTAATAAATGGATTGTAGGGGACAACTGATTTTTGGATATAGGAAGTGGGTGGAGAGTGGTACTGCAGGTTTTGATGTATCACCTATGAAACCGGTCCATCTGCAAAAACAAGCAGTGGAAGTCACTCACAAAGATCTAGTAATGATATCTGAAGGATTTTTCACAGCAGCGATGGAAAAGTACCAATAAAACATGAAACTGGACAGGATATGCTTATTAGGGTCTCTAGAAGCAGAAAACAGCTTTATAAGGTATAATTACAAAACCTACTGGCTTTTTGTCTGCATTCACTTCCAAATATTCTGACAAAAGTCTTTAAACAGTCTCAGAGATGATAACTGCTATTCTTATCCATTCCAAAATCTGAAATTCTCATCACCGAAACTGTTGTCAGTTTGCTCCTGGCAACATTATTTTTATTTGAAAAATGCCATTTCGCATCCTTTCTGTGAGCACTTTCAATGGAAGGATTAAGCATGTCATATACATTCACCATCTGTAACTAAGAGGAAGGGACTTCTGTTTTAGAGGAAGACAAGCTCAGTGACTTTGCTCCCTCACCTGCATTCCGCTCTCCTAACCTGCTGCCTTTAAGGCATCTACATGGCACGGAGGCTGCCCAATCTTCTTGATTTCAACCGGGGCTCCTCTGTCCATGGACTTCTCCAGGCAAGAATACTGGAGTGGGTTGCCATTCCCTTCTCCAGGGGAATCTTCCCCACCAAGGGATCGAACCCGGGTCTCCTGCATTGCAGGCAGATTCTTTACCATGTGAACCACCAGAAGCCCCTAAACCAGGGCAGCTTCAGAGAACTTCTGTTGCCCCTGGTGGTTTCCAGGTTTTTCACTGCATAGTTGAGAAGCTGCTAGACTAGGGACAGTAAAAATACAAACAACAATGGTGCCCTGAAGCATTTCTTCAGATTTCCAAGCCTAAGGAGCTAGATGGTTGTTGCTAGAAAAGGGTGGATGTATCACATCATTGGAAGAGTCATCCGGGTCTTGAAAAGAGAGGTCTTTCTGAGAACACATTGGTTAGGGAGTCAGGACACATGTTCAGGTCTGTAAATAGAAATGAAGCGTTTCCTCTGCAAGTGGAAACAGATAAAGCCAAGCTTTTCCTAAAACTCAGTACTCTGTATAGACCAGAAACTTGAACCCTACAGGCAAGCTTAAGAGAAAAGACTTAATTGATCGCTTTTATAGGACCAATGTTTATTTAAATTTGTTTTAGTCCTGTAGAAACCCTAGGATGGTTTAGGGGAAGCTTGGCCAAGAGATAACATCTTGAAAAATACCCAAACTTTGTTATTTCTAATGTTTATATTTGTCTGGCAGCTCATTTTGACAAGCCCACAAGACGCTTATCTATTGAATAATAAATATGAGAAAAACAGGTCTTAATTCATATAGTTTCTAATGACTAAACATTGATTTATAGTAAGAAATTTTCATTCATTTCAAATAAGATTTATTAAACACCCATATTCTCTGAAGTTCTATAGGTATTACCAACAGCTCCAAAAGGGAACCTTCTATGACTCTGCTGTAGATCAGTGTTGTCCAACAGAAATATAAGGCAAGTGATGCATGTCATTTAAAGTTTTGTCATAGTCAAGTTAAAAAGAGTAAAAAGAAACATGGGGCATAAATTTTAACAATGTATTTTATTTAACACTAAACATCAAAATTATTATTCAAAGTATAACTGATATAAAAATATTATTCCTCTTTTCTTTTTACTAAGTCTCCAAAGTCCAGTGTTTATTTAACACTTGCAGCAAGTGACAACCACGAGACTTTCATTGATTCAAGTGAAATGTTGTCTTACCCAAAAAATAAAACTGCATTAAAGAAAAAAAAATACCTTATACTGCTATAGTTTTAAGTTTACATTTACGTAAGTTAAAATGAAGTAAAACAACTTCAGTTCTTCAGCCACTCCACCCGCATCTCAGGTCCTCACCATCCATGGCAATGTGGCGAGTGGGTACCATATTGAACCGCACAGCTTGACGACTTTTGTATAATTTCACACAGTAGTGTGAGAAGCCAAATTACCCAAGACCCTCTTTACTAAATTCATTCATCAAGAAGGTGGTCCCAAGGCCAATGATGGGGTGTATTTAGGACTAAAGCTTTACTTTAAGAACTTGGGTTTTGACTACATACTTTAACTGCTTTAAGAAAGGTTCATGTTGAACAACTTAAGTACTTAAAACGTATGGAGAAAAATTCAGTTACATGCAAACTAATCAACAAACTGTTTTTCATTTTTTAATGTACCAAGAACCTGTAGCTATTTTTAAAAATAGTATAAAATTTTAACACTCCACTTATATAACTATCTGTAATTTTAAGAAGTAGGGTCCATAGGGTCCATGAATCGTAAGCAGTTCAGATGTTCTTAAAGTGATGCTAAGTAGAGAACATTTAATCTCACCTTCATCATGTCATAAATCTTGTTGTTCTTTATTATGGTGGAAAGACCATAAATAAATCTTTAATATGCCTACATTTTATCACTGACATTTATGATATGTTTTTGTATATTTTGACAAAATACCAAGGTAGAAGAAAAAACTCCCTTGGATTTGCAATGGTAATTAATGTTGACATCTGTATTTATGCATCTCAAAATCTTGTGTAAACATACTTCAGTGGGGTCACGAGAATGTTTTATATAAATGTACCAAGACACTCCACCGACAGTGCCATTTAGAACAAAATAATAACATGAAGTGGACCAGCTGAACACACATTTTAACAAAATTCAAACAGCCCTTATGAGATAAGAAGTTCCTGTGATAGGTCTGAACTCCAGATAATTGCTTAATATCACAGTTCCATTTTAAGATCCTGAAGTTTTGCTAACAATTCAAAAAAGTCAAACGGACTCCCAATTTGCATGTGAGTTCTTAATTAAGGATTTCACTGAAATACTTTATAATAACTGTCTTTGTTGAACTGTGGTGTTGGAGAAGACTCTTGAGAGTACCTTGGACTGGAAAGAGATCAAATTGGTTAATCCTAAAGGAAATCAGTCCTGAATATTCATTGGAAGGACTGATGGTGAAACTCCAATACTTCGGCCACCTGATGTGAAGAACTGACTCATTGAAAAAGACCCTGATGCTGGGAAAGATTGAAGGCAGGAGGAGAAGGGGACAATAGAGGATGAGATGGTTGGATGGCATCACTAACTCGATGGACATGAGTTTGAGCAAGCTCCGGGAGTTGGTGATGGACAGGGAAGCCTGATGTGCTGCAGTCCATGGGGTCACAAAGAGTCAGACACGACTGAGTGACTGAACTGAACTGAACTTCGAGTTACACGAGACAATCATAAGCTCTTCTAGATGTAAATTATGGAATTTGGCTTTAGTCACACAATACAAACACCAAAGTTTATGAATAGGCAAAAAAAGCGTTCCAATAACTGAATATTTTTTTCTGCTGTAATGATACAGCATTTAGGCATAGACCCTCTAATCATGCAACCTTTCCTTTGCTTCTGAACATGACAAGTGTCACGTGGCGCGGAGAGTTCATTTGTTACAAACCCAGACACTATTCAAGTAGCAGCTGGGGATTACTATTTTTTTCAATATGGAAAACTTTTCTAGGGTTCAAGAAATGGCTGTGTTATGACCACACTGAAAAGAAGCACAAGCAGAGTCCTCATCACCTACAAGGAACTAGGAAAACAAGCAAATATTCTTGTCATTTACCAAGGAAGGAAACGAGAGACCCTTTCCCCAATGGCAGACTGTGGACTGGAGCTCTGAAGATCCTCCAACCACCTCGTCCAGCTGATTCTGCTATCTGGAAGTACTTCTCTCCTCCTGGGTCCTTTTCAAGACAAGGATGAGAACTCACTCTAAAACACTCACTCTAAAACATCTGCCAGTTCCAAGCACAGTTCTCTCAAACCAAGCCTGTAGGGCACAGCTGCCTTCCTACTGGCCACGTCTCCTTGAGGCAGTCAGAGACTGGGAGACCTAAAAGGTTTTCCCATAACCTCTCCATAAATGATGCAGTAAATCATCTACATCAGATAACAAGACTTTTTCAAAGATGCAGGAACAAGGGTGGTGGGGAGGAGGGAAGCCTGTATCTCATCATCCGGTGAATCTTTTGAGATGAGTTGAGAACAGCAGGCTGGCACCTGTGGCCAGGACAGAAAGACGCGATCCTGTGGATGCAACCGACTGTCACACATGTTTCTGTTATGGAGCATGTGCTCAGAGAAAACAAAGGACTCACATTTATCTCCCTTGGAGTTAAAAGCCTTTGAACCTCCTTGGGTGAATATTCTATATTAAAAACCCAAAGCTTCTGTCTCCTAGGTTGAACATAAATTCAAACTCTGGCAGACATCTCGTGAGAGAGACAGAGGCGTGCTAAGTGGAGAGATATGTGCAGTGCTGGCTTTAAACACCACCAAAGTCTACTGAGATATTTTGAATCTATGGATGCTTCTAATTGGGCTTATTGAACTTTGCCGGAAAAGGTAGGACATTTTGGGAAGGTTACTATTATCAACACCTGAGACTTATCTCATTTTAGGTAAAATGCTGAAGCTTTTTGTATATAACGTAAATACTCTTCTTTACAATGCTTTCTGGTAAATGTGGTTAAGGGCATCAACAAGGTACACAGAGTGATCTCCTGAAGGTTTCCACTTAGAGCCGAGTGGAGCCAGGGTGATGCCCGCAATGAACCTGTTCTGGAATCTGCAGATTTTCTTTACACTGCCTGCCTGTGTCAGAGGTGCCCAATGCCAGTTTCACTGCAGAAGCATCACTTGTAGAGCCTCTAAAGCACAGTGCCAGGGGCCCATGCCAGACTCACTCAATCCTGATACTTTGGATAGGGTCCTAACATGTATGGGACTTCTTAGGTGGCTCATTTGTACAGAACACACTTGTCAATGCAGGAGATGCAGGAGACTCGGGTTCCATCCCTGGGATGGGAAGATCCTCTGGAGGAGGAAATGGCAATCCACCTCCATATTCTTGCCTGGGAAATCCCATGGACAGAGGAACCTGGCGGGCTAGTGTCCATGGGGTTGCAAAGAGTTGGATACAATTTAGCAACTGAGCACATAGCATGTATAAGCCTTTAAAGTCATGTGAATGGTGATTCTTTGCATGCTCAGGGTTGGAAATCACCAATCAATGGATGGATTTCAATTACTACAAGTAGATTAGGCTGGAAAGAGTAATAGCTCCATTTTAAGACCTAGGCTGATGAGAAATTATGAGAGTGGTGACCTCTACACCATCCAAAGCAACCCTCCTTAAAGATGACAGTGTACCTGCTGCCCTGATGATTCTGACTTGGCAGGTCTGAGGTGAGGTCTGTTTCTGAATTTTGAACAATTTCTTAGGTGTTACTGATGCTGCTGGTCAGCAAAAACATATTTTGAGTAACAAGGACCTGGGAACCAGAATCCAAGTTGAGGTTGTAAATAACTATGAAGTGACCAAGAGATGAAGGTTGAAATCTCAGTATTTGAATCCTGACCCAGAGTTCTGGCTGTGGTCATATTCATTGTAAAGGCAGCATTTTGATGATGGGGCCTGTTCATCCCCTGTTACTCACCCTCCTGTCTGCTCTGCATGGCCTTGCCAGGTTGCTGAGGATGCCAGCAGTTGTGCTGTGACAGATATCTGGGTATCAGTAATGTTCCTTAGTGACTCAGTGGTACAGAATCTGCCTGCCAATGCAGGAGACATGGGTTTGATCCCTGGGTCTGGAAGATCTCCTGGAGAAGGAAATGGCAACCACTCCAGTATTCTTATCTAGGAAATCCCATGGATAGAGGAGCCTGGCAGGCTACAGTCCATGGGGTCTCAAGAGTCCGACACGACCTAGTGATTGATTTAATGTTTAATAGCTTCAATTCAGATGATGCTCCTAGGGTACTTTTCCTCCAGGTAATACTGGTCTTTGCTTCTGTGGGTATGGGTGTGTATGCACATGTGTTAGTCGCTCAGTCATGTCCAACTTTTGCGACCCCATGGACTGTGGCCTGCCAGGCTGTTCTGTCCCCATGGATTTTTCCAGGCAAGAACACTGGAACAGATAGCCATTCCCTCTTTCAGGGGATCTTCCCAACCCAGGGAATGAACCCAGGTCTCCCGCATTGTAGGTAAATTCCTTACAGTCTGAGCCACCAGGGAAGTCTGGTCTTTGCTTAGAAAGGAAAAATGACTGTCCATACAGCTGGTCTGTGGTCTTCTCCCTAAGGAAGACAGTCTTCCCTTCTCACCTCACTCACCAGGCTGTCTTTAAAATTAACAATAAGTATGATTCCATTATGATCATAATTAGTATCTGAACTTCTTTCAAACAAAAGAGCCTAATTAAAAAATGGTTTTAGTCCTGCCCTGTGATTTTTTTTAGTGGGGTGGAATAGAAATTTACATTGAAGGTTTAAAAATCTGATCGAATGACACTGAAGAATTTCCAGACTGAAATAAGAAAACAGTAATCTTAAGAGGGAAACTTCTCAAGTCAATGTAATAGGCACTTAAACCTAACACAAGCAAAACAAGGTTTTAAAAAATAATTTACGTGAAATTATTTGTACCTATATATTTTAAGATACTTACTGCTATGTTGCCTTCTGGGAGTTTTGCTGGCTGATCTTTATAAGGCATCTTCTTAACTTCAAAGGACACCAGGGATGCAAGAGAATAGGGATCATTTTTCCTCTGAAATTAAAAATATTTATTTAAAATATATTCCATGTAAAACTTTAAAGTTATATTGGCAGTCATCCAGTTGTTTTCAATGTTTTCCATTTCCAAAGAAATATTCCCTCCTTCTTTCTTCCTTTTCTCTCTTTTTTACTTTTTTTTTTTGCTATCCATCTATCCATTCATGATCCATTCGCTTATTCATCCATCCATCCATCTGTTCATCATCCATTCATCTTTCATCCGTCCATCCAGTTATCTATCCATTATCCACTATGTATCTGTCGTTCATTCAACCATCCATAAATCATCCATCCATCCATCATCATCCATCTATCATCCATCATCCATTCATCCATCACCCATCCATTATCTGTCTAGACATCCATCCAACCATCCATCCGATCATTCATCTTCTTACTTCTAAAGATAATCTATCTTATTACCAAAAGACTTGGCACAATAAGGTTAAAATAAAAACAGAAAATCAGACATCCTTAAAGGAGTAAGCACAAGTGCTCTTACTGAAGAACATAGTGGGGAGACATCGTGAATACAAATTCTTGTTGTCTGATGGAACGAAATATTTTAGGAGAGAGACTGCTGCTAAGTTACAAAGAAATTAGTCATATTTCCTTTTATAGACAACAAAGGTCCATCAAGTCAAAACTATGGTTTTTCCAGTAGTCATGTATGGATGAGAGAGTTGGACTATAAAGAAAGCTGAGCGCTGAAGAACTGATGCTTGTGAACTGTGGTGCTGGAGAAGACTCTTGAGAGTCCCTTGGACTGCAAGGAGATCCAACCAGTCCATCCTAAAGGAAATCAGTCCTGAATATTCATTGGAAGGACTGATGCTGAAATTCTAATACTTTGACCACCTGATGTGAAGAACTGACTCATTGGAAAAGACCCTGATGCTGGGAAAGATAGAAGGCAGGAGGAGAACGGGATGACAGAGGTTGAGATGGTTGGATGGCACTACTGACTCAATAGACATGAGTTTGAGTAAACTCTGGGAGTTGGTAATGGACAGGGAGGCCTGGGGTGCTGCAGTCCATGGGGTCGCAAAGAGTCAGATATGACTGAGCTGCTGAACTTAACTGAAGGTCAAAGGAGAGTATGTAAGAGTAAATCAAGGAAAACCACTCTGAGAACTTAAGCTTCTGTGATTTTCCTCCATTTAGCTTGAGACAGTGATGCGATCTAACCAGTGGTGGGATGTAGCCAGCTCACAGTGGCTCTTGTAAATACAACACTAAAATCTGAAGACCTTTGAGTACCCATTGTTAAACAGAACCATTATTAAAACAAATTATATATACATGTAAACTTAAGTAAATTGTATTTCTAAAAAGATAATAAACACTCAAACCTCAGTTCTGAGTAATAATTTTATTGCATTTTATGCTCTTGATGGTCTTCCCAGATGGTGCTAGTGCAGGAGACATAAGAGACGCAGGTTCAATCCCTGAGCCAGGAAGATCCCCTGGAAAAGGCCATGGCAACCCAGTCCAATATTCTTGCCTGGAGAATCCCATGGCAGAGGAACCTGGAGGACTACAGTCCATGGGGTTGCACAGAGTCGGACACCACTGAACAACTTGGCACCCACGCACACACATGCTCTTGATATTATTTAGCTCTACTGCATCTGTAGGGAAAACACTCTAGGATGCTGTGCTGCTCTGCATCTCTGGCCACCTCCGTACTCTGTGACATCATGTTGCAGCTTGAAGTTGACCATAATGGGGATACTTACATCACATGAATCAGCACGTGCTACATATCAAAGTTTTACTAACATTTTCACCATCTAGAATCCAATGTTGGGTTTCTTGAGGCCAATTTGGCAGGTTGTATTGTAATAATTTACATATTTTTACAAGGTATTTTTGCCCCTGTGGTTGAATTTTTCCTCCCTTCAGCAAACCCCATTTCTTCTATGTGATAAGAACAAGTTAGAGTATGCAAAACTTTTATATATACTTAAAGTCATTACATCTTTGGCATTTTTGTTTTATTTTCCTATCCTGAAATTTGAGGGTAAGGAACTTTGTTCATTTGGAAAAATTCTTTTTTGGCTGTTATTTTTTCTATGTTCTCTTGTCTCCTGGCATTTCCATTTTAATTGAAAGCTGGATTTTTGTTTGTGTGAGAAGGATTTTTGTTTTTTAAAATTTAAAAATTCTTGCTCATAAAATCTTGTGTATACTTGGTGTTTCAAATCTACTTTTGTTACTACCCTGGCTGATAGACACAGAAGAAACATGACAAACGCCAGTAGTGAGATTCTGTGCCTAAGAGTTATAATCACATACTCCAGTGTGAATCCAGGCTCCCAAATCTTCAAAGAGTAAATTTTCTTTTGTCTCCAAATTCAATATTAAAAAACACTGATAGAAAATAATTCCCTTGCTCTTGAAGTAATATCTTTGGGAAACAAATCATGGGAGAACTTATCTCTGAATCAACTCTAGATGGAAAGTTTTTCTCCAACGTGATTCTGCATTTATGAACATGGAAATTTCTTAATGAATAACAAATGTACGTATTAACAAAACAGAAATAGAGTCACACATGTAGAAAACATAGTTGTCAGGAAGTAAAGGGGTGTTGTTGCCATTGCTGTTTAGTTGCTAAGTTTTAACAACAAATGCAAAGGGGTGGGCAAAGGATAAATTGGAAGATTGGGACTGACATACACACATTACTATATACATAGATAACTAATAAGGACAAGGAAAGCTACTCAATACTCTGTAATGACCAATATGGGAAGAGAATCTGAAAAAGAGTGAATACATGTATTTGTATAACGGATTCACTTTGCTGTGCAGTAGAAACTAGCACGTCATTACACATTGGCTACCCTCCAATAGAAATTTTAAAAGAGAGGTGGGATTTGAAGTCTAGAATGTGGGGAAACATGTTTCTCTTGGCGGTCTTCTCTCCTCCCTTTACCCTCTTTGCTCTTGACCAGCCTGACTCCTCCTCACATTTCCACTCATCACCACCATTTCTGATGGCTCACAAGCCACTTTTCTTTGTGCTTTGCTGAACATCAGAAACATCTGGGATTGGGCCTAGAGATTGTGATTCAGTATGTCTGGAATGAGACTATAGATGCCCTATATTGTTTGGAATTTCCACACTGTTGTTTAACTTTTTATCTTTCTTAATTACTTTCTCCCCACCAAGATTATAGAAAACTAGAAGGCATAGAGCATGGAATATTAAGCTTATACCTTCCATAGCACCTAGAACAGCATGCCCAGGAGGGTTTCATCAATCCTCCTTGACTGACAGTGTGAACAGATGGTGAACGAACCCATCCAATAGTTGGGTTATTCAATGGTTATCCCATATTCACCCATTTGATTATTGCTGTTGCTGTTCAGTCAGTAAGTCATGTCTGACTCTTTGCGATGTATGGACTGCAGCACACCAAGCTTCCCTGGCCTTCACTATCTCTTAGAGTTTGCTCAAACTTATGTCCTTTGAGTTGATGATGCTATTGAACTATCTCATCCTCTGTTGCCAGATTCTCCTCTTGCCTTCAATCTTTCCCAGCATCAGGGTCTTTTCCAATGAGTCAGCTCTTCACATCTGTGGCCAAAGTATTGCAGCATCAGCATCAGTCCTTCCAATGAATATTCAGGGTGAATTTCCTTTAAGAATGATTGGTTTGATCTCCTTGCTGTCCAAGGGACTCTTGAAATCTTCTCCAGCATTACAATTCGAAAGCGTTATTTCTTTAGCACTCAGCCTTTTTTATGGCCCAACTTCCACATCCATACACGATTACTGGAAAAACTATAGCTTTGACTGTAAGGACTTTTGTCAGCAAAGTGATGTCTCTGCTTATAATATGCTGTCTAGGTTTGTCATAACTTTTCTTTCAAGGAGCAAGCATCTTTTAATTTCCTGGCTGCAGTCACCATCCACAGTGATTCTGAAGCCCAAGAAAATAAAATCTGTCACCCATTTGATAGCACCTTATAAAAAGTTTAATTCTTTCAATTATTGAATTGGACCTCCGCTCCTATCGATGAGATTAGGAAGTTCAGGAAGTTGTAAGAGAAGGCTGTAACATAAGATGAAGGCTGTTGTTCATGACAAGGGCTGTGGACATGCTTTCACCTCTGCTACCTAATTCACTGATGCGAAAGGGCACCATCTGGGACCTGAACAGACTTAGTGGTAGGCAACAACCGGTAAACAAGGCAATTCATTGTTATTTATTTTAAATATTCTCCAAATGCAGCATTTCTTCCAGTTTCAGTAGAAAAAATTTTTTCTCATTTTTCCAAGATGCTCTGGAGCCCTTGGGAAATGTGAAACATGAGTTATTATGCTGTGATTGGCGGGATTGGCACCGAAGGTACAGGAGTCCTCTGTCTGCAAGTCAAAAACCTGGCACAGGTAAGTATTTAATTTATGAAAAACAATCATGAGCAGAGTCCTTTTATTGATTTTATGTTCAACGTTGAATGCTTTCAGCCATGTTCTTTACATAACAATGATGTTATTCTTACGTTAAAAACTTGTCTCTTCTTTTTTTGTGGCAATCTACTCCTGTAAGAGCCATCATTGCCATATTGTAGTCAAGTTAGGATTGAAAAAGCAGCTGGTTAATATCCACTGACGATATGTTGAACTTTTAACCTGCCCCAGGTAGCTACTAAACCTTAGAGAATGCCCTATCCTTCTGTCATTGCCATGTCATTAATTTTTTATATTTATTTTTATCTATATATTTACTTGGCTGCACTGGGTCTTAGTTGTGGCATGTGGGATCTTTTTTGTTTCTTTTTTTTTTTTTGCTTAGGCATGAGAACTCTTAGCTGCATCGTGTGTGACCTAATTCCTCGACCAGGGATCGAATCCAGGCCTCCTGCGTTAGGAGTGAGGAGTCTTAGCCACTGGGCCATCAGGGAATTCCCTGCCACATCATTTAAACTGTGGTTTGCAGCCCACCAGTGCCTCAATTATGTACTACTGCACAATGATTGGCTTATGGCCATGGTACTAGTAAAAAGAACAGAGTTGGGAACAAAGAGAATGGGGAATGAGGCTTTGAGTTGAGTTGAATGGAGAGTGAGGGTGGCCAGGACCATCAAGAATTTCCCCGACTCCCACCTTCCCTGCTGCTTAATTCCTTCTCAAGAATTATTTTTAACTGCACATACATTTTATAAAGCCTTTGTTTAAATACTCAACATCTCCCAGAAACAAAGCCGTGTGAGACAACAAAACCTAAATAATTATTGGTCAAACTTAAGTTTTTAAAGAGGTTGCTCTTTCAAGTAACAATCACAGCACAGGGCACCATTTAGAATTGAAGAAAATATTTTTCTGACCAGTATGCATGTTTATTCTTGGGCTTCCCTGGTGGCTCAGTCAGTAAATCTGTCTGTAATGCGGAAGACCTGGGTTCAATCCCTGGGTTGGGAAGATCACCTGAAGAAGAGAATGGCAACCCACTCCAGTATCTGAAGGATCCCCATGGACAGAGGAGCCTGGTGGTCTACAGCCCGTGGGGTCACAAAGAGTTGGACATGACTGAGTGACTAAGCACATGCATGTTCACCAGTGGGCAAAACCAAAAATAATGCAGCAAATCGTATCAGCTGAGAACTGTCAACTTTCTCCCCTGGGTTAGGAGGGCAGAAAATGTTTGCCTCCTTCTGGGTGGTGGGATAAACTGTTAGACTTCCAGGATCTAGTATGTTCTTTGACCAGCAAGTGAGGGGCAGTTTGCAGTAATGCTCTCCTCTCTGGCCATCAGCCTCTGAGACTGGAACAAGCAGAAACTGTGGAAGTACAGAAGTCTGGGCTCCAGCTGTGAGTAGACATGAAGCGACTTGTGTCAGGCTCTCCAGGATCTTTGGAAGTGTTAACTTTGATCTGGCAAAACCTCAGAATGTCCCTGAAGGTTGTTCTGGTCTGACTCTACTTGTGCTAAATAGTTATTGTTTAGAAAATCCCTCAGTTGGTATTGATTTCTTCCACATCCACTGGGTCTTCAACAGGTAGATAAAGATGTAATTTTCCTTTCTTTTTTAACTTCTATATATTGTGGAAGTACTTTGTATACATCTTTTTTATTATTTATCTTTGGCTGCGCTGGTTCTTCTTTGCTGTATGTGGGCTTTCTCCAGTTGTGGTGAGCAAGGGCTCCTCTTTATTTATAGGCTTCTCATTGCAGTGGCTTCAGTGGCTCCCCTTGTTGTATAGCCCAGACTCTAGGGCATTCGGCTTCAGTAGTTGTGGTGCATAGGCTTAGTGGCCCTACAGCATGTGGGATCTTCCTGGACCAGGGATCAAACCCATGTCCACTGTATGGGCAGGTGCATTCATAACCACGGAACCATCAGGGAAGTCCTAAATTTTTTCAAAGATTTATTTTATTGAAGTATAGTTGACTTACAATTTTGTGTTAATTTCTGCTGTACAGCAAAGTGATTCAGATATATATATATATATATATATATATATATATATATATATATTCTTTTTTCATACTTTTATTATGGTTTATCACAGGATATTGAATATAGTTCCCTGTGCTACACGGTAGGGTCTTGATGTTTATCCATCCTATATATACTAGTTTGCATCTGCTAACCCCAAACTCCCAGTCTATCCCTCCCCCACCTCCTCCTCCCCACTGGCAACCACAGGTCTGTTCTCTCTGTCTGGGAGTCTGTTTCTGTTTCGTAGATAAGTTCACTTGTGTCATATTTTAGATCCCACATGTAAGGGACATATGGTATTTGTCTTCCTTAGAGAGGCAATTTTCACTCCATAGGTCTTCTACTGGAATAGCATGTCATGCCCAGAACTGATGGATGTCATCTAGGATAGTCATTCTCCCTTGGCCATAGGGTCATAGTGATTTTAGTCCTGCTTTATTAAAGAGTTATACTTCTTCATTGCAGTAGGATGTGATGCCCAAAGTAATCCTAGGGATAGATGGTTATCATTCAAATTGTGTGGGCTTGGGAATTCAGCTAACACCCATGTTTCCCAACCCTTAGATAAAAAGTCATGGCCAAAAAAGCAGAATGGCAATGAGCAAATTGTTCACATCCAAGTGGTACCTGAAGCAGTGCTTGGCACATAGCTGGCAGTCAGCACTTCATAAATATTTGTTGAGTAAATGAATAAATAATGGTTTAACAACAACAGCAGAAAGACACTGTGCACTGGTCTTTTCTTTAGGTCACTTGTTCAAAGCTGGAGATGATTTTGCCCCCAGGGGACATTGGCAATGTCTGGAGTCATTTTTTGTTGTCACAACTGGGCTGAAGGCTTTTACTGGCATGTAGAACCCAGGGACGGGGAAGCCTGGTGGGCTGCCATCTATGGGGTCGCACAGAGTCAGACATGACTGAAGTGACTTAGCAACAGAGGGCAGGGGCCTGGGATGCTGATAAACATCCTGCATTGCCCAGGACCACTCCTCACAACAAAGAATTATCTGAATCAGAATATTAACAGTGCTGAGTTTGAGTTTGAATAATCCTGCCTTAGGTCTTTTTTTTTTTTAAAAAAAGGTTTCATAAAAACATTTTTAAAAATACCTTTAATTTTCCTCCTGTTTATTACAGAAACAAAATTATATAAGATTTGTAAGACTATAGAAACATTTTGAATCATAGAAAACATAAAAATCTGGAGTTACAATATTCTGTATTTTTAACTAGATTCAAAAGGATTTACCATTGGATTTTTCTATGGCACAATGAGCCAAATAAATTTTTGAGTAGTTAAAATAGGGGCAAGATTGCATAGATTTGGTAGGGTTTTTAATTTAGCTCCTCCCCCTGCCCCAGATCCTCCCCAAACAACAAGGTCACAACACAGTATCATTTAAATAAATAGCTCCTTCCACATGGAAAAAATTAATCTGCTTAGTATAAAAGAGATTTTAAACCTTTAAATGTACATAATCAATTAGTCATCTCTAGAAGTGTGGGATGCTATAGTCCAGACAAGCTAAAGCAGTGAGGAGTCTACAAATCAATGTACCTGACACTTTACTGAGAAGCTCGTCTAGCTGAGCCCAGGATGTGGTATCACCAGACAAGGAAGACTTAGGACAGTATCTCTTTCCCCTTCTAAGCTGACTATATTTTAATCTTTCTGGGCATATGGCTTGAATTATGTAACTGTACTCGCCATCATTTCATTAACTACTATCCACCAGGGAACTACAAGACACGGGTGAGTTAAATAGATCTGTTTAAATCTAAGTCACTGTCTGAAGGACTCAGGGACTCAGGATATGTAAACTATCTTCACCCAACATACCACGCACGCACACACACACAATGGAGTATCCTTTAGTCATAAAAAAGAAAGAAATCTTGCCTTTTGCAACACCAAGGATGGACCCTGAGAACATTATGCTAAGTGAGATAAGTCAGACAAAAAAAAATAGGGTATGATCCCACTTAACATGGGAATCTTTAAAAAAAAGCCAAACGTATAGAAGTAGAGAACAATGGTTATCAGGATCTGTGAGTCAGGGAAATGGAGAGACGATGTTTAAGGTACAAACTTGCAATTAGTGCACGGATTAGTCCTGGAGATCTAATGTGCAACAGAAATTCTAGTCAACAACACTGTAGTATAGACCAAAGCTGTTGAGAGATTAGATCATAAAAGTTCTCAACATACATACACACAAGGTCATTATGGGAGGGGACAGAGGTATCAGCTAACCTTACTGTGATAAACATTTCACAGTATACAGGATCCAATCATCATGTTGTATACCTTAAGTTTATATAGTTCACATGCCAATAAGATCTCAATAAATCTGGAAAAATATCAACTTCATGTAGTGGGAAAGATGACCAGCTGTCCTTGGCTCAATTCCTCCACAGAAATTTCTTTTAAAATTTTAAACATTAAAGAAGTAAATTAAAAAAAAATTTTTTTTAATTAATCTAAAAATTAAAAAATAAAAAATCTAATGGAAAAAATTTGAAAATTAAAACATTTTAAAAGTTAAAACATTTAAAAATCCTTTTAAAAAACGCTTCCCTCTGAGCTTTTGAGAAGAGGTTTCCTGTGAGTGGCACGTCAGTGCTCCAGGGTCTTCTTACCTGGAGAAATGTCTTGGCCCACAGCCGTGACCTGACTTTCAGGACGGCGCTTTCTCCTCCTCCTAGTCGTCCCACCACACAGGAGATTTGTAAGCACTCAATGTTTGTGCAATTCTGCAAAAAACAGCAGCAGCAGTGGTGAATTGGTATCCTTAAATCTCGGTAGAGAATCAACACTAGAGTCCGTCTATTTACATTCTGTTTCCTCAGAAGTCGTTGCTTACTCCATAAACTTTAAATAAAGAACAAATGCACTGAAACGATCAAGAAAAAACACGGTTTGGTAGGAAAGACGCATCCACATTGGTGGTACTATAGAGCTAAAACGGATCATAAAATACAATGTGAAATTTAAGCTCTGTTCTAAAGACTTCAAAACAATCTTTCCACAACAGCAATTGAACTGCTCCATTTCATTTTCTCAGAACTCAGGAAGATATTACTCAAAGACAGTCACAGCACCAGACCCTGAACTAAGCAAATCCTGAAACAGCTTCAGAGGAAGGCCCATGAGTCTGTATTATCTCAGAGACCCAGTGATATTAACCCATAGACAAGTATTTGTTCCATAACATTCTTCTGGCTAAATTACTTTCTAGTTATAAAGCAGAATCTTCTGTAAGTTCCAGCCATTAAGCTGGTATTTATTTTTAATAATTTTTATTGGAGTATAGTTGACTTACAATGTTGTGTTAGTTTCTGCTGTACATTAAAGTGAATGGGGAATTGGTTCTTCTGTATAAGTTGTGTGCATGTTCAGAACAGTGGAGAGAAGGGTGTTTGGGAGTAGGGTGGGCAGATGGCAAGGAGGTAAAGAATGGTGGTAAAGAATAGTCCTATTTGTGCTAAGAAGTTTCCATTTGATTCAGAAGGTCCTGAGGAAGCCTGTGAAGCATTTTTTTTTTTAATTTTATTTTTAAACTTTACATAATTGTATTAGTTTTGCCAAATATCAAAATGAATCCACCACAGGTATACATGTGTTCCCCATCCTGAACCCTCCTCCCTCCTCCCTCCCCATACCCTCCCTCTGGGTCGTCCCAGTGCACTAGCCCCAAGCATCCAGTATCGTGCATCAAACCTGGACTGGCAACTCGTTTCTTATATGATATTTTACATGTTTCAATGTCATTCTCCCAAATCTTCCCACCCTCTCCCTCTCCCACAGAGTCCATAAGACTGTTCTATACATCAGTGTCTCTTTTGCTGTCTCGTGCACCGGGTTATTGTTACCATCTTTCTAAATTCCATATATATGCGTTAGTATACTGTATTGGTGTTTTTCCTTCTGGCTTACTTCACTCTGTATAATAGGCTCCAGTTTCATCCACCTCATTAGAACTGATTCAAATGCATTCTTTTTAATGGCTGAGTAATACTCCATTGTGTATATGTACCACAGCTTTCTTATCCATTCATCTGCTGATGGACATCTAGGTTGCTTCCATGTCCTGGCTATTATAAACAGTGCTGCGATGAACATTGGGGTACACGTGTCTCTTTTCCTTCTGGTTTCCTCAGTGTGTATGCCCAGCAGTGGGATTGCTGGATCATAAGGCAGTTCTATTTCCAGTTTTTTAAGGAATCTCCACACTGTTCTCCATAGTGGCTGTACTAGTTTGCATTCCCACCAACAGTGTAAGAGGGTTCCCTTTTCTCCACACCCTCTCCAGCATTTATTATTTGTAGACTTTTGGATCGCAGCCATTCTGACTGGTGTGAAATGGTACCTCATAGTGGTTTTGATTTGCATTTCTCTGATAATGAGTGATGTTGAGCATCTTTTCATGTGTTTGTTAGCCATCTGTATCTGTGAAGCATTTTAAACAAGGGGTCTGATCATGTGTGTATTTCAGGAGAGAGGTGGTAGGTGAGAAAGAATAGAAAGAGGAGGGTGGGATGCAGGGAGGTTGATAAAGGCCAAATAAAAGATGATGGGACCCTGATACAATGGGAATGGAGAGAAGAAGATGAATTTTAGGGAAGTTTAGGAGGTAGAATAGATCCATGGTAGCCAACTTAAGACTGGGACAAGGGAGAGACAGAAATGGGAGAGCTCTTTGGGCTTGGTGATAGAGTGGATAGGTACTGGCTTTATTGAGATTGGGAATTCTAATGGTGGAGGGTGGGGGGTGGTTCATGGAGACAGAGAGTTGTGCACATATTGGGTCTGGTGTGTTGATCAGACATCAAGAAAGATGACACAATTTAGAGCAGCAGTCCCCAACCTTTTTGGCATCTGGGACCGGTTTCATGGAAGACAACTTTTCCATGGATGAAGGGTGTGTGTGTGTGGGTGTGTGTGTGTGTGTGTGTGTGGAGTGACAGTTTCTGGATGATTCAAGCACATTACATTTATTGTGCACTTTATTTCTATTATTATTACATCAGCTCCACCTCAGATCACCAGGCATTAGATCCTGGAGTTGGGGACCCCTGGTCTAGAGTATAGGCAGCCTGGGGGCTGAGATGGCAGGAGGCACTTAGGCATGAGTGGAGTTAGGGTCAGGCAAGAATTTCTCTGAAAGAGAAGACTCAATGGGAGAGAAGAGGAGGGGCTGAGGATGGAATCCTGAGGTAAAGGAACATTTGGGGATGGGAAGAAAAGTCTGTGCAAAAGGCTAAGAAGGGGTAGTCCAAAAAGTAGGAAGAGGACCAGGAGAGAATGTTTTGGGGATGGCAAGGGATGTGATGATTTCAAGAAGTGATCAAGAGTATCACACACCGAGTAGGGTTAGAAAGATAAGGTTTCTGTAAGCTGAGTAACAAAAGAGAGAAGAGAGCTTAGGGAGATGGGATGATAACTATTACACAAAACCAGCGGGGGCCAAGATGAGAAAGGCTAGGATGTTCTCAGGCAGAGGAGAAATTATACCTCCGTGTTAACAGATACAAAATTTTTCCTATGCAAATTGGAAATTATGATCCCAACACAGGATGCTGGCATTCTGCACTTTCAAATTCCTAATCAGAAATGGGATTCAGTAAGTTGTTTTTAACTAAACAAAAACTGTAGGAGGTCTTATTTAGCTTTTGATTTCAGAATAAACTTCGCATAATCACTCCCTATCCAGAACTGCTTTGACTCGAGGACATGGGGAGGTGGATGATTTGCAATTGTTGCACCAATAAGAGAGAAAGGGAATAAAACATGAGTTTCAGATAAGGAAATCAAAGATCACCTTGCTCTCATCTGTAAGTAATAATTTTCTATGATGTTCAGACATTAAAAATCGTCTTGAAATAAAAATCTTTAATGAGAAAAAATAGGAGGGAAAAATCTGACCCTACAGATTTTGACTTTACTGAGACTGGGTAAAGTCTTTTTACTGAGATTGGTCAAAATCTGACCCAACAGAAATGCATATAATTTTCAAAAGAATTTTAGTTTTTGATCTCTGTTGCCTTGGTGTACTCATGAGAAATATGCTAAAGTGGAAAATGTAAAATATATTCAAATTTCAATTTTCTAAATTGCTGATCCTCATAGTTTAGGACATTGCTTTGCCAGAGGGCTTTCTTATTGCTACTGAATATGAGAATTCTATAGCTGTCAATCCTTGTTTTCTTTCTTTAAAGATGAATTATTTATTAAATTTTAAATTGAGTTATAATTAGTATATATAATTGGGCTTCCCTGGTGGCTCAGAGAGTAAAGAATCTGCCTGCAATGCAGAAGACCTGGGCTTGATCCCTGGGTCAGGAAGATACCTTGGAGAAAGGAATGGCTACCCACTCTAGTATTCTTGCCTGGAGAATTCCATGGACAGAGGAACCTGGTGGGCTACATACAGTCCATGGGGTCACAAAGAATGGGACATGACTGAGCAACTAACACAATTGATATATACCATTATTACTTTCAGGGATACAATGTATTGATTTGATATTTGTATATATCGTGAAATGAGCACCACAGCCAGTCTAGTTAACATCCACCACCATGCATAGTCACACAGTTTTTTTTTCTTGTGATGAGAGCTTGTAAGAGCTACACTCTTAGCAACTTTCAAATATGCAGTGTGGTATTGTTAATTGTAGTCACCATGCTTACGTTACACCCTCATAACTTAAATCACTGTTTTCTGTTCTTTCATTCTTCCTGGAAGCTTTTTGAAAATAATCATACCATATTAATTCCATTACTTTATCCTACACTGAATAGCATATAGTTTCCCTACTCTTATATTTTGAAAAACATTACAGTGACATAAAAATTTACAGAAAGTTGAGTCATATCTGCCAACTGCTATAGTTTTTTGCCATGTAATTGCAGGTGCTTCTTTTATAATAAAGGTTCCTCTCTTTATTTAACTGATTACATCAGACTCACTCCTTGCACTTTTGTGTCAATGGACATGAAACAAAAAGGTTTCATGTTTGAAACCTTTTATGTGGTTGGGATAAAAAAAAATGAATATCAGAGTATGTCCAAGACATACATTTTAACTAATTAAATGTTTATTGTCATTTCAGTGGGATCTGGGGGAGAAAATTAGGCAAATACAAGTGTTCAGACTGTTACCCTGACTTGAAAAATTCTGTTTTATACTGCTCTTTTTCTATATATTTGGTTACTTTCTGCCCTACCCATCCATATGTGTCTCAACTTCTGAAGTGTTAGATTATGTAGTTTTATCATCATTTGTCACAGTGATCAAAGATTCTTGGGGCAGCGCCCTCATTATCTGTCAGGCCTGGCATATATTTTTAAAAAGCACATACATTTAGATCCCTGGTGGTCCAGTGGTTAAGATTCTACTTCTACTGCAGGGGGCATGGGTTCAATCTCTCATTTGTGAACTAAGATCCCACATGCTGTATGGCATAGCCAAAAAATGTTTAAAAATTAAAAATAAAAATTTTAAAACACATGTATCAAACAAAACAAAACAATATTTTAACCCTTTTAAAGCATACAGCTGGGCTTCCCAGGTGGCAGTAGTCGTAAAGAACTCGCCTGCCAATGCAGGAGACATTAGAAACACGGGTTCAGTCCCTGCGTTGGGAAGATCCCCTGGAGGAGGGCACAGCAATCCATTTCAGCATTCTTGCCTGGAGAAGCCCATAGACAGAGCAGCTTGGTGGGCTACAGTCCATGGGGTCAAAAAGAGTCAGACACAACTGAAGCATGCACGCACGCAAGCATACAGCTAATGGCATTAATATTCACCATAGGATGAGTGGGACAACTGAATTGAAAATGCTGAGCACAGAATTCCCTGGTAGTACAGTGGATAAGAATCTGCCTGCCAGTGCAGGGGACACTGGTTTGATCCCTGGTCCAGGAAGATTCCATATGCTGCAAAGCACCTAGGCCCGTGTGCTGCAACAAGAGAAGTCACAGCTATGGGAAGTTCATGTACCACAACCATGAGTGGCCCCTGCTTGCCGCAACTAGAGAAAGCCCAAGCAGCAACAAAGACTCAGTGCAGCCAAAAATCAATAATTTTTTTTTTTAAAGAAAGTGCTGTGTCATGAATGCCATCTACAGTTTTACAAAGGGCTGACTAAGCTCAGGCTAGCTCCATCACAGACCCCAATGCTTTGGGCCCAGAACATCTGCAAACACCATTCTTGACTCCTCTAGTGGAGCAGAGGACTGTGAGATCCAGGGATGGGGTGAGACACCTCAAGATCCACTGCGTGGGCAGTGTTTCTCCAGGCTCACTCCAGCTCTCACCAGCTCAGTATCTGGGGACCGGCTGATGACTGAATCTTTGTCTTCTTGAAATGTACGAAAGGTGGTGTTTTATGTTTCCATTATTACTTCTCCCATGTAGCCTCCAGGGCAGGTTCAGAAGAGTGAAAAAGTTATATTGCAAAAAAAAAAAAAAGTCTCTTTTACGTCTGAAATACATGCTGCCAAAAAGTTGGTCATATCTGAGTTTGGGAGGTGACTGAAAAATGGTACTTAAAGTTGAAAATTGAAACCTCCTGCCTTTGGGAATGGCAACCCACTCCAGTGTTCTTGCCTGGAGAGTCCCAGGGATGGGGGAGCCTGGTGGGCTGCCATCTATGGGGTTGCACAGAGTCGGACACGACTGAAGCAACTTAGCAGCAACAGCAGCAGCAGCCTTTGGGAATTCTGTCCGGTCCAACCTCCCCTCTCAGATCTCCACGCTCTGAGACAACTCACCAGGATCTTTGCGGGGCTCTGTCTGTGAGGCTCCAATTGAGGCACGTCTCTCCTCCTGACCAGATGAGGGATGGTGGAGTTTCGCAAAAATGCACTCAGCTCAGGGGTGTCCTCCCGGGGGGCAGCCGGCTGCACAGAAAGCCAGAGATATTACACCAGATACAAGAACACTTGTTACCTTTTTCATTAGCCTTGAGCACCAGGTGATTTCTTTTATTGACTATGATTCACCTAAGAATTCAGACACATTCTCATTAATCAGCAGCATCCCCATCAGCAAGATGAACATTGGGCTTCCCTGGCATTCCAGGAAATGGCAAATCACTCCAGTAATCTTGCCTGGAAAATCCCATGGACAGAGGGGCCTGGCAGGCTACAGTCCATGGGGCCACGAAGAGTCAGACATGACTTAGCAACTTCTCTTTCTTTCCCTGGCGGTTCAGTGGTTAAGAGTCTGTGCTTCCACTGCAGGGGGCGAAGGTTCGATCCCTGGTCAGAGATCTAAGATCCCACATGCCACGTGGCAGCCAAAACAAAATAAACAAAAAGTGAACTACACTGGAGAGAAACAAGCCTCAACTTTGTCCAGTAATAGGAATTCCTAAAGCCTGGGGAATGCACTGCTGGAATGTTTATCTCGCAAGGGTAAAATTTTAAGTGGGAGTTATTTCCCTGTAAGGACAGAGAGAATGTGGAAGTGACTTTCTGAGTGTGAGCCGTCAGTTTCTCGTTACTTTCCTCTTGCTGTCAGGGAACTGAGGAGCATTCTGTATGGTGAGATGGATTCTGAGGTGGCAGAAAAGAGAGGTGCTGATGGTGGGAAAACAGCCAGATGTGGTCAAGGACCAACTTGGGCATGTCTGAGCCCCACACGCTGCAACTGTAAGAAGTGTTCCCTCAGGAGAGAACCATATTCTGTTTTTTTGAAATTAATTTTTCTTGGAGTATAGTTGCTTTACAATGTTGTGTTAGTTTCTATTGCACAGCAAAGAGAATCAACTATACGTATGTATGTATGTGTGTATATATATACACACACACACAATCCTTTTTAAGATTTCATTCCCATTTAGGTCACCACAGACCACTGAGTAGAGTTCCCTATGCTATACAGTAGGTTCTCATTAGTTATCTATTTTATGTGTTAGTTTCTCAGTCATGTCCAACTCTGTGCAACCCCATGGCTGAAGCCCAGCAGGCTCTTCTGTCCATGGGGTTCTCCAGGCAAGAATGCTGGAGCGGGTTGCCATTCCCTTCTCATATACTATCAATAGCGTATGGGCTTCCCAGGTGGCTCAGTGGTAAAGAATCCACCTACCAGGCAGGAGACCCAGGTTCGATCCCTGGGTAGGGAAGATCCCCTGGAGAAGGAAATGGAAAACCACTCCAGTGTTCTTGTCTGGGAAATTCCATAGACAGAGGAGCCTGTCTGAGATATAGTCCACTGGGTCACAAAGAGTTGGACAGGACTTAGCAACTGAGCATGTGCATGATCAATAGTGTCCATATGTCAATCCCAATCTCCCAGTTCTTCCTACCCTTCTTCCCCCTCTGATGAACCATATTCTAATGAAAATGACTCTTCCCTAGCACCCCATGTGTACACTGTGTTGTAACGGAGCTTGTTTTCAGCCCTGAGTTTGTTTGGCAAGTCTTCTAGAACTTACAATGTTTTCTCAGGCTCCATGCCAGTCATATCTGCTCACCAAATAAACATTTTGAGAATCCCAATAAATCATAAATACTATCCCATTGAAATATTTTATTTTAGACTGACTGAGTATAAAGCCTGAATTTTTGGCTTCCTGCTACCCTTCCCCACCAGCACATCTTTTTCTACCTGGTCTCTTTTTGTAGTCACAGAAGCAATCCTAGTATGCTCATCTCTGTGGGAAGAATAAGATATTCCTACACTGCAGCTGAAATGATAGTGCTTAGTATATCCTAAGAACCTAGAAAAATCTCCTGGATAAACAGAAAGATAGAGTCCAGGCTTCTTAGTAAGACTGCTCAGCCATGTGTGTGCTGACCTCCACCTGTGCTCCAGTGTCCTTTTTCACCAAGAGCCCAGAGCATCCTGCTCCCCAGCAAGTAGAACCATGTCCCACTCCTGCCCTGCAGCAGGCTGATTCCCCAAGGCTGTCTGATGTTCCAGGTGATGGCTCTGTTCACCATCAGCACCTGTCAAGCTGCACAGTCATTGCCTGCCAACTGGTCTGAGTTGCCCCATGAGGAAAATGTCAAATGAAAAGCATAGAATAATATATCTCAGCAAACATAAAAAAAGAAACCAAAACTCCAAACCAACCAACCAACCAAACAACAACAAAAAACCGGAAAGGAAGGAAACTGGCAGGGAAAAGTCAGAGGGGCGGATATCAGATGTAGGAGACAACCAAGGAGAAGTGTGATTCTATAGAAATCTAAGGAAAAGAAAGTTGCAAAAATAAGCGATGATTCCTTCTTTGCTATTCCTCCCAAGGAGAGGTGGACTCTAATCACCTCCCTTAATTCTCGGTTGGTCTCAGGGACTTGCTTGACCGAAAGAGTGTAGCAGACAGAAAAATAAATAAAAAATATGTGACTAAGAATGTAAATCCTGCAGAGGAATAAAGAAAGGTTAGGACTAAAAGGATTCATTGAATCTGTCACCTAAGAAATTATGGAATATGATCCAGCAACTCCATTTCTGGATAGATATACCTGAAGAAAACAAAAATGCTAACTAGAAAAGCTATCTGCATTCATGTTCACTGAAGCATTATATCCAATAGCCAAACCTGGAAGTAAGCTCTGTGTCCACAGATGAATGGACAAAGAGAGTGTGGTATACATACACAATGATATACAACGCAGTATTATTCGCTCATAAAAAAGGAGGGAACTCTGTGACAAAATGGATGGATCTTGAGGGCATTACACTAACTGAAATAAATCAGAGAAAGACCTTATGATCTTACATACATGTGAAATCTTAAACAAACAACCCCTCCCCCCTCCAAAATCTATGAAACAAACATATCTATACAGAGAATTGGAGAAGGAAATGGCAACCCATTCCAGTGTTCTTGCCTGGAGAATTCCAGGGACTGAGGAGTCTGTGGGCTGCTGTCTATGGGGTCGCACAGAGTTGGACATGACTGAAGTGACCTAGCAGCAGCAGCAGCATACAGAGAATAGACTGGTGGTTGCAAACTGGCGGGTACAAATTTCAGTTACAAAATAAGTAAGTTCTCGGATGTATAGATGGTGACCATAGGTAATAATACTGTATTGTATATTTGAAACTTGCTAAGAGAGTGGATCTAAAAGTTCTCATTCCAAGGAAAAAGAAACTTGTAACGATGTAAAGTTATGGATGTCAACTAGACATTGTGATCATTTTGCAATATATATAGATATTGAATACATTGTACATCTGAATCCAATAAAATGTTACATGTCAATTAAGTAAAGAACAATAACAACAACAACAACTTATGGAGGCCCTCTCCTGAGCAGAAGATTGGGAGAGATGGAAATTGAACCACAAAACTAAAGAATGAATGGATTTAGAGAAGTGGATAATTATTTCAAGAAGTATGAAATTAAATCTCAGTCTTCTTCTCATATGAACTAATGCCTAATGGTGAAGATGAGATACATCTTCATCCCCCACCAAATATGAAAGCAACAAAACAAAATAAAACATGAATATGCTTAGTAGCTGCTTGTAAGGAGACAAAACATAGTAACAAAACTTTATGGGCATATAGAGGATACTGGCGGAGAAGGCAATGGCACCCCACTGAGTACTCTTGCCTGGAAAATCCCATGGACGGAGGAGCCTGGTAGGCTGCAGTCCTTGGGGTCGCTAAGAGTCGGACACGACTGAGCGACTTCACTTTCACTTTTCACTTTCACGCATTGGAGAAGGAAATGGCAACCCCCTCCAGTGTTCTTGCCTGGAGAATCCTAGGGACGGGGGAGCCTGGTGGATGGCCGTCTATGGGGTTGCACAGAGTTGGACATGACTGAAGCGACTTAGCAGAGGATACTGGTGAAAAAAGTTATGACCTTTATAGAAAAGATTATTGACAGCTTTTTAAAATGAGGGAGAGCTACATAGTAATTTAGAAAGATACATGATCTTAGAGGAAAAGGCAGATTACAAAATCACATATAAGATTTTAAAAAATGAATGTTTACTTACATTGTGTATCAAAAATAGGACTATTTAGAATAGCCGTCTAATTGTTACCACCAGTGGTGGAGTTTTAATGATATTAAAGAAGTTTTGCTAATTACTTTTTAGGTATGACAATGGTATTATGGATTTCTAAAGAGTGTCCTTAATTATTGGCAACATACAACAAAATGTTTATGGGTGAAACAAAAACATAAACTAACAGATAAATAGAATATAGAACAGAAAATGGGCAACAACATTACTAGAAATCAAATATTTTCTTCTCTATGTTTTTGCATCTTGCCTGATACATTGCTTTGATGGGCATTTAGTATCTCTCAATATGAAAGCCAAGAAGATTATAATAAGAGTAAAAGAGAAATAAGGAAGTAGGGATAGCAATACAGTTTGGCTAACAAATGGAGGGAAAAACAATCCATTCTTGGAAGAGGATACAGAGGCAAGTTATTTGCTTTTAGTTTGTTTTGAAGACAGAGGAAATTTAAATAACTTTAATTTGCTCTGAGGAAGGAATGAGTAGAGAGGAAGAGGTTGCAGATATTGGAAACGGGGAATACTTGAGACAGCAAAGTTAAACTCAGAATTGGGAGAAGGACTCTCCTCTGGAAGTGCTGGAGAGGAGCTAAGGATGAGGGAGAGATGATTAGAAGTTGGCGGGGATGGGAAATGGGTCATTTGAAGACTGTCTTGCTTTAAGTCACTGGCTAATGGTGGTGATGCTTGAGAGATGGGATAGGAGGTACAGAGAATGTCGTGAAGGTTTGGAGAAGCCGATGAGGAGAATGAGAGGGAGTGGCCATCAGCCGGCCGAGCAGGCTCTGCAGATGCCGTTGCCCAGTGAGCATCAGGCACCATTCGTCTGTAACATGTCCACAGGCCAAGTGGTCGAGAAGCCAGAATCTGGGATCCAGCATGAGGGAGATGGTCAGGCCAGGAACTCAGAAAGCACAGAGGACAAGGGAGGTGGCGTAAAGGAGCTCGTAAAAGGATGTTGTAACCAACTCATCATAGATTCCAGGCTTGGCAGGAAAGTATAGCCAAAGGCAGTCTTGAGAGTGGGGTGAGTTAACTGACTCAGAGAAAGTTTTTGTATCAAGGAAGAAAAGGGCTAGTGGAGGAAGGAAGTGAGAAAAATAGAGAAATAGAAGACTGATTTATTAGAGTCTTGGATGCTGAACTGAATATTTCAGAGGTAAGGACTTAGAGGGGATGTTCAAAGCACTGGGCTAATGGGATGCATGGGAGTGAGCGTGAGGGTCAGCCATGTGGACTTTGCAGTATTTCAGGACAATGGCAGGTGGGTGATGCAGGGAGCTCAGTAGAGCTCAGGGAGACTCAGTAATGGAGAATCTGGTAGAGAAGTCTTTGCAGGGCTTTCCAGTTTCTGGGCTCTAATGCCTGATGGTCTGAGGTGGAACTGATGTAATAATAATAGAAATAAAGTCCACAATAAATGTAATATGTTTGAATTATCCCCAAATCATCAGCCCATACCCTAGTCTGTGGAAAAATTATCTTCTACTAAACCGGACCCTGTTGCCAAAAAGGTTGGGGACCGCTGCTTTATAGTGTAAGATTAAAACTTGAGCCTAGACAGAAAATTCAGAATTGTGGAAATCTTTAAGGTTCCCTTATGTGTTTTCCATCATATGCTCAGGTGTTTGTGTGTGTGTGTTTGTGGTGTGTGCTACGTGTGTAGTTTTTGAGATTGAGCGTGTGCAATTTCTTCTTTTTATAGGTCACTGGAAGGTATGTTAACCCTGTAGGTAACCAAACTATAGAGCAGAGGTGCTGGGAAGAACTAGTGAAATTTTTTTTTTTTTAATTCTCAAAGTATAGCCTACTTTTGAGCTTCCCTGGTGGCTCAGACAATAAAGAATCTGTCTGCAATGCAGGAGACCTGGGTTTGATCCCTGGGTTGGGAAAGATATCCTTGAGAAGGGAATGGCAACCCACTTTAGTGGGAATTCTCCTTGCCTGGAGAATTCCATGGACTAGTGGAGCCTGATGGGCTACAGTCCATGGGGTCGCAGAGTTGGACACAACTGAGCAACCGACACTTTCAGTCTACTATTATTGTTAGTAGCAGCAGCAGAGGCAGTAGTTGTAGTATAACAGCTGTAGTCAAACAACAGCCCAAAGAGAAGAAAGCCCTTCAACTTCCTATGTGTTTATACTGGATGCAGCTTGTGTACAGAAGAAGTCAGGACGTGTCCTATTGTGGTGCTCCCTGGTGTACCATTACTCACAAATATTTCTAAGTGGTTTCTCCATAAAACCCAGGACTTGCTCTGAGATACAGAATGAATGAATGTATCACACCACAGAGGCTGATAAAATGTATTTCTTCCTTTTAGTGGCAGTGTTTTACAAATAGAGGAACACTGCTCTCAAGTGCCATCATCAAAGTCCAACGGCTCGCAACCCAGTTTTCTCAAATAGCATTCCAGAAATTATTTCAAAAGACAAAGCAAAACAAAAATACAACCCCCCAAACAAGGTAGAAGTTATCCAAGAAATGTAAACACCAGTTACAGGCTATTTTCCAGATGAACCTTTTTAGCCTGTTTCACCATGGATCACAAACCCACAGGTCAAGGTTTTCCTTAAGCTGAAACCCTTTGGGCTGAGGGAGGCTGGCCTCTTAGCACCCAGGTTAGGCAGACTTTCAAGTTCAGGGTAATGTTTGCTATGTGCTATGGGAAGCTAGTGGCAAACACTAACATATTTCTTTCGAACAAACATGAAAATCGCTTCTTTCTGCAATAAGGAAACAATTGTTAGTAAATAGGGTTCTCTCCCCATCTGTTAGTCAGATTCTGACCCCAACAGGGGTTTTCTATTTTCATAAATCTTCACAAACTCTTCACTGTGGCATAGGTTTAAATTGATGGATTAAAGGGATACTGTGTGGCTGGAACATTCAATATAGTTGGAAATGCAGCTCTGGAAGAAAAGAGTTGGGTGACATTAGATAAAAGCTCTGTGAATCCAAAGAAACGCAGCACATAGTATTTTTTCAGCCTATTTGTCTTTGGATTGCAGGTATTTCTCATCCATAAAAGGCAGTTGCCTTTTTCTCACGTGACTCTGTGTCTGTAATTAAATCGAAACAGAGATGAGTCCAGGGGGTTGGTCCACCATGTCATTTTCTTTAAGACGTAAACGTTCAGGATTTGCTGGGAGAGAATAAAAGCCACAGTTGTCTTTTAACCTCCTGAACAGAGCGGCAAAGCAGAACTGAAAGAAGCAATTCACTCTCTTGGTGATTTTGAAGCTTAGCTGCTGCACATGTATTTTTAAAATTTTGAAATATAGATGAGAATTTGGAAACCATCTTAAAGAGAAGATAAGGCAAAGAGAAACAGACCCCAGAAAGTATATTGTCTTTGGTGGCTGAAAAATAGTAATGTTGTAAGTAAGACTACTACAAAGAGGTGGATGAAATTCCTGTATCAGAGGGAACAGGAGAGTGAGAGAAACACAGAGAAAAAAAGAAAGGAGGGAGGGAGGAGGAAAGAAAGAAAAAAAGGAGGAGGAAGGAGAAAGGGAGAGAGAGTTTGGTCTGAGAGCTGCTGACCTAGGAAGTAACAAGTATCCTGCATTCTGAATCAGCAAGCAGCAGTAAGTACTATAAATGGAGGCAGGGATGAAGGAAGAAAATTCTCTTAAGGATAAGACAAAACTATGCAAGTTTGCCAAGCCACTGTCTGCGGCCTGCTGATTTAAAAAAAAAAAAAAACAATTTGCCGGGCTATAATCCCTGATGAACAGTTTCTGTGTTTCTGCTTTCCATGTCTGCGCTATCTGGTTGTAATTTGGACTTCCTGCGGGAACAGTCTTGTTCAAGAGATCAGTTCTCAGTTGTAACTTTCTGCTTTCCACGGCTCCGAGGACAGTTCTTTACACCTTGGCTTTTTCTCTTGCTATCGGTCATCCTAGTCTAGTCCCTGTCAGATTACTTTCACCTCAGATTTCCCTCTCTTGAACTTAGCCCCAGAAGATTCAATCATGATCTTAACACAGGTTGGATCTGACCACCTTGTCTGTCTCCCTCCTCGGGCTACACTCTTACAATCTGTAGCCCTGTCTCCCAGCATCTCACACTTGGCTGTTACTGATGAAATCTTGCCAATTAAAAAAAGAAAAAATAGGCCTTGTCTCTTTGTGCAACTTTGGTTCCTGAATCATGTTTGCTTACTTAGCTTCATCGTATCGAGAGATCGTAGCCTATCTGAAGGACCTTACTGACCCCAGGAGAGAGTCCACCAAAATAAGAAATTTGGTAGTTTGAAATCATTATTTTACTGCCTTTAGAATATTTTAAAAATACTTTATCCAACTCCAAAATTCTATTCCAAGAAGGATCTGGAACAAATTAGATTTAATGGATTGGTCTGAGTGTTGCAGACAGTTTGTTTCAAAATGCTTTAAATGGTAGAATATGGGGAAATCACCACATTCAAATCCTGTGTCCCTGCCCTGGACTGTGAAGCCTGGAGGCAGAACCCTTATGGTTGCTTCTGCCCGAAGCAGGCAGAACCTGCTTCTGCCCCTGGGTTTATAGAAGACCGATAAATAAAGTGGAGCCATCATAGGAGGAACAGAAAACCAAAGACTGCAACCTTTTCATTGGGAAGCAGGAGTAAAAGCAGGGGTGGCAGTGACACCCCCAAGGGCCACACCTCACGCTTGCTTGAGCTGTGCACCACAAGGAGTTGTGCACTTCACTCAAGCTTTTCCTGAACTCCATCATCTCCCTGGGGCATCCATCCACCCCTGTACTCAGATGTTTGAACAGGGTCACAGAGAAGACTGAGTGAATCCCCACGAAGCCTAATATAAAGCAAGTACTTAAAAATAAAAACTTCACTGACTTCTGCTTGCATCCTCCATCTCCCCCAACCCTAACTTAGTTGTTGATGGTCTGTAAATGAGGTGTATGTGGGTGAGGTCTTGTGCCCAATGTCTCCTGAGACAGTCACAGGTCTTAGGAGAACATGATTAGGGTGGTGGCTTTTCAACATGGTCAGTGTCTGTTCATCAAACCTTGTGGACATTCAGGTCACTGATGGGATAACCGGACAGTAAAACCTCCTGTTAGAACTGAATCCCGTCAGGCCTATTCAGACTTAGAGGCTTATGTGAACACAGTGGCATTTGGAATGCGTATTCAATTTATAGACAGGTTGTATTTCAGAAGATTTTCGGCTAGAAGTTTGGCACTCCAAATTCCTTTCTCTTTGGAAATCGGGCCAGCCCACAGGAAAACCTACTTCATCCACAATATGGCTCTGACGCATACAACTAAGTATTTACAATAAAAAATAAAGCTGGGGAGGTTACTCCAGGAGTAAGTTTTAAAAATAGAAAAAATAAATGATTGTGTTAAGTACCTTATATTAAATACTGATAGATTTGATGAGAGTAAGCCTTATGGAGATTCTGCAGAGGACATCTGGGGAATTTCAAAAGTTTCAGAGTTGGTGGCACTGATCCCTTAAAGTGAGTGGCCTAGAAAATGTTTCAAAGGAAATCTGATGGTTTCTAATTCATAAGCCAATTTCCTTAGAACATGTGAGAGTTGGAGTCAGTGAAGGAGGGAAATGAATAAAAATGAGATATTTATATATTATACAGGAGGAGAAGCCAACTAAAAAATTGTATGTGAACACAAGAGAAAGAGATTTTTCTGAAGGGAAATCAACTGACTGACTGGAGAGGAAAATGATGGGGAACTTTGGAAATCCTCTGGAGGAAACTTCAAAAAGTAGACAGTTCTTCTTCTAACAGGTCCATGGTTGGGACATTTTGGTGGCTCATCCAATGGAGACTGGAGCATTCTCAGAAAAGACTTGCAGATGCAGAGGTTTCAAGAGGCACTCACTTCCTATGGCTCTACTTATAAAGGAATCGTAGAACCAAATAGTAAGGAAATTTACGTTAGTCCACTCAGTAGGGAAGATTTAATGTGTATGTGCGTGCTCAGTTGCTCAGTTATATCCTACTCTTTTCAACTCTATGGACTATAGCCCATCGGGCTCCTCTGTCCGTGGATTTCCCAGGCAAGAATACTGGGCTGCATTGTCATTTCCTCCTCCAGGGGATCTTCCAGACCCAGGGATTGAACCTGCATCTCCTGTATTGCAGGCAGATGCTTTACCACTGAGCCATCTGGGAAGCCACAAGATATACTGTGATTTAATTTTGCCTATACAAATATATTTCTGCCTCCCTTTTCATTATTACAGATCTACCATCTCTCTGCTTCTTAGTTAAAGAACTAAGTCAAAAAATTAGGTAGTTTAAGATAAAACTATCAGTACTCCAATTAAAAATACCCTTCAAATTAGCTTTGTTGCAAGAATCTGAAATTGATATTAGACTTAAAAATTTACCCAGCCTATTCTTTTGATGATAACAAATATAATAAATAATTTGCTAATTTCCAATTTACATTTAAGTCAGTAAGTAGACTGTTTAGCTTTGCATTACCCAGAAAGAAATTGCCAAGTAAATTAATAGAAACTTCACCAAGAAATTATTTACTATCTTAAAAGGAAAGTAATTTTCAAATACTCTCAATTGTTTATAGCTATTCATATAAAAAATATGCTGACTATCAAGTTTTAAAATCTATGTATTGATAAAAGGTCATTTAGACTCTGGGTCATACTTGTAAAATATAGGTAAAAGTACTTTGAGAACCTGAAAGTAATAATATTTCAAGTTTTCCATGAATTCGGAATTTCAGGAACTCATGACTTGTTATAATTAGATATTTTATCATGGTCTTACTTTATATTGTAATCAAATCTTATTTTTTAATGATATGGTTTTTTTAATATTTATTTATTTATTTGGCTGAGTGGGATCTTAGTTACTGCACATGGGATCTTTAATTGTGGCATTAGAATTTTTAGTTGCGCATGCAGGATCTAGTTCCTTGGTCAGGGATTGAACCTGGGCCCCCTGCTTTGGGAGGACAGAGTCTTAGCCACTGGATCACCAGAGAAGTATCTGTAAACAAATCTTGTATTATGTTTCTATAGAAAAAGTTTTATAAAATGAGCATAACTAAGCTGCATTTTGCACTAGCCTTGGAAAGATTTTAATAAAAATCTACACTTTAAGGAATAACTGGGTAGCAGGGAATGTAGGTAATGGGGATATACTCCCACCCAGCTTGCCCCAACCTGTCAAAGTTTAAGGCTAGTTACTATTGGTACAGTTCAAGCGCATATAAATGATCATTAAATTGCAACAAAGAAAAAATAACTCACAACCAACACAATTCAGTTCAGTTCAGTTGTTCAGTCATGTCCGACTCTGCGACCCCATGGACTGCAGCACTCCAGGCTTTCCTGTTCATCCCAACTCCTGGAGCCTGCTCAAACTCACATCCATTGTGTCGGTGATGCCATCCAACCATCTCATCCTCTGTCATCCCCTTCTCCTCCCACCTTCAATCTTTCCCAGCATAGGGTCTTTTCCAATGAGTCAGCTCTTCACATCAGGTGGCTAAAGGATTGGAGTTTCAGCTTCAGCATCAGTCCTTCCAATGAATATTCAGGACTGATTTCCTTTAGGATGGACTGGTTGGATCTCCTTGCAGTCCTAGGGACTCTCAAGAGTCTTCTCCAACACCACAGTTGAAAAGTATCAGTTCTTTGGCACTCAGCTTTCTTTATAGTCCAACTCTCACATCCATACATGACTACTGGAAAAACCATAGCTTTGATTAGATGGACCTTTTTTGGTAAAGCAATGTCTCTGCTTTTTAATATGCTGTCTATTTGATCATAGCTTTTCTTCCAAGGAGCAAGCATCTTTTAATTTCATGGCTGCAGTCACCATCTGCAGTGATTTTGGAGCCCTCCAAAATAAAGTCTCTCACCATTTTCATTGTTTCCCCATCTATTTCCCATGAAGTGATGGGACCAGATGCCATGATCTTAGTTTTCTGAATGTTGAGTTTTAAGCCAACCTTTTCTCTCCCCTTTCACTTTCATCAAGCAGCTCTTCAGTTTTCTTTGCTTTCTGCCATAAGGGTTGGAATCATCTGCGTATCTGGGGTTATTGATATTTCTCCCGGCAATCTTGATTCCAGCTTGTGCTTCTTCCAGTCCAGCGTTTCTCATAATGTAATCTGCATATAAGTTAAATAAGCAGGGTGACAATATACAGCCTTGACGTACTCCCTTTCCTATTTGGAACCAGTCTGTTGTTCCATGTCCAGTTCTAACTGTTGCTTCTTGACCTGCATACAGATTTCTTAGGAGGCAGGTCAGGTAGTCTGGTATTCTCATCTCTTTCTGAATTTTCCACAGGTTTTGTGATCCACACAGTCAAAGGCTTTGGCATAGTCAATAAAGCAGAAATAGATGTTTTTCTGGAACTCTCTTGCTTTTTCAATGATCCAACGGATGTTGGCAATTTGATTTCTGGTTCCTCTGCCTTTTCTAAATCCAGCTTGAACATCTGGAAGTTCATAGTTTACACTGTTGAAGCCTGGCTTGGAGAATTTTGAGCATTACTTAGCTAGCGTGTGAGATGAGTGCAATTGTGTGGTAGTTTTAACATTCTTTGGCATTGGTTTCTTTGGGATTGGAATGAAAACTGACCTTTTCCAGTCCTGTAGCCACTGCTGAGTTTTCCAAATTTGCTGGCATACTGAGTGCAGCACTTTCACAGCATCATCTTTCAGGATTTGAAAGAGCTCAACTGGAATTCCATCACCTCCACTAGCTTTGTTCGT
The DNA here is from genome assembly GCF_032452875.1 of Bos javanicus. Lineage (NCBI taxonomy): Eukaryota > Metazoa > Chordata > Mammalia > Artiodactyla > Bovidae > Bos > Bos javanicus. The sequence goes on from NC_083880.1 coordinate 30,169,332, forward strand.
AGTGATGCTTTCTAAGGCCCACTTGACTTCACATTCCAGGATGTCTGGCTCTAGGTGAGTGATCACACCATCGTGGTTATCTGGGTCATGAAGATTTTTTTGTATAGTTCTTCTGTGTATTGTTGCCACCTCTTCTTAATATCTTCTGCTTTTGTTAGGTCCATACCATTTCTGTCCTTTATTGTGCTCATCTTTGCATGAAATGTTCCCTGCTGCTGCTAAGTCGCTTCAGTCATGTCCGACTCTGGGCGACCCCATCAACAGCAGCCCACGAGGCTCCCCGTCCCTGGGATTCTCCAGGCAAGAACACTGGAGTGGGTTGCCATTTCCTTCTCCAATGCAGGAAAATGAAAAGTGAAAGTGAAATCGCTCATTCATGTCCAACTCTTCTCAACCCCATGGACTGCAGCCTACCAGGCTCCTCTGTCCATGGGATTTTCCAGGCAAGAGTACTGGAGTGGGTTGCCATTGCCTTCTCCGGAAATGTTCCCTAGGTATCTCTAATTTTCTTGAAGAGATCTCTAGTCTTTCCCATTCTGTTGTTTTCCTCTATTTCTTTGCATTGATCACTGAGGAAAGTTTTCTTATCTCTTCATGCTATTCTTTGGAACTCTGCATTCAGATGCTTATATCTTTCCTTTTCTCCTTTGCTTTTCACTTCTCTTCTTTTCACAGCTATTTGTAAGGCCTCCCCAGACAGCCATTTTGCTTTTTTGCATTTCTTTTCAATGGGGATGGTCTTGATCCCTGTCTCCTGTACAATGTCACAAACCTCAGTCCATAGTTTATCTATCAGATCTAGTCCCTTAAATCTATTTCTCACTTCCACTGTATAATCATAAGGGATTTGATTTAGGTCATACCTGAATGGTCTAGTGGTTTTCCCTACTTTCTTCAATTTAAGTCTGAATTTGGCAATAAGGAGTTCATGATCTGAGCCACAGTCAGCTCCTGGTCTTTTTTTTGTCGACTGTATAGAGCTTCTCCATCTTTGGCTGCAAAGAATATAATCAATCTGATTTCAGTGTTGACCATCTGGTGATGTCCATGTGTAGAATCTTTTCTTGTGTTGTTGGAAAAGGGTGTTTGCTATGAGCAATGTGTTCTCTTGGCAAAACTCTATTAGTCTTTGCCCTGCCTCATTCCGTATTCCAAGGCCAAATTTGTCTGTTACTCCAGGTGTTTCTTGACTTCCTACTTTTGCATTCCAGTCCCCTATAATGATAAGGACATCTTTTTGGGGTGTTAGTTCTAAAAGGTCTTGTAGGTCTTCATAGAATCGTTCAACTTCAGCTTCTTCAGTGTTGCTGGTTGGGGCATAGCCTTGGATTACTGTGATATTGAATGGTTTGCCTTGGAAACGAACAGAGATCATTTTGTCGTTTTTTAAGATTGCATCCAAGTACTGCATTTCGGACTCTCTTGTTGACCATGATGGCTACTCCATTTCTTCTGAGGGATTCCTGCCTGCAGTAGTAGATATAATGGTCATCTGAGTTAAATTCACCCATTCCAGTCCACTTTAGTTCACTGATTCCTAGAATGTTGACGTTCACTCTTGCCATCTCCTGTTTGACCACTTCCAATTTGCCTTGATTCATGGACCTAACATTCCAGGTTCCTATGCAATATTGCTCTTTACAACATCGGACCTTGCTTATATCACCAGTCACATCCACAACGGGGTGTTGTTTTTGCTTTGGCTCCATCCCTTCATTCTTTCTGCAGTTATTTCTCCACTGATCTCTAGTAGCATATTGGGCACCTACCTACCTGGGGAGTTCCTCTTTCAGTATCCTATCATTTTGCCTTTTCATACTGTTAATGGGGTTCTCAAGGCAAGAATACTGAAGTGGTTTGCCATTCCTGTCTCCAGTGGACCACATTCTGTCAGACCTCTCCACCATGACCTGCCCGTCTTCAGACAACCATTTTGCCTTTTAGCATTTCTTCTCCTTGGGAATGGTCTTGACCACTGCCTCCTATAGTGTCACAAACCTCCGTCCATAGTTCATCAGGCACTCTATCTATCATATCTAATCCCTTGGATCTATTTGTCACTTCCACTGTATAATTGTAAGGGATTTGATTTAGGTCATACCTGAATGGTCTAGTGGTTTTCCCTACTTTCTTCAATTTAAGTCTGAATTTGGCAATAAGGAATTCATGATCTGAGCCACAGTCAGCTCCCAGTCTTGTTTTTGCTGACTGCATAAAGCTTCTCCATCTTTGGCTGCAAAGAATATAATCAATCTGATTTCGGTGTTGACCATCTGGTGATGTCCATGTGTAGAGTCTTTTCTTGTATTGTTGGAAAAGGGTGTTTTCTATGACCAGTGTGTTCTCTTGACCAGTGCTAAACTCTGTTAGCCTTTTACCTGCTTTGTTTTGTACTCCAGTCAAATTTGCCTGTTATTCCAGGTAGCTCTTGACTTCCTACTTTTGCATTCCAGTCCCCTATAATGAAGAGGACATCTTTTTTGGGTGTTAGTTCTAGAAGGTCTTGTTGGTCTTCATAGAACCATTCAACTTCAATTTCTTCAGCATTACTGGTCAGGGCTTAGACTTGGATTACTCTGAATTTGAATGGTTTTTTTTGGAAATGAACTGAGATCATTCTGTCGTTTTTGAGACTGCATCCAAGTACTGCATTTTGGACTGTTGTTGACTATGATGGCTACTCCATTTCTTCTGAGGGATTCCTGCCCACAGTACTAGATATAATGGTCATCTGAGTTAAATTCACCCATTGCAGTCCATCTTAGTTCACTGATTCCTAAAATGTTCACTCTTACCATTTCCTGTTTGACCACTTCCAATTTGTCTTGATTCATGGACCTAACATTCCAGGTTCCTATGCAATATTGCTCTTACAGCATCAGACTTTACTTCCATCACCCGTCACATCCACAACTGGGTATTGTTTTTGCTTTGGCTCCATCCCTTCATTCTTTCTGGAGTTATTTCTCCACTGATCTCCAGCAGCCTATTGGGCACCTACCAACCTGGGGAGTTCATCTTTCAATGTCATACCTTTTTGTCTTTTCATACTGTTCATGGGGTTCTCAAGACAAGAATACTGAAGTTAGCCATTCCTTTCTCCAGTGGACCACATTTTGTCAGAACTCTCCACCATGACCCATTCATCTTGGGTGGCTCTACATGGCATGGCTCAAAGTTTCATTGAGTTAGACAAGGCTGTGGTCTATGTGATCAGTTTGGTAAGTTTTCCGTGATTGTGGTTTTCATTCTGTCTGCCCTCTGATGGATAAGGATCAGAGGCTTATGGAAGCTTCCTGATGGGAGAGACTGACTGAGGGGAAAACTGGGTCTTGTTCTGATGGGCGGGGCCATGTTCAGTAAATCTTTAATCCAATTTTCTGTTGATGAGCAGGGCTTTGTTTCTTCCCTGTTGCTTGACCTGAGGCCAAACCATGGTGGAGATAATGAAGATAATGGCAACCTCCTTCAAAAGGTCCCATGTAGGTACTGCTGCAGTCAGTGCCTCAGACCCTGAAGCAGGCCACTGCCGACCCACGCCTCTGCCAGAGACTCCTGGATACTCAGGGGCACATCTGGGTCAGTTTCTTGTGGGGTATTAAACAAGTTACATAATATATACAAACATATATAAATAGTGTCAGACACAAACAAAGCAGGACATTCAAAGAGAGTTAGAAACCATCTGCATAACCATTCCTCCAGGAAGCTAAGGACTGAAATGGGGTCTAAGAACAGGAGATGCTGAGAACAGGAAATGCTACTGCTGCTGCTAAGTCGCTTCAGTCATGTCCGACTCTGTGCGTCCACATAGACGGCCTCCCACCAGGCTCCCCCGTCCCTGGGATTCTCCAGGGAAGAACACTGGAGCGGGTTGCCATTTCCTTCTCCAGAACAGGAGATGTGAGCATCTTAATTACTTAGATGTTATCCATTAACATTTGAAGATACTATTTTATAATAAGCTACTGTGCTTGAAGATGTTAAAATTATCTCAGTGAAGAGTGAAGAGAGAGGAAATGGGGCAGGGGTGAAGGATGCCAAGGAGGATGTATTTTAAATCATTTTGTGGAAGACAAGTGGCCTTATCATTTCCCCAAAAAGAAGGAAGAAGTCTTGATGCCCCATAAATCCATCAATACTGGACCTCCTTTTAGTCTTCTTCTGTCTGAATAGAAGGCATGTTGGGTTGAAGAAAAAGTCCTTTCATAACGTCAGTGCCCCAGTGCCCTGGCTGAGAATAGAGGCAGACCGGCACCCAGGATGGCTGAATTAGTATTTCCCTGCTTGATTACGGAGATACTCTGTCCCTGCCAGTACTGGAGAGTGTTCACTCTTCAATGAAGTCTTCTTTTGAGGACAACATCACATTAACAAGAATTCTTTTTTTTTTCATTCAAATGTGACATTTTCAAGGGCTTACACTCATTAATTTCTTTCCTTTGCAGAAGGACCCCAAAGCCAGATTTGGGTCTTAATCTGTACAGAATCAGCTCTGTGGAAGCTTGAGTTTCTGATTGAAGAGTGACTCACAAGGTGATTGAGTGGGGGTCTGCAGGGAGGCAGAATCTCAGACCCCACCCCAGGCAGACCCCGTGTTTTATTTATAGAGACCTCCAGGTGATTTCAACATACTTGGAGTTTGGGAAGCCCTGTCCTGGGCACCTCTGAAAGCTGGGGTCCTGAAAACTCCAGGCTGGGGGTTCTCAAGGGCACTGAGATGGCCTTTGGCAAATAATCTCATTTTACCACTTGCTATTGGCAACATCTGAAAAACCCCGTTTTGGCCAAGATCCTTATGCCTTTTGGCAATATACCAAAAAAGACTTTAAAACAGCATTTTAGACACATTCTCATGACAAGGAGTCGATTTCGGATTTGGGTTGGGTTGTACTGCTAGTCAAACCATATGTAAAAGTTAATGCACTGAAAGAGGCTAAATGAACGACAGGTTGCCGTGAGCTATAAAACCAGGAGAAACTGGTGTTTTCTAGGAGTGATATTTTAAGTTAGGTCTGGCTTTTCTTATTTTATTTTTAATATTTTCTTGGCCACGTAGCTTGTGGGATCTTAGTTCCCCAACTAGCGATTGAACCCACATCCCCTGTATTGGAAGCATGGAGTCTTAACCACTGGACCACCAGGGAAGTCCCAGGTCTGGCATTTTAACTATAAAACTAAAAACAAAATCTGATCGGTTTTCACTGAAGTCACATAATTATTTCACTTTTTTTTTTAATTAGCCACTGTTATTTTCTCCTTACTATGAAAAATAAACCAAGTTGCTGATTAGAGCAGACTCCTTACCTTTATATCTTGTGGGTTGATATCAGGATTTGTTTGACATCGCAGAGGTCCCAGAGTTTGAATATGAAAAATGTAGAGGAGAAATTCGTCCCGGGCAGAGAAGGGCCAGCCCACCTCCAGGAGGGTGTCGCTGATGGTGCTTGGTCCAATATTGTGCAGCTACAAGCAGGGAACATGTCATGGAATGGTCAGCACGAGGCAGCAAGTTGAAATCAAACTCCATAAACTCAGAACCCATTCTAAAAAAGCATGGATTTGGTTTTAAGTCATCTGCACTAGGACTGTGACAATAGGAAGAGTCTCTTAAGCAAGAGGAATCCTGAAAGCAGGATGGGCTGATGCTTAGAGAAGACAGTTCAGTCTGTGACGCTCTCAGTGCAGAATTCCTTTGCAAAGGCCACCTTCACCGTGTCTGATAACTGTGCCGTTTACCTTACATTTATGTTAATCTAATCACAGCGAGAGAAACCTCACTTTAATTATCTGCTTTCTAAACTTGGTTATTCTTTCTTTACATTGAAATTGGCTTCTTTCCTGACTACTGACTTGTCGATTGTAACCATATGCGATGCACTTTCCCTCACCCCCTGGAAAAATGGCTATCCATCAAATACCAGAGATGGCCCAGGCTCACCACAGTTCACTTCAAGTGTGCATTTCAAAGCTGAGCTCCTTCTGTTTTAATCAGTGAATCTCAAGGAAAGAAAGGCCACGTTGCATAAAGAGATGAAGTCTTTGAACACAAGAATCCTGTACTTGCAGGATACAAAACAGCCTGGGAACACCACTAAGTGGATTTAAATTTACTGTGGTTTTGAAAAGTCACTTCAAAGTTAGCTGGGACCTTTTGCCCTTTTCTTTTTTCACAGTTCTGACAATTATAATGATCCATAAAACAGTTTATAATTGGTTTTGCTTATTAGGTGGCTCATTTCATTCACATTATCAAAGCAACATGCCATCCATTGATAAAAGTATATTTTGAGACATGAAACTAGCCTGTAAGCAATGTTCAGTGATTGCTTTTGGCACTACTGGGTATTATCCTTAAATTTTGTGATCCATTGTTGCTCAGATTATAAGCAGGGTTGCCCTGAGAATGATTGAGTTTGAACATTTTCAAACTTTAAAGTTTCACCATTCTAAGGAGAAACTAGCGCACACAAGGTTTAATAAATGACTTGACAGAATTTTTTTCCCAGTGAGGTTCTTGATCAGAATGGCCTTAGAAATGCCTTATCCTTTTGTTATCAAGAGAGCTTAAGCCAAAAGCCTTGATCCAGCTTTGGACAGGGTGTCTGATTCTGGACCACAGGCTGGGCAGATGGGAGGCTTTCATGTTGACACTACACAGGAGTTGATGCTTCTTTCTCATATATGTAAACATCTCATCAGCTCTGAATTGGCTTTAACTTATTCTTAGAGAATGCTACTCAAGTCCTTTGTAGCTTAAGATAAAAGATATAGTCAGAATTATTAGGTCCGCGGCATGCATGACACAAGAGACAGGGGAAAGAAGGAACCTCAAATAGGAAATGGCTCGGAACATTGTTTTGCTGGCCCCATGAAGACGAACAGGAATAACTTCTCCACTGACAGCATGTACTGGGTTGGCCAAATGTTCATTTGGGTTTTTCACACGAACGTTTTGGCCAGCCCAACACTTTATTAAGAAAAAAAAGAACTACTAAACTAACCATTTACTATATCTTGGTTTCTAACTGTAAAAAAAAATTTTTAATGTTTTGGATAATATGTCAACAAAGCTCCTCTCTATGAACAATTTAACACTTGAAGTGGAAACAGATCAATAGGTCTTTATCACAAGCTGCTGGTTTGCTTCTGAAAAATAAATGGACTACTTCAAACCTCAGAATAACATACATATCTGATTGAGGTTAGTCAAATGAACAGTAAAATTATTCTTATCTGTCAAACATCCACCCATGCTATATACCCATTTGGGGAATATAAACTAGCAGATAATCCATACAGTTTTGTCTAGTACCTTCTGGTTGGTGACTTTTAATTGAAAAGGTGGATGGATTTTAAAAATAGCTGAAAATGTAGGAAGAGATGAAATAAAGTCTAGGGAGTTTGTCATTTCTAGACTTAGGCTGTCCAAACATTAAAAGAGAGGAAATAAAGAACTTGGGCTACCTGATGCAAAGAGCTGACTCATTGGAAAAGACTGGAATATTGGAAAGACTGAGGGCAGGAGGAGAAGGGGCCGACAGAGGATGAGATGATTGGATGGCATCGGCTCAATGGACATGAGTTTGAACAAACTCCAGGAGATAGTAAAGGACAGGGAAGCCTGGCGTGCTGCAGTCCATGGGGTCTCAAAGAGTTGAACACGACTGAGCGACTGAACAACAACAAAAAGAACATGAATAGGAACAAGATAAAATGCTTCTCACTGTATAATGGCTCTTGCCAGTAAAAAGCCAGCGGTTATTTAGTAGAACACCCTCCCACCGCCCACTGCAATATGAGAGCAAAATAGCACAAATCTAGGCTGAATCTTGGATTGGTATCTTTTAAAACACTGTGAAAAGTTTATTAGCAAAGAGCATAAGAAAAAACCCTGAATGCAGCTTCAACAGAGACAACGACTACCTCATAAACATGTTCCACCAATGGTCCAACTCCCTCCTCCTTGCGAGGCTCCTCTTCTGGTTCCCAGTTCTGAATGGGCAGGACGATCTGCGGAGGGTGGGACACTCTGAAACATGGAACTTAACGTCAGTCGCTGGTGCTGGCACATGTAAACAATGTCTCACTCGTATGGAGTACATTAACAGCAGCGGCACAGAGTGACTGCCAATTTATTTGAATAGACATCATCCACAAGGAAAAAGTATTGAAAGTTCAACAGAATCACTAAAGGAGTAGGTAAGGGTCTGAGTGAGAGTGTTAGTCACTCAGTCGTGTCCGACTCTGTGTGACCCCATGGACTGTAGCCCACCAAGCCCTCTGTCCATGGACTTCTCCAGGCAAGAATAACTGGAGTGGGTTGCCATTCCCTTCTCCAGGAGATCTTCCCAACCCAGGGATTAAACCCCGGTCTCCTGCATTGTTGGCAGATTCTCAACCATCTGAGCCACCAGGGAAGCCTTCAAGGGTCTGAAACATCTCTTAATTAACTGATCTGGAACTCAGATTGACTTATTTTATAACATCTCCTTTCAGGCACTAGGGGGCAAAGCAGAGAACATTCCTGAACTGAGATGGATAATATCACATATACATAAATACACATCTATCCATAGATCCTGTGTAAATATAAGTGTGTATACACGATCTATAATCCGTGCTTTAAGTCATATCAAGAAATGGGACATTTTTGTGGATAAAAAAATCTAGAATTCTGTGGGCTATGTGAAATGTCCAGTTGTAACAAAATACTGTTTCTACTTTAGAGTAGAAAAGTGGCCACTTCTATATTTCTCCTTCTTAGATTTCTTTAGCTTTCCATGAATGCAGCCATACCTCTTATAAGGCCAGGCCGAGAGCCAACATAAAGCCTGATCAAGTTCTAGAGTTATTTTATATATTACTAAAGCATGAGACAGAGAGAGAAGGAGAGTTAAGTGGTGGAATCGTGTAAGTAGGTTATTAGCCAGGCTATTCTGTCCATGGGATTCTTCAGCCAAGAATACTAGAGAGGGTTGCCATGCCCTCCTCCAGGGGGTTTTCCTGACCCAGAGATTGAACCCACGTCTCTTATGTCTGCTACATCTGCATGTGGGTTCTTTACCACAAGTGCCACCTGAGAAGCCCTATTAATTGGATATACAGGTAGTTTTCCCTGCAGTTTACACCTAGAAAGTGAGCACTGTAGGAATGAAATACAGCACGTGGCGTTATTCCGTAGCAAAAGCTGACTGCAAACCAAATTGTTATTGTTTTATAATCTTAAAAATGATAATTCCCCCCAGACAATGCTTTCTAGCAGTTTTTAGGTAAAAGGTATCTTTCAAAGAATTCTTAGACCTTCAGCTAACTTCAGTAGAAAACATCTCTTTTGGCAATTAAAGTCTTAAATGCCCTTCTAAGAATACCCAGTAATTAGCACACCCTTTAGTAACTTCAAATGTTATCTTTTCTCTTCTTAGGGCAATATCTTTCTAAAGCAGAAAGCAAAATATATTGGGTTAAATTCTGACTGCAGGGCAAATAGTTTAAATTCTATGTCTCCATTTCTTTATCTGGAAAATTATGATAAAACTCTGGAATCTATACCACAAATGATTGGAAAATATGTCAACTGCTTGTTGGTCAAAGTCAATTATGCTGCATTGTCTTCTAGGGGTTGGTGGGACAAGCATATTTTTTAAGCTGACTACCCACAAAAATGTTTCTAAACTGTAAAGCCCTTTGCAGTCACCCTTCATATGCCATTATTAAATAAAAAGTGCAGAGCACAGCCTCCTGGGCTGATGCCTTAATAGTTTATACTTGTAGATCAATTTGTATTATGCCACACTCCCCTTTCTGATTGGACTTGATTAAATCAAGTGTCGATTGCATAAGAGACTCAGTGAGGAGAAGAGGAGAGAAGATGGCAGGATGCTTTCATCAGAGGACTGCCCAGAGAGCTTGGGCTCCCATTCCCAAGGGATCTTGACAACCTCACCACTCACATTTTCACTCAGCTCTCAGTTTAGCAACAGTTGATTCTAAAAGATCTACATCCATTGTGAGGCTCTAGGGAAACTTAATTTATTTTGGCATCAAGAAAAAAAATATGGAATAGAAGCTGAGCCCATTTTCTCTGAAAATTTTGTTTCTGTGTTCATCAGTCCTATAGGACTGGTCATAAATTTCCTTGGACCAGAGAGTCATAAATATAGACGTTGGCAGGTACTGTGAAGACAATGTGCTCAAATCCCCTCAATGAAAGAAAAACTGATGTCCAGCAAAGTAGGGAGTTGGTTGCAGGTGAAGACGAGAGCTCAGAGTCACTAAGCACTCTTCACTGTTTCCAATACACTGTACGCTACAGGGGCCATTAAGTGGCAGTGGCTTTAGTAAATACAACTTAAAGAAACTTCCTGGTCCATTTGTGTACCAAAATCAAATAGAAATCTATAAAGAAATATACAATCTATCACAGGGCACGGGAAAAATTAAAAACCTATGTCTCACAAAAATCAAGTTATCTACATTCTAAGACCCTTTCACATCTAGGGAAACCAAGGACAAAGAATAGCTCCCTAAAGATTCCCAACTAAATATGTGAAACATTGTTTATTGTTTTCAAAGTTGTTAAGAAGGTAGCAAGTGAGGAAGAAAAAAAGAGAATATGAGCAATTACCTAGCCTAGGATATACAGCCAGTGCAGTGATCGAACAACCCATCCAGAATGGTCCTCACATTCTGAGAGTGTTATTCCACGGAGACCCCTTGGTAATAAGACTGTGGTACTCAGTGGTAACACTGGACATGAGGAGGGCTTGTAAGAGGAGGTAAGGAATCCCACCTTTGATAAGTTAAAGTCTGTATGTTATCAGGGAGTTCAGATCTGATGATTTGGTAGTAAGTCCTATTTTCATAATCCCATTTCCAACCCCCATTAGTCCCAAATAACAAAGATTATCCTTTATTGTATGGAACAGCCTTATGTAGACCACAGTTATTCATGATTGCAGTCTCTCTTAACATAAACCCACTCAATCCTGATTAATATGTCAATGATACAATTTTGCTTTTAAGAATTTTAAAAAATTTAAGTATAATTGATTCACAATGTTGTGTCAGTTTCTGGTGTGCAGGATAGTGATTCAGTTATACATATATGTGTGTATGTATATATATTTCCCCCTTCATGGATATCACAGCCTTGTCATAGCAAACGGGCTTGTGTAACTCAAAGAAGCTATGAGGCATGCTGTGCAGGGCCACCCAAGATGGATGGGTCATAGTGAAGAGTTCTGACAAAACGTGGTTCACTGGAGGAGGGAATGGCAAATCACTCCAATATTCTTGTTGGAGAACCCCATGGACAGGATGAAATGGCAAAAAGATATGACACTGAAAGATGAGTCCCCTAGATCAGAAGGTGTCCAGTATGCTACTAGGGAAGAGTGGAGGGCAATTACTAATAGCTCCAGAAAGAACCAAGAGACTGGGGCTAAAGCAGAAATGCCTCTCAGTTGTGGATGTGTCTGGTGGTGAAAGTAAAGTGCAATGCTGTAAAGAACAATATTGCATAGGGATCTGGAATATTAGGTCCATGAATCAAAGTAAATTGGACATAGTCAAGCAGAAGATTGAACATTGATATCTTATGAATCAGTGAACTAAAATGGACAGGAATGGGTGAATTTAATTCAGATGACTACTATATCTACTACTGTGGCAAAGAGAAGGGGAAAAAGTGGAAGCAGTGACAGATTTTATTTTCTTGTGCTCCAAAATCACTGTGGATGGTGACTGCAGCCATGAAATTAAAAGATGCTTGCTTTTTAATTGTGGTGCGGCAGAAGACTCTTCAGAATCCCTTGGACTACAAGATCAAACCAGTCAATCCTAAAGGAAATCAACCCTGAATATTCATTGGGAGGACTGATGCTAAAGCTGAAGCTCCAGTACTTTGGCCACATGATGTGAAGAGCTGACTCACTGGAAAAAACCCTGATGCTGGGAAAGTTTGAAGGAAAAAGAAGAAGGGAGTGGCAGAGGATGAGATGGTTAGATAGCATCACGGACTCAATGGACATGAATCTGAGCAAACTTCAGGAGATGTTGGAGGACAGAGGAGCCTGGCGAGCTACATACAGTTCGTAGGGTCACAAAGAGTCAGTAACTTAACAACTGAACAATAGCAAATATATATTGCAATATATGTGTTTTTCATATTTTCCATCATAGCTTATTGCAAGATAATAAACATAATCTCCTGTGCTATACACTAGGACCTTGTTGTTTATCAAGGACATGATTTAACTACTCTTCGTGAGCTTAATACTGTGCATGTTGCTCTTATAGCCAAATTTACTTCTCTATAGTTGTATGCCGAATTAATCCTTTGTACCAACAAATGACATGTAAACCTGCTTAAAGACAATGTTGACATCTGGCTTTGAAACAAATGGGACAATTCTCAATACATTTTTTTTTCCATTTGAAGAAATAAATCCATTTGAGTTTATTCTTCAAATTATAAAAATGACAGTAAAATTTAAAAAAAGAATTTAATAATTAAAATACATTGGAATAAACACCATTGGCCAAAAATAAAACTAGATTTTCCTAAAGACTGAACATGGAAGATTTTCAACACATTAGCTGTTTGCTCCTTGAAAAATTAAACACTGGAACAAATATTATTGCCAAGTATTTGGAGGAAAGAGCTTTACTTAGAAAAATGGTTTCAAAAAACTTTAACACTATCTCAGAAAACAAACTGTGGTCAATTGTTGGATATTAATCTAGCAATGAAAATAACTGCATACACAGGAGAAACTGAATTTTAATTACCTGTTTTGATCATTGCTAAAGCAAATAGAAAGTTTAATTCCTTTGTAAATTAGAAACACTGGTATCATAAATGATGGCAGAAATATAATTAAAAATATTAATCTCTTTAAATGGATATGTGAGAATAAAAAAGTGAAGTCACTCAGTCATGTCTGACTCTTTGTGACTCCTTGGACAGTAGTCTACCAGGCTCCTCTGTCCATAGGATTTTCCAGGCAAGAGCAGTGGAGTGGGTTGCCATTTCCTTCTCCAGGGGGTCTTCCTGACCCAGGGATTGAACCTGGGTCTTCCATGTTGCAGGCAGACACTTTATCATCTGGGCTACCAAGGAGTTAAATTAAGCACTTAGTTTACTTGGACTAAAATACATTTTGGAATTAAGAAACAGTTTCAATTTATTTTTGGTTAGCAAAACAAAGATAAGCTAAGCTTAAAGAGATAAAATTTCATATACACTAGCTGTAAATTTTAAAAAGATATAAAAATAAGACAGTAAAAACAATGCTTGTGTTTTTTGTCTCTTTTTTTTATATAGTGTTTATCTCATCAGGAGATGGACAGCAGAATTAAATTAGACATGCACAAAAATGAAACATCTAGATTAGTTCCAAATATCTCTAAATCAAACAAGTCACTTCCCATGAGTCACCTCATGAGTTAAAAAAGAAATTACAAAGAAAACTGAGAAACATTTTGAGCTGATTTATAATGAACACCCAACATATCAAAATTTTGGTACGCTGCTAAAATAGTTTTAGAGGAAAATTTATAGCACTAAATGCTTATGTAAGAAAAACTTGAAGAAAGTCTTTAATTTTACATAGAGGAACTAGAAAAAGAAGAGAAAATCCAACTTAAAATGAACAGAAGGAAAAAAAATAATGACAAAAGTAGAAACCAATGGAATAGAAAACAAAAACAAAAGCAAAATAAATGAATAAAAAGGAAAGAAAAATCAATGAAACAAAAAAAAACTAGTTCTTTGAAAAGATCGCCAAACACTAGTGAGATTGATAAGAGAAAAATATAGGGAATAGAGGTTACAAATTGCCAATATTAGAAATAATGAAGGGACACTATTAGAGGTCCTACATACACTTAAAGGACAATGAGAGAAAATTATGTCAAAATGTATAACAACTTAGATGACAAATTCCTTGAATTACTACCAAAATGTACTAAAGTAGAAATAGATAATATGAATAGTCTTATATCTAAGGATGAAATGGAATTGTTAAAAAAACCTTCCTACAAAAACAAATCCCCTCCTAAAAAAAAAAAAAACACCCAAGCCCAAAACTCCAGTCTCAGATGATTTCACTGGTGAATCTTACTATATATTTAAGTTAGAAATAATACCAAGTCTACACACAGTCTTTCAGAAAAAAGAAAAGATGGGTGAATACTTCCATCTCATTTTAAGGAGCTAGCATCCTCCTAACACCAAAATCAGAACAAAAATTGGGTGAAAAGAAAACAACAGATCAATATTTCCCATGAACATGTATGCAAAAGTCACTATCAAAATTTTAGCAAGTTAAATCCCACAGTGTATAAAAAAGATAATCATCATGCTTAAGTGTGCTTCTTGCTCAGAGTGCAGTTTTGGTTTAAAATTCAGAAACAAAAATTAACCAAGTCACCACTTTACTGGGCAAAAAGGGAGAAATCATTTAACTTATCCTGCTTCTGCAGACAAAAATAATAGAAGCCCTGTGTTTGGTACTTCCCCAGACTTCCTCTTCATAGACACAGAAAACACATTTGACAAAACTGAATACACATTCATGTCAGAAACTGTTAAGACAACTAGGAAGAAGGGAACATTCTCAACCTAATAAAGGCATCTATAAAAACTCTGCAGCTAACATCAGACCTAATGGTAAAAGACTGAATATTTTCTCCTTAAGATCAAATCAGGGTTTCTCAACAAGGCACAGTTTTACATTTTACTTTTACCTCTTCTACTCAGTTTTGCACTGGCAGTCTCTACTGGCAGTAAAAGAAGAAAAAGAAATAAAAGGCATAACTACATAGCAAACTAAAGAACCTCTTGAAGGTGAAAGAGGAGAGTGAAAAGGCTGGCTTAAAACTCAACATTCAAAAAATGAAGATCATGGCACCTGGTCCTATCACTTCATGACAAATAGATGGGGAAACAATGGAAAAACAATGGAAACAGTGTCAAACTTTATTTTCTCGGGCTCCAAAATCACTGTGGATGGTGACAGCAGCCAAGAAATTAAAAGATGCTTGCTCCTTGGAAGAAAAGCTATGATAAACCTAGACAGTGTATTAAAAAGCAGAGACAAGAGATATCAGTTTGCTGACAAAGGTCCATATAGTCAAAGCTATGGTTTTTCCAGTGGTCATGTATGGATGTGAGACTTGGACCATAAAGAAGGATGAGGGCCAAAGAATTGATGCTTTTGAACTGTGGTGTTAGAGAAGACTCTTGAGAGTCCCTTGGACTGTAAGGAGGTCAAACCAGTCAATCCTAAAGGAAATCATTCTTGAATATTCATTGAAGGGACTGATACTGAAGCTGAAGCTCCAATACTTTGGCCACCTGATGTGAAGAGCTGATTAATTGGAAAAGACCCTGATGCTGGGAAAGGAGTAGGAGGGAAAGGAGCCATCCTGATTGAAGGAAGGCGGAGAAGTGGATGACAGAGGATGAGATGGTTGGATGGCATTACCAACTCAATGGACATGACTTTGAGCAAGCTCTGGGAGATGGTGAAGGAAAGGGAAGCCTGGCATGCTGCCATCCGTGGGGTTGCAAAGAGTCAGACACAACTGAAAGACTGCACTGAACGGAACACAGCAAATGGTTTAACCTTGCCACAAAGAGGTCTGGTCTTTGCCCTCAACTTCTGAGAGATAAGCTCTCAAAATTTTATGCCTGAGAGAAGGAATATCTTTGCTTTTGGCAGGAGCATGGGGTGCGGGGAGGTCACACTGGATATTCTAAACACATAATTTTCAGAGTTGCTCACATCAGGAAGACCGGCTCGATCACATCACGATGGGAGGCTCAGTCATCCTGGAGACTGAGATCAATTAAGTGTGCATAACCAATTAATATAGTGTGTATAATCCACACTACACTACCATGTATAAAATAGAAAACTAAGGAGAATCTACTATGTAACACAGGGAACTCAATCTATTCAGTGCTCTGCTGCTGCTGCTGCTGCTGCTAAGTCACTTCAGTCGTGTCTGACTCTGTGCGACCCCATAGATGGCAGCCCATCAGGCTCCGCCATCCCTGGGATTCTCCAGGCAAGAACACTGGAGTGGATTGCCATTCCCTTCTCCAATGCATGGAAGTGAGAAGGGAAAGTGAAGTCACTCAGTCGTGTCTGACTCTTTGCGACCCCATGGACTGCAGCCTTCCAGGCTCCTCTGTCCATGGGATTTTCCAGGCAAGAGTATTGGAGTGGGGTGCCATTGCCTTCTCCAATTCAGTGATCTACGATGACCTAAATGGGAAGGAAATTCCAAAAGGAGGAAATAAATGTATATGTATGGCCGATTCACTTTGCTTCACAGCAGAAACTGACACAACAGTGCAAAGCAATTATACTACAAATAAATAAATAAAAATTTTACCAAAAAATTTAAGTGGTCAGTCAGTCAGTCAACCATGCCTATCTTATGGAGCACCGTCCTCCAAACAACCCACAACTGAACACTGAGGCCTGAGTGAGTTTCTCTGGTTACAGCGTACTGTTACATATCAATACCAGGAAAGTGACCCATCCTGCCTCTGCAGACGAGAATAATAGAAGCCCTGTGTTTGGTACTTCCCCAGACTTCAACTATGCACTTTTGGCCCCTGGCTGATTGTAATCTGTATCTTCTCCCTGTGATAAACTGTTCCCATGAGTATAATAGCTGTCAGAGTTTGGTGCGTTCTTCTAAACGAATTATTGAACCTGTGGGTGGATGGGAACCAACCAAATCTGCAGTTCATGTCAGAGGCAAGGGTGATCTCTGCTTTCTAATTTTGTATCTGGTTAAACTTTTGAACATACAGATTAGAAAGGAAGAAATAAAACTGTCTTTATTCACAAATCATATGACAATTCTGTATAAAATCCTAGGGAATCGTCAAACAAAACGCTTCTAAATGGTTTAGTGAGTGAGTTCACCAAGATCTCAGAATACACTACTGCATTTCAAGACATGTTGTCTATGTATACACATGGCTCCGTGAGACAGAATAGGAGGTACAGACAGAGACTGTCAGATGGACAACAGATTGTTTAACAAAGAAAGTGAAAGTCACTCAGTAACGTCTGACTCTGCGATCCTATGGACTGTAGCCAGCCAGGCTCCTCTGTCAATGGGATTCTCCAGGCCAGAATATTGGAGTGGGTAGCCGTTACCTTCTCCAGGGGATCTTCCCAACCCAGGGATCAAACCCAGATCTTCCACATTGCAGGCACATTCTTTACTGTCTGAGTCACCAGAGAAGTCCAAGAATACTGGAGTGGGTAGCCTAGTCCTTCTCCAGCGGATCTTCCTGACCAAGGAATTGAAACGGGGTCTCCTGCAATGCAGGCAGATTCTTTACCAGCTGAGCTACCAGGGAAGCTTTTGTTCAACAAAGGTGCCAAGTAATTCAATGGGGGAAAGGATAGTCTTGAACAAATGGCACAACAAGTGGATATTTGCATGCAAAAGTGAACCTTAGCCCTAACCTCACTCCAGATATAAAAAGTAGCTTAGAAGGAATCATAGACCAAAATGTATAAAACTATGAAACTTATAGAAGAAAACGCAGGAGAAAATCTTGTGACTTTGGATAAAGCAAAGATTTACATAGGACACAAAGACCAAAAACTGTAAAATGTTTAAAAGTTGGATTTCATCAGAATGTAAAATGTTTGCTCTTTGAACATCACTGTTAAGAAAGGGACAAGCCAGACCATGAACTGGGAGAGAATATTTGTAGGACACTGCTCTGATAAGTGATTTTGTATCCGTAATGTGTAAGGACCTTTTACAACTTTACAGTAGGAGAGAAAGCTCAGTAATAAATGGGTAAATGGGTGAAAATTGTAAAAGACACTTTACAAAAAAAGGGGGATATGGATGGCAAGTAACCAGTGAAAAGATGCTCAGTATCATTAGTCATAAGAAAATATTAATTAAAGCCTCAGTGAGATACTTGCATTGACACACCAAAATGGCTAAAAACAAATAAACCAATCTCAAGCACACTCTGGCAACCATACAGACCAGCTGGAACTTCTGTGCTTTGCTAGTGGAAATGCAAAATAGAAATGGTACAGCCACTTTGAAAAACAGTTCAGCAGTTTCTATAAAGTTAAACACATACTTGCCATATGAGTCAGTGCCACCATTTGTGAAAACAAGTGCCCCAAGACCCATATGTGAATGCCTATAGCAGACTTAGTATTAATAGCCCCAAACAGGAAACAGCCCAAATGTTCACCAACTGGTGAATGGATGAACGATGTATAGGAAGTCCAGATAGTGGAATACCTCTCAGAAAAAGAACTGCAGAACACTGATTTTCTTAAAAAAAAAAAAAAAAAAAAAATATATATATATAATTGATACATGTAAGAACATGGAATTTTTTTTCAAATGCATTATGCTAAGTGAAAGAAGTCAGTCTCAAAAGGTTACATTCTATATGAGTATATTTATATGACTTTCTAGAAACAGAGTCACAGAAAATAGATTAAGGTTGCCAGAGCCTGGGAGTGGGGGAAGGATTGCCTAAAACGTACATGAAGAAACTATTTCGGGTTTTGGAACTGTTTTATAGTGAATGCTCTTGTGGTGCCATAACTCTTCAAACTGCTGCTCCTGCTAAGTCGCTTCAGTCGTGTCCGACTCTGTGCGACTCCATAGACGGCAGCCCACCAGGCTCCCCGTCCCTGGGATTCTCCAGGCAAGAACACTGGAGTGGGTTGCCATCTCCTTCTCCAATGCATGAAAGTGAAAAGTGAAAGTGAAGTCGCTCAGTCGTGTCCAACTCTTAGCGACCCCATGGACTGCAGCCTACCAGGCTCCTCCACCCATGGGATTTTCCAGGCACGAATTCTGGAGTGGGGTGCCATTGCCTTCTCCGACTCTTCAAACTAGATACCTAAAAAAGGGTGAATTTTACTTTATATAATGTATATTTCAGTAAACTCGACTTAAAAAATATCGCAAACCCCAGAGACTGTAAAAAGACATTTGCAGTATGTGTAACTAATAAAGAAATAGTGTCTCATCTCTAGAATATGAAAGAACACCTATGAACTAATAAAAAGTCAAGTCTCTTAATAGAAATAGGTGTAAAAGAATGAACAGAAATTTCCTGATAGGAAGAATAAAAGTTAACAAACATTAAAAAGCAAGCAAACATAAAAAAGCTGCTTAATCTCATTTAGAAATCAAGGAATAGCCAATGAAACCTTCAGTTGAATACTATTTCCTATCCGTCAGATTGGCTCAAAATGTAAAACTAAGTCATTCTGAAAGCTAGTTAATGAGGAGCAATGGAAATGTCAATCCACTTCTTTTGGGGCTGTAATCTGGTAGAACTACTTTGGAAAACAATTTGGTATTCTCAGTAAAGTTAAATAGTATATACTCTCTGATCCTGAAATTCCACCTCTAAGCATATACCTTTCTGACATTCTGCCATGAGTGTACTTGAAGATACATATAATAGTAGATAACTAATGAAAACCTACTATACAGCATGGGGGGAAAAAAGAAGGTTCAATCTGTTTGTAGGGAATATTTTAAGTTAACCTTAAAATGCATTCCAACATACAATAGGTGCAGACAAATACTTTTTGATTCCACTTACACAAGGTACCTGGAGTAGTCAAATTCATAGAATCGCAGGGTGCATTGATGGATGCCAGGGGCCAGGATTGGGAGGGATGAAGTGTGGGGAAGTTTAATGGGGACAGAGTTCCAGCTTAGGAAAGTGAAAATTTTAGGAGATGGATGATGGTGAGAGTTGTACAACAATGTGAATGTACTTAGTGTCCCTGAGCTGTACAGTTAAATATGGTTAAAATAGTATGTTTTATATTCTGTGATTTTTTCCACAAAAAAATTAAAAACATTTGTAAAAAGCAAAAATACAACCCCCAAAGTAGAATAAATACACGTTAAATTATAGCTTTATAATAGCTTTATAATGCTATATTCTTCTGCAATTAAAATGAATGAACTAGAGGCACATGCATTAAAGTGAGCAAATGTCACAAACATTCACTTGCATGAAAAGAAATCACAGATGCACACACAAAATTTGTGCAGACAAGGTTCAAAAACTTCTCTCTCATAGGCTGTAGATCACCATTATTTTAAAAACATGTAGCTGGACATAAGCTGCCTGTATTTACACTCCAGCTGCTCACTTCCTAGCTGGGTAACCTTCAACTCCCTACACCAAAATGTCCTCACTTGCACAGTGAGTGTACTAGTACATATTAAGAGATGCTAGCATGCTAGGGTAGCATGTGAAAGGATCCACAAATGAAGGCATTTTTATCATTCCCTAACCCACTAGGCAGAACCTCAGTGGTGCCAGGATGGCATACAGGAACCCCCACCCCTACCCTGCTGCCATTGAGCACCTGGGGCAGAAGAAAAGAGGGCACAACGACAGTGGCTTTGAGTGCAGAAATCTACAGTTGGCGTCATGGAGGAGTGTGAACTCCTAGGTCTCAGGACCTATGAAAAAGGAAGGGGAACTGAGATTTCTGGAGCCCCAGGGACAGTTCAGCCTAAAATACCAGTTGACATTTGTAGCTAAGTCCTTGATGGTTCTGATAAAACAAGAATTAGAATAAAATCAATCAAGTCCACACTTGGTACAAGATAAGAACTACATGTAGTCCATTTCCGATTTCTTTTCCCCCCAGGCACAGATTTCCCAGATGGTATTTATTCCAAGCCTTTTGCTTGACCACTTTCTTCCTGTCTCTCAACTGATTGCTTATTGGCAACTTCTTCAAAGAGTGGGGCAGGGGGAAAAAGACACAAAGGGTGGAGCCCATCAACCCTCACATCTAAGACTTAGCCATTTCTTAAACTCAAGATGTGATATGGTGAGGCTGAATTTTCATATTGCCAAAATAACTACTGGAGAAGTGAGACTTTCAGGCAATCACATTGCCTATTTTATCTGGCTTCTTATCACTAGCTTTTATAGTTTGAATACTGAACTATCCGTTTGTGGGGTACGGGGGTAAAGTTATCTCAGGGTTGACTCCACTTTCCAATGGAAAGCTACTGATGGGTTGAAAAGAATGAAACTTTATAACCAAAGGGAATTGTCATCTCTAATACATTAGGAAAATTCCATATTGTTTTTACTAGTATTTTATCATAACTCATATACAGAAAGCTATTATTAAAATATAATTACTATAATATCTTGTTTATTACTTACCCTCTTATTTCTACTTGAGCTACAGCAGTGATGTTGATTTGCAGGCTCACAAAATTGCTGTCTGGGTTGTCCTTGTTGGAACTAAAACAGTGACAAATGATTTAAATATATTTTCTCAGACGTGTTAACTACACGATCATAAAAAACCTTTTATATATCGAAGGAGCACCATGCTTTACCAATATGATCATTTGGAAAACAAAGGCATATCCATTCTACAAAATCATAACCATTTGTAAATGGGAACACTAAGATCCTCTATGATCAAAAGTAATAATTTAGAAAGTCATAACTTTCGAAGATGAGACACCTTATCTGAAAACATAACAGATTTCTAGAGAAGCCAACACTTCTTCCTTTCAACAACTAAGCCCAAAAGGCAGTGAGCTGAGTTCATTGTCCAGCTTCTACAAGGAACACATTCCTTAACTTCTCTGTGTACCAAGTTCATTGCCCATCAAATGGGAAAGGACAGCACAGTCAACTCCTGATTTTCCAAGCTAATGAAAGGGGACCTGGCATGAATAAGCCAAGAGCAGCACAGAATGGGAAAAGCATTTCTATTTGGCTCTGGAATGCATCATACCATACATTGTTTTGGCAGCAAGTTTATCTTCCTTATGGTTTATTTTTTTGTGTAATATTAAAATAAGTGAACTTTACTGCACACTCACTGGCTACCTAAGATGAGAGGTGAGGAGTGAATTAGAAGCATGGCCAATGGTGTGAAGAAGCAAGACCCAAGGAAGCTGGGCAGTTAGGAGACAAAATAGATGTTCACCAAGTACATCAAGACACTCAAGATAGAAGATCCATGTTTAATAATAGTTCTTTGAACAGTGGCAAAGTTATTTTTAAGTTTTCTGTTTCTTTCTCTCAAGCAAATATAAATAGATATAAAATTTAACTTAAAAAATGCATGTATTAAGCAACCGTTGCTGTAAAGAAACTACGTGGTCTCTTAAAAGGCTGGGCCAGTAGGTGGGCTTCTGATGCAGCTGCCATTTGCGTTCATTGTCTTCCTGGGCTGTCATTGAAGTCGCCCTAATACCCCAAAAGCTCATGCAGCTCTTAGCAAACAGCAAACCAGGATGTGACACCATTGCTAGCAGGTCATGTTTATATTCAGGTCTCATTAAGAAGAGAAAGCGTCCCCTTTTTTCATCATCAAATCTCATGCAGATGCAATGAACAAGCTCTCATACTGATGATGGTAATGGGGCATGTCCTGACTAGCTTTTGAAGCTTTCCAAATGTGGGAGCTGAAAAAGATATGATAAAGTCTACTTTCAAAGCAGAAGGAGACAGGATTGTTCCCACAACGCTTTTGAAAAGTCCTGTTCGATTGTATACACTGATAAGGCAACTTAAATGGCAAACACACATAAAAGATATAAACAGGCAAATGTCAGGCTCATTTCCTGCAAATGGGTATCACTGCTAAGCTTGTGACAGGCTAGAGGGACTTGTTCACCAAAGTTTGAACCCCAATTTCCAGGCCACTTTATTATTATCACATCTGGGGAGGATCAACCAACTAAAAAGTTTTTTGTGTTTTTTTTTAAAGTCAGGATTCTGACTTACCACTAAGAAGTCATTAAGTAATTCCACTTGTTACAGACTTTGCGGTTCCAAGTGCATAACAGGGAACGCTGCTGTTTGGAAGGTTAAATTTGATTGTTTCACATTTTAACCCAGACCTTGTTTCTAGTTTCTAGGCCACTACTGCTTTACAACAGTAGAAATTAGAATTATGAAAAAAAAGTTTCATTTAAGTTATCCTATAATTCTATTGTATTTTGCTTCCAAGTAGTTTAAATGAAAACAGTTTTCATGGCAGCATCCTAAAAATATAAATAGATGACAAGTATTAAATTTTCTTGGGACAGGAGTCTAATACGAGGCTTACAGAGGCTGTTTTGAAAAGTTGCAATAGCAGTGGTGGGATCAGAGGCTGGACCTGGATGGCTAATTTAAATCATCCTCCACACACATGCCTGCTGGCACCAGTGGTGGCGTCAGCAACCAGCAGGGTCAGCAAATCTCCTGGTAAGAAAGACGCCAGGCCAGATATATAACTTAGAGGCATCTTTCACCTCTTTCCTGGAAGGAATGAACCCTCCCTCACTAACACTGCTGCTCCATTCAAACAAGCAATTCATCACTGGCCTGGATGTTCAACTATTTATACCTTCGGTGCTAGCTCTCAAGGAATGATGAATTTCCTCTCCATGGCTATAGCCTATGTCAGGAACCAAGGATAAACATGTCTTTCACTTATTACTCTGATGCTATTTTCTTCTTCCTTCTTGTTTCCTATTTCTATTTTCTAACATTCCCTCTATGCATTCTGTCGGCAAAACAATACAATGTTCATTTCACCATTACCAGGATCAGCTTCAAGGATGGTCATAAAGATCTGTTTGCCTGTGGGAATCACAAACTGAGAGCTGCTCTAAACATGGAGGAAGATGTTTATATGTCACACAGAGCTGGGGCATGGAGAGACCAGTTAATGCAAACATTTGGTGACACAAAATATTTAAAGTTTATTAATTTACACAGCCCTCTTCTCTTTGGGGTTCTATTTGTGGAAAGAGGTATTAAATGTGGGTACCCCTGGTCAATATGGTCAAAAGCTTGAGTTCAGACTTCAGAGCACTTGGTTTAATTTATTTTTGGTTTAAGCTGAATACAAACCATCCATTAAACACTTATTTATGTTGTTGGAGTCCGCCAGCAAAGCATGCAGATAAATGCTCCCTACTCACATACTAGTGTATTTAAGTATTAAAAGTATTCTCAAATACTTTTATTTCTATAACATATGATTTTGGAATTTGATGGCTACTAAAAGCTTTTGCCTCTGTAGTTATTTCTGCATTTTCAGAATAATGTTAAAATAATCATGAGTTTCTATAGCATATAAGGATGGAATATAATCATGGACTGTTCTTTTAGATGAAGAGGGATGTTTAAAATGTGACCATTTCTATTTTCCATCAAATTCGGCACTTCCTCACTGAATTCATCATTTAAAAATATACTTATTTATTTGGCTGCAATGGGTTTTAGTTGCAGCACTCAGAATCGTCCATTTTAGTTGCATCATGTGGGATCTAGTTCCCTGACCAGGGACTGAATCTGGGCCCCCCTGCACTGGGAGCGAGGAATTTTAGCCACTGGACCACCAGGGAAATCCCTGGATTCATTATTTGAATGGTTATCTATAGGACGGGTTGGGGGAAGGCATTAAAAGTATTTATTATTCAGTGCTCTGATTGAACTACTAGTTACATCCATTCTATTATTCGAAACTGCAATCAAGAGTGAGAAGCAAACATCAGGAATTTGCTTTGCATATTTATACCAGATTTTAAATGCTGTGATTTTTATAAGTTAGGAATCTTTTTCTGGAGTGATACAAAGCTTCATGCTACTGTAGGATCAGTGTCACAGACAATGATGGTGAGAAACATATTATTGTCTGGAGTGATGGTGGTCCTTCCTTATGCAGTTCTTTACCATTTCCTTTTTCCCCCTGAAAACTTAGACATATAAACAGGCGGTTTCTCAAATAAGAATATTTAGAACCACCTGAACCTTTCGAAAAATATACATCTATGTAGATACAAAGAAGTGATTTTACTGTCACTCCACAGCCTGCAGAATGGATCTCTTCTTCAAAAGCAAAAAAATAAAAAATAAAAAGGAAAGAAAGAAAGAACTGGAATAACAGAAACAAAGGAAAATGGCCTGTGAACATCTGGGTTCTAATTTTAGAAGACCTGTTAAGGTGAAGGAGCATTCATTTCACCATGGATCTCATTAATACTGAACACTGACAATAATTTATGCATATAAAGGTCTCACCTTCTGATTTGAAGATCGAAGTTAATACTCATGTTTGTTTTCTCAAGACGTGGAACTGTAAATCGGAGGCCCAGAGAAGACTAAAAAAAATCACAAGACATTAAGTTTATTACATGAAGAAAGTGAAAGAAAGTGAAGTCGCTCAGTCGTGTCCGACTCTTTGCAACCCCATGGACTGTAGCCTACCAGGCTCCTCTGTCCATGGGATTTTCCAGGCAATAGTACTGGAGTGGATTGCCATTTCCTTCTCCAGGGGATCTTCCCAAACCAGGGATTGAACCCGGGTCTCCCGTATTGTAGGCAGACACTTGACCGTCTGAGCCACCAGGGAAGATTTATTACATGAAAGGAACGTTATATACAGCTTAAGAATCTTTTTATGTCATCCCTGCAAATCCCCATCCTAGACTGCTGTTGCTTCTACCCTGGGGTAGCTGAGACTTCAGGGCCCAGGCCATGCAGGGCTGTGCTGTGCTGTGCTTAGTCGCTCTGTCATGTCCAACTCATTGTGACCCCAGGGACTGTAGTCTGCCAGGCTCCTCTGTCTATGGGATTCTCCAGGCAAGAATACTGGAGTGGGTTGCCATGCCCTCCTTCAGGGGATCTTCCCAACCCAGGGATCGAACCAAGGTCTCCCACATTGCAGGCAGATTCTTTACCATCTGAGGCACAAAGGAAGTCCAAGAATACTGGAGCAGGTAGCCTATCCCTTCTCCAGGGGATCTTCCCCACCCAGGAATTGAACTGGGATCTCCTGCATTGCAGGCCGATTCTTTACCAGCTGAGCTGCCAGGGAAGTCCCTCCAGGGCATGGAAGTGCCTATATATTGTCCCTTTTTTCATTTAGCCTCTTATCTCTCTTTTCCTGCCACCTTCTTTATGTGCTAAATTAATACAACCTAAATATATGAGAAGAGATTGACTTAGAATACTGTGGTGATTCCGTTTGATGGAAATTCATGTCATCATTGAACGTATAACTGTGAAGCCTATGCAATGTAGAAAATGCTTCTAATGTAATGATGATCAATAAAGAAAAAAAGTTACAAACTTGTGTGTATCATGTGTTTCAGCTACAGTTTTAAAAGGCTGCCAGTGGAAAAATTAATGTATGGGAGTGAAGATGTCTTGTTAGAAAATACCAGGATAATATGTTACAGTTAAAGTTGTAAGTGTATGGATTATATTTTCCACCTTCTTTTCCAAAGCTTTAAAACTCTCCTTATTATTTTTACAGTTTGAAAACAGATTTTTAAAAACCTGAAGAAAAATGAATCCAATGATACTATAAAAAGGAAGTAAAAAATAAAAGCTAAGACATATATTACTTACTCTCCCATGAACTTCTGAGTGCAAGTCGAAGTCTGTAAGCCTTACATGCAAAGTCTCACAAAGTCACAGCAACCACACTACAAAATAGGTACCTTGATTGTTGACATTTTACTGTCCGTAGCCATCCGAGGATTCAGGAGATTAAGTGTCTTGTTCCAGGTGTAGAGCAAATGAACTCTAAAGTTGGAACTGAAATTGCTACAAGCCAACTCAAGAACCTGAAACTCACAGCCACTACACTGTGAGAATCAAACCAGCAATAAAAACTCATGTTGTTATGAACCAGTAATAAGATGAGCTAGTAAATCATCATTTTTATCACAAATCATGATTTCATTAGCCTGTGCTGAATGACCTGCAAGTCAGGTATGCCCTGGTGTGTTAGTCACTCAGTCATGTCCAACTCTTTGCAACCCCATGGACCATAGCCCACCAGGCTCCTCTGTCCATGGGATTCTGAAGGTAAAAATACTGGAGTGGGTTGCCATTCCCTTCTCCAGGGGATCTTCCTGACCCAGGGATCACACCTGGGTCTCCTGCCTTGCAGGCAGATTCTTTACCCTCTGAGCCACCAGGGAAGCCCTAACTGCCCTGGTGGCTTTACATCACATCACTGATTACTCCAAATATTCCTACAATAGGGATTCACCCACTTCAATTTGACTTGCCCAAGGGATCATTGTTTGTCACTGAAGAAACTGGGACTTAAACCCAGGTGTCCCTAATTATTAAACCTATGGATCCTTATGCCCCAACCAGGATGAATTCCTTTAAAATTCCAGATGTGCAATTTTCTATCAGACCTCTAGGACTTTGCACATATTCTTCTCTCTTCTTTAGAAACTTTTAAAGTCTTTGCCTGTGCCTCCTACTTGGAGAACTACTAATGCTTCGAAGTTCAGGACACGAAATCCCCCTGCAGCACATCCTCCAATCTTCCAGGCCAAGTCAGGCAGAAACATTCTCTTTATTCTTTGTCTCCTTCTTTGGTACTTTCCCAGGACTCAACCTATGGTATTGAAAATTTTTAAGTTTCTTTTTAAAAATTATTTACTGCTTCACTGTGGCATGAGGGATCATTTGTTGAGGCATGCGGACTCTTAGCTGTGGCATGTAGAATCTAGCTCCCTGACCAGGGATCAAATCTGGGTCCCTATATTGGGAGCGTGGGATCTTAGCCACTGGACTACCAGGGAAGTCCTCAAATTTTAAGTTTCTTATCAAGTGGGGATTATACATTTTTTCTTGATATTATCAGACTCTAGTTTAATACCAGGCATATAGAAGGGGTGTAATTAAAAATGGTTGACAGAATGGTGAAAAAGTGTGCTTTTGTTTGCACACTTCCAGTGGTGGGTGCTTACTATATTGTGGTGAGGCCTGTTTGATGTTGGTCTTTTATTATACAACACAAGATGAAGATACAATGAAGATGTGACAATTTCATACTGATAAGAGACACATATCATCTTAACTAGAACCAAAAGTCACATCTCTGGGCATTGACTGTAAAGAGTCTTTGTTGAGCTACTATTTTTTTTTTTTTTTTTATTCTACTTGAGAAGCTTTAAGAATTTTTACAAATCTTACTGGTATATAAATATTTGTATATTATTAAAGCTAATATATGAAAATGATCAGCTTACAAATCAGAGGTGAAACTTCTAAATACAACCTTGAATGTTCTGTTAAAAAGTCACTTGAAAACTATTTTCTAAAAAATACTGGGATTGGAATAATTAATCCTAGTGGTTTGTGACACTTTTTAATATTTAGGACTGCTTTTACATTTGGAATTTTATTAAAACCCATTGAGAGTATTCTTTTAAAAGTACAAGATGAAGAAGTAAATAAATCAAAGTGTTTTATAACAAAAGAGAATGCAATAAAATTTGATGTGTTTAAGGGCATTCAAGGGTGAGATAAGAAAGCTATTAGGTTTCCTCTACTATAGACCTCAGAGATAAATGAACACAAACAATTTACTTCCTTGACTTCTAAAGATTATTTGCTGGTAAAATGGATTGATGTCTTTTCACAAAAACGCATTTGCGGCTAAGACCACACTGCCGTTTTTACCCTCCACTTTGAACAGCACTGGTGTCCAGTTTTTGTTCCAAGACTATCCTTAGTTATTGATGAACTTATATGATCTCTGGTCTGTATTTAACACTCTTAATACTAAAAAAGGAATGTGTGCTCAGTCACCTATAGAAGCTAATACCATTAATACCATGTCAATTCATTTCTCTCTGACCTTATGTAGACCTTTTCCTATCAAACTGGGTGGTTAGATTTTTCTTGAAAACTAGCCAAAGGATTTATAAGCTTCTAGATAAAAGGATTCTAATGAAAACTGTTCTACTATCTCAGCTTAGACATCCCATTCTATCTTTCATGGCTTGCTTGAAACATCTCATCTGTTATTCATTAATTTTTATCCAATTTTTGTAGACCCAGTAGAATGCAGGCTTTCTTTTGAGACCTGGTTCGAATCTGGGTTCTGTTCTTCATTACATGCAACTGTGGGTAATTCATTTGATTTCTCTAAGTCTCCGTTTCCTCATCTGTAATATGGGAGAAATACCTGACTCATAGGATTGCCGGTTGTTGTAAAAATTAAATGAGATAACACAAACAAACCACCCAGTGAAGGGTTTATAACACAGAGGGCAATCAATACATGTTAGCTAATAAAAATCTATTATAAATGTTTATCTTTCATTTAAATATTTACTTTTTTTGACTCAAGAAGTGAATTTACTAGGCTATAGCTTGGCATATCTTTTAAATACCCAAGATCAATGGAAGGAAAATCAATTTAGAACATGAGAAAGGAAACATATTATTCTAGCACAGTATCCTAGAGTATAAACTGGGAATAAGTATTACTTGATAGAAAGTTTCAAACACTCAAATAAATGTGAGAAACACTGGGCTAGAAGGTTTCCTTACTGCAGAACTTCTCAGCACTTTAAAATGCAGGCACCTGAAGGTCCCAGCAGAGAAGGCAATGGCAACCCACTCCAGTACTCTTGCCTGGAAAATCCCATGGGCTGAGGAGCCTGGTAGGCTGCAGTCCATGGGGTCACAAAGAGTTGGACACGACTGAGCGACTTCACTTTCACTTTTCACTTTCATGCATTGGAGAAGGAAATGGCAACCCACTCCAGTGTTCTTGCCTGGAGAATCCCAGGGACGGGGGAGCCTAGTGGGCTGCCGTCTATGGGGTCGCACAGAATTGGACACAACTGAAGCGACTTAGCAGCAGCAGCAGAAGGTCCCAGAGAGGACATGATTCTTAGCAGTGACTACAGGACTCCCTTTAAAAGCCTCGTCTCAAAGGAATAACACTCTCTGGAAGACACTTTGGAAAGCTGTTTTAATACAAACCTACACACTTACACATTTCCAGGAAGAGTTTTTTTCCAAACAAATCATTTCATTATCAATGAATCATAAACATCTATTTTAAAACAGAGAAATACATACGTTTAACTTGTAACACTTAATTACGTAGCATTTGTAGATTTCAGTTTTTTCCCCCTTGATTTATGACTCCATAAAATAATGACTTTCGCTATGATATTTATTACAAGAAGTTACTCTGTATATACTTAAACTGCAATGGCATAAAATGAATTTATTGCCCACAAGTAATCCTGAATGGGAAGTTCCTAAATCTGAAAACAAAAGAAAAAAAAAAGACTCCTTATTTTTTTATAAGCCTGTTACAGATCATGGTTAACCCTTTCTTTTCTTTTTTTTTTTTTTTTGCTACAATTCTCTGCATTATTCTTCATCAAGTAAGGTGCATGGAAAATATGGACCTGGTAAAGTCGCTTTAAAACCTGGATTAAAGTCATATTTTAAGGTGAAAATACTGTGAATATATTCACATGGGAGGTATATCTAAAATAAGTTTAATCATCATTGCTAAAATTCTTAATTCTGTTATTTCTTTTAATTCTGTTATTTCTTAAACCCTTTGCATCATAGTTCTTGGACTCAAAGGCAAAAAAATTGTAGTGAAATTCAAAGAAAGAATATTCAAAAAAATCTGCAGTAAAAAAAAAAATAGCCTTTAGAAATTTGTTGAGACTGAAGCTATGTAAGAGTGACGTGGAAAGGGAAGGCATGTGAAAGCATTCATCATTTTGTGTATTTAAGCTCAGTTTATCCAGTTGGCATGCATTATGATGCAAAATCCCACCACCCTGGGAATTTCCTGACAAATTGGTTTTAGTTGCCAGGTGCTAAGTTGCTGAGTGCTAATTGGTGGTGGGGGAGGGGGGTGGCTTTCCACTAGTTCTCTTTACAATTCAATTAGACAGAAATCAGTTAAGGGCATCTGGTTTTTTCTTACATTTGTTCCAGCCACCATAGGGTTCCCAAGGTCACAGACCACCATTCGGGTGACATTGTCCATCTTGTACTCACAACTCAGTGGGCGCAGCGCCTGCAACAAGGAAGAACACCAGTGTGGAGTTAGGGGGCAGAATAAACGGCATCCTGTCACAAAAGGAATGGGGCAGCCGGGAAGCTTCTCTTGATTTCAAACACCTGTGTGAATGCCTGAGCCCAGAGATTCATGCGTGACCATCAACTTGGAAGAGAAGTGTGTGAGAAAAGACCAAAGTTTAATTTTAAGAAGAAAGGTGCTGGATGGGTAAACACATCTTTTGTGTTGCATCGAGGAAGAAAACACTGTGCAGAATATTTATATGCACACTTTTGAAATGATTTGCACTATGGTTTAATGTGGGGCATGACTATTACAGATAATTAAATATGACTAAGCCAATTCTTGCAAAAACGAAATGACAGCAAGATATATAGGTTATCATATGACCCAATGACCATTTGTAAGAGAATTGCTTTGAACACACGTTTCTCCCTACATTGGTTCCATGTTGAGATTACACATCCAATCTTAGTTCAATCTTATAAATACTTAAGATGACAAGAGAGCACATTTATGTTTACCCCCTGCTTTTCATCTTCCTTTGTGCCCCACATCCTATTCTGATTAGAATATATATAAAGTCAAGTTCAAAGAGATGCTTAGAATTATGTGCTGGAGAAGGTCTCAAGGTTACACTCAATGGAGGGGAAAGTAAAGGAGGTTTATCACTGGACTCCTATCCTCTGCTCGCAGCTCTTCTTGTGTCTTCAGGCTACTCCCATTTGTCTGGAAGTCCACAGCTGGATCTACACCCGGAGCTGCTTTCCGTCTTTCAGAACCTAATGTCTCTATGGCCCTGCTCTTGCCTTGAGCAGCTAGACATGTTCATCCATTATTTCACTCTAACTTGTTAAGTGCCACTGATAGATTACCTGTCAGCCTCATTGCCAAAGATAAGCTTGCAAAATGAGGACTTTGACAAAGGACCCCACGAGAGGACTGTGGAAAAGGGATCCAAATATGAGGACCACTTATCTATCTGCCAGCCCTACTGAAATTTCATTTAAGAAAGTCATGTGAATTTTCAAGTAGAAGTTTCAGAAACCATCCCCTTTCCATTCTTCCCACTTCATTGAGAAAAACTAAGAATCAAAGAAAAGGCAAACAAATCTCAGACATCTAAGTCAAGATTTCCATGGGTAAATCATACACTTTAAGAAAATAAGTTTAAGAGGGCAGGGGTTTTTGTATCTGTTCTATTCCCAGAGGCTGGAACAATGTCCAGCACAAAGCAGTAGATGGTGTCTGGAGATACAGAGCATAAGTAGCTCATAAGCTCTCCTACGAGGAGCCTGAAATAAAATAGACAAACACGTGTTGTTGTTGTCCAGTTGCTAAGGGTCCAACTCTGTGACCCTGTGGACTGTAGCCTGCCAGGATCCTCTGTCCATGGGATTCTACAGACAAGCACAATGGAGTGGGTTGTCATTTACTTTTTCAGGGGATCTTCCCAACCAGGGATCGAACTTGTGTCTCCTACATTGGCAGGTGGATTCTTTACTGCTGTGTGTCAGGAAAGCCCCATGGACAAGCATACTTAAGTATAAAACCCTTTTCCTGCCACCAGCCATTGAAAGGTCTGGTCTAATTCATGAGAAAGAAGCAAAATTTCTGATGTCCAGAGGAAGCATTTAATATCTCCTCTTTCCAAATAACCTGAGCGACATGTTAGTATCCTAAGTAAGAAACATATTTTTTAAAAGTTGGTAATATTTTTGCTTCTCAAATTAGCTTTTGCATCTATTCAAGTTCTGAAGGATCCAAAACTAACCCTAATTGTAAGAGATTTTTTTGTTGTTGTTGAAATTAATCCTGAAAACAGGAGGGAAAAAAAAAAGAACCTAGCAAAAGCTTTCCAAAATATCCATGTGTCCCTTGAACATAATTCAAGGATTTGGTTTCTATAGTAAATATTTTTATCTTATCTGAAGGTTGAAAGTCATATGTACATTTTCCCCAACTTTCTAGAAATAGCTTTTTCACATCAATCAAAGATCTTTCTTCCTCCCCAGAGTCCCACCCTTTTTCTTTTTTTAACCTTTATTTCCTCTCTCTGAGTGGGAGAAACAATGATTGTTTTTCTAGATATTTCTAGACTATTTTCCTCAGCTGTTCCTGAGACTATCTTGTTCTCATCCATTTATAGCTCTTAGATCATTATTCATTCTCGGAAAATATTTACTGTGTACCTGCCACTTACCAGGCACTGATTTAAAAAACAAAACAAAACAAAACCTTGTCCTCCTTAAACTTCCTATTATGAAAAGAACTGTAATAAAGAATCACAAGCAATCACAGCAAGCAATGGAGATATACAGTTTATTAAGTTTCATGATAGGAGAAATTCACAGTGACGGAGGAACACATGCACATAGAAACAAGCCATCAGAACTTACTTTCAAAACAGAAAGAGACTCACAGACTTGGAGAACAAGCTTATGGTTGCCGGAGGAAAGAAGCGGGGAAAAGATAGTTCGGGGGGTTTGGGATAGACATGTACACTGCTATGTTTAAAATGGATAACCAACAAGGACCTACTGTATAGCACGCAGAACTCTGCTCAATGTCGTGTGGCAACCTGGATGGGAAAGGAGTTTGGGAGAGAATAGGTACATGGGCTTCCCTGGTGGCTCAGCTGGTAAAGAATCCAACTGCAATGTGGGAGACCTGGGTTCAATCCCTGGGTTGGGAAGATCCCCTGGAGAAGGGAAAGGCTACCCACTCCAGTATTGTGGCCTGGAGAATTCCATGGACTGTATAGTCCATGGGGTCACAAAGAGTCAGACACGACTGAGTGACTTTCACTTTCAGATACACGTGTATGTATGGCTGGGTCCCTTCATGTTCACCTAAAACTATCACAATATTGTTTGCTAATCAGCTATACTCCAATGCAAAATAAAAAGATATTAAAAAAGAAAAAGAAAAAGAAGTAAGCAGTCAAAGAAGACACCCTGGAGGAAGTGACATCTAAGTTCGCAGGGGGTTGGGTGGTGGCAGGGCACAGGGCAGCTCAGAGGTTAAGTGGACAGGCCTGACCTGTCAGTCTTGGTTCTGCTACATAATGGCTGCATGACTTTGGGCATGTCTCTGTTTCTTCTTATCTATGATAGCCTTGTTGTGTCGCTTTCAGGCTGCTAGGAGGATTAAGTAAGTTGAATACTTGCAAGAGCTCAGAGCAGAGCACAGCTCACAGCAATTGCTCCATGAATGTCAGCAGCCTCTATCACTATTAGACTGAGGCCTGAAGGTAAGTCATAAGAAGTAAGCTGGAAAAAGGGGACAGACAGTGGAGTTACTGAGGGAGCAGGACATGTGAGCCCTCTGTGGTGGGAGGGTTCATGGGTAATACAGAAACTGAAAAGAAATTCCATCCCTCTAGGATTAGGGTGTAGGTAAAGGAAAGACTCAAAAGCCTGTGAGGCGGCTGAGGAGATGAGCGTGCATGTGTGCTCAGTCACTCAGTTGTATCTGACTCTTTGCAACCCCATGGACTATAGCTCTCCAGGCTCTTCTGTCCATGGGATTTTACAGGCAAGAATACCGGAGTGGGTTGCCTTTACCTCCTCCAGGGGATCTTCCTGACCCAGGGATCAAACCCGCATCTCCTGTGTCTTCTGCATTGGCAGGCAGGTTCTTTACCATTGAGCAACCTGGGAAGCCCAAGAGGAGATCAGCAGGGGTGTAATTAAGGGCCTCGTAAGTCATCTTAGGGATTTGCACTTTATCCTACAAGCAATGGGGAGCTAGAAAGGGTTTTTTGTGTTTTTTTTTTTTAAATTGGAGTATAGTTGCTTTACAATGTTGTGTTAGCTTCTCCTGTACACGTGCAAATCAGCTGTATGTATACACATATCCCCTCCCTAATGGACCTCCCTCCCCCACCCCTCCAGCCCACCCCTCTCGGTCACCACAGAGCACCGAGCTGAGCTCCCACCACCTATCTATCTTACACATAGCAGTGTATGTATATCAGTGCTGCTCTCCCAGTTTGTCCTGCACTTTCCTTTTCTCCTGCGTCCACAAGTCCAGTCTCCATGTCTGTGTCTCTATTCCTGCCCTGCAAATAGCTTCATCTGTACCATTTTTTTAGATTCCACATATATGCTTTGATTTGCATTTTAGAAAGGCAGCTTCCTGTGTAGGGAAGATGGGGAGATGGGAGATGGGGAGATGACTTAGGAGACTGTTGTAGTCATCCCAGGAGAAGGCTGAGTCCGTCTGGAGACAAGCAGTGAGATGGAGACAGGATACAGTTGGATGGGCGTACGCTGACTTAACTTTTAGAAACTGAGTGGAGACTAGTGAGGTTCCCTGAGATAGGCTATGGAGAGGAGTGTGGAAAGATGGAGTCTAGTTCTTTTTGTATGTCTGTGTGTATGTGGATAAACAAAACAAGATTTGTTCTCACAATGGAATATTACTCAGCAATATACAGGAATAACTACTGATGACCAATACATACTGTGACGTAGATGAACCTCAAAAACATTGTACTAAGCAAAAGCTAGACACAAATGACTGTTTATGCATGGCCCCATTAATATGAAGTGTACAGAAAAGGTAAATTTACACAGATGGAAGTAAATTAGTGGCTGCCTTGGCTGGATTTAGGGGTGGTGAGTGACTGCAAATAAGCACATGGCAACTTTTTGAGGGGATAGAAATGTTCTAAATCTGTATTGCTGTGATAGTTGCATTCCTCTATAAATCTACTAAAATAACTGAATTGTGTGTGTATTGAACTTACGTAATTACAATGGGTAGATTTTACAGGATACACATTGAACCTCAGTGAAGCTGTTAAAGAAAAAGATCATAGGTTTAGGGACCAGAGTATTGGGATGATTTAGAAACATTTTATTATTGGAACCGGGGGGAAATTGTGGTAGGTTAAAATCTGACGGCTATATTCAACTACATACCTGTGATGAACTGAATAATGTCCCCATGAAATCCAATTCTGGACACACTGAGTGTGAAGTGGGTGGAGACAGAAGAGTGGAGTGTATATGAGGTCCCTTGAATAGACAGGTTCATAGAGACAGAATGTGGAATGCTGAGTCCCAGAGGCCGGGCAAAGGGGTAAGAGGGAGCCCAGGTTTCCTGGGTACAGAGTTTCTGTCTGGGATGATGGAAATGTTCTGGAGCTGGTCAGTAGTGACACAGCAATGGCATTATACTTCATATCACTGAACTGTACACTTCAAAAGGGTTAAATGGTAACTTTTATGTTACATATATTTTACCACAATAATAAGATAACGCACATAGGCTTTTATTTCTGGAAACATTTAGAAGAAAGGTCACTGAAAAAAAGTATAAAGGCTGACTCCATTAAGGTCTCTAGAGCAGGAGATGACCAGCATCTACATTTTTGAAAAGAGGTATGCTTTCCATTGTGTATATGTACCAAATCTTCTTTATCCATTCCTCTGTTATGGACATCTAGTTTGCTTCCATGTCCTGGCTATTGTAAACAGTGCTGCAATGAACATTAGGGTGCTGTATCTTTTGTAATTATGGTTTACTCAGGATATATGCCCAGTGGTGGGATTGCTAGGTCACATGGTAGCTCCATTTTTAACTTTTTACTTTTTATCCCTATTTTTAGTCTTTTTAATTAGGATTGATGTATATACTCTACCATGTGTAAAATAGGAATTTATATTGGGAATCTGCTGTATAGCACACAGAGCTCAGCTCAGTATTCTGTGAAGACCTAGAGGGGTGGGATGGGGTGGTGCGAGGGAGTCCAAGAGGATGGGATATATATACACACATAGCTGATTCACTTTGTCGTATAGCAGAAACTAACACAACATTGTAAAGCAATTATGCTCAAATTAAAAAAATGATTTTAATCAAAGAACAACAAAACCAACAATCAGATAATCCCTCATATTTTTCCTCTTGGGAGAAAATTGCTTTAAAAAAGCCCCAAACTTGAACTGAGTATAAAGAAAAAGGGACACAAACCTCAAACTGCTTAAAAACAAAGAAGGAATTAGAATGTGCCTTAGTCATGTCAAATTCAAATTCTGCCCAAGGGAAATTGATGGAGGAAAACAGTTAAGGACTCACTGGAGATTATGGATAATGTCTGTCATAATGTCTAAAGCCCCAAAGATAGAAACGATAAATGTTTCCTATGTTTTCCATGCAACAAAGTGGATAGTAAACTGGATGTTTTGCTAAAAGAAGAATATTTTGAATAGATGCTTTGTGTAACTAAGTCAGGGGTGGAGTGACAGAAAGGGCATTGAAATAAAAACATAAAAAGAGCCCTGGAGCAGCTTTTAAAATAACATACTTGAGCTTCATTGTTTGCTTGTTTATGTATTATTTGCTTGTAAGTGTTCCTAGAGGATATGTTCTCTAGAAACAACAGAAGTTTGTGATGACTTTAGGACTGTCAAATATACTTGATTACTGTTCCTCTGGGTTTATTTTTTACTGAGAAGATAATTTAACCAAAACATTAATCATGAGACTAGAGGTGTGCATAGAGAATTTGGTATTTCTCACATTTGTAAATGTCTTTCAAATACCCACATCACAACTGTTGTTAGCATTTCTTTAAAGGAATTATATTTCATTAGATGATAAAATCATTAGAATGTGCATGTTCCCAAGATGGTGCAGTTTTTGGAAACTAGCAGAATTTTAATAAACTTCAGTTAAACGAACCATACCCATCAGCAAGAATTTAAATAATACTCATTGTGCAGACTTCCATGAAAACGGCAGGCAAGACTATGCAAGTGTGAGACTTGGCCTCTGCCCTTAAATGTGAGTCTGTATATCTCTGAAACCAAGGGACTCTCTGTTATCCTTTGGTGTATTTATAATGATTTTCTATCACAACCCAAAGATATTCTGCATGGGAAGATTCATATTCTGATAAGGAAAGGAAAGCTATAAAAAGCATCAGGGTCAGTTTAACAAACAGAGGCACTTCAGGAATGGCAAATGACTAAAGCTTGGCTTTTTCTTGGTCGTGGTCCTGAAAAGGTAGACTAAGAAGAAAGAAAAAAAAAAAATGAATGCCTTTCGTTTCCAGTGCCTGTCTAGGCTCTTTTCAGTGCCCAGCTGGGATTGGCAGGACCTTCCTCCAAAAGCAGTAATGAAAACCAGACCTCCTGGGACCTGCTTGAAGCATAAAGGAGCTCAAAGTCAAGGCCAGAAAACAGCTGGGGTGGGTGGAAGTCAGCTTGGGGGTATGGTGATGGATCACATTGATGGGCTGCTTCTTTCAGACAGTGGTCTTTCTCGTTTCAGCTCCCAATCTTTGGTCACTTTATCTTTGCACTGTGGCCAAGAAAGATATGAATACTTACTTAAGGCCATCACTTTTCCTGGGCCATTGCTATCGTGCTTAACAAAATGAGGAGCCATCTTGTTTCCTTTTCCTAATGAAGAAACTCTCAGCTAAGATGACTTAACATGGATTTGATTTCAAAATACACCTAGCTCTTTCCTCGTTCAGATTACCTCCTGGCATTACCTTATTGCTGCGTTCAATCCCAACATAATCGGCCTCTTCTGGAATGATCACAAAGAGCTCAGCTTCGTAGGCACCTTCCCCTTCATTTCTCGCATTGATTATGAGCATAATGTGGTTTTCATCTCCAATGATGACCTGGTGCTTATCTCTAAAAATGCAGTTTAAAAAGAATCATTAGGTATGATATATCTCTGGATGCATGGATGTTTTATTTAAGGACTTAGAGGAAGATGTGAACATGCAAGACTGAGAAAAAAACAAGATTCATTGACATGAGGCGGTGATCAGAAGAATTAAAACTGTCTGGATGGGAAGGGTAGGAAAACACCCCAGGGTAAATGTTTAACCACCAGTTCTCCAAACTAGTGGTTACTGGTGGAGGGGGGAGGGGCAATACTGAGGTCAGGGAGTGGGAGACACACACTACTGGCTAAATTAGGCTCAAGGATTGTGTTGTACAATGTGGGGTATGTAGCCTGTAGTTTGTAATCACTAAAAATGGAAAGTAACCTTTAAAACCTATATAATAAATAAGTAAACAACCAGTTCTCAAAAAATAAAAATTAAAACTACGACCTACAGCATTTGCTGATTGCAGTGGTATAAATCCTCTCATTGTCATCAATTTTCAGCTACCCACATACTTAACAGTCTGCCAGCAAAAACTGAAAATTTCAAGATTCGGCTCACGAGCCAGAAGGAGGGAGCTTCAGCCCATCCATGAAAACCTCCCATAGGAGGAAGACAGACAGCAGGAAGAGAAGGAAAGAGGTGATTTAGAAAGTACGAGGAGGAGGCGTGGGCAACATAAAGGGGAACCTAAGAGGGAAGAAGAAGGCAGACAAAAGATCTCAAACAACTACTGGAAGATTGGGGGGTATTTTGAAGAAATTTAATTCCCTCCAAACTTCTAATCGAACCAGCATTTGGAAAAGCCTACTTTTGACCCTTAATCGAAGATATTGCTTTGGACACTCGCTAAATTATGAAATTTGGAAAAGGTCCCAATGAGCGGTTACCAAGAAGATTCCACACTGGCAGTGAGATAGGTCCTGGGGCGGGTCTGGGTTGAAGGAGGTGGGGAGGAGCACATTTTTACTGGGTGCTCTTTGATTCCTATTTGATTTTGTGACATCTTCAGCTTTACTTCATCAAGTGCCACTAACATTTTTTTCTCCATCAAATCAAAACTGCTTTTGTTTTGACCATCTTAAAGATGCCTCTAAGTCACAGAGTGCTGCAGAAATGGGTTCAGCAAAGATGTGGATGGAACCGGCTTGTCTGAATCCTTTGTCCACAAGACAGAGGCAAATAAAGTTTCTTCCTATGCTTTTTCTGCCATAGGATATTTACCCCTCAGACCTATTTCTTCCCCTAATACAATGCAGTCAGAACCAGGGCTGGACTGCTGTGTCTCCATCACAAGCCACCGAGAAGTCCTTCGATTCTTTTTTTTCTAATGAAATAGTTTGTAATTTATTCTTTAGACTATTCCAATAGTACATTTCTTGGATAAGAATGTTTTGTTTAAACTTTTTGATATAGGGAGTTTTCATGGTATTGTAACACAAAAAAGGATAAGATTCCATCTGATGACAAGTTGATATCTGTGACAAGCTAGTTTGCATACATACCCTGGTCATGGCTAAATAAGGTGAAAATTAAACAAGCCTTTACAAAGGGTATAGAATTCTAATGCCAGAGTTCAGAAAGTACTACCTTGTGTATTCTAATTGCCATTCCTTTTTAATTATTAGAAAGTATAACATTTAAATTTAATAAATTAAGATATTTTTACTGCAAGAAATAATCACATTATCTGTAATGTGCCCCTTGAATGCTTCTATGTGCCCCATGAATGCTTCTAAGTGAAAATGCAGTTTCTATTTCTTTGCTGTTTAGTCCCTAAGTCGTATCCAACTCTTTGTGATCCTGTGGACTGTGGCCCACCTGCTTCCTCTGTTTGTGGGATTTCCCAGGCAAGAATACTAGAGTGGGATTTCCCAGGCAAGAATACTAGAGTGGATTTCCATTTCCTTCTCCAGGGGCTCTTTTTGACCCAGGGATCTAACCAACATCTCCTGCATTGGCAGGCAGATTCTTTATCACTGAACCACCAGGGAAGCCATAAACTTTTAATTAAATATTTTAAGAAGTCTTAAATGATGAGTTATATGAATCAACTGGGGAAAACGCTAGAATTTTTGATAGTAAAGGTTTATTCAGAATTGAAA
The DNA here is from genome assembly GCF_032452875.1 of Bos javanicus. Classification (NCBI taxonomy): domain Eukaryota; kingdom Metazoa; phylum Chordata; class Mammalia; order Artiodactyla; family Bovidae; genus Bos; species Bos javanicus. The sequence goes on from NC_083880.1 coordinate 30,209,978, forward strand.
CAATTTCACTTCCTATTAAAAAACATACTTTTGTGTGTGTGACATAAAAAAAAAACACTTTTAAGACAATTATTGATTCACATGCACTTGTAAGAAATAACACTGAGATCCCATGTGCCCTTTCCTCAGTTGCCCCCAAAGGTAACATCTTTAAAACTATAATGAATCCTATTAACAGCATACGGCCATTTAAAAAAAAAATGCATTTGTTTACTATTTACTTGGCTGTATTGGATTGAGTGGTAGAGAGCAGGATTTTTCATTGCCACACAGGGACTTTCTCATTGTGGTGCCCGGGTTTAGTTGCTCCACAGCATATGGGATCTTGCTTTCCCCACCGGGGATCCAGCCCATGTTCCCTGCACTGCAAGGTGGATTCTTAACTACTGGACCACCAGGGAAGCTCCAGGACACTGCCCTTTGATTGCTATTTGATTCTGTGACATCTTCAACTTTACTTCATTATGTGACATTAACATTTTTTTCCCAGTAAATCAAAATCACTTTTGTTTTGACCTGCCAATGTAGGGAGGGCTTCCCTGGTGGCTCAGATGGTAAAGACTCTACCTGTAATTCAGGACACCCAGGTTCAATCCCTGGGTCAGGAAGATCCCCTGGAGAAGGAAATGTCAACCCACTCCAGTATTCTTGCCTGGAGAATTCCATAGGCAGAGGAGCTTGGCAGGCTACAGCCCACAGGGTCACAGAGTCGGACACCACTGAGTGACTAACAATGGGTTCCCTGCATTGCAAGGTGGATTCTTTACCACTAAACCACCAGGGAAGTCCCAGGACACTGCCCTTGGATTCCTATTTGATTTGTGGTATCTTCAGCTTTACTTCATTGAGTCACATTAACATTTTTTTTCCAGTAAATCAAAATTACTTTTGTTTTGACCATTTTAAAGATGCCTCTAAGTCATAGGGAGCTGCAAAAACAGGTTCAGCAAAGGTATTGATGGAACCAGCCTGTCTGAATCCTTTGCCCACAAGACGGAGGCAAATAAATATAACCGGAACCACCCAGAGATGAGTTAACTTCGAACAAAAACATTTCCCCCTACTTTTCCTGAAAGATGAAACAGCCCAGGCAATGTCTTAGGGTGTCTCACTTGACACCAATGACAAAGATACTGACCCAAACCACAGGCTAGCCCAAAGGGTAGCTGAGCTCAAGAATTTCAGGCAGCACATTTTGGGTAGTAGTTGGAAGTATATACTTTCTCCAGGGAAGCTTTAAATAAACACCTGTATTCCATTAGATAAAATGGACAAGTTTATTTATTTAAACTTACGGTCTAGCTGACAGCTTCAAGTCAGGAATGCACATGTTATCTTCTCCGCAGTCGACCAGGATGTGAGCCTGAGTTGTGCAAACATGTATCAGAAAGAATCTGACAAAACCCACATCCCATCCTTTTTTTGAAAATTATGAATGATCCCACAAGTTAAACCAAAGATTTCCTTGCATATCTGCTTGAGTCCACCCAGCTAGAAATTGTGTTTGGCAGTGACCTTCCCATATAGGTTAGTTTACTTAAGAGCCCGATTCCAATTCAATCTGAAATGTCTGTAAAGAATGCTACTCTGGCAGTGTTTTGAGGATTACAGGCTGTATTGCTTCTATTACAGTCACATTTTGAACAAATTAAATCTTGGTTGCACAAGGGGAAGGGCTTCCGAAAACACAGGGATGCGGTCTTTCAAGAAACGTGTTCGGAAAATCTCCCAAATGTTATAAGCGTGTGTGCAGGAATGAAAACAAAATGGGACGGATTTTGTCTTAAGGTCATGGGAGCAGTGCCCAGGGCCTGACTGAGATTATACCATCCAAGATGGTCCAGGACCTACCTGTTCAGTAACAACATTGTCTCTGTAGTAGTTCAATATTGGTTTCACCTCCAGACCTTCTTGAAAAGTGGATTCATCCAAACTGTAATTCAAACTAATGTTGATTGGAGATAATTTGTCTCGGAATTCAGTCTCATCCTAGAGAAAATAATCACAAACTCAAGAAAGGCTCTGTAAAATGGCTGCAAGATGTTAGCTGCTGAAAGGCAGGCAACATTTGATTTCACTCAATGCAAGTGAATGATGAAGTAATTACCACCCCAGCGGGCTTAGGCACATGCTGATGGATGTAGCACAGAAGAGCCAGCTTCATGAATCTATGTTCAGAGATGGGGTCATTTAGAGCTGTGCCTTTGATGAAATACATACTTCCAGTGGCAATCTTTAGGTTCTCCAGGTCTTCAACAACTCACACGAATGGGTCAAATCACATAGTTAAAAGCTTATGTTTGTGCTCAGACATGTCTGACTCTTTGTGACCCCATGGACTGTAGCCCGCCAAGCTCCTCTGCCTATGGGATTTCCCAGGCAAGAATACTAGAGTGGGTTTCCATTTCCTTCTCCAGGGCATCTTCCCAACCCAGGGATGGAACCCGGGTCTCCTGCATTGTAGGCAGACTCTTTACCACTGAGCTGCCACAGAAGCTCTATACATAAAAAACAGATGCACAGTAAAAGTCACTGAGAGTTTCATGAACTGGGATTTTTATTTTGATGAGGTCGGCAGAATTTATAAGCCCTCTTGTGCTCAGAGAAAGAAAACCTCTCGATTCTCTTCCTTTCTCATCATTTATTTAAAGTCCTCATTCGTATGAATTTCAAAACACCTTCAGAACATTTGAAGTTCCCTTAGAAAAGAACCAGAACTTTGCTGGGAGTGAGGGGGTAGCTCCAGCAATAAGGTCTGGGCACACAGAAGCTCCCAAACTGTGGAGTAGGCATGCCAGCCTTCAGATGCATGCCAGCATCAGTCATAATGAGACACAGGGGTCGTGCTGGCTTTTCATTCCAGAATGTGTTTTTTAAAATTAACTTTTATTGGAGTATAGTTGTTTTACAATGTTGTGTTAGTTTCTGCTGTACAGCAAAGTGAATCAGCCATACATATACATAGACCCCTTCTTTTTGGATATCCTCATTCAGGTCACCAAAGAGCACTGAGTAAGGTTCCCGGAGCTATACAGTAGGTTCTCATTAGTCATCTACTTTATTTTTAAACTCTGCTTTCTGTGGGTTTTCCATTATTATGTCCCCTCAAAGAGAAGACCAACTGAAAAGAGTCTTTACCACCTTACCATTGGTAAGAAGATGAAATAACTGTATCATACATATTTTGGATTTTTAATTTAATAGAGGCTTAGGAGTTATTGTAAAAATACATTGCCTTACAACCTAAATGTCCATCGACAGAGGAATGGATAAAGAAGTGGATAAATGTGGTACATTTATACAATGGAATATTACTCAGCCATTAAAAAGAAGGAAATAATGCCATTTGCAGCAACATGGATGGACGTAGAGGTTGTCAAACTGAGTGAAGTTAAGTCAGAGGAGAAACATCGTATGACATCTCTTATAGGTGGAATCTAAAAAGAAATTATACAAATGAACTTACAAAACAGAAAGAGACTTGCAGACTTCGAGAAGGAACTAATAGTTGCCTGTACACACTACTATATTTAAAAATGGATAACCAACAAGGACCTACTATGTAGCACAAGGAACTCTGCTCAATGTTATGTAGAAGGCTGGATGGGAGGAGAGTTTGGGGGAGAATGGCTACATGTATAGATATGCCTGAGTCCCTTTGTTGTTCACCTGAGACCATCACAACATTGTTACACTCCAATATAAACTAAAAAGTTTTTTTAAAAAGAACGCATTGCTTTAAAAATATAATTATAACTTACATTCAATAAAGCCTGTGACTGCCTCACCCTTTTCCTGAGTTGGCTCAGAGATGCACCTTGATAAAATCTGGCCAAACATCCTCATGCAGGATAAAAGTTCAAATAAATTGTGTCTGACTTTCGTGTTTTAGGGAAGGGGAGGAAGAAATGAAAACCACCTGAGTTAGTATTAAGACTAAGAGTATATTCAAAACAAGAAGCAGCTTAGCAGAAATTAATGCAACATTATAAATCAACTACAATAAAAAATTAAAAGGAAAAAGAAAAAGAAGCAACTTAGGAAGTAACGGCAATATATTATCAGGTTGACTGAAGTCAGGCTCAACATAGGAGTGTGTGGTCCTCAAGTTTCCTCCAATCAAGTGAAAATAGGTGTGGGTCTGTGAGAACCACTGCTGCTGCTGCTTAATCATTTCAGCTGTGTCCAACTCCGTGTGACCCTATGGACTGCAGCCTGCCCGGTTCCTCTGTCCATGGGATTCTCTAGGCAAGAGCACTAGAGTGGGTTGCCATGCCCTCCTCCAGGGGATCTTCTCTACCCAGGAACTGAACCCAGGTCTCCTGCATTGCAGGCAGATTCTTTACCATTGAGCCACCAGGGAAGCCCATGAGAACCACTGTGATGGTTTAAATGGACAAAAATGATTAGAGTTTTGATTTGAATGTGAGAGGCCAAAAAGGTTTGATTCTGAAACACTTACTCGAAGGTAAACGATAAAATCCTGGCACTGGAGGGATTTCTGCCCTTTTATCACGAGAGGGAAGATGAGATGTGACTGATGGTTATCAAGGAAGAGTGTACGTTTAATGGCTCCTTTTTGTTTCAGGGTGTCTAACTGCACCTCAGCGGTCAGGCCTAAAGGACAGAAAGACGTAAAGCAAATATAATCCAGAAAGGAAAAGTATTCAGTGAATGCAATGCTTTATCAGAGAGAATTCCCATTTCACCTTGCTTATTCAGGAAACATTTTTGCCATAGTTGGGATCACAAACAATACATGAGCTGTGTAGATTTGATAAAATACTCCCCAAACTTAAAAACTTGTTTTATGATGGTTTTACACAGTCATTTCCCCCCATAATTGTATCTGTTTTTATAGACAATACCAATTATTCAAGGAGTATTTAGGTAGAAGTTCCCATATATATAACAGAAATTTTTGTGTGAATAAAGAGCTCTTTGAGAGTTTCACGTGGTCTATGCAGTGAAGTGCTTGTGTTTAATTGCTCATCATATCCGACTCTTTGTGACCCTATGGACTGTAGCCTGCCAGGCTCCTTTGTCCATGGGATTTTCCAGGCAAGAATACTGGAGTGGGTTGCAATTTCCTCCTCCAGGGGATCTTCCTGACCCAGGAATCAAACCTGTACCTCCTGCATTGCAGGTGAATTCTTTACCCACTGAGCCATCGGGGAAGTCCACTTACTAGTGAATTTTCTTAATATGGTAGAGGAATAGAAAATGAAAATATGCTCACCTATTGTGTTTGCAATGTTCTGGCCTGCCACAGATGCACACACTTTTAAAGAAAAGCTAGAGAAAATAATAGTTAATAGTTTTCTGGTTAACAAACTTTTCAGTCTGAAGCAGCAATCTTTCTTTTCCTCACCCCAGATAAACAAATATGTTATTTTTCCTCTATACATCTGTTAGTACACACACAATTAAACAAATAAATATGCACATATTTATTATTTATTGATTGATATATATATATATCTTACAAGTCTAATACAATTAAGAAAGGTGATATTATTACATAGGAAGGTAATACTTAGAAATATTACTAGAGGTCAACTAATTTAATCAGTGGATTCATTAATCAATTACTTGCTGTCTTTATTCAAGAAAGACATATAAATATCTTCCATGTGCTAGGAAGTAAAGAATTGGGCAGAATAGTAAGGGGGCAGCTTAGTGATACAGCCTGGAGGTGACCCCAGTTTGAGGAATCTGAAGGAATCTGGCATGTTTGGTGCATTAGAGCAGGACCAGGAAGCTGAGGAAAGTGAGGCTTGGTCGATCAGTAGGGAACAGGACTTTGAAAATCACATTAAAGAATTTGGATTAAGAGGTGCAAACTTGTAGGTAAAAAATAAGCTACCAGGACATATTGTACAACATGGGAAACATAGCCACTGTTTTATAATAACTATAAATGGAGTATAACCTTGAACAATTGTGAATCACTATACTGTATACCTGTAATTTATATAACATTATACATCTACTACACTTCAATTAAAAAAAAAAAAAAGAATTTGGACTTAATTCAGAGAGGCATGGAGCATCACAGTACAATGAACCAGAATCCACTTTTCTTGGAAGCAGATGGGGACTCGGCAGTTATTTGCCAGGGCTGGGATATAATTTGAGACAGAGAGATACCAGAAGAGGAAGGGAAAAGAAAGAAAATGGGGAGAGGAGAATGGCTGTCTCAGGCTCTGTAGGCACAATGATACTGTGTGTAAGGACAATAAAGAGAGGATGGAGGGGACTTCCCTGGGGATCCAGTGGTTAAGGCTCTGTACTCCCAGTGCAGGGGGCCTCAGTTCAATCCCTGGTCGGGGAACTAAGATCCCACATGCTGCCTGGCATGGCCAAAAAAAGAGAGAAGATAGATATGCAAGAGAGAGCTTTATAGTTTTTCCTTGAATGTGCTTAAACCCAATCCGGGGAGGGGCCTGCTGTGGCTTATAGGACAGCCTGCACTTGGATCTGGCCATGGAGAGAATGAAGACTGGCCAGTGGTCTCTGCCTGCCTGTTGCTTGTGCTAAACTCCCTACAGAAAAATGTCAAGCTCTAAAAGCCAGCATTCACGAGGAGGCTTTTTCACATTTCTAAGGAAGTGAAAATACAAGAAAATACTTAAGTATGATTTAATGACAGCCTTAACATTGTTTATTAGTAAATACTATAGTATGATTTGAACATTTCTACAGAATCCAAAAGGAGTAAATAATCCCTCGTTGTGCTTTAATTATGTGTCAGCTTCCTGTGTCAAATATAATGAAGATGTGTCACATCTGGGATTCATCGAGCTGCCGTGACCTCAGTCAATGTCTCCCTTCAGGGTAAATAATTTGCCACATACCATTAAGCCAAACATTTCCCGAGACGTCTCTGCTATTTCAAGTGTTTGTACCACTTCCCCAGAGAAATCACAAATTCCAGCCCACTTCTACTTCAGTTGGAATTACTCAAGAAAGACGAATAGTGAATCACATCTTTAAATTTTGTAGCAGGTCTGGCTTTCAAAGCTGGAATTTTTTTCTGTGTCCGACTTTATTTGGAAGTACTTGGTTACGTGTTAAGATTGTACATTGGCTTTTTTTTCTGTTCATCCTTACACGAAACAAACAAAACTCATTAGCTTGCATAAGATAAATTCGTATTTGTAATAAAATGATCTATATGTAGATTGAAATAATTTTACATACAGTATTTTGTTTAACACAATTAAGAAACAGAAAAATTTTTGCAAAATTAAGTTATGAATGTGAACATTATCTCCTCTTTGGGAGAAGAATTTGATTGAGAAATGATGTTATCAGTTGAAGGGTTACTTTTGATTTACGAATTATGTGTGTGTGTGTTTGTGCGTGCGCTCAGCCGCATCCAACTCTTTTGCGACCCCGTGGACCAGAGCCTACTAAGTTCCTCTGTCCATGGGATTTACCAGGCAAGAGTACTGGAGCGGGTTGCCATTTCCTTCTCCAGGGAGTTATCCCAACCCAGGGACTGACCCTGCGTCTCCGTGTCTCCTACATCACATTAGTGCCACTTGGGAAGCTCCGTGAGTGTTACTCTAAACTTAGTTCCCCCTCTCTGTTACCTTTATATCATTAAGTGGATGATTTTAGCTTTTTCATACTGAATTATTGATAACAGCAGTCCAACCTACACATTTTGTTTACAGATGTTTTTAAGCCAAAAAAAAAGAGTTGCCAAGTTATAACTTGCACAGCACTCTGTTCTGACGGAAAAAGAAAACCTCACTGAAATATTCATTCTGAATTTAGAAAAATATTTCTCTTCTATATAAACACACACATGTACATCATGTGTATATTGTTTTTTGGCCACGCAGCATGTGGGATCTTAGTTCCCCGAACAGGGATCGAACTTGCATCCCCTGCAGTGGAAATGTATATAGTCTTAACCACTGGACTGCCAGGAAGTCCCCACCATGTTTTATGAAACAGATTATTAAGTACACTTACAGGTATTCATCTAATTACAATAAACACTTGAGTTGTTGGGGAAAGCTGTGAATGATTATTAAATTATAATTAAAAATTTAGACTGTTGGGCTATACTTCTGGTGCATCAGAAAGCAGGAAAGTATATCACAAATCCTCTAACACTAGTCCTAACCTGATGCAACAATGGTTGGAATAATTATACTGTGAAGTAATGGTGTTCATAGCCACGTATGGAGGAGGAAGAATGAAATAAATGTGAAACAGGACTTAAAAATACAAAGCACTTCAGTTTTCAATCAAGCTAATTCAATACTCTTTCAATGATAGCTAATAATAGATTTTACATAAAGTTAGGTGTAACTGAAAAGTTTTTTTCAAATTTGAAAAGGGGACAGTTTATGAACTTCTACATTTGTAAAATATTTTTTATTAATTTTAATTTTTCTCATTCAATAACAATTATATGAATATTTATAGGCTGGCTTTATTTTGTTTTCTAGTTTAGAAATGCAAGTAGCAGAAACTTTATAAACCTACATAGCTGTTTGAAAGGTATAGAAATTCTCATTGAGGGAAATGGAGAACTATTTCCCAGTTAGAGGTTGACTTAATAGTTTTAATATGTACAATATAAAATTATACCAAATACAGACAAAAACTACAGAAAAGAAAATCAACAAATACCTTTCAATCATTTTGGAAATACTGGACTAAATTCCTATAATAAATCTTAAAAAGTATTTGAGAAACACATTTGAGACTGAACCCGCAGTTAATTTCGCATCTTCTAACACTCTGAGCCACTCATTCAAAATTTTTTCATGTGAAAATGAAACATCTTTCAGAAAATGGATGCAACAGAACCAAACAAGTAACTGTTATTTGCCCACATAACAAATTGTATTTTATCTAAGTAATCTGATTTAATGCAACACGAGTTCATGAAAAAAAATTCTTGTTGAAAAGTAATATTCTTTCCACAAGACCAAACAGATCCTATGATCTGTTGAAAACACCAAAAACTTTAAAAAAAATTCAAAAACCAAAAAATCCCTAGAAAAGATAATCTAGTTCATAGGAAGATTTTACACCAGAGTGTGCCCTACACATATGCTTTAAAGAACTCAGTCTAGAAGTCCGTTCAGTCATGAACGTGCAAACAGAGACATGGGGACACATGCTCAAGTAGTCCTCATTCTTCCTTTCGTATTCATTTCATCCAGGGTTCAGAGAGATGCTGGCTTTTTCACATATTTCCTCAGAGCAGGCTTTCATTATAATACTTTATGGTTTCATACCCTTTTAAATGTGCCCAGGGCATTTCCCAGTTACTTTCAGAAGCTCGTTGAGGGGAAGACAGTCCTCCCCAAATTGAGAGGTCCCAGGAAAGAAATTCTTCAAGGTCGTCCACACCCCTTATCCTCCACCCTTAAAGGCTCTGATTCCTGTATGAACCCCTGTCCAGAGGCCGTGAGCAACATGCTGAAACTGGCTGGGAATACATTCTATAACAGTGGTCCTCAACCTTTTTGGCACAAGGAATTGATTTCGTGGAAGACAGTTTTTCCACGGAGCAGGGGTTGGGGGAGATGGTTTCAGGATGATTCAAGGGCTTACATTTACTGTGAACTTTGAAGTGAAGTGAAGTGAACTCACTCAGTCGTGTCCGACTATTTGCAACCCCGTGGACTGTAGCTGGCCAGGCTCCTCTGTCCATGGGATTCTCCAGGCAAGAATACTGGAGTGGGTTGCCATTTCCTTCTCCAGGGAATCTTCCCAACCCAGGGATCAAACCCTGGTCTCCCGCATGGCAGGCAGATGCCTTATCCTCTGAGCCAGCAGGGAATTCCCTGTGAACTTTACTTCTAATCTAATGCTGACGCTAGTTTGACAGGAGGTACCGGTCCACAGTCTGGAGGTTGGGGACCCTTTTTCTAAGGGTCTAGACTGATGTGTTCTGCATTCTGACTTTCTCAGGAGCTGACCATATCATCTGAGTTATGCCATGTCTTCTAGGAAATGGGGGCAGATCTAAAACACTCCAAATATTTGTTGATTTTTTGGAGTGTGTGTGTGTGTTCAGTCGTGTCTGACTCTTTGCGACCCTGTACACTATAAACCGCCAGGCCCCTCTGTCCATGAGATTCTCCAGGCAAGAATACTGGAGTGGGTTGCCATTTCCTCCTAAAGGGGATCTTTCCAACCTGAGGATTGAACTCTCCAACCCAGAGATTGGGGCTTCCCTTATAGTTCAATCAGTAAAGAATCTGTCTACAATGCAGGAGACCCAGGTTCGACTCCTGGGTCGGGAAGATCCCCTGGAGGAGGAAACAGCAACCCACTCCAGTATTCTTGCCTGGAGAATCCCACAGACAGAGGAGCCTGGCGGGCTACAGTCCATGGAGGCATAAGAGTCGGACACAACTTTGTGACTAAACCACCAAACCACCCAGGGATCAAGATGTCTCTGGCATCTCCTCTGTTGCAAGTGGATTTTTTACCACTAGCGCCACCTGGGAAGCCCTGGATGTTGCACAGAACTTTAAAAAGCGGGTTTGTTGCCCCAGACTAGTGACTGTGTGAGAAGTGTGGAGCAATTGGAGATGTTTACTGGGTCCTACCCTGTGCAGATGGTAGGGGGTGAGGAACTATTGGAATCTATAGCAAAAGGGGTCTTACATGGTACCTGTATTTTAAAGACCAAAAAGTCATGATCCTTGGGAGGGGGAGTAGTTTTTTTTTTTTTTTTTGGATTTCTTTTTTTTTTTTCTAATTTTATTTTATTTTTAAACTTTACATAATTGTATTAGTTTTGCCAAATATCAAAATGAATCCGCCACAGGTATACATGTGGATTTCTTGATCTCGGTTTGGACAGTGGTTTTGTCTGTGTTCCAATTTTGTTCTAATGTCAGAGGGTGAGTCAGGGTGATGGTATGGTTGAATTGTGTGGAGATGTTACCAATAGGATACCCCTGTGGGTGTCTGCCTTCAAAGCAGAGAGGTATGTTATAGCCTCTGTTAAATTGGTTATAACATGCCCAGGTTGTGGGTTTGATAAGTTGCCAGGAATGAGTTCTATACGTCCTTTTAAAATCTGGAGAAAGAAGGGTCCTACATAGTCGGGCCCAAAAGTTGTGGTTCTGGGGTCAAGCTGGGCAATTGCATAGGCTGAGACCCTGGGCCAAGCTTGTGTCTATATCAGAGAATATTACCCTAAAGCATTACCCAATAAGACAGACCTCTGACCCTGGAGAACCTACATACTGAGAAGCAAACTGGCAGTTCCTTGAGCTGTGTATGAGATCATAGCCCCCCAAATATAGGTGAGGACACAAAAATCTCTATAACATTTACCTTCCATCTCATTGTACATGTGAGGTTATAAAACTTACATCTGTCTTCAGCACAGAAAGTGAGTAATCTGACCCATTATTTAAAAAAAAAAAAGACAATACGTATGTCTGGAAAGTGTTTATAAGCATATGCAAATCAAGATTTTTTTAATTATATTTTCAGTTTGTTTAATGTTGGTTTTAGTAGGCCAAGATTTTAAAAGAACTCCAAGATTCGCTTGGCTGGGAATTTTCTCAGGTTAGTTTTGTTTTTCATCTCATGTGGTGCCTGAAGATGGAGACATACCCTTCATACAAGTCGACAGCGAAAGATCAGCATTGTGTCAGTTACTTTTTTTTTTAATAGACTAACTCCTGGCTACTCGGATGTGGTGCTCAGACTGGCAACATCAACACCACTTTGGAGCACCTTCAGAAACATAGTCTCACGTCCCGCGCCTGATTTATGGCCCCCGAAGTGCAGGTTCACGAGATTCCCAGGTGATCTGAGTTCACACAAGAGGGCAAGAAGCACTGTAGAAACTCACCAGGCCACAGGTGCCACTGATTCTGGAATCAGGCAGGTTTTGTTTTCCAGATTGATGATCACCGGCTGCAGGAGAAGTTGGGCCCCCACCGTCACAACCGGCCTCGCTCTGCAGGGAGAAGATGCACGGCTTTAACCAGTCCCGCGAGCAGCAGGCAGAAGCCACTGCCAACATTCCCAGCCCCAGTGCCAAGAGTTCCCCTCACTGCGTGAACAGGTGGGCTCAGGATTCAACCAGCTACGTTCAGACACCTCTGGTTGCTCGTGAATATTATGGAGCTGTGAGACCCTGGAGCAAAGCCGCATTCACGGACCTGCTCTGTCTATGGAGTGCTCACACTATTTTGGTGACATGGCTATGAAATACTTCCCTGGGATCTGCTAGTCTATCCACATTCACATCTGAATATGAAGAAATACATCCTCCTACAGTCACTTGTGTCACACCTGTAAGTACTTGAATTTTTATTTATTTGGAGGTGCCAGGTCTTAGTTGTGCCATGTGGGGTCTAGTTCCCTGACCAGGGATTGAACCTGGGTTCCGTGTGTTGGTAGTATGGAGTCTTAGCCACGGGACCACCAGGCAAGTCCCTGCATAGGCACTTTTAAATGTTTTTTGCTTTGTTATTTTTTACTTTTTAAAAAAATTTATTTACTTTTAATTGAAGGATAATGGCTTTAAAATATTGCATTGGTTTCTGCCATACATCAACATGAATCAAGCCATAGGTATATACATGTCCCCTCCCTCTTGAACCTCCCTCCCACCTCCCACCCCATCCCACCCCTCTAGGTTGTCACAGAGCATCAGTTTGAGCTCCCTGACTCATACAGCGAATTCCCTACGGCCTATTATACAGAGTGAAGTAAGTCAGATAAAAACAAGTATCGTATATAAACTCATGTATATGGACTCTAGAAAGACGGTACTGATGAACCTATTTGCAGGGGAGCAGTGGAGACGCATAGAGAATACACGTGTGGACACAGCGGGAAGGAGAAGGCGGGACACATGGAGAAAGTAATGTGCAAACATACACACCACATGTAAAATAGATGGCCAGTGGGGATTGTTAAATGTTGATTGGCAATGTTCTAGCCAAGCTTTGCAGATTGACCTAAACCCTTGAGGGTGGGTGGACTCATTCTGTGCTTCATACAGAGCAATGGTTCTCCAGTCCTGATTGCACAACAGAAGCAGCCAACAGCTTTAAAACAGAAACCAGACCCAGGCTCATCACAGAGCAATTGAATCAGAACCCCCGGGGGTCAAGGCCAGGCACCCGAATGTCAAACACACCCTCCAGGTGATTCTGTTGTGCAGCCGAGCTGGAGGAAAGGGACTAATACAGAATAAACTCAATTCCAACCACCTAGGTGAGGATAAACCAGACAAGAAAGTAAATCACTGGGAAAGGGAATGGGGCAAATTTTTAAAGCTTGGTGCCAAGACAGGAGAGCTGGGAGCCAGATCTCCAGATGACAATGTGAGATGATGCCATGGTGCTTAAGTTTTCCTCTGACAGGTGGTAGGGCTGGGCCATGGGGCAACGCGTTGTTTAGGGCACTGCTTTAAAGGATTTCATGATTACCATAATGGCGCCTAGTGGGAATTTTCCTAAACTCCTGTATACTATCTGTACACTGTTAGGTGATTTTTATTTTCAATATTGTGTGAGCTCCAGGCCTTGGAAAAGCAGGTTAAACAGGATTAGACACACAAGACAGAGTGTGATGTAGGTCTGATCCCTGGGAATGAACAACGAAAGAAAAGGCAACCTGGGAAAGAAGCTCCAGCTGGGGCACTCGGGGAGGAGGGTCTTAAGCCAAAGTTGCCTGTTTGTGGAGCTCCAGGTGGGCCTGTTTGTATCCCTATTGTGTCCAGTAATCGACTGGGAGCCGTTTATGGGAAACAGGGCCTTGTTGCAAATGTAGATTCAGAGCATAGTGGCTGGACCACGAGACAACTGCACTCCATCAGCTCCAAGTGCCTCTTGCCTGGAAAATCCCATGGACGGAGGAGCCTGGTAGGCTGCAGTCCATGAGGTTGCTAAGAGTTGGACACGACTTAGGACTTCACTTTCACTTTTCAGTTTCATGCAATGGAGAAGGAAATGGCAACTCACTCCAGTGTTCTTGCCTGGAGAATCCCAGGGACGGGGGAGCCTGGTGGGAGGCCATCTATGGGGTTGCACAGAGTCGGACACGACTGAAGCAACTTAGCAGCAGCAGCTCCAAGTGCTGCTGCTTCATGGCCACAAACACAGTCCCATTCCTTCCTGTACTTTGAGCATTTCAATCACCTGATTCTCTACTCCCTAAAATGGAGAGCGGCTGGTATACATCAACCCTCTGAGGATGTCTTAGTACTGATGGTGATAATCCTACCTCCTTGAGGAAACCAACTTTAGAATTCCTAGGGGAGTTGACCTAGGTTTGTGCTAGGTCATGTGCCCAGAACACCTGGATCAGCTCTCTGCCTTTTGATACCTTACCTGGTGTCTTACATTCCTGTAACACTTTTTTAAACATGAAAACAGAATCTCAATTTTTGATCACTGCCTACTGGTTACTTATTCTGTTTACTTTACATGCACAGTCTCAATCCTTTTAACAAAATAACTTTATAATGTAAGTATTATGCCCATTTGACATATGAAAAAAAAAATCTGAGGCTCAGAAGGTTACAGAAACTTGCCCAAGAGTACAAATGGGTGAGTGTCTGGAATGGCCAGGTTTTTCTTTCTTTTTTTTTTTTTTTAAGCAACACAAATTTATTGACACCAAGGGATCAGGAGAAGCATGTTTTATCTGAAAGCTCTAAGGAAGGATTCATTCAGGGGTCTCTCCTAGCTTCTGAAAGTTCTTCACTTGTGGCAGCCTAACTCCAATCTTCACATGGTCTTCTCCTTGTATGCATGTCTGTCTCTTCACCGTGCATTCTTTTTATAAGAACAACAGTCAAATTGGATTAGAGGTGCAATGGCTAGGTATTTTAAAATCCAGATCTGTCATATTTGAATTGTTCAATGCTTGTTTTTGGAGACTACCAATTCTTGGATAGTATTTCTATTCCCTAATTTAGTGTCCACATTTGATTACAAAGGCCAGGGTACATAATACCATTCCCCTGCCCCACCTTCCTTATGTATAAGCACATTTTAATTCATTTCCAAAGCAAAGAGAAGTATTTACATTGAGGGCCATCTAAAAAATGTGTCATTTTGTAAGTTCCACTAAGATCCATATCTTATTTAACATTATGCTAGTAGAGGCTGGAAGTTTGGTCATGAGATATGAGAACAAAAACAGAAAGGTTGAAAGAAAGGGAAAAATACTGAGGGGAAAATATTCCTCCAAACTTTAAAAAAAGCATCTCAATGTTCTCCAAAAGAAATAATTTAAGGCAAAACCAAAAACAAAGAGGAAATGCATCTGAAACAACTAGAAGAATGTGTCCATCAATGAAGAAATAAAGATACATATTCAACAGAATACTATTCAGCCACAAAAAGGGAAATCTTGCCTTTTGGGACAACACAGAAGGACCTTGAGAGTATTATGCTTAGTGAAAAATTCAGAAAAGGACAAATATCATATGATCTCACTTATATGTACAATCTAAAAACAAAAATCAAAATCACAAGATGAACATATAGATACAGGGAACAGATTGGTGGTTGCCAGAGATGGCAGTGAGAGGGGGTGATGGAAATGGGTGAAAGTGGTCAAAAGTACAAACGTCTAGTTATACATAAGTCATGGGGATTTACTATTTATAAGTCATACAGCATGGTGCTTATAGTTAATAATACTGTGTTATTGTTATATATAAAGTATATTGAAAAGTTGCTAAGAGGGTAGATCTTACAAGTTATCACAGGCCAAAAAAAGTTGTAACTATGTGGTGATAGATGTAATTAATAAGACTTATCATGGTAATCATTTTGCAATATATACAAATATTGAATGTCATACACCTGAAGTTGCTGCTAAGTCACTTCAGTCGTGTCCGACTCTGTGTGACCCCATAGACGGCAGCCCACCAGGCTCTGCTGTCCGTGAGATTTTCCAGGCAAGAACACTGGAGTGGGATGCCATTTCCTTCTCCAATGCATGAAAGTGAAAAGTGAAAGTGAAGTCGCTCAGTCGTGTCCGACTCTTAGTGACCCCATGGACTGCAGCCTACCAGGCTCCTCTGTCCATGGGGTTTTCCAGGCAAGAGTACTGGAGTGGGGTGCCATTGCCTTCTCCAACACCTGAAGTTAATATATTATAATAGAAAAAACAAATTTGCAGACCATCAACCACATACCTGTAAACTGCTACTTTTCCTGTTCCAAATGCACCCACAATTAAATCTAAAAAAAAACACAGAAGCACAAATTTTATAGAATTGATCAAAACTCATAATTAATTATAAATAGCACAGAGAGCAACCTGATATGCCGATTGCAGAATGAGAGTCATACAAACAAGAACAGCAAATCACGGCTTTCCTAAGGCATTTTGGAAAGGATATAGGAACTTCACTGTAACTCAATATGACGCATAAATCCATAGATCTCCAACCCTACTGGACTCAGGAAGGCCAGCCTTCTAGAAATGCTTCAGATATTCGTCATAATGCCATATCCTCCAGACCCAAGGCACACACCTTAAATCATAAGGGAAGAAGTGCCTGTGTCTCTATTTCTGATTTGTAAATAAGATCATAGTGGTGACCTGAATGGGAAGGAAGTCCAAAAGGGTAGGGATATACGTATATGTATGTCTGATTCATTTTGCTGTACAGTAGAAACTAACGTAAGAGTGTAAAGCAACTATACTCCAATGAAAAACTAATTTAAAAAGAAAAAAGGACTTCCCTGGTGGTGCAGGGGCTAAGACTCTGCACTCCTGAAGCATGTGGCCTGGGTTCAATCTCTGGTCTGGGAACTAGATCCCACATGCTGCAACTAAATAAATAAATAGAAAAAAAGGGAGAGGGAAGCATACGCTAAGTGCCTACTATGTACCAGGCTCATCACACATACTGTTTTATCATCCCCCTATCAGCAACAATCCTATAAGGCAAGTGTTTTACCGGTGAAGTAGAGCAGTTTGGCTGCCATCTTACCTCAGCCTTTCGCTCTTCCAAATACGTGGGTGGCGAGTATGGTTTTGGCAGAGTGACTGGTAGTGTATGAAATAACTGACATATTATATTATAACAGTCTCTCCTTATTAATGGTTTTGCTTCTTTGGTTTCAGTTACCTGTGGTCAACCACAGTCTGAAAATATTAAGTGGAGAATTCCAGAAATAAACAACTCATCATCAAACGTTTAAATTGCACGCTGTTCTGAGCAGCGTGATGAAATCTCACGCCATCCCGCCTGGGATGTGAATGACCTCTTGGTCCAGCATGTCCTATCTGTGGTCGCTTAGTAGCCAACTTGGCATCTCAGTGCTTCTTCAAGTGACACTTATTTTACTTAATAATGGCACTAAACTGCGAGAGGAGTGATGCTAGGGACTTCCTTGGTGTTCCAGTGGTTAATACTCCACGCTTCCAATGCAGGGGGTATGGGTTCGATCCCTGGTCAGGGGAACTAAGATCCTGCATGCTGCAGGGCATGACCAAAAAAAATTAAAAAGGAGTGATGCTAGCAATTAAAATGTGCTAAAGAGAAGCCCTAAGTGATTCCTTTAAGTGAAAAGGTGAACATTCTCCACTTAGTAAGAAACAAAATCCTGCGCTAAAGCTGCTAAGATCTACAGTAAGAAAAAATCATATATGTGAAACTGTGAAGAAGAAAAAAAACTCATGCTAGTTTTGTGGTCCCACCACAAGCTGCAAAAGTTAAAACCACAGTAGGTGAGAAGTAATTAGCTAAGACTGAAAAGACACTGAATTTGTACAATAAGATGTTTTGAGTGAGAGACCAGATTCACATAACTTTTATTATAGTATATAGTTATAATTGTTCTACTGTATTCTTAGTTATTGTTGTTAATCTCTGTTCATAATTAATAAATTCATCTTTATGTACAGGGAAAAAACATAGTATCTAGAGGGTTCAGTATTCTCCGAGGTTTCAGGCATCCACTGAGAGTCCTGGAACATATGCCGCCATGGATAAGCAGGGAAACTATAATAATATTAAATAACAACAACAATGCTAATAATCAATAACACATATCGAACACTTATTCTAGGCCAGGAATCCTTTTAATGAATTTACTTTACATGATTCCTAGCAAGTTAAGAAGTCTTTATTATTAGCACAATTTTGCAGAAGAGGAATTTGCTTTTTGTTTTTATTTATTTTGTTGCAGTAGAGTTGCTTTACCATGTCATGTCCGTTTCTGCTGTACAACAAAGTAAATCAGCAATATGTATACATATATCCCCTCTTTTTGGATTAGTTCCCATTTAAATCAGCACAGAGTATTGAGTAGAATGCCACGTGCTATACAGTAGGTTCTTGCTGCTGCTGCTGCTAAGTTGCTTCAGTCGTGTCCGACTCTGTGCGACCCCATAGACGGCGGCCCACCAGGCTCCCCCATCTCTGGGATTCTCCAGGCAAGAACACTGGAGTGGGTTGCCATTTCCTTCTCCAATGCATGAAAGGGAAAAGTGAAAGTGAAGTCACTCAGTCGTGTCCGACTCTTCTCGACCCTATGGTCTGCAGCCTACCAGGCTCCTCCGTCCATGGGATTTTCCAGGCAAGAGTACTGGAGTGGGGTGCCATTGCCTTCTCCAACAGTAGGTTCTTACTAGTGTTCTATTTTACACATAGAGTATATACATATCAATCCCAATCTTCCAATCCACTCCTCCCCACTACATTCCCCCCTTGGTATCCATACATTTGTTCTCTACATCTATGTTTTGGCAGAAGAGGAATTTGAGGCTTAGGGAGGAGGCTCACATATAAATTCACTGATGAGTCATAAAGAGTCAGACATGACTGAGATAATTTCACTTTCACACACATACAGAAGAGGTGAAGCTGGGTTACAGCAGGACTGGGCAACAGAGACGTCTTAAACTCTTTGAGGAGTAATGTTCACAACAATCTCAGTGATTGGCTGATACATAGGCAGAACTCTCCATTTTTCTTAATCTCATGTATGATGCTTATTTTTTCTCAGGAGGTGCAACCAAGCACAAATGAAAATGATCATGGCTATATCTGCAAAGTAAAATTTAGATGCAGAGATGGGAAAATTTGACTTGGCAGAATTAACAGCCACAGAAGAAAACTTATAATAGCTGGATCCATAATTGGTTAATTCCAGTAGAACTGAGGTGAAAATGAAAAGAAAAAAAGACGGGGAAACTTTTTTGGCCATGCCATATGGAAAACCAATCAAGGAATTAAATTGGTTTAATGGAGTTTGTACAGGAAAATGATTTGTAGCCACATGCCCTTGGCACTCACCTTTCCAGACAAAGGAACTGGTCAGACTGCAAGCAACTATGACTCTTCTCTAGGGGCTTCTCTTGGCTGGGCCAGGGCATTACCCTCAGCCCGTGATGGATGGGGACTGGATGGATAGCTAGGTCCATGAGCTAGCAAGGCTTCTTTCTTAGGGCGACTCTAAGGCATGTGCTTCCTGTCTCCAGAATTCCCCAGTGAGACAAAGCCCTAGTTGCTCACCCAGTCAGCCTCGTGATAATAATCTTTCCTTTTCACATCTTTCTTCCCTACTTCCTTAGCAATGATTTCTGGGGGTTATTCCTCAAATAAACTACTTCTTTTCTAATATTTAGTGTCTTCTCTTAAAGAACCCAACCAAAGACAATAATTCTTGTGAAACATGTTTTTTTTTTTTTTTTTTAAATAGACTCATATCTTCAGGATTAGAATCAGTCAAAATATCTCTGGTTACATGGAAGAAATGTAAGTGTCCATCAACAGATGAATGGGTAAAGAAGATGGATACACACAACACACACACACAGCACTATTAGTTGGTCATTAAAAAAATGAAATACTGCCATTTGCAGCAACATGGATGGACCTAGAGATGATTATACAGAGTGAAGTCAGAGAAAGAGAAATATTACGTGATCTTACTGATATCTAAAAAATTATACAAATGAATTTATATACAAAACAGAAGTAGGCTTACAGACATAGAAAAGAAACATCAAAGGGGAAAGGAAAGGGGGAGGAATAAGTTAGTAGTGTGGGATTAACAGATACACATCATTATACATAAAATAGATAAACAAGAATATACTGTATAGCACAGGGAACCATATAAACATTTTTGAATGAACTATAAAGGAAAATAATCAGAACATATATATATATATATATATCCACATAACTGAGTCACTTGGCTGTATAGCTAAAACTAACACAATATTGTGAATCAACTATACTTCAATTTAAAAAGTTGAAAGTTTCTTGTTATATAGACACAGCATCAGATTCAGATGACAGACTCAGGACTGGACTCCAAAGATCCATGTTTTAAAAGATGTGCATGCTAATGTTTAATTGGAGAAGGAAATAGCAACCCACTCCAGTATTCTAGCCTGGAGAATGCTATGGACAGAGAAACTGGCGGGCTGTTGTCCATGGGATTTCAAATGGTTGGACAAGATTGAGTGACTAAATAACAACCATGTTCAACAAGTCAAATGAAAGTCATCTAGTAGGGGTCCCCAACCTCCAGGACCTAATGCCTGATGATCTGAGGTGGAGCTGATATAATAATAATAGAAATAAAGTATACAGTAAATATAAGGCCCCGAAACCATCCCCAAGTCATCCCTGCCCCCACTCCTGGTATGTGGAAAAAGTTTCTTCCACGAAACCAGTCCCTGGTGCCAGAAAGGTTGGGGACTACTGCAGGGAGCTCCGTCTGTGAGATTAAGGAAGACAGTAAGTCAAGGGCTACCACCTGAGTATCTATGACTCATGGAATAAAACACTCTTTTCCAAGGGTTCAAATCTATGAAGTCAGAAAGCAAAGTTTCTAAGTCTACCAGTTTTGAAAACATATCAGAATGTCACCATTTTCAATGATTTTCACATTTTTTTCTGTTGACATTCGTCTCTCCCTGCACAACAGTGCATTTTCGCTATGTCAGAGGAAAAAGAGCTACTGATTTGAAGAAACACAGACTCTGTTCTTCCTGTGTAATCTGAACTCCAGTATTTAGACAAGTGTAGTACAGGTGGCACTTGGTCTGATCTGCATCTATTGACACAACACCAGACAGGAAAGTTCCATTATGAAAACTGATTCCAAGGGATCATGCGCTTTGTTTTTGTTTCCAAATAAGGTGAAATGTTTATATCTTGAGATTGGACACTTTATAAATAACAGACAAATTGTAAGCATTTACTCTTTGGAAATGACCAAGAAAAAAGACTATAAGCTCTTCCAGGGCAGGGATCTTTCTTTGGGTTTGCATATCACAAAGATTTTATGGAATGGTAGGGGCTGAAATGAAGAAAGAAAGAATCTTTGCATCCACAGCACCAGGCATCGTGTCAGAAACAGGGCAGGGACTTTATCCTCCTATGAAATGGGAGGAAAAGTAATCATGAGATAATATACTAAAAAAGAGAGAGATGAAGGAAATGGAACAATTATTAAGACAGGCTAATGTCAACTATAATTCTGCTGAATTTTTGCATGTACCCTTGAAAGTGTTGGGAGACACTCACACACACGCACACACACTTCAGAGCTTGCATCATGATCAGATTGTCACTATAGAGGAGAAGCTGAGAGTCACACTCCTGACCATCAGGGGCAGGAGCGCTTTTTCTTTGGGAACTTTGATTCCTAGGCCTCAGGGTGGGGATTTTCCTACTCGGGAAAACTCAAGTAACTGGCAAAACAGGCCATGATTTTTTTTTTTTTTTTTCATGAGAACGTGGCCACAGTTATTCAGAGACTGAGAAAACAGTTATCTACCACTAAAGTACGCTTGTCTTCTGAGACACCACCTTGGTATTGTGCCTGCTGGAAAAGGCCAGAAGCATCTGTGCTCAGGGTCTTTATCAGATTTCTCTAGGGGAGAAGAACAGATCTGCTCATTTGTGTTTCTAACTAATCTGTCTTTCCAAAATATGTGACTTGTTTCGATAAGTATTATGTGATTTCCAAATATACATATGCTATTATAGATATGTTCCCAACATATATACACACCTATATTTATGTTTGTGTACATGGATGTATCTATATATGTATATACACACTTGTTTATATATGTGTGCATATATATATAGAGAGAGAGACACCCAGTTTAAACAATTTTTTTGCATAATTCTGTCATGCTTAGGAATTTCTTCCTTCAGGACTTTTACTGTTTTTTTTTTAAATTTTTATTTATTGGTGTACAGTTGATTTAGTGCTGTGTTAGTTTCAGAGGTACAGCAGTGATTCAATTATACATACACCTATTCATTCTTTTTTTAGATTTTTTTCTCATCTAAGTTATCACAAAATATTGAGTAGAGTTCCCTGTGCTATACAGTAGGCCCTTGATGGTTACCCTTGATGGTCAGGAGTGTGACTCTCAGCTTCTCCTCTATAGTGACATCCATATATAGTGGTGTGTATGTTAATCCCAAGGAATTTCAGTGATAATCTGATGACAAATTTTGGTGCTAGTATTTCCATAATTCAGTAAGTGATTATGCAATTAATAACTGGGTCATAACTCAGTGGACTTTTTCCCCTAACTTTGAGACAACAGATCTTATACCTTTATCTAGTGTTTATCTATTTTCCTTTCTTATTGAAACTTCTTAAAAGCATATTCTGAAAACAAACAAAAAACTTTGCCTTTCTTTATGCAAAGACATTTAGCCTTTTATTCCCCCTTGAAGAAACACTTGGCAACTAAAATTGGTTCTTTCCCCTTAATCAAAAACGGTTCTAAAATTGCTAGAGTCCTTTTTTATCACCTCACACTGCCGGAGAAACATAGTTTATTTTCCTTTTGGTTTTTGATGGAACCAAGTACTTTTAAGGATTAAAAAAAGGAGACATTAGCATGAATGCAGGATCAGTTGGCAAGAAAAAATAACCCTAAAAAATGTGAGGTCATAGGAGACCTATTACACCTCTATTTTGTATTTTATTTCTCCAAAATTGTTGTTTTTAAACAAGAAAGCAGTAGAGAGCCAAGTCTTTAAAGTGGTGCTGGGACTATAGGGTCTGATTTCATTAATCTCCGAAGGAAATTTTAGAATTAGAAGAAGTTCAATAGGAAAACATTAGTGTTGTTTTGAGTGTGGATTTGAAGTCTGGGCCCAGGTGGGCAGCGAGCAGAAAGAGAGAATGGAAACTTCTGAGATGGGGGACAGAGGGAAGGGGAAGATAACAGGAAGAGTGCGGACAGGATTAGATGAGGAAATCTCCCAAAGGCATTTCATGGAGGGACGACTCCCCGGTCCCCAGAGCACCATCAGTTGTGAGCCACCTTCTCTGCTACTTTCTTTCTTCCCACTTCTAACTCTCCCATCTTCCTAAGAAATATACACATTCTGAAATCTCTTGCTCAAAATGCCACCAAACACCTCCTTTAAAATCTTGGAGTTAAAAGACATTTATTATTTCAGAATAATTCTGGACAGTGAGAACTGCCATAAAGAGCTTCCAAATGAATGAGAAACGTGGGAACGAAAACCTAGGAGTTGTATGAAAAGTTCCCTTCCAGAGGGAAGGCCCGATGCCAAAACACAACCCCCCAAATGTAGAAATCACCAAGGAATTTAAAAATTGAAACTTTAAAAAATTCAAGTTCTAAAGGTAAGTGAAAGAAATAGTGGTAGATGTTCACAATGCAGCCCCTTGATCAGATGGGAATATTTGTCAATGCTCTCAAGAATGTCAGGCACCTATGAAAATATAAATGTTAATTATTATTAATAACCCTATTTTATGACAGACTCATACACATTAATAATAAAACAATGAGTGTATGTGTTAGTAGCTCAGTCGTGTCCTACTCTTTGCAGCCCCACAGACTACAGCCTACAAGGCGCCTCTGTCCATGGAATTCTCCAGGCAAGAATACTGAAGTGGGTTGCCATTCCCTTCTCTAGGGGATCTTCCCAACCCAGGGATTGAACCTGGGTCTCCTGCATGGCAGGCAGATTCTTTACCATCTGAGCCACCAGGGAAGCCAATAAAACTATAAATAGTCCAATCAGTCAGTTCAGTTCAGTTGTTCAGTCGTGTCCGACTCTTTGCGACCCCATGAATTGCAGCACGCCAGGCCTCCCTGTCCATCACCAACTCCCGGAGTTCACTGAGACTCACGTCCATCGAGTCAGTGATGCCATCCAGCCATCTCATTCTCTGTTGTCCCCTTCTCCTCCTGCCCCCAATCCCTCCCAGCATCAGGATCTTTTCCAATGAGTCAACTCTTCGCATGAGGTGCCCAAAGTATTGGAGTTTTAGCCTCAGCATCAGTCCTTCCAATGAACACCCAGGACTGGTCTCCTTTAGGATGGACTGGTTGGATCTCCTTGCAGTCCAAGGGACTCACAAGAGTCTTCTCCAGCACCACAGTTCAAAAGCATTAATTCTTCGGCACTCAGCTTTCTTCACAGTCCAACTCTCACATCCGTACATGACCACTGGAAAAACCATAGCCTTGACTAGACGGACCTTTGTTGGCAAAGTAATGTCTCTGCTTTTTAATATGCTATCTAGGTTGGTCCTAACTTTCCTTCCAAGGCGTAAGCATCTTTTAATTTCAATAAAAGGTAATAAATAGGCAATTCACATAAAAATAAATAGCTGTGACCAATAAATACAGGAAGAGATGTTCAACCTCATTCATTATCAAAGAATTACAAATGGAAGAAACAATGAGGTATCATTTTTGACTTCTGAAATTTGAAAAGTTTAGTATTAGGCACAATAGAAGAGGATCAGAAACGCATGTATCCTCTGTTGGAGGGAATAGAAATTGGCACAGTTTTCTTAGAATGTGCTATGTCAGTTGTGGCTCAGATGGCAAAGAATCTGCCTGCAATGCAAGAGACCCAGGTTCAATCCCTGGGTCAGGAAGATCCCCTGGAGAAGGCAATGGCTACCCACTCCAGTATTCTTGCCTGGATAATCCCATGGACATTGGAACCTGGTAGGCTACAGTCCATGGGGTCACAAAGAATCAGACACAACTAAGCAATTAATACTATCTATCTATAACAATGCAAATGTTTGACCCAGAAGCAGAGACATATCAAATAAAAGCTAACTTTCTAAACATTTTAATTATATGCATTTCTTTCTTACGGCAATCCTGTGAGGTAGATACCATAATTATCCTCATTTTAAAATAGGGAAAATAAGGTTCAGAAAAGCTAAATAAAGTAAGTGGCCAGGCCAAGTTTTAAAGAGGCAGTCTGGCTGTTACCTATTTTCATCCCTGTGCTTCCCAGGAACATAGCTACAGGCTACTTTTATCTCTCAAAACAATCTTAAAATTCAGATGTTTTTACATAAAGTAAATGTCAGCCTTGAAAAGTATTCTAATATGTGGAATCTTAAAAAAAAGGGGGGGTACAAATGAAACATCTACAAAACAGAAATAAGAGTTAAGATGTAGAAAGCAAACTTGTTTTTTGTTACCAGGGTAAGTGAGGAGGGGGCATAAATTGGGAGATTGGGATTGACATATTCACACAACTTTATATAGATAATTACTAAGAAACTACTATATAGCACAGGGAACTCTACTCAATACTCTGCAATTGCCTGTGTGTGTGTCCCACTCTTTGCGACCCATGAACTGTGACCCACTAGGCTCCTCTGTCCATGGAATTCTCCAGGCAAGAATACTGGAGTGGGTAGCCATTCCCTTCTTCAGGGAATCTTTCTGACCCAGGGATCGAACCCGGGTCTCCCCTATGAGAGGGAGGCATGAGAAAAGATTCTCAAAAAAGGGCAGATATATATATCTATATATGTATAACTGAATCATTTTGCTGGACACCTGAAACTAATACATTGTAAATCAACTATATTCCATAAAATTAAAAAAAAAAAATATACTACTCTTAGAGCTTTGATAAATTCATCTGGTCATGAACTACCAACACAACCAAGATTCAGAACAGCTCCATCATCCCCAAATGTTCTCCTGCACGTTGCTGCCAAGCCTGCCCCGACTCCCTTCTTAGCCTCTTGATCCTCTATTCTGTTTTCCAGAATGTTGCATAGATGGAGGTATACAGCAAGTAGCCTTTTTTCACCTTCTCTGGCCTTTTATTTTAATTTTTTAAAATTTATTTTATGGAAGTATAACTTACAGTGTTGTATTAATTTCTACTGTACAGCACAGTGATTCTTATATGTATGTATATATATACACACACACACACTCTTCTTCATATTCTTTTTCACTATGGTTTATTACCGGTTATTGAACATAATTCCTGTGCTATACAGTAGGACCTTGTTATTTATTCATTATCTATAAATAGTTTACATCTGTTAATCCAAAACTCCCAATTCATCCCTCCCCGACCTTCCCCCTGACCTTGACAACCAGAAGTCTGTCTGTGAGTCTGTATCTGTTTTACAGACAAGTCCATTTGTGTCACATTTGAGATTCTACATATAAGTGATGTCATATGGGATTTGTCTTTCTGACTTCACTAAGGATCATAATCTCTAGGTCCATCCATGTTGCTGCAAATAGCATTATTTCATTCTTTTTATGGCTGAATAATATTCCAGTGTGTATGCGTATACACACACACACACACACACACACACACACACACACAAGTACCACATTTTCATTACCCATTCATATGTCGGTGGACATTTAGGTTGCTTTCATGTCTTGGCTACTATAAAAAGTGCTGCAATGAACACAGGGGAGAATGTATCTTTTTGAATTATAGTTTTGTCTGGGTATATATATGCCCAGGAGTGGGACTGCGGGATCATATGGTAACTCTGTTTTTAGCTTTTTGAGTTTTCCATAGTGGCTGTACCAGTAGTTAGCCTTTTGGAATTGGCTTCTTTCACTGAGCTTAGTTCATTTGAGATTCATCCACGATCTTGCATGTGTCAGTAA
Organism: Bos javanicus; assembly: GCF_032452875.1. Classification (NCBI taxonomy): domain Eukaryota; kingdom Metazoa; phylum Chordata; class Mammalia; order Artiodactyla; family Bovidae; genus Bos; species Bos javanicus. The sequence continues at coordinate 30,236,891 of NC_083880.1, forward strand.
TTCACTCATTTTTATTGCTGAGCTGTATTTCACTCACTCATGGTTTGTTTATCCATCCCTGGCTGAGGAAAACTTGCATTGTTTCCAATTTTTGGAAAGTCACTATAAACGTTTGTGTACAAGTTTTTGTACCTATAGGCCGATTTTGATTTGTAAATTGTCTTTTGTTAAATCCCTATAATGTCTTTAAAGTCCTCTTTTAAATGCAGTATTGTTCAAGTGAAAAATTTCTGAATAGAGGGTAAAAATTTAGGAATTGTAAATTCCAGTTCACTTTGCCACTGGCTTCCTATTGACTTTGGACAAGTTGCTCTTGATTGCTAAAAGTCTGGAGAAGTCTTCAAGGTTCTCCAGACAAGACAGCCAAGAGCTCAGTACAATTTGTTGGGGGTCACATGACCACTTTCTCGGCTCTGATATACAATCCAGGACTGTCTTTTGTCTCTTGAGTCAGCTAGGCTTCTGCATGGTTTGTGTCTCATCTCGCTTCCTTTATGGAACAGGGTTTGGCTTTCTCCCTGGTTCAACCAGACTTGGACATCTCACTGGCCCACCTCTAAGACTCAGCTCCCTGAGCTCCTCATCCATAGACTTCTGGCTCCTGTCTTGGCATTGCCGATGCTCACAGCCTGCAGCATCTCCTCCAGACACTCCTCCTCACCACCTTGGCTCCATCTCTGTTAAGCCCCTTCCCGCAGCATTTTAAAGATGAATGAGGGTTGTCAAGTATAGATGTCTACCTGGACCCACCTGAGATCTGCTCACTTTCATACCAGGATGATTTTAAGAGAAATGATGGGATTAAAGATAATGTGTAAAATGATGGGTGGAAACATGGCCATGTTGACTCTTAAGCGGGTTAAAAATTGGCTTATGAGTTTGGCACTGGAAAAACAGCCCATGTCTGTGGGAAGCAGGCATTTAGATAAGTCTCCTTGAGTTTGGCAAATGTGTTCATCTAAAAATAGACAGATTTTTTTTCTTGCTTTTTTATTGCAACATGCAAAGTATTACTGAGAGGAGGGTTACAAGTAGAGGAAGAAATGTTTGAAAAAAAAAAAAAGCATAATTTTATCCCAGTAAGTAATAATCCTAACAATCTGTCTGAAATGCTTCCAAATGAACTCTGAAGGAAAACATTTATGAGCTGGACTGTGGTATTAGGTTGCAACATTCTAATTTACTGAGGGTTTATTTTCTTTTTAAAAAAATCCCACAAAAATAAAAGTGCACTATGAAACGAGGAGTCTGCCGTACGAAAATCGCTTTCTGCATGTTATTAGCATCCTGTGGCTGTAGGCACTGCCCTTTCCCCACCGCTGATGGATGCTTTGCTAGTTGTGGCCCATGTCACTGGATCAAAGGCATTTCACTTTATCCTTGTTGTGGTCACACTTATAATATGTGTACTGTCCAGTCAGTCGCTAAAACCGTTTTGGAGAAAAGATTATTTCTTTAGGACCATTCTCATTTATAAGTGGCTGCCTATTGGGAATGATTTCACAGTCTCCAAAAGAGTCTGGTATTGATGTTGAAAACTCAGCCTCTGAACACCAGTGCTGATTTGAATCTTGGAGACAGAGTTTTGGGTGAAGTAGAAAAGAATACTTTTATTGCTCTGCCAGGCAAAGGGGAACACAGGGACTCATGCCATTCAAAACTGTGTCCCAACCGGGGCGGGGGAGGAGGGGCAGGGGGGTGGGATGGTTTAAGGGTGGGGTTGCTGATAAGGATGCAGGTGTGTGCAGGACCTGCATTCCTTTAATCTGGCCTCAGGTGGTCTCTTGAGGAGCTTCTCTGGTTCTAGAGATTATCAAACTGTGACCTTCTCTAAAGTTAAGAATGCTTCATGAATTAACACTTTCTAAATATTGGGGGTTTTAGTTCTGTTGAAGACCTCAAAGATATTGCTGTGTATATCCCTTGAGGTGGAATGAGGACCCTGCCCCAAGGCTGTATGTTGTTTCTTGGCTACTCCTCCCTTGTCTCTGGATCCCCACCCTTCCCTGATCAACAACTATTTGAACCTGCCCTTTGGAACTCAGGATAGGTCGTGGAGGGTGAAGGCTATTCCCTACAAACGAGAAACAGGGGGACAAAGAAACACTTTCATGTCCAGGAGCCCCAGGAGGTCCTGCTGGTCTCACTGTCCCATTAAAACACTATTCTCACATCCATCCTGACAGAGAAAATCCTATGATTAAAAACTGTGTGGGACTTTAAAAGTCTGCTAAGTGTTATGAACGGAATTGCATCTCCCCACCCCCCAAAGTTGGACGTTGAAGTCTTAATCTCTGGTACCTTAGAATATGACTATGTAGAGAAACTGTCTTTAAAGAGCTAAGTTAAAGTGGACTTAAAGTCTAAGTCCATTAGAGTGGATCCTCATTTCATCTGGCTGCTGTCCTGTAAGAAGAGGAAATTTGGACACACACACAGAGAAATGACAACATGCAGACACAAAAACAAAATGCTGTCTACAGACCAAAGAAAGAGGCCTCAGGAGAAACCAATCCTGCCCACATCTCAAACTTGTACTGGTAGCCTCCAGAAATGCAAGGAAATATATTTTTGTTGTTTGAGCCATCCGGCGTATGGTACTTTGTTATGGCAGCCCAAGAAAACTGATACACTAAGACACAAATGTATAGAGTTGCCAGAGAGGGAGGAGAGGAAGAAAAGATATGTGTAGCAGTTCCCTCTACTGAACACCCTCATTCAGCAACTTGTGATTCAACTCCCAGCATGAGCCAAGTCCTGTCCCAGCTGCCAAGGATTCAGCAGTGAGCAAACTGACACATTTTCTGCCCTTCGAGCACTGATAGTCTATCAGTCAGCTCTCCACGGGGGCTTGTTAAAGATGCGGGCCAGCACTCACTAGATCCAAGTCCCCTGGGTGTAACCTACTCCCCCCACCCCCACCCCCACCATTTATATTTGGATGGGAACAAGGATGTTAGATCCTTCTCCACTGCCCATCTGAGAAGAGGAAACATTGTCAGCTTCTGCAGCTGACGTAGAGGAGCTGTTAAGGATAGAAAGAAAAGAAAGCTGGAGATGAGAGGGGCTGAGCACCCCTCAAATGAGCTTCACCTAATCACAATTTAGCCAGAATGCTGGCCAGACCCCACACATTCTGTTGTACACTCAAGCTCTCATGAAACTCTATTAGGGTTGGTAGTTTTTAGGAAAGTGGCTATTACTAATGTCATCCCAGAAAAATGTGAGCAAAAAATAAAAGATGATGGCCATATACAGAAAGAAGAGTGTCACATGAACAGGGCTTGCAGATTGGAAATACTAAAGAGGATTTTGCTGCTGTCTTAGTTATCTTGGAAATCACTCGCTCTCCTCTTATAGGAAGGAAGCTCTAGGAATGTTATGTGAGTCATTGCCTTAAAGCATAGGGCTAGGTCCGCTGCAAAGCATTAGAGCATCTGAATCTCAGCATTAGAGCTTCTTTCGGGTCCCTCTCACCTCTCTTTGGGGTGAGGTTAAGAAATAACATATACTGACTGTTTAGAGTTCTTTATGGTTTGCAAGTTGTCTTCACAACAATCTTGAACCATAGGGCATTGCTCTGATGACCCTCCTTTTAAGGCTAGAGAAGCTAAGTTCAGAGATATAAGTGTTACATGCAGGGTTACAGAGCTGAAAATGATGGGTGAAGAAATGAGAATATGGGCCCCCTGACTCCCATATGCTATTGGTGCTATTTCTATCAAGCTGGATACTGGTTCTCTTGGTCTAGAAATCTGGCATTGAAATGCCCAGGGCTTATAGAATTAAGGTCAAGGGTTCTGCTTGCCAAGAATAAGTGCACCATCTTGAGTGGCACCTCCCATAATCCTAGGAGAAGAAGCCCAAGTTTATTTAAAGGATCATCACCATCTTGACTTCCATGTCTATTTTTTTTTAATTTTATTGAAGTATAGCTGATTAACAATGTTGCGTTAATTTCTGTTGTTTGGTTGCCAGGTCACGTCAGACTCCTTTGCAACCCCATGAATTGTAGCCCGCCAGGCTCCTCTGTTCATGGGATTTCCCAGGCAAGAATACTGGAGTAGGTTGCCATTTCCTTCTCCAGGGGGAGAAGGGACTCCCAACTAAGGGACTGAACCCATGTCTCCTGCATTGGCAGGTGGACTCTTTATCACTGACCACCTTTCATATTCTTTCTATTATGGTTTACTCATAGGATACTGAATGTAGTTCCCTCTGTTGTACACTAAGCCGCTTGTTGTTTATCCATCCTATATATAATAGTTCGCATCTGCTAATCCCAAACTCCCAGTCCATCCTTCCCCATCCCTCCCCCTTGGCAGCCGCAACTCCGTTCTCTACCTCTGTGAGTCTGTTTCTGTTTCATAGACAGCTTCATTTGTGTCATATTTTAGATTCCACGTATAAGTGATATCATATGGTAATTGTCTTTCTGTCCACGTCTATTATTTTACACAAGAATAAGATAGCTCACTGGACTTAGAGTTGTAAGATAGTTGCCAGGTAAAGAGATGAGGGAAGAGTTTATATGCGAACGTATCTGGCTATGAGGAAACGGGTTTATTCATTCATTTATTCACTTATTCATTCTTTCATTCAACAAACATTTACTAGCTGCCTCCAGTGCCAGCCACTGCTTGAAGTACTAGGCTTCCATAATGAGAAAAATTAAATCCAGGGCTTGCCCTCAATTAATAAAGTGTCCAGTCTCAAGGGGCGAAAGAGGCATTTATCAAAAGACCACAAAAAATGTGTCATTTCAATCTGAGAGAAGTGTTTTTAGAGGAAGGACAAGAGTCAGGAGAGGGTTTCCAAGGAAGTGATATTTGAACTGGGTTCCTAAGTGGGAAGTGAACTCCCGGGAAGATGTCCAGGGTGTGCAAAGATAGATGGGATGCTTCAGTGAATGACACTAAACTACAGTTTTTAAATCGTATATTCATAAATTTAAAAATGACTTATATGAAGAACAGACACTGCTGCTGCTGCTGCTAAGTCGCTTCAGTCATGTCCGACTCTCTGCGACCCCATAGACGGCAGACCACCAGGCTCCTCTGTCCCTGGGATTCTCCAGGCAAGAACACTGGAGTGGGTTGCCATTTCCTTCTCCAATGCATGAAAGTGAAAAGTGAAAGTGAAGTCACTCAGTCGTGCCCAACTCTCAGCGACCCCATGGACTGCAGCCTACCAGGCTCCTCCATCCATGGGATTTTCTAGGCAAGAGTACTGGAGTGGGGTGCCATTGCCTTCTCCAGAACAGACACTGGGAGGTCAGAAATAAGGAGAGATTCTAACTACAGGAGAACTTACTCCCACTCACCCCACCCCTCTAAAAAAAAACGAGCCATGGCTGGCCACAGAGTTTTTATTAACACAACAAAGATCAAGGATACATGATATTCTGCCTTATTAATGGTGCCTTGGGTTTCAGAAAGAAGCCAGCTCCTACAATTGAATGCTTGGAAAGTAGTCAGTTGGGATTTAAACTGTCCGACTTCTGGTTTCTGGTCTAGCATGTAAAAAGTTTGGAAGTCACCGTTCCATCTGAGCAAGTAAAATGCTGAACGAACTGAAAAATCAATGGCTCTTCTTAGATCCATAAGAGCAGTGAGGTCACAGGGCACAGTGCTGCCTCCTCGTTGGAGAGACTCCCAGGCAAATGCAGAGAAACACAACTTCTCAGAGCAGCAGCCTCCATGGGAACCAGAGCAGGGGGCAGGGAAACCCAGACTGTATTGGTGAAGTGCAGGCAGCTCAGTGTGGACAACACTGAGAATTAAATCCTCCAGAGGTCTAGTCACTAGTGGGTTTCCACAGGGCCAGGTTTGTGAGTTTTTTTCTCCTGTATCTCCCCAGTGAACATCAGAAAACAGAGGGGAAGAGGGAAGAAACCAATCAGAAATATACCGGAGCACTCTATTCTCCCTAAAAAGGTCTGCCAGGAGAAGCTAGTCAACCAGAGATAACTGGGGTATTATCAGAGTCTAACCTGGAGGAAGGAAAATACCCAACTTCAGCCCACCCTAGCCATCCTGTCTCAACTCAGAAGCAGGTGTGAAGCTCATAGTCCAGAAGAATAGGCTCACTAAAAGACTGAGAGCTCAGACAGCTCGTGGGAATCTGATGTATAGTGCAGGGAGCTCAGCTCAGCACTCTGTGCTGACCTAGAGGGGCCAGATAAGGGGTCAGTGGGAGGGAGGTCCAAGAGGGCTGTTCAGTTCAGTCGCTCAGTCGTGTCCGACTCTTTGAGACCCCATGAACCACAGCACACCAAGCCTCCCTGTCCATCACCAACTCTTGGAGTTCACTCAAACTCACGTCCATCGAGTAGATGATGCCATGCAACCATCTCATCCTCTGTCATCCCCTTCTCCTCCTACCCTCAATCTTTCCCAGCATCAGGGTCTTTTCAAATGAGTCAGCTCTTCACATCAGGTGGCCAAAGTATTGGAGTTCCAGCTTCAACATCAGTTCTTCCAATGAATACCCAGGACTGATCTCCTTTAGGATGGACTAGTTGGATCTCCTTGCAGTCCAAGGGACTCTCAAGAGTCTTCTCCAACACCACAGTTCAAAAGCATCAATTCTTCTGTGCTCAGCTTTCCTTATAGTCCAACTCTCATATCCATACGTGACTATTGGAAAAACCATAGTCTTGACTAGACGGATCTTTGTTGACAAAGTAATGTCTCTGCTTTTTAATATGCTGTCTAGGTTGGTCATAATTTTCCTTCTAAGGAGTAAGCATCTTTTAGTTTCATGGCTGCAGTCACCATCTGCAGTGATTTTGGAGCCCAAAAAAATAAAGTCAGCCACTGTTTCCACTGTTTCCCCATCTATTTCCCATGAAGTGATAGAACCGGATATAATGATCTTTGTTTTCTGAATGTTGCGCTTTAAGCCAACTTTTCACTCTCCTCTTTCACTTTCTTCAAGAGGCTCTTTAGTTCTTCACTTTCTGCCATAAGGGTGGTGTCATCTGCATATCCGAGGTTATTGATATTTCTCCCAGCAAACTTGATTCCAGCTTGTGCTTCTTCCAGCCCAGCGTTTCTCATGATGTACTCTGCATATAAGTTAAATAAGCAGGGTGACAATATACAGCCTTGACGTACTCCTTTTCCTATTTGGAACCAGTCTGTTGTTCCATGTCCAGTTCTAACTGTTGCTTCCTGACCTGCATACAGGTTTCTCAAGAGGCCGGTCAGGTGGTCTGGTATGCCCATCTTTTTCAGAATTTTCCACAGTTTATTGTGATCCACACAGTCAAAGGCTTATGGTATAGTCATTAAAGCAGAAATAGGTGTTTTTCTGGAACTCTCTTGCTTTTTCACTGATTCAGCAGATGTTGGGAAGAGGGATGAGATTATGTATATACACATATAGCTGATTCACTTCATTGTGCAGCAGAATCTAGCACAGCATTTTAAAACAATTATACCCCGATAAAAAATAATAATAAAGTATTATAACATCTACAAATTATTTTGAAAAACTTTAGTAAAAAATGATACAGGAAAAAAGACCGAGATCTAATCACACACCATAAAACATCCACCCGCCCCAACTCCCAGCCAAAACCCACTGCCATATTAGTATAGGTCTATTTATAGCAGTTCCTTTTACCCAGTCCATCATGCCTGGCTATCAAAGGAGTTACAGAACATACTAAGAAGCAATATAAAAAAAGCTGTGGCTTTTGTGTCTCTGTATTAGCAGATGGATTCTTTATCTCTGAGCCACCATATAATCAGAAAATATTCTATTATCATATTTAAAATGAAGAAAACTAGTAGCTGTTTTCAACATTAGCTGAATAAGATTAACATTGCCAAAATACCTGTTGTTGACAAATGCAAAAATGCTAACTTACAAGATACAGGTTGAAAAATAAAAATGTAAGTTGTTGATTTCAAGTTAATATTCATGGTTTGAAATTTAGTATAATGTATGGGAATACAGCAATCTATAGAATTCAGTGCATTACAAGTCTTATCTTGACACCCTAAGCCATAAGAACACCTAGTATCCAGACCTTGGTTTCTAGATACCATTCTTCAATAAAAGAACTAGAGCTCTTTGACGGAGAAGGCAATGGCACCCCACTCCAGTACTCTTGCTTGGAAAATCCCATGGACGGAGAAGCCTATTAGGCTGCAGTCCATGGGGTCGCTGAGAGTCGGAGACGACTGAGCGACTTCACTTTCACTTTTCACTTTCATGCATTGGAGAAGGAAACGGCAGCCCACTCCAGTGTTCTTGCCTGGAGAATCCCAGGGACGGGGGAGCCTGGTGGGCTGCCGTCTATGGGGTCGCACAGAGTCGGACACGACTGAAGTGACTTAGCATAGCATAGAGCCCTTCGAGGAATGGTTGATTCCAGGGAAAATGAAAAATGAGCTTGCAGTATCTTATGTTGTCAGAAAGTAAGGAAGATGCTCATAAAAGAATGGGAAATGGTGAAGAACACAGGAACCAACTGGATGGAATTACTAATGGCCAAATATAGGACAATTCAAGCAACAAAAATAAATACAGTACTGGAATAAAATATATACAAGTTAACACAGATATTTTTTAAAATTGAATAAATAAAAGATAAAAAAGATGTCTTTTTATTATATTAGAATTTCAATTAGTAAGTGTAGAAGGTATGATGGAAACAGAAAATCACAATGCAATAATAGTAATGGTTGTAGGCGAGCATCAACAATGAATGCTAAGATTAGTGGGCAAATGTATGATGAAAAATAGGATATTTGCATAGTCTCATGGTATTTCTCCAAAAGTAATTATTATGCAAAGGGAAAAATAGTAACTTTACAGTGGGAAACCTGGTTGATAGGCATCACTGCAAACGAGTGATCAGAGTGCAAAAGGGCAACAGACATCGTGTGCCTTCTGCTGGGATGCACTGGGAAGGGCATCACATTTTGTGGTATTCTTCCCAAAAATGGGCTTCCCAGGTGGTTCAGTGGTGAAGATACACCTGCCAGTGCAGGAAATGTAAGAGACGCGGGTTCGATCTCTAGGTCAGGAAGATCCCCTGGAGGAGGAAATGGCAGCCCACTCCAATATTCTTACAGAAAATTCCATGGACAGAGGTACATGGCAGGCTACAGTCCATGGGGTTGCAAAGAGTCGGGCATGACTGAGCATACAAGCGCACGCACACACACACACACACGCACACGCACACGCACGCGCACATGCGCATTTGCTAACAATACAGAACCTCAATCCAATCATGAGCAAACATCAAGCAAACTTAAATTCAAGGACATTCTTCAAAATGTCTAGTCATACTTTTGAAAAGTGTCAACTATAGTTATATATATGCTAAGTCACTTCAGTTGTGTCCAATTCTTTGTGACCCCGTGGACCGTAACCCGCCAGGCTTCTCGATGTCTGGCTCTAGGTGATCACATCTTGATAGTTACGCAAGGTGCTAATATTAAGGGAGGCTGGGTGAAGGACTCTCTGTACTATTTTTTCAACTTGTCTGCCAGTCAAAAATTATTTTCAAGAAAAAGTTAAGGAAAAATCTTGTATGATTTTATTAAATGATTTTTTTTCTAAGATGGGTCCTTAATAATCTACTCAACATTACAGAGAAATCTGGAAGTCAGTAAGTCTAGCCCTTGGATTACAGAATCAGATTTTAGAGTTTAAAAAGACCCTTGGATAAGCATTCCACAGTTCCACATCACTTTCAGGTGTGGAGAGTAAGACCCAGAGGCACGGAGTTACTAAAACCTTTGTTCTAGAACTCAAGTCTTTTATCTGTCTATTCATTTTTACGTCTACTTTATGACACTGCTGGATTGAAATCCAAGAACTTTCACTTGATTTAATTCAATTTAATCTAAATTCATAAGATATTTTATAAGAAACATAATATTCTAATGTCTAATATATTTATAATGAAATTATGAAAATCTTGCTCAAGAAGAACACAATGTTTTGCTTTTCATAAAACCTTGAGTAGCACTTTGAGAAGTAAAAATAAACTTTGTAAGATTGAATTTAGTTCAAACTACAAATCAATTTCAAGGAGCTCAGGGTTTGATTAAAATTCATTATTCCCTTTGGTTAAAGTCACCCTTTCATTTCTTCTTGCATGTGAGTTTGCTTGGGTGTTTGCTCACATTCACACACACACACACACACAGAGCATTCGTTAAAATATGAAATATGATAGGTCATTTTATGTCATTTAGTATAATTGTCTGAGATGGCTCCATGATATAATCTTGTGTATTAGGGGCCAGAGCAAGACAATGATAGTCTTGGCACTCAGCCCATGTTTACCTTCAGTTTTTATTGCCGGTAAGATTTCTATTTCTCAACAAAACCTTCTCCACCCTACAAAGTCTGCACTATGCATCTACCAGATGGCCTTGTTATACAATCAAGTTTAATGGGATTAGACCAGATCACCGAATTTTAGAGATTCTTCACTACCACAGCTATTTCTTCTCTGAAATGCTATCACTCAAATAATGTATCTAATATACTCCTCTGGTCAACTCGAGTTTTAAAAAGCACCAACATAGATACCTGAACATATTTGCATTTTCTTTTTCCAAAAAAAGAATTCCGGTGCCAGAAATGAAAGTACTTAGGACTACTATTTATGTATGTATGTGATAACAATATTTATTGGAAGACGTCTAAAAAAAATACTGTGTGGTTAAGCAAGATGTTAGGAAGATTATTCCAAATATTTCTAGAGTAGAACTTCTTTGTCTCTATAGCTGAATCTCCCCAGGCTGATCTATTATTACATTCTACTTTTCTCAGGTAAACTGGATCAAAATTCCAGAGTCATCTTTTTATAAATATATTTTTTAAATATTTTTTATATACTCTTGTGTCATGTGGGATCTTCAGTTGCAGCACGTGAACTCGGCTGCTGCATGTGGGATCTAGCTCCCCGACCAGGGATTGAAACCAGGACGCCTGCTTTGGGAGCACATTCTTAGCCACTGGACCAGCAGGAAAGTCCCCAGAGTCATCTTTAACGTCACTGATTATTCACCCTCACCGCCTTTATGTTCCATCAGAGCCGGTCTTTACCGAGTCTTGCCCATTTTCTTTACACAATTCCCTCAGTTCCTTCCTTTTGGTTGCCGTTATCATCACCCCAGTTCAACCCCAGTTGATATTGCCAATGCTGGATATATAAGAGAGGTGGGTTCGATCCCTGTGCTGGGAAGATCCCTTGGAGGAGGGCGTGGCAACTCACTCCAGTATTTTTGTCTGGAGAATTCCATGGACAGAGGAGCCTGGCAGGCTACAGTCCACAGGGTCGCACAGAGTTAGACACAACAGCAGCAACTTAGCATGCATGCAGACGGCCAGTTAACAACGTTATAATAGTTCAGGTGGACAGCAGAGTGACTCGGCCATACATATACATGTATCCATTCTCCCACAGACTGCCCTCCCATCCAGTCTGCCACAGAACACTGGCGTAACAGGAATTTGATATATGGTTCTCAACTTGGCAGAGTCCCAATAACTATGTTCTTGTTCTCATATTCCTGTTGGTCAGGGGCAGGGGAAGCAAATGAAGTAGTGCAAATTAAGATTGGGGACCACGGACATTGAATAAGCAGAAGAAAATAATATCAGCTAATGTGTGTAAGAAAAAGACTACCTCCAGGGGAGTGGGATGAATTGGGAGATTGGGACTGACATATATCCACTACTGATACTATTAACACATATAAAACAGATTACTAACGAGAAGCTCTATGGCACAGGGAACCCTACTCAGTGCTCTGTGGTGACCTAAATGGGAAGGAAACCCAAAGGGGATGTATGTACACATATGACTGATTCACTTTGCTGTACAGCAGAAACTAATACAACATTGTAAAGCAACTATACTCCTGTAACGGAGAAGGCAATGGCAGCCCACTCCAGTACTCTTGCCTGGAAAATCCCATGGATGGAGGAGCCTGGTAGGCTGCAGTCCATGGGATCGCTAAGAGTCAGACACGACTGAGTAACTTCACTTTCACTTTTCACTTTCATGCATTGGAGAAGGAAATGGCAACCCACTCCAGTGTTGTTGCCTGGAGAATCCCAGGTTCGGGGGAGCCTGGTGGGCTGCTGTCTATGGGGTCGAACAGAGTCGGACACAACTGAAGCAACTTAGCAGCAGCATACTTCTGTAAAAATTAATTAATAAAAAAGAAAAAGAATATATCCAAAATATTGCATTGTTTTAAAGACATGATTGAATGCTACTGTTTATTAAACTGTGCTCTATATAGTCTCATAGTAATTTAAACTTCATTTAATATTACATCAGTTCAGTTCAGTCCCTCATTCATGTTCGACTCTTGGAGACCCCATGGACTGCAACACGCCAGCCCTCCCTGTCCATCACCAACTGCCAGAGTTTACCCAAACTCACGTCCATTGAGTCGGTGATGCCATCCAACCATCTCATCCTCTGTCATCCCCTTCTCCTCCTGCCCTCAATCTTTCCCAGCGTCAGGGTCTTTTCAAATGAATCAGCTCTTTGCATCAGGTGGCCAAAGTATTGGAGTTTCAGCTTCAGCATCAGTCCTTCCAATGAACACCCAGGACTGATCTCCTTTAGGATGGACTGGTTGGATCTTCTTGCAGTCCAAGGGACTCTCAAGAGTCTTCTTAACACCACAGTTCAAAAGGTCAATTCTTCGGCGCTTAGCTTTCTTTATAGTCCAACTCTCACATCCATACATGACCACTGGAAAAACCATAGCCTTGACTAGATGGACCTTTGATGGCAAAGTAATGTCTCTGCTTTTTAATATGCTGTCTAGGTTGGTCATAACTTTCCTTCCAAGGAGTGAGTCTTTTAATTTCATGGCTGCAGTCACCATCTGCAGTGATTTTGGAGCCCCAAAAATAAAGTCAGCCACGGTTTCCACTGTTTCCCCAACTATTTGCCATAGATGATCTCATTTCATCCTTATACCAACATACTACTATTTGAGTTTACAGATAAGGAAATTCAAGTTCAGAGAGGTTAAGGAACTGTCGTATTTTTATATAGCTAGAAGATAGCAGAACCAAGTTTTAAACCTATACTGTCTATCTCTAGAATCCTAGAATGCAGTTTTTCAGTGTCTTATGTGGCCCAACGCATCTGGAAGTGCAGTAGCTTTGATTCTGTTTATGTTAGTCAGACGAGTCATCATTCCTACTCTAAGCCATTTTACAACACGTCGTAAAATTCCTCTCCCAACCTAGAAAGTGAGAGCACACACAGCCCAGTGAAGTCGGTATTATTGGCCCCATAATACCAGATAAGGAGGCTTCCCAGGTGGCACAGTGGTAAAGAATCTGCCTGCAATGCAGGAGAAGTGGGTTCTATCCCTTGGTCAGGAAGATCCCCTGGAGAAGGAAATGGCAACCCACTCCAGTATTCTTGCCTGGGAAATCCCAGGGACAGAGGAGCCTGGTGGGCTACTACAGTCCAAGCGGACACAAAGGGTCAGACTCAACTGAGTGACTGAGCACTGCCAGGAATTGGAAGCTCAGAGAAATCAATTAACTTTCCATTATCACACAGTTTATCAGTGACACATGGGAATCTGAACCTAGACAGTCCAATTTCCCTTCCCCTTCACAGCCATTTTGCCAATTTTAACATGGTTGTATTGATATTGGTTTGATGTTTCCCCAAAAAAAGTAGTGTCATCCAACTTTACCCCATGTACTCTCCTGCTATATGTGTGTACGCACACACACACACACACACACATATGTATATACACATATAAGCGGGAAAGTGAAAGCGAAAGTCACTCAGTCATGTTTGACTCTTTGCAACCCCATGGACTGTAGCCTGCCAGGCTCCTCTGTCCATGGGATTTTCCAGACAGAATACTGGAGTGGGTAACTGTTCCCTTCTCCAGGGGATCTTCCCAACCCAGAGACTGAACCCAGGTATACAGAGGAGAGAGATTCAGAAATAATATTCCAAGGAATATGAACTATATTTATCTTAATATATAAACTATATTTATCTATGCAGTGGCTGGCATGGTTTGGGCTCTTAATTATCAGGAGTAACACTGGCTGTAATGGTAATAATGTTAGCAACATAAATGGCCCATGCCTGATTTTTGCCAGCATTCCTTTTTTCCCCAAGACAAGAAGACTGGTCCTGCCCAAACACAGAATATCTATAACTTGCGAAACCACCTTTGCATGTTTATGCTTTTGATATTTCAAGGTACTAAGTAATCTGATTTTTAATCAGTCTAGGGGATGAAATAGCCATGTGAGTGAGTGAGTGAGTGAAAGTTGCTCAGCCATGTCCGAGTCTTTTGTGACCCCATGGATTGTACAGTTCCATGGAATTCTCCAGGCCACAATACTGGAGTGGGTAGCCTTTTCCTTCTCCAGGGGATCTTCCCAACCCGGGACTGAACCCGGGTCTCCCACGTTGAAGGCAGATTCTTTACCAGCTGAGCCACAAAGGAAGCCCAAGAATACTGGAGTGGGTAACCTATCCCTTCTCCAGCGGATCTTCCTGACCCAGGAATCAAACTGGGGTCTCCTGCATTGCAGGTGGATTCGTTCCCAGCTGAGCTACCACTTAGTTATGATTAACTTTCTGTCTTTCCTTGCACAGTACCCCTCCCCCAAATCTGCGGAGCACAGTGTCTAGCCGATAGTAAATACGACTACATATTTCCTAAATAAATGACAGAATTTCTCACTTATTTTCCTTTTAGACTTTGAACTAGAGGGACAAATACAGAAATTTTGATGAGCAGTTTAAAAATAATTTTTATTCCTTCATTTAAAAATAATTTTTTTTCTTTTAAAGTACTTTCATCATTTCTTGACACAACACTGATATCTTGGGGGTATTCTGTTTTACTTTATAGGGGAGTCATAATGGTTATCTATTTTGATGCTTGCACAATCCCCAAGACAACTCTGACTTTCTTTGGAAAACATAGCCATTTGCCTCAAAGTCTATGAGATTTCCTTCCCAGGACTTGGGACTGAGGTAAATTACAGTCTCTTTGGATGAGCACGACTGCAACATGCAAATTCTGGCACCAAAACAGCACTTGGTGCTCAGAGAAATACAGTACGCTGGACAGCAGAACAGATGCACAGAGAGAGAGACCAGAGAAGGAAAGTCCTGACAGGCTTGGATCCCAGTCAGTCCCTTCCAATGTCTGGGCAGAATCCTTGTCCTTAGGTTCCCTTGAGTTATTTCTGTAGCCTTAATATAAACAGCTCCTTTTATGGCTTAAGGCAGGTTAAACAGGTCAGTTCCTAACAAATGTGACAATATATTTAAAATGAAAAGTAGTAAGGCATTGTTTTAAATGCACAGATAACTTCTAGGAAATGTTGAGCATTGTAAGAAATACTTTCAGTGGGATTTCCTTAACATCCTCAGATGAGGCGACTGCATAGGTGTGCCCTGGCATCACCACCCAGAGGCAATCCACAGAAAAGAGCCTCAGGTTGGTTTGACAGCTGAGTGAAGAGTAAATAAAATGCTGGAGCTCAGCTAGTAGGTTAGGGTTAGAATTCACATCCCTCTGTTGTGAGCATGGGAAACAGGCACTCCTGAGCAGCGTTTCTCAAAGTACAGTCCTGGGTAAAAGCACAAATCCCTGAACCGCATTCCAGAGCCAGGAAGTCAAAACATCTGAATGGGTGCAATGCATTCAGCTGCAGAATCCCATGGATAGAGGAACCCGGCAAGCTGTGGCCCAGGGGGGTCACAAAGAGTTGGGCACGATGAAGGCAACAGCACGCACGCTTGTAACAGGCACAACAGGTAACTGGCGTCACGATGTTTCAGAATCTGCTACTCAGGATGTGGTGTGAAGACCAGCAGTGTCACCAGTGAGGGTGTCACCAGGGAACGTGCTGAAAATGAGGAGTCTTGCCCACCCTCTTGACCTACTGAATCAGGATCTGCATTTGAACAAGATGCCCAGGTGATCCAGATGTTCATTAAAGTGGGGGAATCTTGCTTAAGATCATTAGTTCCCTGCCTGGTTGTACACTAGAAAGACCCAGGTCACTTAAACACATGACTGTGGTCTGAGTTCCACTCCCTGGAGACTCTGAATTAACTGCTCTGCAGGGTGACCTGAGTATAAGGATTTTTAAAATTTCCCCAGAGGATCCTAATGTGTAGCCAAGATTGAGAACCACTGCTTAGCAGGTATGAGGAGATACACCCTAGGAGAAGAAATTCAGTTTGTCAAATGGATTTTAAAGCTCATAGAAGGGACAATGATCTGAAGATAGATTTCTTTTGATTTGAAGGAGCAAGACCCCAGACGGAAAGAGAACTGCATTTCTTTATAATTTCCTGAAAAGACTGACTGGTTTGGAAAATCACAAGACAGATCATGGAGAATGAGAACACAGAGTTTGCAAAGTAAACTATAGAGTCTAGAAAGCATGCCACCCAATAACCTTTTGGGGGAAAAGAGGGTTTTTGCTACAATACTTCTCAAGCAAAACCCAAGAAGATTGCAGCCCTCTTAGGTGCTGGAGTAACAGATGCTTGGGTGGAAAATTAGCAATGGCCAAAGGAAGAATAAGCTTAAAGGCAATTTCTGAAACCTGAAGACCCTGACCTATGAGTCCCAATGGTGGCACAGAAGCACCTGCTGAGGGGGAATCAGAAGAGGCCAAAATAGGACAAGGAGGAACCAGGACACATGGAACTTTTGACCAGCGGCCACTGCGCAAACCACTGGATTAATCACCAAAGCTTGAGCAACATGTCAAACACTGAGAGACTGAGCCATCCTTCAGCCAGAGGCCAACAACTACAGGTTATGTCCTTAGTCCAGGAACCCCTTTCTCTATCCCTGGACAAAAGGCTCCCCACCTTTGCTGTTCCATTTCTTGGCAGAGTTGCTGCAGAGGGAGGAAAGAGAGAGTTTTGAATCCAAACACATATTTACCCAAGTGATATTAAGTCTTGAATCTAGACATGACTGCAAGATTGAGGTTTTCCAATACCATAGTGGGAATGGAGGCTTGAGGGTTAAAGGGCATTTGCTTATAGAAAAATGAGGAAAGTTCCATGTCTGATTCCTGAATTATGCCTGCAAATTTCCAATCTGCTGCACTAGCTAATAGGATCTAGCTACCTGCCCATAAGGCAGTTTTCCTCTCATTAGGTCCCTGGGGACTTGGTGTCAAGACAAAAAGGCTTCTTTGAATGGCATTCATTTTGTAAGAGGATGTTTGCAAGAGGATGAGGATGAAGGAAAATGTTACAAGATCATGAAGCATAAGCAAGCCATCTATAGCTGAGAGAGAACTGGAGCCAGAACTCGGGTCTACTAACCGAGATGCACCCATGAACTCTGAAACCCTCAAGACTATCTTGAGATTAAGAATTCACCTAAGCAGCATGAATGGTCCTGTCTGAGAACAGGATATTTTCTCATAGACAGATGGATACACTGTATTAATATCATTAATCACTGTAAAGTGAATCAGCCTCAGTGGACAAAGTTACTGACCAGTGATGGCCTCAAGTGACCATTTGCTGATTGTTAAGAAGGATGAAAAAAGATATAATCAAGAGATGACATAGTTTGGGAAGACATCACATAGGGAATCTAATTTGGGGATTATTTAAAATAAAATATATATGAGACTCCCCTCCCCCAAAGAAAACCTAACCATCATTGATCAGACAGTATAATAAAACCTAAGAAAATAAATTTCACTAGATGCTCTTCAAATTGCCTCTGCTAGAACACATCCATATAGAATATAATTCTACATCTGCTACGAGCCCACTACAATGTTTATAGTGCCATGAAACATTTCTGGCAAATTTATAAGAATTTGTTGTAGTATCCTTTCTGCCCAATCCAGAGGGGAGAAGAAAGTTGAAGGATTAAAATTAGTAATGTATATTTCAGCAACCAGTTTCTCGGAATGCTGCCCCAGACCAGAAAAAAGCTCTACATATGGAAAATACTCAATGAGGATAGAAGTGATAAAAAGAGACAAGGTCTCAATAAATGGTCAAAACTGTCAGTGAACTATTAATGATCTTTAAGTATTTGTTGAAACCACCTTAAAATAACCAACACAAAAGGGAAAACTGAACCACAAAACCAAGAAGTCTAATGTTCTCTGCTAATAACCCTGATTACTGAAACAATCCTTTAAGACAAATCCGTACTTTCTGACAGTGTGCATAAAACATGAATTATCTAGCTGTGCTACATGGATTTCTGATGAATCCTCACAATGAATTAGGCAATCAAGAATTGTTTACGATCTGTATCAAGAACCAGTTCCTTTTGCTTTGCTTTAAAACAGTCTATCTTTGGACAACCCCCAAACACGGGTGGAAAATATTTATGCTCCCAAACCATGAGTTTTAGGACAGAAATGTTGAGGTTCATAAGTGAATTCATAGGAACTATGAGCTCAACAGGGAATTATAGGGTTAAAATAAATTACTCTAAAAAGGTCTCTGACGTAAGCTGTCTTGGTCCATGGAGACCAGATTACTGCGGGGTTTCAAATAAAAATTTTTGCTACAAAGTTGATAAGTTTTATGTCCAATGCAGTTTTTTTAAAAGCCATCTTGCTTTTTTAACATCATCTCTTGACAGGAAAAGGAGTGTTTGTTTTGTCTGTCTTCAGACTCTCCGGAAAATTGCTCTAGAATGGTACCCAAAGAACCTGTGCATGCGCAAGCTCAGCCTGCACAAGAGAGCTGCTTAAACACGCTGCAAGGTCCAGAGAATGGTCCTTTCTAGGAAGCAGACTTTCTCATGTGAAAAGGAAGAAAAACTTACCAGGGTAATCATTCTTGTCTATGTCTGAATCTCCTCTTAAAGTAAAGCCGAATCCAGAAGGGACAGCCTGGGAGGCCCACACTCCTTGCAGAATCTGGGAAGGCTTGGTGTTTAAGCCATTCTTGTTCCCGTTGTAAATGAGCACTTTTCCTCTTTGATCCTTGCCTGCAAAGGGCGCACCAATGGCAACATCTGCAGACAGAGACACATCATTTCTCATTAAAGAAGAATGTTAGAGAATTAAGTACAAACAGCAACAACCCAAAGGGCTTCTTCGGTTTTCCAGAAAAAAATGTGTAGGACTACAGCAAGAGGAAATTATCCATTGCCTTTCATCCATCCAAAAAATATTTACCAAGTGCATACTATGTGTCGGGTACAGTGGATTCAGTGGTGAACCAGACACTGATTTTCAAAAGTTTATACTCTAGCGCGGGGAATAGACAATTTGAACAAAGAAATAATCAGGGGGGACTTCCCTGGCCTTCCAGTGGTTAAGACTCCATCCTTCCAATGTACGGGGCACGGGTTCAATCCCTGTTTGGGAAACTAAGATCCCGTTTGCTGGGCAGCATGGTTGAAAACACACACACACACACACACAGAATCAAGGAAAGATTGAAAAGTGACAAATGCTATGTAGAGGATTTTAAAAATACTGATGTGATGGAGAGTGACTGGATTCTTATTTTAGATGAAGTGTTCAGACAAGATGTCTATAAGGTTGACCTAGAAACTGAAGTCTGGGGACGAGATGAAACGAACCATGTGGAATCAGAAGGAAAAGCAGTCCAAGAAGAAGGGAAGACTGTATAAAGGCCCAGGGATGCAAGGAGCTTGGCCCACCTGAAGAGCAGCCAGAGGGTGGTCTACGTGGAAACTTAGTAAGGGATGGGGAAGAGCTGGGTCAGTGCACTGGGCTGGATAGACCAGTTGAGGCACATTTGCAGGGTACTTAGAGTTTCTTGTTAAAAGAAATAAACATCTTCTTTCACAAAGATTACATTCTTGAATGATGACATCATCCCATGATGTAGGCAAGAGTCATTTCATAGTCGAGGCCTCTGAGAAACTGGGAAAGAGCCCTATCGACCATCTCCCACTTAAACTTAGGACTAAATGAAAATGACCTTCTGTGTTCAACAGGATTGTTCTAAACAATGCACCTAACTACTTAGGTTTACATGAAAAAGAGCACCAATAACACAATAGCATAACAATTCTGTGCCACGGACATCACTGCGCATCCTCATTTTGTCCTCTATTTATCTTTGTTCCTAAGTAAGTCTGATAAGACTACATAAATTGTAAATTGATTTTTACTATATAACAAGGATCATAAACCCACTTTCACTTAACAGGTAAGGATAAACTCTCAAAAAACTCAGCCTGTTGCAGAAGGAAAGGGGTACCTTTCTCATATCCTCTGAATCCATGAGTTGACATCTGTCCCCTGGTTTCATCCCATTTTGGCATCATTTTAGAGATACCAAGGCTCAGAGAGACAGAACCCCTTTTAGGTCATTAGAAATGTCTCTCTTAGCTCTCAAAAGTATCATTAAAGGTTTGAGAGACAAGACAAAAAGAAGAGAAGAGAATGAAAAAGATGATTCCACCAATAATTTAGCATTATTTATTTCATTTGGTGTTCAGGAATAGGGCAGTTTTTGAAAGCAACACATCAGTTGAAGATGAACTTGTCTTTTTTTAAAAAATTTCCCTGGAACCATGAGCTTTTAATATGCCTTTATGTTTTATGGTGCTTTAAAAGTTACCATACATTGCTAAGACATGTTTTTTCAAAGAAATCATAAAAGTACATGACCATGTGCCAAAGGTATTAATGAATACTTTGATTTGATGGGAATACTCCCTAAGCTCTTTTGTTGGAGCAAAATCCTGTTACTCCCTTGAATGTCAAGAAACCCGTTATACCTTGGTCCTTTAAGGCCCTGAAAATGTATGCAAAATTTTGTGTGAGCTGTCATGTTTTACTGAGAAGAGGGTACTTAGAAGGCATTCTAAGTTTGATCCCTGGGCCAGGCTCCTCTGTCCATGGAATATTCCAGGCAAAAATACTGGATTGGGTTGCCATTTCCCCCGCCAGGGGATCTTCCTGACCTAGGGATCAAACCCACATCTCTTGTGTCTCCTGCATTGGCAGGTGGATTCTTTACCACTGTGCCATCTGGGAAGGCCCAACATCTATATTAGCCCAAACTAAATAAAGTTTAAATTACCTTGAAATTTTAGATAATTTATTAAAGACCAATCATAAGAACTGTTTCACATACAGCACCGTGAAATCTGTTGCTTGCTTCATGTAACAGTAACATGATCTTATGGCACATAAGTAATTTCCATGCAGTGGTATAAATTACCATTGTATCCATCTTGGTTCAGGTCTCCTAAATGTGCCACAGCACTGCCGAATCTCCCGAAAACCTCGGTGCCTGCGAGCACCTGCGGGTCTCTGAAGACGAGGGCGCTCTCTTGCAGATATAGATAAACTTGCCCTACCTCTCTGGGGCTGCTCTCAAATTCACGTTCCATAAAGAGAGGTGCCCCAATCAGTATGTCATCCATCCTGCAGGGACCAGAGAGAGAACAGCACAGACATGAGCTGCTTTTGGGTAGACTTCTAATCAATGAGACGAGTACATTTCCACTGGTTTATTTCTTTTTCCAGGAGGCATTTTACAGTCATCATATTTCTTTCATTGCTTTGTTATGTCTTCAGAATAGAATGCCATAAGAAAATAAGAGTTGCTGAATTATCACATTGAACCTTTCAAACTATGTTAAAAATGACTACTTTAAGAAAACCACAGATATTTCACTCTTTTCAGCTTTTTAGCCTATTTCCAGGAAACATACTTACACAAGTAAAACATATCAGAAAGACCTAACTAGGTTTTTGAAAATATGGATGAAAATTTGTCCACAATTTATTTAATTGTACATTTATATTACGAAGTCTTCTTGCAGTGATAAGGTTTAAAATAAAGCCTATCCTCCTCTTTTCTTTCGGCACCTCCATTTAAATAAAACAGAGGCCAGAGAAGGTTCTCATACTAACTAGAAAGGCAGAAAATAAAACTTTCCTCCCAAATACAAATTTAGGTTTTTCCTTTGTGAAAGTAGATGTTATCACAGAAAACTAGTAGATAATTTTTCAGACTGATAACATTTCAAGAAAGAAATAGCAATTGATTGCTGGTGGTGGTGGTGGTTTAGTCTCTCAGTCGTGTCTGACTCTTGTGACCCCGTGAAGTATAGACGGGCAGGCTTCTCTGTCCATGGGATTTCCCGGGCAAGAATAGTGGAATGAGTTGCCATTTCCTTTTTCCAGGGGATCTTCGCCATTTTCCTTTTCCAGGGATCGAACCTGCATCTCGTGCACTGCAGGTGGATTCTTTACCAACCGAGCCACTAGGTAAAATATTTTCTTAAAACTATTCCAAATGCATTTTCTCACTCTGCTTCCATGGTCTGGGCCAAGAGGGAGGTAGGGACTGGGGTTGTTCCAAGCTTCGGGATTTTCCTTGGAGGAAAATGTTCAATTTCTTATGTATTTATTTTTAAATTTTCTGTTATTATTATTGCCAGGATGAAGAGCTATTTGTTAAACACCTAATTGTGTGCGCCGCTGCCTTGAAGTTCAAAGGCATGTAAATCCCCTGGTCCTCTAGCGCTGAGATTGATGGGGACCATTTTCCCATTCTCCAAAGAAGGAGCAAAGCCATACAATTGGTCCCTGAGGATATAACATGACAGGGGACTGACACATTGCCTTACTGTGTTTCTCACCGCCAACACTCGGGAGTTCTAGAAATGCAAAATTATTCGACCTATCATTGTGAAAGATTAGCACATCCGTGCAATCTTTGGATTCTTGGAGGAGTATGACAACATTGATTTATTTTCATAGAGATACATTTCCCTAGATATTTAAGTGTAAGTCTTCTAAAATGTTCTAAATGCCAAAAAGGAGAAAGACATTTGTTCTCAATTTATAATTGTGTTCTCATAAAGCTGAAAGACAATAACTGTCTTGGATTCAATTGGTTCAATGTGCCTTGTAGAATATTTTGCACTTAGTGCCAAAATTATGTTAACAGTAATACTACTTAACTGTCACAGTATATATTATTGTTTAGGCTGGTGTTTTAAAATCTTGATTTAAAACTCATTAGTGAATTCTGAGGAGAAGGCAATGGCACCCCACTCCAGTACTGTTGTCTGGAAAATCCCATGGACGGAGGAGCCTGGTAGGCTGCAGTCCATGGGGTCGCTGAGAGTCAGACACGACTGAGCGACTTCACTTTAACTTTTCACTTCCATGCATTGGAGAGGGAAATGGCAACTCCAGTGTTCTTGCCTGGAGAATCCCAGGGACGAGGAAGCCTGGTGGGCTGCCGTCTATGGGGTCGCACAGAGTCGGACACGACTGAAGCCACTTAGCAGCAGCAGCAGCAGTGAATTGTGAAATCAATTTAATGGGTTTTGACAAGCAATTTTGAAAAATGAAATAGAAAATATGAGTGAATGCATGGCACATAATAAGAGTAAGTACTGTTCCGTGAAACCTTCTGTTTCAGTTGTGTGTGTATACTGGGTTGCAATGTCAAATGTATTTCTAATTATGAACCCACAGGCCAAAAAGCCACTGAAAAACTATTGCAGTAGGCCATGCATGCTATTAGGCTATTTCAAAATTTATTTTTCAAATCCTTTTTTTGAATAGACTCAATTCAAGTTTAAAGTTTAACAATATTTATTAGTAAGGATGCTTTTCACTGAACTTCTGAAAAAGCAGTTGTATAACAGCTGGGTACTATTCTAAAAATATATATATATAAGATTATATAATCTCAAAAAAGAACAATGATGAAGAAATACTATTTATGATGAGGTTTTCACTAAAAGCCACTTTCTCTGCTTGGGTCATGTCGGTGGTTTGGATGAGATCTAAGGCATAAAAGTAGGATATATACACTAAACTTCATCTTATCTGAATTGTCTAATATTTGAGCATAGTTCTTTTTCAGTTTCTATGCATTTATTTGTGTCTCTTTTTTATGTCTAAAAAAGTATTATGTCCACTCTAACAATATAATGTAAGACGCAGGTTCTCGTCCTTTCACGTGTTGTTAGAGGCAAAACATTATAAATATTTTTCTGAAGAGAAAAGCATAAATATACTGAGAGAGGGGGGATGAGGGAACCTATCAACGAGAATATTCATTATGAAGAATCTGAATTTAAGTTTTCTACAGCCAAATAGCATTTAATATGTTGATTTAACTTTAACCCATAAAATTTTCCATTTCTTCTTCTTTCTCAACAGTTCTTAGTGTATGCTAATACCCAAGACTGATTTTCAGAATGTAGTTATTTATTAAGAGAAGGCAGGTTAGGAGGCTTTATATTAGAATTGATATCTAATCGATATAATTGTTTTATGACAGGCAAAAACTAATATGGCTTATCAATTACATTACAGAAATCAATTCAATCTGCAGCTTCTTTATGCTTTAATTTTCTAGATTTTCTGCTTAATCGCATCATAACAATTTCTCCTCTTTGAGAGAATCCACTTGGACTAAATCTGGCACCAAAACACAGTTACTCAAAGCTGCTTCCTTTCAAATAAATTTTCTCTAAAGTGCTCTCAAGTTAACCAACTGCTAAGAATCTCTAAATTTAGTTCCTTTGAGATCTGCCGAGGCTAGGACAATCCAATGGATTAAATTGTATTTCTGTGAATTTCTGAAATAGTATAAATACTAAAAGGGTCAAAAAGCCATAAGAAAATAAAAAACAGATCTGCTTAAGTTCAAGAGGAAAATACTATCTCCCTTTGTTGTTAAGTTTGTCCAGAAATTCCTAACAGAGTTTACACAGAAAGACTTCACTGCTCTGGTTGTTTTAAGATAACTAAACTGAAATTAATTTCAGCAGCTTGTGAATATTTTCAAAACAGTCCCAGGCTTGACCCTATCAATGACCAATCAGCATGCACACAACTGTTTAGTCTAAATTTTTGAAGTCTACTTCTGATACCTGGGTGTTTCTTTAAATAAAAAAGATACTGGGGAAATCCTCACCAGTTTATTAATTTGGTCACATTAGTTAATGACACCACCTTTTTTCCCCGTGGTGGGTTTTGGAGCATTTGTAGGGACTTTGCTTTTGTTGCGTAGTGGGTAGATAGGATGACGTGTTTACTAGGTGATCTCACATACACTAGTACTTAATTATCCCTCAGATGGAGAAAGGAAAGTCTGCTTCAACCCCACAGAACCTGGGTCCTAACTTCTGAACCGTGAATGGTCAATTAGTTCGGTGATGTTCTTAACCCTAGTCTGAGTCACTGCACAACATTCACTCGGGTCCAGGACTTGAAAGATTTGGGAAAATTAGAGATTGGGTAAAGAATAAGAATTAAATTTCAATTCTAGTATGGAACTCTGCTAAATAATGTTCACTTATCATTCTTTAATCACTGATACATGCTGGGAAAGCTAGAAAGGGCTTTGTGAATTTAAAAAATTGTAGGAATTATAGATTCTCTAAAATTATTTATGAGTTAAACTAATGACAGAAGCCTAGTATGCTTAGTTTTAATATAATCCAACAAACTGATTTTTCTTATAGGCCATGATATTAAAAACCATTGATAACCGATTTTTTTAGCATCATTAAGGACAATATTAAAGTTCTTTGGGTGAAAATAACTGAAATTATGATTTTATATTTTTTGTAAAGTAGAAGTCTGCATTTCTTTATAAAAATAATGGAAACTAATAAAATGCACATTTAATAAACAGATTCTCATCAAAGCCAAAACAGAGTAAAGACTTAAACACAGGTTTAAGTGCTAGAACAGAGCTGGTGTTTAAAGGATGCTCAACAGATATATGTTAAATGAAAGAACAATAAAAAGATATTTTCCAAAAGATACAAAAGTTAACAAACTTATCTCCAATCATAGGGCATCACATAATAAATAAAGTTCATTTCTAGCTATACCAAGGTCATAGCTAATGTCTATCAATGATGTATCTAAAGTGCTTAGCCCAGATCTGGGAACACAGTTAAGATTTTTTAGAGCTGTGCTTCTTATGAAAATGTAAGCTCCATGAAAGCAGAGCCCTATTCATCCTTACTCATCGCTACATTCTGAGCATCCAAGAACTATGTCTGGCATATAGTAGGTGCTCCAACAATACTTGTTGGATAGATAATCAGTTCATCTCAATTTATTGGTTTTCTTATTTAATCATTTGTTTAATCTGTCAGGTGCTTTTAGTGGATCGAGAGATGCTTAATAATGTTTCTTTGAAGTAATGACTTAAACACAACCATAATTTATCATGCTGTTTGATCCAAGTTCAACTGTAATTTACTGCCATAATCTGAAAAAATAGCATTATTATTTTATCTTCTGCATGGATGTTTCTAGTATGCAATAACAGGAGAAACAATATTTATGTGCAAATATTTTATGAATGAATCATGTGCTAAAAAGAGAGATGAGCAAATTCCTCAATGGCTATGGATTTCAAATGGCCAAGTACTATTCAATTCATGAAATTAAAGATAAAACTAAGTATAATAGTGTTTTCTTAGAAGTGCAGATGTGGTAAAGACATTAAAAAGGATGATAGAGAGTTTTTTAGTAGTTATATCCTCTTGCGCTGAAGTAAAAAAAAAAAAACAAGAGAGCCTCTATCTTGTTGAGGAAATATAGAATGATGTATTTCATGAAGAAAAAAATATAACATCTTTAAGGATGACTATAATATTCAGTGAGTGAGGAAGTTCTTATAAACTTACCCATCATTGTTAACATCTGATACTGCAACTGTATATCCAAAATAAGATGCCATCTGCAAAGGAAAACCATAAATAACACATTTTGTGTTCAAAAAGTCATGTCTCAATTTTCCCTGAAAGATTGGCCACATTGCAGTACATCTTTTGCATTTAAATTCATAGACCCTTAGACGTGGACAGAGTCTTAGAGTCATTTAGTTTAACCCCTGACCTAACGCATAATGCTCCCCACAGCAGCCCGGACATCTGCTCGGACAACCTCTGGAGATGTTCAACAATCAATCCATTCAATTTGCAGATAACTTTTAGAATACTTTTTGCTAAAACTGGTCCTTCTATAATATCTAGTCCTCAATCCTCCTGCCTAGTTCTGCAATCTTGAACATCACAGAATAAATCTAATTCCATTTCCATATGAAATCACACATGGAAATGATTGCAGCTCACCATCTTGCTTACAGATATGTGATACCAAAGAAAAGATGACACCCCGTGAGCACACTGACAGAAGTTAAGTAGGACAGACACTCTCGACTTTGGTCTCTGTGTACCACTGAAGCATAAAAAGGTTTTCATTTGGGGCTAAACCATGTCTCAGTATCAATTCAAACTGAGTCTGTTAAGGTTTCTAAGTTGTTTGTGAGTGTGACCAGTATACCTAATCTCTCCACATTCTAGCTCTTATATTTTTGTTTTTCAATCTATGCTTTCAAGATTTATAATCTTTTCAGACTTGGCCCATAGTTTTTGCCTGCCAGGGTTTTTCATTTCCACATCTGCCATCCAACGCCTTAGCTTACTTAGCCTCCGATCACCTCCAAATTTAATCAGCCTATAGTCTACAGTAAACTGTGCTCCATGGAAGGCAGAGATCTTGGTCTGTGTTGTTCACTCTTGTATCTGCATTGTCTGACCAGGTGTAACTCAGGGTAGGTGCCAGATACTCTTTGCAAAAGAAATAAATAGATGAGTTAACAAGTATAACACAATAATTTAATTCTGCCACCTCTTTTCTCTATTCCAAACATATACAGTTGTTATAGCAGGTGGGGCCTTCGGGAGGTAATTAGGTTGTGAGGGTGGAACCCTCATGAACGGGATGAGTGTCCGTAGAGAAGGAACCCCATAGAGCTGCCTTGTCCCTTCCTCCACATGAGGACATAGTGAGAAGATGGCTGTGAGCCAGGAAGCAGGCTCTCACCAGACACAAAATCTGACTACCCTTTGATCTTCGACTTCTCAGACTCCAGAACCATGAGAAATAAAGGTTTGTTGCTTTAGTCATCCAGTCTACAGTATTTTTATGGACTAAGCCCTGGGTACCAGGTGCAAAATTCTCTTTGTTGAGGAAATGAATGCCTCATTTGACTGTGTCATGCAGTAATTCAGTTCTCCCGTGTCTTTTCTTTAATCCGCGCACATGTAGTGAAATTCTTATTTCTGTGTGGCACTGTGTGACCTCACTCAGAGGAATTTCATCATTTATGTATTAAATTCTGAGGTTCAAGATTGAATAACTAGGTGGTATTGAGGATGAAAAGTTACAGAAAGGCCAAATTTAACAATGTTTAAGGAGTTTTTAATGGTAAAAATGTGAAACAAAAAGACAAGAGAGAAGTCTTGCCATATTTTCATACACCATTAATTATCGCCACTTGAAAACAGTTGTTCAAAATGTATAAATTCACCCAACTGCACAATCATCGCAGCCTTATATATCTGTATTTACCACAAGAGTCTCATGAGAGACATTGTTAAATGCTTTGTTGAAAACTGCACAGTCATGGATAGACTAAAGCCCCAATTGGAGCAGAAATGTCAAAAATGCTCTGTATTCTTAACAAAAAACTATCAAAATTGCTTGACAAATATATGATTCCAAATTTCTGTGTCTAGCTAAGAGCTGAGCATTTCAGGATCTTAAAGCTGGATCCTCCTGGGATCCAGCAGGCCAAGATGGTCACTTGGCCGGATTCAAATGTGAGGTTTCTAGAAGTTCCAGAACCTGGGTTGGTGGTTAGGAGAGAAAGTTGGTGGCCTAGAGAGACTAACTCAGTTCAGAATTGCCTCCCTAACACAACAGGGCCACATTCATCCTTTAAAAAAAGTGTGACAAATTTCAACAGGTCATAAGACCCAGGAAAACCCAGAGTGGGGAATGAAGTGTGACCCCAGGTCATCAGGATACCAGCAGCCTGCTTTCAGAGAATTGACCCATTGATAATAAGATCTTAGCCAGTGACAGTGGTTAACGGGCAAAAATCTAGTCCCTGGGAGAAAGGGACCAGAATCAGAGACTTTGTCATCTTCCATATATTTTGGGGTTGGTGAGGGTTCCATTTACTATGAGGGCAGGAAGAGAGTCTAGACCCGCTGACTCTGACCAATATGTGGAAAACTAGAAGAAGCTTGTGTCTTCTCAGAGGGAAGGCGGGTACCCAGAACCAATCACCAGGCAGATTACATACAGGACTGCAACATAATAGGACTATTCTCAGATTTCAGCAATTAGTGGCTTTTTGGAAAATTAATTAGGGTATAGCTGTTTTACAATATTGTGTTAGTCTCTGTTGTATGATGAAGGAAATCAGCTGTATGTATATGTATATCCCCTCCCTCTTGCACCACCCTCCCATTCCACGCCCCATCTCATTCATTTAGGTCACCACAAAGCTCTGTGTGCTGTATAGCAGCTTCCCACTAGCTTGTAGGAAGCATATTCTGCCCTTATATCACCTAGCAGTATATGAAATCATCATGGGCACATACTTGTTTATTAATTAATTGTTATCTCCTCAACTGCCTCCCCTGTAGCGCTGCGTTAGAGTTGGGATCTTGTCTGATACATGGTTATACTCCTAGTGCTTAGAAGAGTTTCTAGAACATAGTAAGTACTAGGTAAATATTTATTTTATGAATGAATAATATGAATATATAATAGTGCAGAGTGACATTCACTATTTGACATTAAAATGTCTTTACCTGTTCACCAGTGAAATTCTGAATAAAGGTCATATCTGTAGAGTTAATGATTGAAACCTGAAATCAGAGAAATTAGATAGGTTATTTCATTTGGTATAGAACTGGAGAACTTTTTTAAAAGTATAACTTAAATCATTTATAAATGTTTGTGAAAAATCATAAATGGTTAGCTCTATATGTAAAAAAAAAAAAAAAAAGCAAGCCCATAGAATGATCTTAAAAAAAAATGCAGTTGAACTTTTTATTTATGGTTTCTGGAATCCTTTCAGACAGAATGCACAATCACTAATTGGATGTAAAGAAATTATATTTGAATTCAAGAATGCTTAGAGCAACTAATTTGATGGTCAGTTATCTAATCAAAAATTTAGTCTAAATTTCATTTCTGAACATATGCTATTATGGGACATTGATGATTATGGCTTCTTGCAAAAAAAAAAAAAAAATTTGAAAGTGTTTTACATATAGCAAAAATATTTCTTTTCAATTCTATCCAGCCAGCCTAAAATCTATAGTTATTACAAGCTGATCAGACTTTTAAAAAATATTTTAAATGCTTTTCTTTTCATAAGACCTACTTATGTTCTTT
The DNA here is from genome assembly GCF_032452875.1 of Bos javanicus. NCBI lineage: Eukaryota > Metazoa > Chordata > Mammalia > Artiodactyla > Bovidae > Bos > Bos javanicus. Next base: position 30,267,134 of record NC_083880.1, read on the forward strand.
TCCTATTTTTATGGCAACTAGTGTAATGGGTGTGAATAGTAGCCCTCCAAAATTCATATCTGTCCAGAACTTTGGAAGATGAGCTTATGGGTCTCTATAGAAATAAGTAAAGTTAAGGATCTTGAAATGAAATCATAGTGGCTTTAGGGTGGGCCCTGTGTCCAATGACAGGTGTCCTTATAAAAGGAGGAGAGGACACACAGACATAGATGGAGGAAGACCACACGGAGGCCAGGGCAGAGATGGGAGTGAAGCTGCCACACGCCAAGGGAAGGCAGAGCCACCTGAAGCTGGACGAGGCGGGAAGAGTCCTCCCCCGTGTGTGTGGAAAGGAGCACGACCTGGCCGTCACAACTTGACTTCAGATTTCCAGCCTCCTGAACTGGGAGAGAACAAATTTATGTTCTCAGCCACCCGATTTGGGGTCATTTCTTATGACAGCCCTTGAAAACTAATACACTAGTCACATAACAATCGACCTTGTTGTGTTTACTGTGTGAGGCATATTAAAATGCTGATCATGTCAACAATGGGATCCTCGGCAATTACTCCCAAATTATGCACAGGACGGGGCTAACTTCATGGGTATGTGACCTGTGCAGTCAGGCAGGGCCCTACACTCAGACAAGCCCTATCCTTTGGATAGCCCAGCTGTCACTGTCCTGAAATCCTTAAGAATTTCAAACAAGGGGCCAGGCATTTTCACTTCACACTGGGTCCCACAAATGATGGAGTTGATCCTATACATGGATCAGAAAAGAATCTAGCCTCCCTTTGCATAAGCAAACAAGTGTGGATCTTTAAGAGCACTTTAAAAGATTTCAAAGATTTAAATCTTTAAAATGATTAAAAAAAATGATTCTTTGCACATATGCAAAATATCCTATAAACATTCTTAGTACTCACATATCCAAAATTCTGTGCGCCTCTTGGAACTCCAGCAACCAATTCTGTGATGAAAAGTCATTTAGAAGGTAAATTACACAGTCTACTTTAAAGCTATTCAACAAATCAGCTAAAGATGGTACTTTTTGAATAAGTAACTATCATGGATCACGTAGACAGCTGGAAGTTTGAAGTTACAGTTTTGCATTGGCTTTTGCCTCTGCTACAGAAAAAGAAAACAGGGGACGCAAAAGTTGTACTTCTAGAATCACCTGCCTCCACCAGAGCCTCCATGCGTTTCAGCCTCTAGAACATAAGCCTGCCTTCTCAGATTTGTGTGTGATTTTTCAGTTAAACCTCTTACTCTGGTTTCTCCAGCTTTCACTGTCTTCTGAACTAGTCTCCCGTGGCAGTGTACAAAATAACATCTCCTGTCCCACTAAGCGGAGAAGGCAATGGCACCCCACTCCAGTACTCTTGCCTGGAGAATCCCATGGGCGGAGGAGCCTGGTAGTCTGCAGTCCATGCGGTCGCTAAGAGTCGGACATGACTGAGCGACTTCACTTTCACTTTTCACTTTCATGCATTGGAGAAGGAAATGGCAACCCACCCCAGTGTTCTTGCCTGGAGAATCCCAGGGACGGGGGAGCCTGGTGGGCTGCCGTCTATGGGGTCGCACAGAGTCGGACACAACTGAAGCGACTTAGCAGCAGCAGCAGCAGTCCCACTAAGGGACAGTGTTCAAGCAATTTCAGTTACCTAAGGACAAACCTCATATCATAAATGATTGAGCCTGGCTGCCCTGGAACAGAATTCTAGGGCATCCTCATAGCCAAGAGTATGCAAAGAAGGAAGCTTTGATAATAGAGATAGAAGAAGCAACTCTGGTGAAAAGGGGGCTGCATGTTCCAACACACAATGATATGGCTCTAGATTCTGAAAGCAGTGGTTTTAGTCCTTGGGTCTTCTATAAACCCAGGATCAATCCTTGAACCTAACTTCTTCCAGTCACCTACAAAAGACAGGAGTTGGAACTGATTGATTATCAAAGATCTTTCCAGTTTTCAGTTCTATAAATCTAAACTATCCTTTGGGGTTAAAATGTTAGTTTAATTTAAAGGAAGGGAGCCTGGGAAAAAAGTCCCCTTCCATTCAAATTTCCCTTTCCTCAAACCTGCTCCTAAATATATAGCACAAATTCTAGCATTAATTCTACCCCACATACTAAACTCTAGCAGAGTTGGGCATTCATGCCTTTGGAGTGTTAATAATCAGAGAAGATTCATTTGGGTTTAGATGTTGGACTTTTAAGTAGTATCAATAAATTCACTCATTCAATCAACACTGACAGGCAACCATAGGCTACAGCAGGGAATGAAGACAAAATTCTCTACTCTCATGAAGTTTACACTTGAGCTGGAAGAGGCAGTTAATTTGAAAAGTAGAGTCCATTAAATGTCATGTTAGAAGGGGATGAGTATACAGTAGAAGAACTAAGCAGGTAAAATGGTACTGGGGGTGCTCAAATTGGGAGGAGGAAGGAATTATGATTTACCTGGTGGTTGGGGAGGCCTTGGCAAGAAGATGACAGGTTAGTGAAAACTGAAGAAAGTGAGGGAGTAAAATATTATGGAGATCTGGGAGACATACGTTCTAATCAGAAGGAACAGCACATGCAAAGGCCCTGAGGTAGACGTGTGTCTGGAGAATTCAAAGAACAGCAAGGAGGGCAGGATGGCTGGGGTGAGGAGTAAAGGACAAGGAAAGAAAAGTGAAAGTGAAGTTGCTCAGTTGTGTCCAACTCTTTGCAACCCCGTGGACTGTAGCCCACCAGGCTCCTCCGTCCATGGGATTCTCCAGGCAAGAATACTGGAGTGGGTTGCCATTTCCTTCTCCAGGGAATCTTCCCAACCCAGGGATCAAACCCTGGTCTCCCGCATTGCAGGCAGACACTTTAACCTCTGAGCCACCAGGGAAGCCCAAAAGGAGATGAGGTTAAAGTAAATGGGCTCTCATGAATGGAGTCTTTCAGGTCATTGTGAAGACTCAGGATTTACACTGAATGAACTGGGGACTCATTGAGCAAAGAAGTAACACAATGTGACTTCTGTTCCTAAAGGACCAGTTGCCTACTGGATCTAGACTACGGGAGGGCAAAGATGAGAGCAGGGAGACCAGTTAGGAAGCTACTGCAAACGTATTGATGGAGACCTGAGACTGGTAGCTGTGGAGGAAGTGAGAGTCAGATTCTGGCTGTCTTTTGAGTTTAGTTAGCAGAATTGGCTCATGGATTGGATAAGGGTAGGGAGTGGAGGAAAGAGCACAATCCAAGGCTGACTTGCAAGGTATTTTGCTTGAGCAGCTTGGAGGATGGTATTGTCACTAACTGAGATGGAGCTGATGGAAGGGAGAGCACATTTAAATGGAATGATCAGGAGTTCAGGTATAAGCACAGTAAGTTTGCAAAAGCCATTCAAATAGTGATGTTGAGTGTTGCGTAGAGATTATAGGTCTTACACTACATTCCAGCTTCATGAGTACAAGCATAGATACATGTATGGATGTTTACTATGGGCACCTAAAGACACCATGCTCAGAGAAAATGGAGTTGACTTATTTCAGGATCAGACCTGTCAAATAATAAAGATGAAGGGTGATTATGCCATCTGAGATACATGGCAACCACTGCTTCTCACATCCCATAAACATTCAGAATTTTGTTAAAAAACAGAAATGTATTGTGAAGTAATTTTCCTTCAATAAAAAATAAATAAGTTTGGGGAAAAAAAATAGAAATCAACCATCATACTAGGAACTTTGGAGCCTGCAGCCTCATATGGCTATGATGCTATAAAGTTATTTAAATGTAATGTTGATTAAAAGTTTCAGAATCATTTAAAAATCACATTCCTAAAAGAGCTTTTTCAGGTCACTCTACTTTTCCCATGTTTTACAGATGGCTTGATTTCAACCATGTCTCTCACCTTGCTGAGAGTCCCCAGTAAATTCCCCAGCAGCAACTGAATATCCTGTTTTAAAGAAAAGAGACAAGAGAATCAGACGTTTGATGCCTTTACAAATGATCCATAATCTAGAAACATGAAGGAACTATCATAGCACTACTCTGTGCAGAAATCCTGACAAATACTGTAATATAAAAGTCTAGAATTCTATGAAGAGAAAAACTAATCAAGCCAAGATGTACACTAAATCTTAGAAGTATAATAGATCTGCGCCTTCTGAGTGTGGCTACATGATTGGATTTGAGGTCCCTTTTAGAAGTAGGAACGCTCCATTGCCCATCTTTACGTGTGAATGGTGGTCTTTGCATTTCAAGAGCTGCTGATTCATCATAATCAGATATCATTACTCTAAAAGGTTAACTCTTACGCTCCGGTTTTGCTATTTCTGATCACCAACAAGGCCTACTTCTTAATACCTTTGCTGACCTAAGAAAAATGCACAATGTGAGAGTTGCAAATTAAGTTTTATCTGGGGCAAAATGAGGACTATAGCTCAGGAGACAGCATTTCAGATAGCCCTGAGCAACTGCTCCAAAGAGCTAGGAAGGAAGGTCAGTATATAGGTGATTTTGGTGAAGGGGGAGTATATGCAGTCAAGCACATAATTTTTCACTGAAGGTTTCTGCTAGTCAAAAGGAGCAGTCGTCACCATGAAGGAATTTCGTGCTTTTCTAGATGTGAGGAGATACAGGAACTGGGGCTCATAAAATCATCTCCTGAGAATATCTAATTATCTGAAGACTTGTTCTGCCAGTTTTCCCAGAGTATATAGAGTGCCTCATTTCTGCTCTCCACCCTGAACTCCTTTCAGGGGGGTGTTGAAGGTCAGCAACTGCAGCAGCACATGATTTAAGCCTTGCAGAGGTAGATGACAAGTACCCACAGCAAGTGTCAATTTGTACTTGAACCTTCGATGATCATTCCCCACGAATTTTACTCGGCTCTAAAATGAGGTAAGGTGATAAAAGAGAACTACACTTTTTTAAAGTTCATTAGGAGTCAAAATGCCACTACAATACCAAAGAAAGAATACTGATGAAATGGCATTGTGTGGCTGCACATTTTGAGAACATTTCAGCAACTGGAAAGTTTTCTGTTCTTTCTAGAAACTGGAAAAGACTACCATCATTTTGCCCAGGTAGCACAGGGCATCCTCACTGATACACAATATCTACAACTGGCAAAATATTTTATGTACAATAGACTGTCAGGGAGCCTAGAAAATAGCTATCAAACTATGTCGATTATACGTAACAGCTGAATCAAAAGACAAGAAAGTTAAGAGTCCACTTGAAGCTAGTAAGAAAATTTCCGTAAGGTGCCATATATTATCAAATGAGTGAGGAATAAAATTTGCCTCAACATTTCATATGCTTGTCTTTTGAGAAATCACAAATATCTCAAGCAATGCATCTCACCAAGGTAACTGTCATCGTAGGAAGCTGGAGCCACTTCTGTCTGCTTTTCTCCAGCCAATTTCCTTAGGATATCCTTGAATGAGTAGTTTGCAATGATATCTGCAATACTGGCCGTGATCACCTGACCTGTGCTCGAACAGATTAATAGGTTAATTGAATGAATGTGCGAGTCAGGCCCTCCCCACGCAGACACAAGGCATTTGAACAACACTCATGCTCTTGAAAATGATCATGAGATTGCTTTGCATTTTTGACAGTGAATTTCCCTGCCTTGCTCTAGAATTGCAAGGTAAAGTCACTAGCAGTTGCTTAGAGCTTTCCATGCTGACAGAAGAACCAAAGATGAACTATGTAATTTTTTTACATAACATTTTTTTTCTGTTTTCTTCTTGGAGTATAATTGCTTTCAATGTTGTGTTAGTTTCTGCTGTACAATGAGGTGAATCAGCTATGTGTATACAAATATCCCCTCCCCTCTAGGACCTCGTTCCCACCCCACCCCCACCATCCCCCGCCTCTAGGTCATCACAACACTGAGCTGAGCTTCCTGTGCTACCCGCAGCTTCCCACTAGCTATCTGTTTTACACATGGTAGAGTATGTATGTCAATCCTAATCTCCCGATTCATCTCACCTTCCCCTTCTTTCTATCAAAATATAGTTGATTTACAATACTATGTTAGTTACAGGCATGCAGCATAGTGATTCAATATTTCAGAGATCAGTACAAGATAATGGGTATAATTCCCTGTGCTATCCAGTATATTCTTGTTACTTATTTTTTTCACATATAGTAGTCTGCATCTGTTAATCCTGTACCCTTTAACTGTATCTGTTTTCTCCTGCCTTTATATACTTCTTCCACATCCAAATGATAACCATATCTAAGAGTGAAGACACCTGTAGGCAAAATTTACGTGACTAAATTTTTTTTCTTGACTGTTCTGGCTATAGGAAACATCCTCTAGCTTTGAGATCATCTAGCCAAAATATATCTTGTTACAGATGGGGCAACTCTGACCTAAAGTAGGGGTCTCTGAGCCCGAGGTAAGAGGCAGGATATCAAGTGAAGCTTCATCTGTATTCATAGCTGCTCTCCATAGCTCACATTACCAATTGAGCTCTGCCTCCTGTCAGATCAGTGGCGGCATTAGATTCTCCTAAGAGTGTGAACTCTATTGTGCTTAAATCATCCTGAAACCATCCCCCACCCCCAGTCTGTGGGAAAATTGTCTTCCATGAAACCGGTCCTTGGCATAAAAAATGTTGGGGACCTCTGGAAAGAGCTTGAGTACAGTCACGAAGGTCATGTGGTTTTGCTGTTGGAATATTCTGCGTTACAAACAAGGTCCTTTTTGGCCTTCTGGTAATACTTTTTGTGTTCTCTCAGAGTACAGATGTATTAGCTGTAAATCACTTACTAAGTTAATAGATTGTAAAACATATCAGCTTAAGCTAAAGGAAGAAATTACATAATCTCTAAGTCATTCACACTTTATGCTAAAATATAAGCACAAAACATAAAAGTAAGACAATGGAAAGCAGGGAGGCCCAGTGAGATACAGAGTTTTAGCAAAAAGAGAATCCATGGCCACCAACACTGATATGATAAGAACACTGGCTAATCTCCCCAAATAAATTCACTATAAGAAGTCTCGAAACACGATTGTATTGAGATAGACATGAATCAAAAAGACGGCCAGCAATGTTCCACTAAAACTTTTATGCATTCCCATATTTATTATGGACGTCTACGGAAAAAGTGTGATCTCATGTTCTTTGGGAGAAAACTGGAGGACTGCTTTCAAGATACTAACACTGAATATTAAATTTAAAGCCAAATTATTCCTTGGGAATTCACCCATTCCCACAGTCTTTCTGTTTGAAGTTCCAAAAGAATAAAACTGTTAAACCAGGCCATGACTATCTCCAAGTGGCCGTGACTGAAATGACTGCTCTTATATTAAGATGATTGTATTTACACATGCGTTTCTGAACAATGTCTGTAGAATGTGCCAATTTTCTGTGGGTAAAAGTTGAATACCCTCTCTCTCTTTCCATGAACACACTGTTTATTTCCTTTAGTTGCTTCTATAATCTTAAGACTGAGTAAAAATTTCAAGTATCTGTCTCAGACAAATCCCTGTGCCCTTGGTATGGCTGATTTTCAGCCTATCATTGGGATCATATCCTTTTTTCAATGTAAAGAAAGAATTATGTGAAATTAATCAAGTGATTAAGAACAAAATCTTTTCAAATACACACATTTTATTCAACCACTGCACAAAGTATATTACTTTCCAGTTTACAAAATAATGTTTAAAGACTTCAAAGGTTAATTCTTTGATGTTCATGTCTGTATACTTACGAATTAAGCTAAACAGTACAGTAATTTCATGTAAAATTTTACCGTAAATTGATCTCACCTGTATCTTTCACATTGGCTTTTTAAACACTATCAGGTGTCTTCCATTAAAAAACAACAAAACACTTCACTCAACTATTCATCTCTCTCATATTCTACTCTATCTTTATTCTAAACTTGACAGCCAAATTGTCTGTATTCTCTGTAATCTCTCCTTAGGCATCCCATTCACATTCCTGGCTTCAGCTATCACCAGCATGCTAGTTCTTATTTTAGCCTAGCTATCTTCTCTGAGTTTAAGCTCACACATCTAAATACTTACATGAAAAGTCTTGGACATCTCAAACATGTTCATATTCAACATAACCAAAAGCAAACTCATCATCTGCCTTCCCCAGCTCCCTCCCAACCCATCGTCTTCCATCTTCCAGTGTTCTCCATCTCAGGGACTGGGATCCACCTACACCTATTCAGTTACAAAAGACAGAAACATATTCATGGGACTTCTCTGGTCGTCCAGTGGTTAGGACTTGGTGCTTTCACTGCAGAGCACAGGTTATATTTCATCTGTCAGCCAGCATTCAGAAGACACCCCTGCATGGGACCACCCCAGAGAAGCCTCCTATGCTCTCACAGCCCTGTCTTGACATACCTTTCCTTGCTAGTCTCGTGCCTGGAGTTTCTCAAGTATTAGGCTGGCCAAAAAGTTCCAGATGGTAACCTCTGCAAGTTCCTACTCATTACTGTATCCTCAGCATCCAGCACAAAGTCTGGCATGGCCTCAATATGCATTTGATGAATAAAGGAATGTAGTTGTCACAGTACTGTAAAGTATCATTTATATCACAAAGTATCAATGCAAAATGAAATGATGCTTCCTTCACTGGAGAAACTAACAATTTGGAGATAAAATTAACATAATAAAAAGTCAGCACTTGATGTTACTTCTGTTTCATTTCCTTGTTAGAAACAACCAAGGAGATTTCTTCTCTTCTAACAGGACATACCTTGCCAATAAAAACTTCCAGGGCCTCCAACTATAAGATCTCCATTCTACAAAACAGAAACAGCAAAAACAATTGAAAAACTGAGATTTTTTTTAAAGGGTGATAAATCACTGTTCATAAGCATTGCCCAGACAATTTGCATACATAAAGTAATTTTTAAAAGAGGCCCTCATATCTGAGTCATGCAAGTCATTTTCTTTCCTTTTATAGCTTTGTTATTTATGTGTTATCACATTAAATAATTTTAATTAGATTCAATTAGGTAAGTAAAACTTTCTCCCCTGAGAATATATATATTCAGGCTTTTGGCACTGCCTCAGGTAAGCAAAGGGCTTTCCTGGTGTCTCAGATGGTAAAAAATCTTCCTGCAATGTGGAAGACCTGGGTACGATTCCTGGGTTGGAAAGATCCCCTGGAGAAGGAAATGATAACCCACTCCAGTATTCTTGCCTGGAGAATTCCATGGACAGAGGAGTCTGGCGGGTTACAGTCCATGGGGTTACAAGAGTCGGACACGACTGAGCAACTAACACTTTCAGGTAAGCAAAAGATCTACATGTTTCATGATGCACAGTTCTGCAGACATGGTCTTTCTAGACTATAGCAATGAAAAGAAAAATTGGTTCCTGTTTATTTCAAGGTCACAGTAATGCCTATCTTTCCCTGCTGCTGCTGCTGCTAAGTCACTTCAGTCGTGTCCGACTCTGTGTGACCCCATAGATGTCAGCCCACCAGGCTCTCCTGCCCCTGGGATTCTCCAGGCAAGAACACTGGAGTGGGTTGCCATTTCCTTCTCCAATGCAGGAAAGTGAAAAAGTGAAAGTGAAGTCACTCAGTTGTGTCCGACTCTTAGCGACGTCATGGACTGCAGCCTACCAGGCTCCTCCATCCATGGGATCCTCCAGGCAAGAGTACTGGAGTGGGGTGCCATTGACCCATCCTTCCCCAAGAGAGACTGTCAGAACTCCAGATAAAAATTTTCCGTTTTACTTATCACCCCACCTTCCATATCCTGCATCCTTAACTTTCAGTGGGGAAAAACACACAAGACAAAGAAAGTAAGATTTTAGATGTTGAGATTTATATTTTTTTCAAAACCACGGCATCTTTGCCTCCAATATTCTTACTAGATATCTCTGTTTTTAATTTTGTGAAAGGATATGTGAATTTTAACAGTAATGTGAAATCTAATCATCCAATTACAGCTGAGATAAAAATTATAGATTCTTGTGATCTTTTTAGAAACATATTTCTTTACTAAGTTTTTGTGATTTTCATTTAAAAACAGGGTGTTGTTTTTCAACCTGTGTATTTCTTTTCTATTAACAGATTATCACATGCATAGATTATTACAAACAAAAAAATTTAAAGAAATTGCCAAAACAGGTTAGCTATATACCTAAACGTTCCTTTGATGGTGGCAGTTATTAGGGGGTAGATAGAAGTGGGAATGAGAGGCAGGGGATTAAAAAAAAAATCAAACAGATAAAATAAATTTTAGAAGCTATAAGACCAAAAGAATTTACCTTATAAAAATCCAGACTAAATCCTGCTTGGCAGTAACCCTGGCCTTCAGGATCAGCATTGCCTGGAATGATCAAAAGATACAAATATATAATGCTATCATTCCCAAGATATATTTTTAATAATTAAATTTTAATATATTTTATATTTTTAATAACAAGGATACGCTCTTGTTTTCCCTATAGACTTCTAAATTTAAAATGTAAGTGTTCTATTACTTATTTTAAAAATTTATTCTAAGTAATTTCTTACAGAGTTCAATCTGTTTTCTTATCCCAAATGGCACTGTCATTTTATACTAAGATCAATAGGAATAATGTTCCTCAAAGTTATGATACTAGGTTTTACAACTCATGTTTATTTGAAGAAATAGTATGTCCCTCTCTCAATTATGTTCCAAGTTTCCCAAATGGCAGTAATGTATTTCTAGGGCACCCATGTGTTCTGACTGAAGCAATACTACAAGAAAAAGAGAGCTAAACTGGCTCATGTGGGTAGATACTTTCTGCCAGGAGCACTGATGAGAGTTTTAATTTTCATGATCTCTTATACAAAATGAACTTCAAATTATTCTATTATCATTAGGTAAATTTGGACATTGCATTTCTGATTACAAGGCATCTCACAGGGACACTAGGGTTCACAAAAGAGAGCACTCTCTAGCAATGGCTTATTTTACACTCTCTGCAATGCAATTCACTAAGTGAATGTACAATTGGATTTTATTACACAGCTTTTTAAACCATAAGCAGGTCAACATGTGGATTCCAAGCATATTAGAATCCTGGGACATCAGAATGAAGAATGTACTACTTGTCAATCGCACTTTAAAAGACCATCTACAATTTCTCAAGCACTTAAATTAAAACCAAAATACAGTTCAGTGGAAGGAATCTCAGTTATTATCCTGTTAGATTCAAACATGAAAATAATTACCCCTTTCTTATCAAGGATACTCCTGAATGGAAACTAAAATAAGAGGGCAGGAAAGGAAATGCATATCATCACAGGAAGAATTTATAGGCTGGACATGTGCTTGTTGCAGACGATTTCTGAAATGGATCTGGCCTTTGCAGCTTTTCCTAGAATGTCTTCTGTTTTTTCTTTTCTTTGGTTAGTTCTTAGCTAATTTTAGCACTGTCATCAGCCATTCTTTCCAGATGCTCCCTTTATATTTTAAAATACTTTTTACCTCATATACTCTATTGTGCTTTTTTTGTGTGTGATCTGTTTTTAATTCAAATGTCAATTGATGTTTTGTGGGATCTTTTAGGCTAAGTTCTATTTTTCCAGCTTTGCTGAGGTATATTTAATATACAAAAATGCACATCTTAATGTGTACATTTTGATGAGTTTAGACACATGCCTGATAGCATGATACCACTACCACAATCAAGGGAATAAACATATTCATTACCTCCAAAAGGTTCCTGTGCACCCCCTGCCAAACAGCTATTGCTTTTTTGTTTGTTTTTTCTGGTGAAAACAGTTAACAGATCTATCCTTATAACAGATGTTTACTGCACAGTACCTTACAATATATTTTATTTTATAACTATATTTCTGGTTCATAATTATGAATGTCGCAGAGTTCCTTAAAGTCTCATCTGTATAACCTCAAATGTCCAGGTACCATTCTTCTAGAAGTCCATGTAAATACTTGTATGTACTCAGAAATATAGATGAATACATGATATACGATTATGTAAACACACATGTGTAATCTTGACTCTATTTAAGAAATACATTTTAATGCATAAACCTTTTTAGAAATCCTTTTGAAAATCAACTCTGACTTTTTCAATATTGTAAATTATTCAGAAAGGAAGAAACAGGACCATTCTTTGAAATCACTTGGCTTCAAAACAGGAAACTAAAAAAATTGAAAAAAGAAAAATTTTTCACAAAATCCATTAAGAAAATAACTAACTTCAAACGCTGAAGTGGTGATTATGATAGAAATGGGAGGTTATTTCCTTTGTAAAGTAAGTTTTTCTCTTAGAATTATAGTTTATGAGAGCTGAAGGAATCTTTCTTCCCAGAACTTCAGAGCATCTGTGAACTTGACAATTATGTCCCAGAGTAAACTCAGGAGTTCAGGGAATGATGCTCTCATGTGTTTGCTTTCCAAGGAGATTGGAAGGGTGTGTGTAAACTCTCGCCACCTGAATTATGAATGACCGTAAAGTGACAGGCATGTCATTAATATGAATGAGCGGAATACCACCCAAAATGCTCAAAGTGTCAGTAACGGGGCTTTGTGGTGTGAAATGAACATGAGTGGCTTCTTGGAATCCTCTTTTGAAAGTAATATTTCTGTTCTGTGATACTGACCACACACTCATTAACAAGCTGCTTTGTGTTAATGAACTGTGAACTCCTCAGAGAACACAGGAAGTAGGCTCCTTGGGTGCCTTTGAAGAGGAAGTACTCCCAGTAAGAGAGAGTTGAACACTGGAGCTGTGTGCTAGAGAGGAAAGAATTCCTGGCCATTTGTTTGGTTATTCTTCAATTCAACATAAACTTCACTACTACTTTTGTCAAGCTATTCTTTTCTTTAGGAAAGTAAGTGCTAAATAAATTGGCAACATAATGTACCCATGTAATTCAAAATGCAAGCATACTATAATTTAAATTTTTAGATAATAATTCAAACTCCCTCTGAAACTCTTATCCCACAAGTTTAGATGTCTTGTGCAGTATTTTAATCTGAGCTTTCCCATCACGTGGGCAGTCAGATAAAAGACAGAACAAGAAGCAGTAACAAGTTTTCTAAACAGTCATCCTTGATGGTGGTTGGAATAAGATATGTCATCGAGGCAGGAGGCATGCAAAGGATGAACTTGTCATTTCAGCCATAAGAGTTTACTGCTATGGGGAGGTATTTTTAGTAAATCATGATAAATATGATATGGATGGGTGTAAAAATTGATGAAACGAGTTCAGGTTTGAATCTAAGTTCTATCATTAATTGTATGAATAAATTCAGAAGTTATTGCTCTATCTGACTTTCACCTTAAGCATAATAATACAGTAAGTCCCCTACATCCAACAAGTTCAGTTCTCAGTGTTGGTAAGCCCAATTTGTTTGTAAGATGTAAGTCCAACAAAGACAGCCTAGATACTGAACTAAGACAGCCTAGATACTGAACTAAGACAATCGGCTATGTAATACTGCACCGTCATAGGTTTATAAAACTTTTCACACAAATAACACATAAAAAAAACCCACAAAAAATCAAACATTTTTAATCTAACAATGCAGTAGTACCAGCTACATCATCACTGCTTTTACACTTGCTTCCAGACATCCTGGGCTCGAAATAAAGGCACTGTACTGTACAGTAAAGTACACAAAAGCACAGCCACTTGCAGAGCATGCGTGCATGTGCCAATGCATGCCAGACGTGTGACCTAACTTACGTGACTGGACGTGCGAACCCACATTCACATTTTAGGAAGTTTGCAACTTGAAGGTTCATATGTAGGGGACTTACTACAGTGACCTCTTATTGAACCCAGGGGCACAACACCTTGAGTGGAACGTGACACGAAATATCCCTCTTAATGACTGTTGCCTGTGCTTGGAAAGCCCCTGCTTTCCTGCTGTCACAACTGCTAAGAGAAGCCCTTCCCACCGTCCTGTCCAAACAGGCTCCTCTCCCCACCCAGGCATGTCCCTCCCTACTCTCTTGCTTTGCTATATTTTTCTCTGTAGCAGTTTTCACTACCTGACGTTTTATTAGAAACATTTATTTTTAAAAATTTTTGTTGAGATATAATTGATTTAACATAACATCAGTCCAAAGTGTCCAACAACAATAATATGGATATACTGTGAAATGATTACTGTGGTAAATGCAGTTAACATCCACCACCACATACAGTTTTATAAAGCTCTTAAGAGCTGCTCTCATAGCAACTTTCAACTGTACAATGTGGGATCATTAACTATAGTTACATCCAGGATATATCCTGTAACTGGAAGTTTGTGCTTTGTGACCACCTTCACCCGTTTAGCCCACACCCCAACCTTGTCAACCACCCATCTGTACTCTTTTTTTCTGAGTTTGTGTTTTTTTTTAAGATTCTGCATATGATATCAACAGAATGTTTTTCTTTTTCTATCTGACTTATTTCACTGAGTGTAATGCCCATGCATGTTGTTGTCAATGGCAAGATTTTATTATTATTTTTTATGGCTGAATAATATTCCATTGTGTATATATCTATATCCAATTTCTATTCCACATTTCCTTTATCCACTCATCTACTGATGACAACTTTGGTGGTTTCCATGTCTTGGAAATTGTAAATAATGCTGCAATGGACATGTGGGTACAGATACCCTTTCAAGACAGTGATTTCATTTCTTTTGGATAAATACCTAGAAGTTGAATTGCTGGACCTGAGCTTACTTAATTACACATATGCTATCTCTCTTCTGAACTAGAATATGTTTTTTGAAGGCAGAGATTTGCTTTCTCTTGTTCTCTGCTTTATTCCCTTAATAATAGACTAATTAGTGCTCAGCATTGAGACCACAGACATCATTGAATTCATTACCTATAGATATCATTGAGTCTATTACCTGTGAGCAATACCTCTTTTAAAGCCATTCAAAATAAAATTCTGAGTTGACTGATTATTCAATTCAGCTGACACTTGCCAAGATGTGAGAAAGTGCCTGGTTTATTTCAGTATTTTAAAACAGGAAGTTATAATCTTCTTACCAAAATCCTTACCAAAATCCACAAGCCCCCAGAATTAACTATTTCATTCCCAGACCCTTTGATCTCTACATTTTAGAGGCCTCTTTAAGAACCTTCTAATATCCCTGATCCATTCTTTACTTCACTGTTTGATCTCTGATATCAATTTGCTCATTATCTGGCTAAATTAATCTTGAAATTTAAAAATATTCACATGAAATAGGTAAACTTTACTTATAGTTTTGGGAATCTAATTTGGGTTGAGTTTTTTTTTAATCAATATCCTGAAATCAGTCATCAGAATGTTCTTTTCAATGCCATTTGTTTCTCTAACATGGTCTTGTGAATTATCAAGAATAAGAATAAAAATGCACTGGTTTCTTGCGGATAAACCCCAATGCTCTACATGACAGGAAAGTGGAAGCATTCACAAAAGGACTCTGAGTAGATCCATGAATCCAGAGTACTGTCCCAAGGTCCTTGTGTGATATTCCCAAAAGAAGTGGTTGAACAGTGGTGCTCCGAAGATGGCGCTTACAGGCTTGCTTTAAAGGATACTTCACCAGGAGATTCCCAGAACTGCCAGATGAGACACGGACTCCAAATGTACAGAATATTTTGAAAAATGGGATTAAACACATAAAGAAGGAAGGTATATCATGCTGACAACCAGAGTACACAGGTGCCAAAGAACACAACAGCCAGTGAGAACACAGGCCAGATGGAGACCTGTTCACGTGCCTCTAGGTCAACATGCTAACTAACACCATTCCTGCAATTAGCAAGTGGACAGTTAGTATTTTTCAAATGCAGAGTGAGTTTTGAATAAAGACGGAGAGCTTAAGGCCTAAAATAAGGAGCCAATCAATTTGACTGCAGAATAATTAGAAACAGAAATTTTCTAAAATACAGAAGAGGATCAGCAGGATTCCATGTTCTGGTTCCCATGTCGCAGCAAGGCCTCCTGTAAGACTGTCAGTCTTTTATGCCAATGCTTTTTTCCCTTGGCAGTGGTGTTTAGGGATCACCTGCATTGGCTACTGCAGAAAAACTAGTGAGCTAAGTTCAGTTTCAAGAATAAAAATAACTTACTGTTCCGACAAGGAGAGTACTCAGCATATGCACTGAAATTCTGAATGGCTACATAGCAAGTGCCAACTGGGTCCTTTTCTGGTGCTGGTTTAAGAGTTCTCCAGTGATATAATGGAGCACAAGCCTGTGAAACATCAAAGACAATAAATATTTTTTTAATGTAGATTCCACATACTATGGACCTAAATTTGTAACAAACAATGCTAAATTATTAGATGACTTAACTGGCCTCCAGTATGCTAATGAGTACCTTGGTAGTCAGAATTAATTAAACTTCCTAAGTCAATTTCTCAACTAATACTCCATAGAATTGGAACAAATTAAACATATACAAAAGAATGAGATTTTTGTCCCACAGGATTTTAAATCAAATAAAAGTAGCCTGACAAAAGTAAATATTTATGAAAGGTAAAGGACTCATATGTTCTTTTTTTTAAAATTGGATCTGCATAAAAGCAAATGACCATTTAAACAGTGAATGAATTAGTGCAATGTCTTAAAATAAGAACTAGTTTCTTTCTTTGTCTAATTTTTACTTGAAGAAAACTTTTCAAATCAAAAGATGATGAGGTTATAAACCTCTGTTTTGTGGATTCCCCTGGTTTATCAGTGAGGGTGTATCTGATTATTTTTTTTAAATGATGACTTACATTTGGACTGATACCCCCTTATCACAGTGGGCTTATTTTTCATTTAATGATTTTTATTCATGACAAAACAAAAATTAAATAATGGTAAGAAAAATATGATTCTTGAGTGAAATCCTCTGGTTGCTTCTTCAGAAGCTTGGATTATAACAACAGCATGATATTGGAAAGATTATCAGATATAAAAGATGATACATGAAATCCTCTTTAAGCAGAGAACACTGTGCTAGGAACAAGAGAAGCCATAAAAACAAATGCACCTTTTTGACTTCTATTTTGCTAGCTTGTGTTCTTTTCTGAATATTCAAGTGCTCACTTCTAAGGATATAGAAATACATATTTTTCTAGAATATGGAACCACTAGCTTTTCTCCAAATTTGATGACATCACACTTGAAACAATGCCATAAAATGGAAGGCAGATCCCAATTTTAAAGTCTTTTCATGATTCCAAACACATCCTTGGTAATTAGTCTAATGTGTAACGACTTTTAGTAAAGATTACTTTACAAAGTAGCACCCTTCTTACTTAAGAATATAAATTATCTTTGCTCAAAAACTTAAGTTTGGGGTTTTTGTTTTTGTTTTTTTGTCTTCTTCTAGATTGTAATGTCTTGGCCAATACTGAAAAACTCTCTGACTCATCTAAGTTTCTTAACTTAGGGCCCTATTAGTGATCTGAGAAGGTATATGGTTAAGACATTAAACATAATGAAAGTGAAAGTGAAGTCAGTCAGTCGTGTCCGACTCTTTGCTACGCCATGGACTGTAGCCCACCAGGCTCCTCTGTCCATGGGATTTTCCAGGCAAGAATACTGGAGTGGGTTGCCATTTCCTTCTCCAGGGGATCTTCCCAACCTAGGGATCGAATCCACGTCTCCTGCATTGCAGGCAGATGCTTTAACCTCTGTGCCACCAGGGAAGCCCTGGTGTATTTAACATAATGTGGAATGCTAAAAAGGAGTTTGAACAGGGAAAGCACTACCTATGTGACTCAGTATAAGCCAATTCGCCTCACTTTCCACACCACCATAGAATATTTCAATGCCATGAAAATTGTTTCCAGTGCTTGCCTGCTTTCTGTCCTAAAAAGTTATCTTTTTTATACCAGCTCAGTTTCACACAGATGTGAAACACAATGATATGACAATATTCGGGGTTTGACCCAGACTTAACATGTACACATATGATTCCTGAATATTCAAAACTATACTTCCGTTCATAGCAATTTGATGTTCTAATAATTGTCACATAGGGTAGAACTTAATTCTTTATTAAAACTGAAAAAGGACTTTCTAGTATTCTATTTTCTATCACATAATTTTGAAATTGCAAGCATGCTCTCAAATTAAACATTTTTATTATGAACATGGTGTGTCATTTATATTTTCAGTGACTCTGAACACTTCTACAAATATTGAATAAATGCACAATAATGTTACAGATAAATTTTGAAGACTTAAAATCAATACGGTATCCAAAGATTTTTTTTTTAACCCCAAGTAGTTATAGATGGAATTAGCTTTTCAATAGTTATTCACATACATCATAAGTCACTGAAGGATTAAAGAGTTTGCTTTTTTTTTAACCAACTCTGGAATTTGAGAACTATATTAAAGCAAATAACAATTCTATAGAGAACCTACTGTAAATGCTGTATTTGTAACTAAAGAGGGTTATCTATATTTGATATCTGTTTTATGTCAAATAAGCAAAGCATTTCCTTTAGATACTTATTCTTATTAAATCATAATTCAAAGAACTTTAAACAAATCCTAAAAGCCAAAGTTATTGCTTTATTTTGTAAGTAAATTAGGGCTACCAGTAAAAAAAAAATCCCCAACAAAATATATTTTCAAATCAGCTTAATATCGTTCTTTCTCAATAAATTAGACATGTATTATCACTTGGAACTACAGAGAAGAGAATCATAAAGTCACAGCATTTTAAAGCCAAAAGATCTCTATCTGGGAGTGAGAAATCTTTAAAAAGTATCAGTGAACTCAGAGAACCATGCAATTGGTAGTTATATATTTTTATATATTTATTTTAATACGAGGATAATTACAATATTGTGATGGTTTTTGCCATACATGGTATGGTACTGGCACAAAAACAGAAATATAGGTCAATGGAACAAAATAGAAAGCCTGGAGATAAATCCACGCACCTATAAGGTGTTCACCTTATCTTTGACAAAGGAGGCAAAAATATACAATGGAGAAAGGATAGTCTCTTCAACAAGTGGTGCTGGGAGAACTGGTCAACTATGTGTAATAGAATGAAATTAGAACACTTTCTAACAGCATATACAAAATAAGCTCAAAATGATTTAAATACCTAAATATAAGACCAGAAACTATAACACTCTTAGAGGAAAACACAGGCAGAACACTCTGTGACATAAATCACAGTAGGATCCTCTACGGCAGCTGTATTTTTAAAGAAAACTTTCTGATATTTCTAAAGAGGATCAATGATATCGCAGGAGATTAACTTTAAAACAATCCTAATAGCAGTAATACTATTTTTCAGGTCAAATTTCTATCAGCCTTTTAAATCAATCTTAAGCAATAAAATATGTATCTTTTTAGGATTTAGCTTTTATTTTTCTATCTTCCTTATTAGTTTTTGAAATATTTGAAAAGATCTACCCAATTTTCTGGAAAACCAGTCTTATTTCCTGTTGCTTTAAAGACCAAAATAGATTCTTTAATTTTAAGCACTAATATTTTTGGTAATGCTGATAAGCTTATCTTTGAAAATCTGATACGTTCTTGCATGAATGGATTTTTGTACATACGAGTTTTAAAACATTTCAGTGTATGTATTACTCCAGAGCAGCCCCAACAGCACCCCGCGATACTCACCACCACCTTTCCTTTGTGAGCTCTCACTGTGGCTCCAAACCACTGATTTGATTTAAACTCTATAGGTTCCTTGGTTCCATTGACTCTTATCTTTCTGTTGTCTGGCAGGGAGGACACATAGATCGTTAATTATTTGTAACACTTGGCAGCCAATTAAAACACGTGATAATGAATCTGCCCATTAAAAAATAATTTTCATACACATGGCAGGGGTTCTATTTGATTAAGTCTAAGCTAGACCTTTCACTTAGAAAAATACCTGTTAAATGGAAATACATATTTGAACATGACAGTTCACAACGTAAAGCATTTTTTTAAATGACTTACATTTTCAAGGATAAGGGTACCGCAAACTTGATGTAGACTCTGACAGTCTGGAATCTGCACTTTGGTCATTGATTTGTATCAGATGGAAGACCAAACATTCATAACTACTCTGAGGAATTCCAAATCTTTTCTGAAAGTAAAACTACCTGGAATCCCCTTGGTCCAGGAAGCACAGCTTCCTAGGCATGGCTTAGCTGGAAACATGAAGGACTCCAGGTTCCCGGTTTTTAACTGAGTAACATATGTCTATGCAGCCACAGAAAATAACACCTCAACACAGCTTTATCCACACTTGGCAGATGTCAGCACGAGGGGACCATCTGAGTAAAAACTCAACCCAATTATGACACACTTCGGGTCTTAATAAAAAGCAAATATCTTTTCTTTCACTCCTGTTGCCAATCGACATATTTCCCACATGGTTCTAACCACATGGTTCTAACTGAACTTCCTCAGTAATGGTTAATGAATTCAAAAAGACATTTATACTAGAGCATCTTATTAGTATGTGTTCTCTTTGGTATGCATTTTGCTTTTCCCTCCTTGATTCTATAATGAATGCATTACAAATGAACTTTTAACTTCTATTAAATGAGGCCAAAGTATAAATGTAATTAACATTCCATTGAGTTTACATATGATTACAGACTTTTCAAACAAAGAAACTATATATATATATTTAGGTCTCAACCAAAAATTGACACTTTGATATGTCAGAAGAAAATTGCGAATTTCCTTCTTTAAAATATTATGCTTTAGACATTTCTGAACTTTTAAAAAATAAAAAGCAAGTTCTGGAAATCCTCACCTAAAATGCACCCAACAGGCAAAGAACTGGAGCATCTTACAGATTAGAGCATAACGTTGAAAACATAAACATTTCTGGGACTTCCCTGGTGGTCCAGTGGTTAAGAATCCTCCTTGCAATGTAGGAGATGCAGGTTTGATCTCTGGTCAGGGAACTAAGATCCCACATGCCATGGAGGAAACAAGCCTGCGTGCCACAATGACTGAACCTGCGTGTCTGAACACTGAACAACTAGAGAATCTGTGCACCTCAACAAAAGATCCCACGTGTCGCAATGAAGATCCAATGCAACCAAATAAATATTATAAAAAGAAAATATAAGCATTTCTCTTTGTGTCTAGGCAAGAAAGATCATCCCTGGAGAAGGGAATGGCTAACCACTCCAGTATTCTTGCCTGGAGAATTCCATGGAGAGAGGAAGCCTGGTGGGCTACAATAGTCCATGGGGTTGCAAAGTCGGACACAACTGAGTGACTTTCACTGTCAGACCACTTTTCTAGATTCCACATATATGTATTAGTATAGGATACTTATTCTTCTCTTTCTGATGCCTTGATCTGCAGACAGTGACCTTTCTGACCTTCCCAGCCCCAGTCTTTCCAATCATCCAACATATACTTCTCAGTCTGCATGAAATTCCTTCCTGGCTATAATACTCTGTGCTTAGTTGCTCAGTCGTGTCTGACTCTTTGTGACCCTGTAGACTGTAGCCCACCAGGCTCCTCTGTCTGCGGAATTCTCCAGGCAAGTATACTAGAGAGGGTTGCCATGTCCTCCACCAGGGGATCTTCCCAATCCAGGGATTGAACCCAGGTCTCCTGCATTGTGGGCAGATTCTTTACCATTTTAGCCACCAGGAAAGCCCAAAGTGGTTTCTATTTGCTGACCAAACTCCTGTGACATGAGGCAATGCATTTCAGATAGGACCACACATCCCTCTGGAGCAGAAGGATGGCACAGGTTACCCAAAGTGCATTGTCAACTCCAGAGAACTCTTGGAAGGGCCAGTGGGAGATGGTGGAGCCATTAGTTACCAAAGCAATTCTCTCCTTGGTATATCCCAAACTAAGCCAAAGGCTAGAGGAAAGCTGTACAGTGACTGCATGTGATTTACAGCTTCTTAAGTGCCAGGAGGGGCGAATTCACATTTAGAAGCACACCCCATTCCTGCCAGAGACGCTCAGAGTGCTCAAACAAACCCTGTGCACAGCAGGGCCCAGGGACCCCACAGAGACTGAGACAGAACTGTCTTTGAGCACCTCCTATGGAGGTACGGGTTGGCAGTGGTCTGCCGCAGGGACAGGGACTCTGGGTGTGGATATGGCGTAAGTCCTCTTGGAGGAGGTCGCCATTAACCCCACCATAGAGTTGTCAGAACTTACACAGAATGGGAAATTGATTCTTGGAGGGCACAACAGAACCTTGTGCACCAGGACCCAGGAGAAAGGAACGGTGACCCCACAGGAGACTTGCCTGTGAGTGTCCGGGAGACTCCAGAAAAGGCGTGGGTTGCTGGCGGCCTGCCGCAGGGTTGGGGGCACAGACTGTAGCAGTACATGTATGGAATCTTTTGAGGGCGGTCATCATTATCTATTATCTCCACTATAGTTTGGCCCCAGGTAAATAGCAGGGATGGAACACAGCTCCACCCAGCAACAGAAAATTGGATTAAAGATTTACAGAGCATGGCCAAGCCCATCAGAACAAGACCCAGTATCCCCCTCAGTCAGTCTATTCCATCAGGAAGCTTTCATAAGCCTCTTATCCTTCTCCATCAGAGGGCATACAGAATGAAAACCACAATCACAGAAAACTAACCAAACTGATCACATGGACCACAGCCTTGTCTAACTCAGCAAAACTAAGAGCCATGCCATGTGGGGCCACTCAAGACGGACGGGTCATGGTGGAGAGTTCTGACAAAACATGGTCCACTGGAGAAGGAAATAGCAAACCACTTCAGTATTCCTGCCTTAAGAACCCCATGAACAGTATGAAAAAGCAAAAAGATAGGACACTGAAAGATGAACTCCCCAGGTCAGTAGGTGCCAATATGCTACTGGAGATCAGTGGAGAAATAACTCCAGAAAGAATGAAGAGACGGAGCCAAAGCGAAAACAACACCCAGTTGTGGACGTGACTGGTGATAGAAGCAAAGTCCGATGCTATAAAGAGCAATATTACATAGGAACCTGGAATGTTAGGTCCATGAATCAAGGTAAACAGGAAGTGATCAAACAGGAGATGGCAAGAGTGAATGTCAACATTTTAGGAATCAGCAAACTAAACTGGACTGGAATGGGTGAATTTAACTCAGATGACCATTATATCTACTACTGTGGGCAGGAATCCCTCAGAAGAAATGGAATAGCCATCATAGTCAACGAAAGAGTCTGAAATACAGTACTTGGATGCAGTCTCAAAAACGACAGAATGATCTCTGTTCATTTTCAAGGAAAACCATTCAATATCACAGTAATCCAAGTCTGTGCCCCGGCCAGTAATGCTGAAAAAGCTGAAGTTGAATGATTCTATGAAGACCTACAAGACCTTCTAGAATTAACAGCCCCAAAAGATGTCCTTTTTATTATAGGGGACAGGAATGCAAAACTAGGAAGTCAAGAAACACCTGGAGTAACAGGCAAATTTGGCCTTGGAGTACAGAATGAAGCAGGGCAAAGGCTAAAAAAGTTCTGCCAAGAGAATGCACTGGTCATAGCAAACACCCTCTTCCAACAACACAAGAGAAGACTCTACACATGGACATCACCAGATGGTCAACACCAAAATCAGATTGATTATATTCTTTGCAGCCAAAGATGGAGAAGCTCTATACAGTCAGCAAAAACAAGACCAGGAGCTGACTGTGGTTCAGATCATGAACTTCTTATTGCCAAATTCAGACTTAAATTGAAGAAAGTAGGGAAAACCACTAGACCATTCAGGTATGACCTAAATCAAACCCCTAACAATTATACAGTGGAAGTGAGAAATAGTTTTAAGGGATTAGATCTGATAGACAGAATGCCTGATGAACAATGGTTCGTGACATTCTACAGAAGACAGGGAGCAAGACTATCCCCAAGAAAAAGAAATGCAAAAGCAAAATGGCTGTCTGAGAAGGCCTTACAAATAGCTGTGAAAGAAGAGAAGCCAAAAGCAAAGGAGAAAAGGAAAGATATACCCATTTGAATGCAGAAATCCAAAGAATAGCAAGGAGAAATAAAGTCTTCCTCAGCCATCAATGCAAAGAAATAGAGGAAAACAATGGAATGGGAAAGACTAGAGATCTCTTCAAGAAAATTAGAGATACCAAGGGAACATTTCATGCAAAGATGGGCTCGATAAAGGACAGAAATGGTATGGACCTAACAGAAGCAGAAGATATTAAGAAGAGATGGCAAGAATACACAGAAGAACTGTACAAAAAGATCTTCATGACCCAGATAATCACGATGGTGTGATCACTGACCTAGAGCCAGATATTCTGGAATGTGAAGTCAAGTGGGCCTTAGGAAGCATCACTATGAACAAAGCTAGTGGAGGTGATGGAATTCCAGTTGAGCTATTTCAAATTCTGAAAGATGATGCTGTGAAAGTGCTGCACTCAATATGCCAGCAAATTTGAAAAACTCAGCAGTGACCACAGGACTGGCAAAGGTTAGTTTTCATTCCAATCCCTAAGAAAGGCAATGCCAAAGAATGCTCAAGCTACTGCACAATTGCACTCATCTCACATGCTAGCAAGGTAATGCTCAAAATTCTCCAAGTCAGGCTTCAACAATACGTGAACTGTGAACTTCCAGATGTTCAAGTTGGTTTTAGAAAAGGCAGAGGAACCAGAGATCAAATTGCCAACATGTGTTGGATCATCGAAAAAGCAAGAGAGTTCCAGAAAAACATCTATTTCTGCTTTATTGACTATGCCAAAGCCTTTGACTGTGTGGATCACAATAAACTGTGGAAAATTCTGAAAGAGATGGGAATACCAGACCACCTGACCTGCCTCCTGAGAAATCTGTATGCAGGTCAGAAAGCAACAGTTAGAACTGGACATGGAACAACAGACTGGTTCCAAATAGGAAAAGGAGTACGTCAAGACTGTATATTGTCACCCTGCTTATTTAACTTATATGCGGAGTACATCATGAGAAACACTGGGCTGGAAGAAGCACAAGCTGGACTCAAGATTGCTGGGAGAAATATCAATAACCTCAGATATGCAGATAATACCACCCTTATGGCAGAAAGTGAAGAAGAACAAAAAAGCCTCTTGATGAAAGTGAAAGAGGAGAGTGAAAAAGTTGGTTTAAAGCTCAACATTCAGAAAACAAAGATCATGGCATCCGGTCCCATCACTTCATGGGAAATAGATGGGGAAACAGTGGCAGCCTTTATTTTTAGGGGCTCCAAAATCACTACAGATGGTGACAGCAGCTATGAAATAAAAAGACACTTACTCCTTGGAAGAAAAGCTATGACCAACCTAGACAGCATATTAAAAAGCAGAGACATTACTTTGCCAACAAAGGTCCGTCTAGTCAAGGCTATGGTTTTTCCGGTGGTCATGCATGGATGTGAGAGTTGGACTATAAAGAAAGCTGAGAGCCAAAGAATTGATGCTTTTGAACTGTGGTGTTGGAGAAGACTCTTGAGGGTCCCTTGGACTGCAAGGAGATCCAACCAGTTCATCCTAAAGGAAATTAGTCCTGAATGTTCGTTGGAAGGACTTATGTTAAAGTTGAAACTCTAATACTTTGGCCACCTGATGCAAAGATGCAAAGAGCTGACTCATTGGAAAAGACTCTGATGCTGGGACAGATTGAAGGCAGGAGGAGAAGGGGACGACAGAGGATGAGATGGTTGGATGGCATCACCGACTCAATGGACATGAGTTTGAGTAAACTCCAGGAGTGGTGATGGACAGGGATGCCTAGCGTGCTGCAGGCCATGGGGTCACAAAGAGTTGAACACGACTGAGCAACTGAACTGAACTGAAGTGATGGGAGACTATTAACAAAGTAAATAAATGAAAATCCAGATGATTCTTTTTCAAAGGAACAATCAATAGATTTCATATGTAAAAGAGTCCCCAAATCAATAAGAGAAAAAGACTAAATTTCAATAGATAATAGGTCTTAGGACCTAAACAGGCATTGTAGGGAAGAAGAAATCAGATACTTCATAAATTCATGGAGAGATCCTGAATCTCAAATCAAAACCATCACAAAAAGAAATTCCTGTTATCTATAAATAAGACTACTGTTCAACTATTAAAACATATATTGGGAGTTTGGGACTGACATGAACACACTGCTATATTTAAAACAGATAACCAACAGGGACCTACTCCATAGCACAGGAAACTGCTCAATATTCTGTAAAAGAATTTGAAAATGAATAGATGCAGGTATATGTACAACTGAATCATTGTTGAATAATTAACAACATTGATAACTGAAACTAACACAACACTGTAAAATTAACTCTACTTCAATCAAAAATTAAAAGTGTATATATATATATGACAGATTTAGATGCATTAATATCAAATATTGTCTATAAAATATATTTTTGTGTTTAGCTTTTCTGAGCCTTTAAAGCAAAAGTACAGGAAGATTCAAAGTCTTATGTAACAAACACTTGTATTCCCACCGGGTAGAACTGAAAACTAAAGTTTTTGACATTTACAGACATCACAATACCCTTTGACATCTATCTTCAGTTCTACTCCCCTGCCCCTCCTTCTCCAGAGGTAGCCACCATCATGAATGTGATGTGTATACTCTCAAACACTTAAAAAATAATGTCCGAGTAAAACACAGAACAGAGGTCTGCAGATATCTTCCATAAAGGACTGAGGATCAGTACTTCAGGCTTTGTACTCTCTATGGTCTGTCAGAACTATTCACCTCTGCCTCTGTAGCAAAAGCAGCCACAGACAGTATTTTTTTAATTAATTTATTTTTAATTGAAGGATAATTGCTTTACAGTATTGCACTGGTTTCTATCAAACATCAACATGAATCAGCCATAGGTTTACCCATGTCCCCTCCCACTTGAACATCCCTCCCACTTCTCTCCCCATCCCACCCATACAGGTGACGATTTGTTTTTTAAAAAATGGATATGTTTTTTAAAAAATGAGCTTGGCTGTGTTCCAGTAAAACTTGACTTAGGGACAAAGAAAGGTGAGTTCCATGTAATTTTCATGTGTCATTTACATATTACTCTTTAAAAAAATTTTCCCCCAATCATTACAAAACGTAGAAACTATCCGTCACTTACAGACAGACACAGCAGGTAGTGGATCAGATTTTGTTGTAGTGTGCCAACAGTTTACTATTGACAAACTATTCTTTTGTGTGTTCTTTTTAATAGAAAAAGATGGTATTATACTATCTGTATAGAAGAGTGTGTAGTTGTGTTTAACATTCAATTTTATGTTTTGGGGAGGTCATCCATGTTTTGATGATTAGATAGATAGCAGGTCCAACTCATTCTTTTAAATTCCTGTGCAGTATTGTATTCCATTGAATAGCCTTCTGCATTTTATTTATCCATTCCATTTACATATGAATGTTAGGTTTTTCAGTTTTTCTACTATAACAAACGTGTGCCCTGTGAGTCCTTACCCCCATCTTCTGCATATGGAGAAGAGTTTCTCTCACACCAGACTAGAAATAAAGTTGCCAGGTCATAGACAATCATATACATGTATATCAGCTATGGCAGTCGACCTCCAAAGTAGCCCAATTTCCATGCCCACTAGCAAGGCATGAGAGAGGGACTCTCAACTCCTGCCACTGCAGGACTTTAAAGTTTTTGTCAATCTGGAGGACCATGAAATGGACTTTCATTTTTTCTGTTTTCATTTGCATTTCCCCGATTATCAGTAGAGTTGATCATCTTTTTATGCTTATGGACCATACACTTTTTTCTTCTGCGAATTGCTAGTTCATATCCTTTCCTCATTTCCTGGTTTAATTTTAGTCTCATTGATTGGAAGAATTCAATATATATTCTGAGTACTGATTTATTTCCCCACATATATGTTGCCAGTATCTTCTCAATCTTTGCTAGTGTTTCAACTTTGTTTATGTGGATTGTTGTCCACCCGAATTTGTTTTTCTATAGGATGTGGCATGGGTGTCTTATTTCCAGTTTTAAAGGCCTGTTGTCTCAGCACCACGAACTGAAAAATCCATCTTTTTTCCCTGAATTGTTGTCATAGCACCTCTGCAATGGTACCTCTTGACGTGGCTGGAGGGGTCCAGCATGACCTGGCCCCCCACCTGCCTCTCCAACATCCTCTCCTCCCATTTTCCTAGTTTAGACACACCGCCTTTCCTAAACATGCCCAGGCTTTTCGGTCTCCTCATTGCATATGACTGTCTCCTCACTCCCACTGCCTGAAATATTCTTCCCACTGTTTTCTGCAAGGCTGCTTCCCTCCTGTCACTCAGGTTTTAGCTCAAATGCCACTTCCTTTGAGACTCCCTCCCTAAGAAGCTAGTTAATCTGACCCTAAGTCATTCTCTCCTGTTACCCTTTAGACTTTTCTTCATAGCACTTACCATTCATTGAGATGGTTTTATTTATTAGTTTGCCTGTTTACTGGCTATCCATTCTCTTCCAGATATACAAGAATCCCATGAACAGAGATGTCTTCTGCTTCACCTCTGTACTCTCCACTTCTAAATCAGTGCCTAACAAGTAGTGGTACCTCTGTGCTTATTGAGTGAATTACCAAACTCCCATCTATTCATTCAGAAGCTTGTATAGTATATTGTTCAGTATAATCCTTTCAATTCAAAATGTTCTGTGTGTGGGTGTGTAAATGTATAGACACGGAACTGTTGCTGATGGTTTTCTTGAAGGCAGGGAGTGTACATGTTTTATTGACTTTTTATATTTCAATTGTGTATATTTCTGTACTATTTGTTACAGTGAACATTGTTACATCTTTGATCTAAAAAAAGAAAACCTAAAGATAAAAACCTAGAGATCTGGGGACTTCCCGGGTGGTCAAGCTTCCAATGCAGGGGGTGCAGGTTTGATCCCTAGTCTAGGAACTAAGATCCTGCATGCTGTGCCATGTGGCAAAATAAGAAGAAAAAACAATCAGATCTGTAGGCTAATCTGAGTGATGGGTGGTGGCAATCAAGTGGATTTGGTTTGTCTGACATTTCTGGGCTTTGAAGCTGTCTCTCTAAATTGATAGCTTTGGTCTCTGGGCAATCAAGGTACAACCCAGTGGGTCGCAAATCTACTAACGTTCGGCTCTTTTTTCATAGGAGTATTAATCTCTGAGCAGGGTGAGGGAGTGTAGATGTGGTGCCCACATGGGCCACAGGCAGGTTTTTCTAATCTTCTTGAGTAGAATGGGGGGAATTACACAGAGTGAGGCTAGCTCACCACCGGAGAGAGAACTCAAACCAACAACAGGCGCAAGCAAACCCTGTGGCAGGTGGAGGGCTTTGGAAAACTATTATAAAGTCCTCAGCCCCGTCCCAGAAAAACAGTAAGTTTCCCTGTTACTTCCAGTCATCACCTTCCGTGTTTCACACTAGGGATTTTCTTCAAGCTGTTGCAGGAACTGTCCAGGCATTTTTAATCAGGAAAAGGGGAAAGGAAGTCTTTAACTGTTTGTTTGTAATCTTCCCCTTGATCAGCATATGCTATAAATGTTTCATTTAAATTGTACTACATGTATACCTGTGGTGGATTCATTTTGATATTTGGCAAAACTAATACAATTATGTAAAGTTTAAAAATAAAATAAAAAAAAAAGTCAAAAAAAAATTGTACTATCTATCGGAGAACAAGGAATAGATCTATATAAAATTCAAAACAAAATATTGATGGCCAGAGAACTCCGTGTCTAAAAAAAACAAATCCAAGAAAAGACTCTGGATCAATTTTTATGTCCAGGAAAATGAAACTTCCAAATGAATGCTTCCTTATATCCCGAAACCACAATTAAAAACCATGAAAGAATACCTCTGCAGCCTTTATACGCTTGATCATCTTATTGTGAATTTTCAAGTCTTTAAGGAAATACCACACTAATTTATTTTATAATTTAATATTAAAAAATGTGTTAATTCTTTCCCCCACCAGTTGTACTGAGATATAATTGACATGCAGTATTGTGTAGGGCTTCATTGTATTAGGGCTTGCCCAGTAGCTCAGATGGTAAAAGAATCTGCCTGCAATGCAGGAGACGAGGTTCATTCCCTGGGTTTGGAAGATCCCCTTAAGAAGGCAATGCTACCCACTTCAGTATTCTTGCCTGGAGAATCCCATAGACCGAGGAGCCTGGTGGGCCACAATCCATGGGGTTCCAAAGAGTTGGACACAACTGAGCGACTCATACACACACACTGTGTAAGGTGTATGACATAATGTTTTGGCTTACATTCAACATGGCATGATCACTACAATCCATTATCTCATATAGACATACACACACACACAAATTATTTTCCTGATGAGAGCTCTTGGGATTAACTCTCTTAACAACTTTCATCCATGCCATATAAAAGTTGTTAACTATAGTCAACATGGTACATACACATCACATCCCTGCTGCTGCTGCTGCTAAGTCGCTTCAGTCGTGTCCGACTCTGTGCAACCCCACAGACGGCAGCCCACCAGGCTCCCCCGTCCCTGGGATTCTCCAGGCAAGAACACTGGAGTGGGGTGCCATTTCCTTTTCCAATGCAAGAAAGTGAAAAGTGAAAGTGAAGTCGCTCAGTCGTGTCCGACTCTTCGTGACCCCATGGACTGCAGCCTACCAGGTTCCTCCGTCCATGGGATTTTCCAGGCAAGAGTACTGGAGTGGGGTGCCATCGCCTTCCCTGACATCACATCCCTAGTACTTACTTATTTCATAACTTGAAATCTATACCTTATGACCCACGTCTCCCATTTGTCCTGCCCCCCATCCCCCACCTCTGGTAGCAACAAGTTTGATCTCTTTTTCTGTGAGATTTTTTTCTTAAGATTCCACATATAAGAAAGATCATATAGTATTTGTCTTTCTCTATTCGACTTATTTCATTTCATTTAGCATAATGCCCTCAAGATTCATTCATGTTGACACAAACGGCAGGGGATCTCTCCTTTGTAATGGCTGAGTAGTATTCCATTGTGAATATATATATACACACACACACACACACACACACATATATATACACATATATATATGTAGGGCTTCTCTGGTGGCTCAGTGGTAAAGAATCTGCCTGCTGATACAGAAGATGGGTTCAAACCCTGAGTCAGGAAGATACCCTGGAGAAGGAAATGGCAACCCACTCTAGTATTCTTGCCTGGAAAATCCCATGGACAGAGGAGCCTGGCAGGTTACAGTCCATAGGGTTGCAAAATAGTTGGACATGACTTAGCAACTATACAAGAATAACAACAACAATGTGTGTGTGTGTGTGTTACACATTCACCCACTGATGGACAGAAATATGTTATTCCAATGAAACATTCTATATAACTGAGTTTTATTCCTTGTATCATATATGTATGCTATATACAAATGTATGCATGTACACACATGTGCAAATACACACACGTTTTCCTGCCTTTACCTCTTAGATCAGCTCTAAATATCCCACCCTCCACAATGTAGATCCCAGACCCTGCATCTGATCTTCAGATAGCCCACCATTCAGAGAGCTCCTTCCCTGTCCCTTGAGTCTCACTCCCTGACTTTATTCATGAAGCTGCTCTTGCAAAATTCTATTCCTCCTTATTTGCCAAATAATCCAAATTGCTTCCTTAAAAACCTGCTTTAAAATGTAGGGCCATGCATGACAAACAGTCACTCACACAGGGGGAAGAAAGTAGAGAATATACGGGACAAAATGTAGTAAATAAATGCTTGTGAAAAAAAGTGGAATGGAATAGAATACAACAGAGTGTAGGGCCAAAAATTCTTTTCAAACTGAAATTCTTTGAGATTACCATTTTTAAAAAATTCAAACAATATAAAGTAAGAGAACTTGTATAAAGAAATGTATAAAGTAGTAACTGAAAGGTCATTGGCATTCCTCCTCCATGGATACACTTGCTGTTGTTTTCTAAAGCCACCCAGCCATTTAGAATTTAAGAGACTTCTAGCTCACTCCTCTAGTCTAACAAATTTCTGGAAATCATGAAGCTTTTATTTTTTCATATCACTATTTAAGTGTTTGGTTCCTTACATAACTAAGTAACGAATAAAGTTAAATGAGTTGAAAGTACGCTTTTAGAATTCTAATAATCATTCATAAATATGGGTTTGGGATAGCAATAGTAAATGTATTACAATCTTGCTGTTATACAGTTTACCCG